>NC_067124.1:14069520-14694520 GCF_021347895.1 Acanthochromis polyacanthus
CCTGTCTACTTGACATTTTCTACCTACGTAGCCCACCAGAGGATCAAATGAAAGAAAAAGAAAATGTATGAAATTCTGTACGTAAGGATTGATGTCAAGCATGCTTTTTACTTAACTTACTTACTCTTTAGCAGCAATTAGACTTCTGAAATCAATAGTTTGACATTCTGAGAAAAAAGCTTTTTTGTCCTTTTTCCGTTCGGTAGAATAGCAGAATTTAAAAGCCAGATAGCTCAACATAACATTACCACAGGAGGTGGTCAAGTGCCTGCTTGACTCTGTCCAGAGGGGAGGAAATCCACCTACATGCACCTTTAAAGTTCACTAAATAATGCACGGTAGCTTACATGATAATAAATTGTCATTTCTACATGTTCTGTATAGATTAAACAAAAACTATCAAACCTCAACCCAACTAAACTTCTTGGTGGCTTGAAATGTGCTTGTAATTGTTTGCAAAGGTTATGCAATTTGGAGTTATTGGACTATAAGATGAAATAAATAGCAGGGTATGTAATGGTGCTGGGAACTAAAATGTGGAAGCAGAAACTGTCCTGGAGTCCAGTTTGGAAAATGTCAACATCTGCTGTAATGGAAGTGATGCAGGTTCAGACACCTGCTGTGGTCAGAACTGTTTCCTGTGATTAGAAGATATGGTTTTGGTCATTTTTGCTCAATTTCATGCACACCTACTACTTGCTTGTTTATGTGTATTTGCTGCTTTGACTGTATCATGCAATCTGACAGCTGGCTGAGAGATTCAGCTATCATCCAGCATCATGGTAGGTTATGATTTGCTTTGCCTTCGGTTACCTGCTTGCCAACAGTTAACAAAAAAAACCCCATCTTGAGCCAAGCAGCTTAAAGGTCCCTTTTTTTGTCCGATGGAAAATTTGATGGCGTAGGTGCAGGTGAAAACCCATAGTGTTTATCGACTGATATGAGTGATACTGATCTGAAAGCAGTTATTTCTTCTCCACCAGGCTGTCATTTGGCTGGCTGAGTGAATCCAGCCTGGGCTCCATTCTATTCTTTCACTGCCAGGCGGCTGGGTGATTAGTGCTGTGGCAGTCTGCGGTCGTCAGCTCAGTGCTGTTTCCTGATAAAGGGGTCAGGCTCAGCGGCCGCACACCCACCGCCAACCCACCCTGCCACTTAGTAGTCTGTTTCCTGTCGGGCTGCCTCCCAGGGAACAACAACAGGTCCTCTCCCACCTTTTTTTTTGTCACAGTGAGTCCTCCACACGAAGCTTCACCGCTGCTCTGCGGTGCAAAGAATCTCTGCACTGCTGCAAGAAATTCTAAAATCACTGATTAATCTTGGTCAACATCAGAGCCAGAGAGACAACAACGCAGTCTGCCTGTAGCCACGTCCTCCTCATTGACTGCAGAGGGATGTGGGACCGCACAGTGGAGGACCAGAGTTAGTTAATTGGATATTATATTGAACAAAGTAGTTTAGAGCTGAAGGAGAAAATAACTTTTGTGGTAACGGTGCAATTGCAGCAGCATGGGGAGATAAAATGGATGTGATTCTCCCATCAAAGAGCAGGTTTATTGTGTCTACAACGGCCTTCTGAAAAGGATTGAGATTGGAAAAAGAGATGGGGTTTTCATCTTTTCACTCGATGATTTACTACACTGATATAGTTTCTAATCAGATTTTGCTGGTGTTTGAGAAGCTTTTTAATGTCAGCTGTCTAAAAAATCCACCTTAAATTGAAATTCTCAGGCAAATGCAACAGAAAGCCACGGTTTTAACAGATTTGCTGCTTTGAAAATCCATCTCACTGACGGTTTTTTGTATGGGAAACACTGCAGTACAGGGAGAGGGCATCATTTTTGTCATGTCTACCACTGCTTGGTATTTATTGGATTTTGAGCAGTTTAGTTTAAAAAAAGAACCTCTTAGCATTAAATAAACTTTTTCAATTCAAGAAACAAAAGGGCAAGTATGCAGCACAGATTTTAAAAAAAGCCAAAAGATAAGTCGTGACTTATGGATTGGGTTTTTTTTAAAAGCTGCGTAACTCACAGAGCCTCAGAACAGTGGTTTTAAAACTTTGAAGCCCCTAAAGGAGGCTTCTTTATTCTGAGGAAACTCATTAATGCATGCAGTGGTAGTTCAACATAAGCAACGTTTAGAGAAGTTGTGGCATACAATATAATCCACAGAGAATGTCGAGATGTCATGGCAGCTTACCTTGAAAGTTTCTTGAGGGTCAACAGGATGGTTCTTTCTTTCCTCACGACCTTGCAAGCACATGGCCAGTTTCTTTACATTCTTCTTACCTTTCATATAACAAAGACATTTCGTCAAAGAGGTTTTCTTAGCTGGAAAATCCATCTCGTTACAGGCCCATTTAGCAAGAGAAAAATATTACTTTCAGTTCCGCATTGAGATTCAAAGCTCAGTCAGAATCCAGTCAGATGTAACTCTTTTGAGAATTCGTTTTATTGTTTTGCTTGCAATCTCTCACACACAATCGCACGCACACACACATACAAACATCTGAGCTCAGTTCCATTAGTTTGGCTGACTTTTCAGAATGCATTGCTAAGCATTATCTGAGACTGCCTCGTGGTTGGTGCTAATTGATGCTGCAGTCGGTTCATTATTTTAGTCTCCCATGGCCGCTCAGATATCTGATGCATACATATGCCTTGCATTTAATCAGTCCAATGCCATGGAACCGAACATTAGAAACTAAAAACATCAGACTTTGCATGTGTATCTGCCTATAATGTTAAGGTAACACAAATTAAATGGAATTCCAGACATTATTCACCGGTTAAAACTGCACTACTTTATGTTGAACTTCTGCATCAGAGGTTCAATTGAAGATACAAAGATGTAAAGAAATTTGCAAGTCGGTTTTAAATGTTTTTTCTCCAATTCTGTTTGTTGGAGTGCTGTGATGGAGGACTCAGACTGTCTGATTAAGTCTCACTGGATTTGATGCTTTTTTTTTACCTCAATATGCTGTCAAAGCAGAGCCTTTATACCATATGCTATCATTGCTATTGATCCCACAAGGTTTGTAGTGCTGGATCACAAGTACTACAACCTACCTCCTCGATAAACAGATATTGTACCATTTTAGCTTTTATTTGCCAACATAAAAATGGAGCACCAAGATGATTACTCAGAATTATGATGATAGTGGTGATAAACATTGGCCTTGCCCACTAAAGCGGAGCAGCAAAGGCCACAAAGAGCAGTCATTCCAGTTTGACAATGAGGAAATCTCTCGTGTGGTGGGTTTACACCAAGCACAACCAAAACAACCTTTATTTAGTCCTTGTGTTGGAAGTTTGCTTGAAATATCTATCAGTTATCTAAGGGACATCTAGAATTACCTCTCAGTGGCAGACGGACTGAAATTACCTAATTGGAACACATTATTCTGTGCAAAACTCCCACAAATGATGCATTAAAATGCCACGATCAACACGTAATAGACCTTATGGCACTGGCAAAAATTCACTCAGGCAAAAGCGACTGTATGCCTCAGATAAAAAGCAGACAAAAAGAAAGACAATTAGGATGTGAAAAAGAAATTACCAACCTCATTGATGCCCCTGAATAGAGTCCCTAAGGAGGAAGAGGTAAAAATTTAACGCCTCAACAAAAGGACATTAACACGGATCCTCTCATTACTTTGAGTGTAATGACCCTCCCTCACCCTGACGCCCACCCCCACCACGGCTATCCACATGACCCAACAAGAAATAGAATTTACTGTGTGGCAAAGTATATTCTTCAAATACATCACTGCACCGTCCAGATTGTCGGAGAAGTGTAATGAGCTCAGATGGTTTTAATTAATCTTTAGACATTTCGTGCCTGAAGCTGACTGCACCTTGCACTTCCTAAATTCACACGATGCCCAGTTTGAGTGAAAACTAATGTATTGCTAAATTAAAATGGGTTTCGCCACACAAACTTGTTCTTGCATTGGTGTTAACTAAATATCACAACCTGACAAAGCTGTTGCACAGCTAACACCACCATCACTGACCATGCTAACATGCTAACACAGGAACCACTGAGGCAGAAGACTGGAATGTTATCCCACACATTTTTATAGGATGTTAAATGTTAAGTATGTTAATGGTACAACAGAGTCTTCTTTAAGTGGTGTTAATATCATCAAAATAGCGATTACCAGACTTAGAGATATCTGTGCTGAACTGTTAATCCACTAATTTCCGTTAATAATTCAACTGAAGAAAACTATATTAACTGATATGGCAGGAGACTAGCAACATGCATGCCTGATTGTGCCTCCAGATGGAGTTACAGGTGTGTTTCATGACCCCTGAAAGGTTGGGTAAAACGAGCACAACTCCCTGCTGTCTGCTAGATATGGCAGCACAGACTGTCTATGAAAGAGGAACGTAGCTTCCAGGTCAGAAAAGTTTGAAAAGCCAATGCAGAAGTGTTGTACATCTACATTCTTTCTTACCACCAGCAGGGGGCAACTCCTCTGGTTGCAAAAACAAGTACAACTGTATAAATGTCTTTGAGAAAAATGACTCTGCTTCACTCTTGATTTGCTACCTCAGTAAACATTTTCCAAATGAATCCGTGGTCTCAGTTTCTAGTTTTAAGACTTTTAAATTACAGCATCAGGTTCATTTTATAAATTATGGATCCATTTGGAGTAAAACAGATGACAAAGTGCTTGCCATGTCCAGTTGTGGAGACAACCATATTTCAAACTTGAGGCTTCAAATGATGCTCCACAAACAAACATGTGACTTCATGGTCACTCCAAACAACTTTTAACTCCTTGCTACCTGTGGCTACTGGCTGTAATTAACTTCCCTCCAACAGTTAAACTAAAGTGATGAAGTGCATCAGCATCTCCGCTCTGTGCATGAAAACATTAAAGGCATTAGAGGAGATTTAATTTCCTACGACTTTGAACGTAGCATGCGCATGCGCACATACAACCTCTCCCTCATCCCCCTCTAACCTCCCCCCTCTTAACATTTAC
This sequence comes from Acanthochromis polyacanthus, assembly GCF_021347895.1. Lineage (NCBI taxonomy): Eukaryota > Metazoa > Chordata > Actinopteri > Pomacentridae > Acanthochromis > Acanthochromis polyacanthus. Next base: position 14,074,523 of record NC_067124.1, read on the forward strand.
GAAGAAACGCCCCCCTCCAGAAACTTGCGTAGCACTTGTGAAGTTGTCTTTTACGGCTGGGTCCCCCTGGATCTTTATCTGCTATTATGTAAATATAGATGAGCAAAACAAGTCGCCAGCTAACTATGAAGCTATACCAAAGCAACACATACAGAAAACATGTAAGTCCAAGGCGTACGTAATCTACGTAACTAGGCCTGAGCCGGAAGATTTTTGATTGACAGGAAAGGGAGAAAACCAAACGCCTCGGTCCGAGCGCTTTGATTGGCTGATGTTTTTCAGGTCCTGCCATGTCCACAGTTATTTTTTATTTTTTTTTATTCTTTTAGAGACCATACGTACAAGTCCACTAAAGGTCAGTATATTCATTTTATGTGAATCAGACAAATTAAACAAAAAAAAAACCATCCTCCATAATGCCTTTAAGTACTGACAGATTTCCTGGACAGATAAAGTTGCTGCAACAGCATTTAGCAGCTGTTTTAAGCAGCTGGACTAATGTTAACTACAGAAAACAAATCACTCCATCGCAGATGAGGTACGACGATACAAGAGACACGACTGGATATTTACTCTGAAAGACTGAAGCCAACTTTATGCATTTATAGTTTGAATTTCCGTACCCCAATCAATGAATAGCAGTTATAAACAGTCATTACTTTTTGCTATTTAATATCTAATTAAAGGGACCTGCTTTACTTTATCTTTATGTCAGCATTTAAACTCACTCTATATAAAGTAAAGCTATATATACATGGTGTCCCAAAAAATGTATACACACTTTAAAGACCCACCGAGGAAGATTTTTATGCTCGTAACAAAGTCTCATATTAATGTGGATGAATCTTCATTATTTACACTTATTAATGCCCCCATTTTCGATTCATGAATCATTTTGGTTTTGTAAATATTTGTATTTTATTAATTTTTTGTGGACTCGTCTAGAATTTCCTGTGAGAGATGGAGCGATTTACAGCAAATACGGTGCGCATGCGCTGACGGAGCGTAGCAGAGCGGAGCTAGTTGTTTTTAGCAGTAGCAGAGCGGAGAGTTGGTTGAGAAGACGACACACATGGAGTGCAAAAGGAAGCGAACAGAGCAAAGTCTGCAAGCAAAAAGGTTGTCAGATCGACAACGAAGCAAAAGAAAAGTTCATCTTGGACAGGCATTTCAGAGGTGGAGAGAATTCCGGGAGCAAAAAGGAATCAAAACAGATGCCGAGCTGGCTGTGCTTCTCCTAGACAGGTACGTAGCTTTAGCTCTTTGTAAGTTTGATACAATTCTTTTGTCTTTTGTGTGTGTTGCTTGCGATGTATGGAAGGAATAGAACTTCAAAATCTCAAGTATTGATAAAAGTGGCATCATAGTAAAGTAAAACCCTCTCCATTTTCTACCACCCTGGTTGACGTAAAAATAGGTGAGTGCTGCCAAAACGTGAGCTGCTTGCAAGTGTGAAAGTAACAATACTGGCTTACATTTGTATAGCCTTTTTCAATGTTATCTGCAGGCTCTATCCTGCAGATAAGCTTTGAAAACACGGAGGGCTGACAAATATGGCATTAGCCAGCCCACTATAGATAACGTAACCTAAGTAATTTCCGACTTTCCTCTGTATGCTTGTCCAAATAAGAAGCTTGCTAGTAAATTACTCACAAACGCAACACAAAACAGAGGCTAAGTGCATTAAATTTCACAGATAAATGTATGAACAATGCAAAATTCCAGACAATATAGACTGTCAAAACATTATTAGTGTATAACCTCTTTGTTAGATATATGTTACCTCGTCGGTGGCCATTGTCCAACAATGATTTCAACTCCGCCGGCTTTCCCGAGGCTCGCTCGCTTGTTTACGACGGTTTGCGACAGTGCGCGCCGAGGCTCACGGGAAATGTAGCGTTGCCGAAGCAACGCTACATTTCCACTAAAATCTTCCTCGGTGGGTCTTTAAATAATTGTAAACTAGGTGTTTATTATAATGTGTTTAATTTTCAACATGTAAAAGAATTTACAAACATCATTCTATTGTTTTGTCACTGCCTGTTCTCAAACTGACGTCCATTCTGGTCCAGACACTGCCGACAACGCGAAGCGATGGAATAGCACACATCATGAAACAATTCCCTTGGTATTTGAGTGCATTCACGTTCAATGGTTGCTCTCAATTCAGTGACTGTTGCATGTCTCATTGCGTGGACTTTGTCTTTTAGGTATCCCCATATAAAGAAGTCTAGTGGTGTGAGGTTAGCTAGTTATCAGCTGCTAGAAGGTGTATACATTTTTTTGGGACACCCTGTATATACACACACACATGCATATATGTATATATACACTACCGTTCAAAAGTTTGAGGTCACCCAGAAAATGTCATGTTTTCCATGAAATTTCATGCTTTTATTCATGTGTTAACATAATTGCACAAGGTTTTTCTAATCATCAATGAGCCTTTCAACACCATTAGCTAACACAATGTAGCATTAGAACACAGGAGTGATGGTTGCTGGAAATGTTCCTCTGTACCTCTATGTAGATATTCCATTGAAAATCAGACATTTCCATCTAGAATAGTCATTTACCACATTGACAATGTCGAGACTGCATTTCTGATTAATGTTATATTCATTCATTCATTAATTCATTTCGACAGATGATCAACTATTCATTGTAAATGTAGCTTAAAGAACTTTTAAAAGTTTAAAATCCCAACTAAATAACATTGGCTACTTTTGCATAATTGGGTATTAAACCATGAATAATACTAACTAAAGCAGATTTGTTCATGAATACAAAATACATAAAAACATAACAAAGCAAATGCACAAAAATTAACCTCATTCACAAGGGGATAGTACGCTGAAAGATTTTAATTAATCTCTTTGCCTCCTAAAACTGTTGTTTTGTTGCACTTATCACAGCTCATTAGAGGTAAGACATTTCATATTTTTAATAGTACATCACAGTTCAGTTAATTGTTTCAAATTAGCTCATAGCCAGGTACAGCTCAACATGCTTTGTAAGGATTTACAAACAGCTTTCAAGAAATAATTTACAGTCAGCCTGATCCCAAAAGTAAAGATGGAGTCTTGATGAGCTACTTAAAATTTGTGTTAAAGTATTACTTGTTAGCTTTTCACTGATCACTAAGTATTGAAATCCATTTAGAAAACATAATTTGAGCAGCTTTGACCCTTAAGCTGAAGCACCACAGGTCACTTTTTGCAGAAATGTCAGAGTATTATAATGTTCACCTTAAAGGCAAATATTAGGAAGTTTTTCATAACAGCAGTCAGTTCATTCAATGTTGTAAGAAACACTCAAAAAGTTATGCAGTAATTAAAGCAAGTCACATCATGTGAGCTCAAGTATCAGAGCACGCCCATGTAGAGATACAGTGGAAGTGATTACAACAAATCTGTTCTGAGCACTGGTCACATTCACAGCCAGAGCTGCCGATAAGTAATTAATGAATGAATGAGCCTAATGAGGAGAGGTGAACACTCAAATGTTACTCATGTCTTCACATACTAATGACGTAGGAGTTAATTCAATAATAAAGCGATGTATGTTCTTGAATCATGCTCCAGTTACGGAGGAGGGGTTTTAAATTTTGAAGAAATTGCTGGAACAGGATGGTGTTGGAACCAGTCAAATATTTGAACTAGTTGTATGAATATTTGATCTGTCGAAGTAGAAGTGACTGATGTGTGGGTGGAAAAGGGAAGCAGGATTTTCATTTGATTGTTTCCTTTCTTTAACAGGTTGTTCATTGTCGCTGCAGTCAAAGTGCAAAGTATAAACTGTCATTGATTTCATGAAGAAGCATACCTTTTTCTTCTGCTGACAGGAAAAGAGAATAAGTTAATGTCTATTTTTAAGAACATCCAGCCTTTAACCAGTTAACATTTATCTGAGTGTACCTGAGGATAATTTTAAAGCTGGGTCTTTTCTTTTTTATTTTATCATAAGCCAGGCAGCATATCAGACTGCGGAGTGTCTGTGCTGTAACGTTTTTTTTTACTAACCTTTTCCTCTCTTGCCGAGTCAGCCAAAGTCTCCAGTGATAACCTGTTATAGCCTTGACCAAAGTGCTGCAGAGCACAATGGATCTCTGCACAATGCCTTGTTGACGATGCCTTGAAATTTTATTGACACCCAGAAAAAGAGATTTTAGGATCCTTGAGGGCATTTTTGTTGTTGTCAATAACTGTTCTTCTAATGGACCGCACCGTGTGTAGATTTAATAATAGAATGGTTCAAGTTTTTGCACTCCTGCATGTCAGGATGTTATCAAATATTTCCCTACAAACTACTCAGACAGCATCTTTTTTGCAGTCTCACCTCCAATGGTGGAGGGAGAATGTGACTGAGAGAGTGATGGAGGGAGAAAGGTGGAGGAGTGAGTGCCCTCGTGGTCCCAGTCACAGATGGACAAGATGAGAGGGGAGCACAAGCACAGCTGAGGCCTTGTAGCAGAGTCTTATAAGACCAGAATCAGTGAGCCCCGGCTCTGCACTGATGACACTGGCTTTTCTGCCACTCAGTCATTCGCTGCTCTCACCAGGAACCCCGGGGACGCGACTCGCCAAGCACAGTTGCATCAAGATTAAAGGCCCTTTCCCCCTCAAAGATCAAAAGTTTGCTCGACTACACCAAAAGTATCTCCACTGGAGTTTTGACAGTACAATTTGACAAGTACACAAATGCCCAGAGCCATTAGCTACAGGGAAATGAAACTTAAAGCATCTCTAAGTGATTTGCATGTTCTAATTAAGCTGAGTTCATTAAGCATATCTTCCATCTGTTTGGGAGAGAAATCTTTTGGCTGGGTTTCAGTGGCCAACACCCAAAATCTGAACCAAAGTTTCGCATTGACAAGAGATCAACTTTGACATTTTGCTGCTCCAAATTACCATCGTCATCACAAGCTGTACATCAGAATGTTTCATAAAGAGAGTAGTTTATGGCAGATGGATTGGTTTGACCTATCAGGACTGCCATCCTTGATGAAATCCCTGAAGCCTCAGTCATAAAAATCATGATTGTTCAGGCATTAGATGGGGTCGATGAGTATAATCCTCTAATGTAAAAAGAAGATTAAAGGTACGCATTCAGGCATGAACCTGGCAAAACTTGCATTCTGCTTATTACATGCTGGGCTTGATGAATGTTGTCCAGAGTGGAAAATGTAGAAATTGTCAAAAGTTATCTCTGTGGCTTCACGCTTCCTGTGAGATGAAGCACAAAGCAGACTCTACCTAAACTCTACAGAGAGCAGAAAGACTAGTAATCTTCCACCGGGGCTTCAGCAGGGAGGAAAACAAAGCACACAATAGCATCATCCCTTTCTGATCCATTTTGTGAGGGGAGAAAAATGAGAAAAGAAAATGAACACATTGCCTCAGCAGTTGCACAGAATGGAAAAAGAAGCAGCGAAACAACTTGACAACAGTGAGATTCCTAACAAGTCCTCTGCTGTGTGTTTACTACATTTGAACTTCTGTGCACACAATGCTGATGGTAAGTGAACTCGAGAGCAGACTATATGCTGACATTCGAGGAAAAAATATCATTACCTGAGGATTTATTGACACAATGCTAAAGAATGGTTTATCCCAAAGAGAACTGATGGAAAGAATAGTTCGCAACTCTGATGTTATTCTAGCGTCAGTTCATCATCTTCCTCTCCTCTTGCAGAAGGAACTTTCAGGTCGGCAACACAGAACAAAGTAGCTCCACAAAACCAGAGCTGGTTTCCAAGGTAACAGCAAATGTGCCCCTTTGGATCATACGGCTAATTTCCACACCTGTACCTTCACCATGACTACAGAGCAATGTACGTTTTAACATGCTATACATCTGCTACGCCCTAATCAATTACAAGCAGTCAAAGTGTTGACCACAGAGGCTGAAACAGCAGAACAACGCTGTGATATCTCATTAGTCGTATCTCACTGATATGAAATCCTGCCTTTCTATGTCTTGCTCATCACTATCACTGTCTTGTTGTGTGTTATGTCACCCTGATCTTGTTCTTCCTTTCAGTTTTTCTTACCATAATACTCGGTGTAGCTGTTTCTTTGTACGTGTGTTTGTGCATGTCTCGTCTTTCCTCATCTCCCACTGTGATCTCTGATTCAAACTGTCCTCAGGTGGCTCTTTTCATCCCCGTCAGCCTGTCAAATTATCAAGAGTGAGCCCTCCCAACCTTCCACTATATAATTATCCCACTGAGAGGAGTTATCTGACACCAAATGCTTTCATTTTTTAACATAAACATCTCGTTGATTGATGGTCTAACTGACCACTGGAAGTCATTTGACCCATTAATGTTGATTTACAACATCAAACAGTATCACCGTTTGAAAATCCTGTGTTTTAGCCTTCCACCTTGCTGCCTTAACGTTTCACAAGACCATAGACTGTATGTAAAGATGGATGAGATTTTCAACGCAACTACAAGCCAAAATATCTCAGAAACAGACTCAGCCATCCTGCACCGCTGAAGTCATTTGCAACCACAGTCAGTCTAGCAGTGAGGTGAGGAGGTGGAGACATGAAATCAAGTTTCATCTCTGGCTCTGTGAGCTCACACCCCTTGAATTTCACATAGCCGGCTGCAGCAATCCTTGGCTTTCTCGGATTGTTGTGGATGCCACTGGTTAAAACAGCTAGCTGACTCTAAATAAACTACTATTTTTCCCCAAGGAACAGACAACAGTAAATACCTTGGTTGAGGAAAGCGATGATCTTATAGGGCAGGGTGATTTAGCTGAGAAGTTTATCCCAATATGTTTATATTTTTAGATCATTTGATATCAATAATTACTGTTTAATGGACAAATGGTTTAGTTTGAATGTAACTATTTTAGTCTACAGTAAATACATTTACACTTCAATAAAAACAATGGTGACCCCTTGACATGTTTAATAAAAAAGCAAGTGAAACCTAGCCTAGCCTAGCCTAGTCTAGGCACGCTCGACAGGGAGGGAGGCGGGCTAAAAGGTTGTCTATCAAATCACTCTGCAGCAATTGGGTAGGTATACAACCAATCAGCGCAACGAATAGGCTCCTAGAGCGCCGGAAATCAGAGGATGCTGTAGTTCGGTGAAGCCTTATTTATACAGTCAATGGGTGAAGCTCAAGTATATTACAGACATGTTAACAGAAAGATTATTCAGAGTCGGTGCTAATGGAGCTCAACGACCGTTGTCGTTTTTGTTGTCGTCCCTGGCAGAGAATTAAATTCGTTGCCGTGGGTTGTCTAGCGCGGCTAGGCTAGTTGTTTCTGGTTGTTTCTGTCAGAATCGTCGCGCCTCTGTCATCACTTAGTTACGCCCGCCTTCTGACTCTACACTTCTTTCTGTTTCGTCAGGCCAGTTTTAGGAGCATCCAACCTCCAGCCTTATGGAGCGTAACTAGACCCACCCTGGCAGAGAATTAAATTCGTTGCCGTGGGTTGTCTAGCGTGGCTAGGCTAAGTGAAACCCAGAGGTGCAGTGAATCTGCTGCACTGTGCAGGTACCCATGAGTACATCGCTTAGATGGAGAGGCCACAAGGTCATGGACTAGTTGAATCCATCAAGCTTGTCTCACAGGACCAACCACGTATTCCCACTGGCTGCAGCCTCCCTACACGAGGTCTGCAGACATGGACAGGAGGAATGAAAGCATGCCTCGGGAGACCTGCACAGCAGCTACAGAAAAAGGAAGCAGTCATCAAAGTGTGTTAAGCTGTTGTGATCCAGTGAAGGAGCACGTTTGTCTTCATGTTTTTTATCCATAGTATTTTTGTCACGAATGCATTTGCGTGAAACTGTCGAACATTCTGTTGATTTCTTTTATTGCTACTAATGACGCGTTCATTGCTGATAAATATAGTTATTGTTTTAAGACCTGTGTTCTAATCTGGAATTTGACATCAGGTGTCTCCGGAAGTAGTGTTTTTAAAGTAAAATGTACATCCCAGCCACAATTAGTTTGGGTAATTTCCCATCTGATTACATGGAGTTGGCGCTGTTTATGACCTATACTGCACCAACCATATGTTATTATTATATTTTGACCTCACTTTTAAGGAGCTGTCATCTACTTTCATCTATGACATCACTGTTGGGTATTTTTACAGCTGCAACAAAACACACTTCTGACTGCATCCAGACACACGTTCAGTGGGACTGGGCGTGATCTGAGATGAATCCAGGGTGGAACTTTTCAACCAGAGAGAGACACAAAGCACAGCTTTTATGTCTGGTGTTAAGTAAATTTTTTAAATGTCTGTCATGAAAAATGCAGCATTCACTTTCCAAAAACGTCATCAGGTATTATTTATTAAAAATTGAACACTTTAATCTGCTTCACCAGGATTGGGCTGGTTAGATTGGATCAAAAAATGAGTCAGTCCCTGTAGACCCCCATGATAAAACCTTCACGTCAGAAACAAACGTGTTTACAGGCCGATACAAAACACAGCTTTGGTTTTTATATCTAATCAAACTACCAGGAGAATTTCTTGTATAATTCGCCTTTTTAAATTGTGTTACGGCTTAAATTTATGGACATTCACTTCACTTCTGCTCCACTCCCACTTCACCTCTTTGTTCCTTTTTGGATTAGTCTGGGGAGAGTCAGGCACTGCCAAGATAGCATCATGAAAAAATAACCCTGCAGCAGGCATCACTTTGCTAAATCCCTCCAACTTAGACCCACCTGCTTCAAAACAGTGAGCAGAAAATAGGAAACAACACATAATAATCAAATAATCAAATCTTGAACGTTTATGTAGGACGCCATCAAAATTGCAACAAGAAGCTGCCAGAAAAAATAAGTTTTTAGGGCTGTTAAATGTTAGAGTTTACCCCAAAGTTCTGGCATTTCAAGACATTTTTAAATTGAGCTCTGTGGAGTTTCTTTGTTTAATTTTCCTCAGGTTGAATGTCTGTCCCCTAAGGGCCGGCAGACAAACAGTCTAATGGCATCGCAGACGTTCTAATTTGTGTGCATCCTAATGACTGTTGCCCTGAGCTGTTTGCACTGTTTCCCAGCAAGCCATGTGAAGGTCAGCATGGCATCACAGCGTGCGGTAAAGACAGACTCAATTGCATTGACAGTTGACACACACACACACACACACACACACACCTTTGATGCAGCAACCTGTAGCTAACACACAGCCAGCACCGACAGAAGCCAGCTGCACACATGTGGATTCAGACATATCTCTATAAACACACACACTGCATACACTGTCTGCCATTAAAACTACCCTGCTTTCCATTCTTTGAGCAAATCAGTGTTTTTATTTTTCTTAAGGTGAATAAAATGTGTTTTCTGTATCAGAAAGTATTTAAAGGTCCTTTTCATTTTCCCTGACATATTGGAAACAAGCTTTTATTGTCTTCGTGGCTGTTAGGAGCATTGTAGAGATGCTGTAAAATCGCTTTTATCACCCTGAATATGGAGAGCCAGCCAGTCAAAGTGATGTAGCAGTCAGATAAATCATTCGCTGCATGTCCTTCTGCTTAAACTGGGATTGTTGAAAATGAAAGCGCAAGAAATGTGCTCCTCATAACAAAGCTGCTAACACTCTTTTAATGCTTATTGGTCCTCATGCTGCTGGCTATAGTTTATAAAGTCTTTCTTACCATTTTCTCTGTTACAACTGTCACCAAGGTGATCCAAAATAAACCATTACACGTGACCGCAGGCGCCTTAATCAAGAGGGACATCTCAGAATTTGATATGGAAGTGCTCAGGTCACAACTAATCTTTTATGGTATTTCTTTTATATATTCAAGCAGACTAATTTAGATTAGGCACATACAGACCAAATTAAGAACACAGGGGCCAAAGTCACAGATGGAAAATGAGCACAGACATAATGACGAACCCCTGCTTCAATTAACCCTGCAGTAATCTTCACATTCTGCATGCACTCCATGTCTTCTGGTTCAAAAGTATACGGCCTTGCCTTGGTCTTCATTGAATTTCAAACCAAAATCTGTTTTTGTAAGAAGACACAAGCCAGCGCTTATCAGCAATTTTGCTAAATTATAGTATTTTAAGTATTTGTTCAGTATATGTGACGTTTTTATATATAAATATATACGCATATCCGGCTCCAGCACCCCCACAACCCTAGTGAGGATAAAGCGGAGTACAGAGAATGGATGGATATATGCATATCCAAATATTGTCCTTTTTGTTTGTTTGACCTGAACTGTGTTTTCCTACGAAAGCAGATGCATTTATGGTCTTAAAAGACATAATAAATGATCAGTTTTTAGTAGCACAGCCACGATATTCTTGGTTGGACCTCTTGTTCTAAGTTGTGTATTTACTGTTTTTCAGTAGTTGATTTAATATCTCATGGGTCAAAGAAGGTGTTAATTAAAAGGCGGTGATGATGGAGATGATAAAAACATCAAACATTTGGGTAAAACTCAAATTTAATAACAATTTAAGGCCTTTTACAGTTTCCAGTCTTAATTTTAAGAGAATATACAGAGTTAAGTATATGAAGCAATAAGATGCATAAAGGATGAAACACTGAATACGCAAATTTGCAGCACAGGCAGGACAGGTTATTCTCTTGATATTTCTACCATTTATAACATCTGAGCGAAGCTGAGTGAAAAATATAGTAGATCTTCTCGCTGTGACATCAGCTGGCCTCTTGTTAAACACTTTTTCAACCACTGTGAGATTTGAATTCTTCTCAGAACGAAGGCAATTCTGTGAAATTCATCCCATCTGATAAAACATTCTCGCCTACCTTTTTTTTTTCTATTTGAAAGGTGTTTACGGCTAAATTGTCAGGCTGAGATGCCATTTCTTCACAAGCCTTGAATGCTTTTTTTTTCTGTAGATATCAAACCAGAGGGTGCTTCCAAGTGCCTGGGAATTAATCTAGACTATCTTCCGGTGCACAAAGTCAAAAATAAAAAGGGAAAAGTGTGGATTACATGTCAGGCAGTGCAGTGGAAGTCAGAGGAAAGAGCAAGGTCTTCACAGCAGTCATGTACAAGCAACTCTGTGATTTCCTAACCTTAGCTATGAGTCAACGCGTAAATCAATCACATAGCTTTCAGCGATGCTTTCTGATCGTGGGGGGATTTCAAAGTTAGAATAGGTTCACTCCTGGCCCGTGTCGAAGCCTCTCAGCACCTAAACACTTGTTAGTTCAAACTCATAGTCAATACAGCATCAAAACAAAACGAAGCTAATGCAACTTTACTCTCTACTATTGCAAACTTTGCACACTTTTTATTCTGTTATGTTTTGCAATAAATGGTGTTTTTTTTTATGACAAACAAACACTGCTGTGCTGGGCTTTAAATGGCTCTACTTGCACTCTGATTCAATGTGATGGCTTGACCTCTTCTGAATGGTTTCAAAGCACAACAACAGAAATGCTTTGAAATATTGGCTAGAAAGTCTCGCTCACAATAGCCTGCTTTCTTCTAATGTGCATTCTTCTTACACACAGAATGATTCAGTCACCTCTGTGATATAATGGCTGCTTTTACGGTTCAAAAGCAGCATCTGTTGGCGATAGAAGCATGTAGAATATGGCATTTGGGAAAGTTTTGTGTATGATGCGGCCGGTGATCAGTCATGGCTGTGTAACAGTTGCATTTACTTATGCAGGGTTTGTAATTGCACTGGGTTTTCCAACGGTGTAGAGAATACAGCAATCTAAGCAGGTGAATTGGCAGCTTTGCCATGGCTGTGCTGAGCAGACTGCTAAATAAGGTTTTCTGTTGTCCAGAGAGAGCCTGGACCGCGGCGAGGGGAGGGAGAGAGGGAGACAGAGACGGGATAGGGGATATAGAGGAGGAGCAAAAGCAACAGAAAGAGGCAGAGGATGAGTGATATAGATAGAGAGGCAGCAGGTAGGGAGGGAGGGAGATGGAGGGAAGGTAGACGGAGCACTGAGGACAAGGAAGGGTGAGGGAGGGAGAGAGTGTGAGACGAGCACCTTAGAAAATCAAGCAGCCAGTCTATTCCCCAGAGATGCAGCGAGACTGGCTGTGGCTGACTGATCCAGTGCTGTGCTTCACTGTGTGAAAGGGGCCAATAACAGTCTGAGTAATGGGATTGTGCCACTGCAGATTGTGTGTGAACAGGTTGGGTCCTTGGGTGTTCCCACATGTCAGGTTAGTACTGGCCTGAATGAAACCGGACTGAAGAGCCGAGCCTGCCTGTTGTGTTCAACGTCTATGGGCTTAGCAGTGTAGTTTTAGAGGATAAGTCTGGGGACATTCTATATTATTCTCATTGTCCTGTGAAAAGGCCACAAGCAACAATGGAGTGATCCGACTAACAAGTATTGTCTGCGCCGACCAACCCCGGTGTAGCTTATTGCTCTCTGCCTCGCTGGTCAAAACACCCCAAAATCCCTTCATTGAGCCACGATGTTGCACTGGGTCATATGTTCTGTTATTGCACTGAAGCTCGAGACAAATGTTCCACTCCTACTACTAGATGCTCGCTCCAGTTGTGTTATAATAATCAATAATTTAAAGAACCAGATGAACAAAAATGAAATCTTCCAAGTCCTTTAGATTAACTTAAAAAGAAAAACACATTGTCTAATCCCAAACTGAACATGGCAAATGACAAGCAAACTCGTGACATCTGCTTAGTTGTCATGGTTTCCTGTTGTGTTATCAAAATCCACAGTGCTTATCCTCTCTGCCATTTTTTGAACTGACCACCTTTTAATTTCATTAATCATTGATATATTTCCTTTACATGTCACCATGAATCTCCTCATTGAGCCACCGTGTTGCACTGGGTCATGCTAAGCTAACACATGACATCTGCTTAGTTGTCATGGTTACCTGTTGTGTTATCGAAACTAAAATGCTTGTGTCACTTGCCATTGTTTTGAGCTGACCACTTTCTAATTTCATTCATCAGTATATGGCTATGTTTCCGTTTTCATGTCACCATTCCTGTTAGCAATCAATCACCAGTTTATTGAATGCATCTAACCAAAGCTAATGCAGTCAAATGCAACAGTCCTTTGATAAACCCATAACTCCATGAGGGTAAAGTTTTTATAAACTGTTTTGTAGAGACTCATTCAGCTTTATTGTCATTTTGTAGGCTAAACTGTGATATCTGATGTTTTATCCAATGTATTACATGATCCAGGTGAACAGCTGCCTGTATGATGCAATGCAGCTGAAAATCAAATGTCCACATCGTGCTTTTGTATGCTGGAGACACATCATGAGAGAAATAATCAGTCAGCGCCCACCATGGTATTTACTGAAACTGCAGTGTACCAATGATAGCCTACAAAACACAGATTCAGACTTCCAAGGTTACTTCCAACCTACAAAACTAATCCTGTCAACTTATCATTATTCTTTTTCAGAAGCAGTTTTGGGTTTGAATATGTTTGGCTGAATTAGTCCAGTATTATAACTTGAAATTCGTATCGTAGTGTAGTTTAACCATGTTTGAGCTGAGTTGTAGATGAGCTTATGTTCTCTGGGTGCATTGAATAGCATAAGGGTGAGTGAATAACGAGGCTGGAACTCCATATACACTGCCCGGCCAATATTCTAATATTTTGTTGTACCGCCTTTAGCTTTGAGTATGACACTCATTCACTGTGGCATTGTTTCGATAAGCTTCTGCAATGTCATAGATTTTATTTCTGTCCAGCGTTGCATTAATTTTTCACCAATATACTGATGATGGGAGAATCGGACCACAATCTTCTCCAGCACATCCCAAAGATTCTCAATGGCGTTGAGGTCTGGACTCTATGGAGGCCAATCCATGTGTGAAAATGAGGTCACATGCTCCCTGAACCACTCCTTCACAATGTGAGCCCCATGAATCCTGGCATCGTCATCTTGGATCATACCCATGCCATCAGGGAAGAAAAACTCCATTGATAGAAAGAGCTGATCATTCAGTACATTTAAATAGTCAGCTGACCTCATTCTTTGGGAACATAATGTTGCTGAACCTACCAACCCCAGATCGTAACCCTAACCCCAACAGGCTTGTAGGCACTAGGCATGATGAGTGCATCATTTCATCTGCCTCTCTTCTTATCCTGATCACTTGGTTGATGGTTGGTTCATGGATCACCACTAGCCGTCCAGGTTTCAATGATGGGCTCGACGGTTCTTAACCTGATTTTAGTAGTTTCAGAAATCTCCTTGTTTTTTTTTGCTTGATGCAGGTCAATAATTTGACCCTTATGAGACAGATTCACTTCCTTTCCATGACCACAGGATATGTTGTTTAAGAAATGAGAAGCTCCTCACTGCATCAGCTAGGGTTAAATAAGTTGTTGCAGCTGAAACATATTCATCACTGCAGTAATTATCCAATGGAAGGATTTTACCTATTTGCTTAGTGAAATCCAGGTGGTGACTTTTTTTTTTTTTAGCCAGGCAGTGCATCTTTACGTTCTATAGGAAGCAATGGTCTCGACTCTAGAGTTACATCTGAGCCATTTTATGGTGGAAAGGGATTGTTTTCATGGGAAAAACATCCAAATATGCACTTTTGATGCACAAAAATTTGCTTTTACTGGTTTAATTAATGGCCAGGAAGGGACTTAAAACTAGTCCACTAAACCGATAAAAACAATTTAAATGAAAAGTAAAAGTCAAATAACTGGTGCATCAGGAGAATTTACCTGTTGCTTTGACCTTGAAATGACATCAGCTTTAACTGTGTATTGCTTTGTGTTGCCTTGTTTGTGATGTATTGTAGTGTACTGACCTGTCTGCTGTATCCATTATTACTTTTTGTCAACACGCATATGCTTTATGTATGTTGTGTGGCACATAATTACCACAGCAAATGCCTGTGTGGCTCAGCTGTCTTATAAAGCCTGCAGTTTCCACCAGTTTGGCTGTGTGTTTGTTCCAGAGTAATTTCCTGAGCACACCATGATATTGGTGGTTTTGTTATCTTGAACGTTGTCACGTCTCACGCAGCTTCACAAGCAATCTCAGTGGTGTGGCTCGCTAACCAGCAGTTAGCTAAATTGTTTCTTTGTTTGTGCGTTTGGAGCTTGTTACTGTGAAAATGGCTGTGGGAGACTTATTATCACTGCGATGTTACCAGGAATACATTTTCAGGTTTGGGCCTCATTCATTACGCCACATCATACAGAGAGAGGAAGTACCCAACAGTTCCTATACGCATTACTCCTCAAGCAGTTTGATGTCATCATTAACAGCTGGGCCACTAGTTTTCCTTCCATTTAACTTCCTTAGACCTAGCCACAACACGGGCCTGAGGAATTATACATTGAAACATAATCATTCCACAACCTTTTTTTTTAATATGTTCCTGTGCATTAAATGGTTCGTTATTAAAATGTCAAGCTTTCTTTATGTCATGTCTGTCTGTCTTAAAGGATATGATCATCACCTGAAGGGGCTCAATGGGCTCCATACTGATGTGTGGTTTAGTTACTGTAGTTCACACAATGTCAGTCTGGATTAGAGCCTCCACTGCTCAGCACCCCCCGATCCTGCTTTGAAGCCCTCTTGCTCTGCGTCCTGCCGGTGCTTTAGCTCACATTTAGCACGTCCCATTGCATTAGTCTCACTCTGTCCTTTTACCTTGTGGCTCAGCTTGAGAGGCTGCTGCCCAGTCATTCTTTGATATTTGTCCATCACATCAGCCCTTCGCTCTTTTGTGTGGGCACGTGTGGGAACGCATGTGCAGGTCTTACTTGTAATTGATGCCATTTAGCAAAGAGTACAGCAGTGATCAGTCAATTCATGTAGTTGTTCGAGGTGCTGCTAATGCCTGGCTTGAAGCGCAGAGGAAGACGGCAGTGTGCAAACAACCTGACAAAACGAATATGCCGCCAAATGTATAGCTGCCATTTCTACACCAACACAAAATGCATTCAGGGGTCCAGATGATGAGTCAGAGGCAACACAAAGTGAGGATTTTTTTTATTTTTTTTTCTTTTTAGGAGAAATTGCAACAGTTCTGATTTAAGATTATTCAAATGAACTTCCCACTTGCTACACTTGTTGAAAGGAAAGTATAATTCATTGGTAAGCAACCAAAGTCGTGATTACTGCTTGTGTTTAGCATCCCAGTATAACAAGCTTTCCCTGAAATAAAAGTCTCTGGTTTGTTCTTCTAGTTACTGCAGAGAGCAACCTTCCACTCCTTTTAAGCACCTCAATTTTTTATTTATTTATTTATTTTTTTTGCCAGATTTCAAGTCTCTGATGTCTCATTACACTGGATTAAATACTTACAAGTACTATCTCTGACAACATTTTGGGGCTGCAGATGATGGCCTCAGGGTTTATTCATACCCTGTGGCACTTTGCTATCTTACCCTGGCAAGGTGCTGAGGGATGGAGAGAGGCAGGCAAACACGAGAGTTTAACCGGCTGCTGCTGCCTCCAACCTGATTTCATCTTGACCTTGAGCACCTTGTTTGAAGTAAATGTGTTTTTATTATTCTTTTTTTTTTCCTGGTGGCACTTAATGACAGTCATTAGCGCAGTTCAGAGGTTGCTTTGTCAGTGTTTAGCATTTTGTTCTGCCACAGCTTAGCGTCCTGAATACAGATTTAAGTGGAGGAACATGTTAAATTTAGGATGTTGATCAAACACATTAAATGGGAACTTTCCTCAAAACTTGGAAAATATTGGATCTTTAGTGATGATGTCATGCTGTATTAGTACCAGAGGTTCAGCCATGGGTTAGCAATTGGTAGCAGAACCAGAAGTGAAGCCAGTTAGATCCACATTTTGATTTTAAGATTTTAGTTGTCACCTTCAGGGCTTTGCATGGTCAAGCTCCACATTATATCCTGGAGATGTTGACTCCTTACTCTCCTGGTCGTGCTCTTCGTTCCTCAGGTCAGAACCTGCTTGTAATCCCTCGTGTAAACTTCAGAACTCGAGGACAGAGATCTTTTCAGTTTGTGGCCCCCACGTTGTGGAACGCTTTGCCTTTGTCTCTGCGTTTTGCAGAATCTGTGGACTCTTTTAAAAGTGGACTGAAGACACTGTTGTTTAGAAGAGCATTTGGTTGACATTTTTCTGATTTCGTTTTATATATGTATTTTATTGTTTTATATATGTATTTTATTGTTTTATATATTTATTTAAATTTGTTTTCTAGTATTTTATTGTAAAGCACTTTGTGATTTTATCTGTGAAAAGCGCTTAAGAAATAAACTTTACTTACTTACTTACTTACCACATATTTACAGTAAGTGCTATACCTTTTTACCATTTCTCTGTATGTCTTTTGTTCCCTTACACTTGCATTTTTACATGCAGGAACCAACATTCAACTAAATAGTTCTGAACACCAAGAAACCGTTTGTAGGGATTTTGCAGCTTTTCAGAATTTAAACGTGTCAACCCAGTATAAAAACACATCCCTTTTTAGATGTAAACAAAAAGTCTGTGTATGTTTTTATTAAAATATGCATGATTTAGGATCAGCTGTGGATGTGGTGCAAACTCCCTAAAGACTGCAGTCAAGGGTGGACTGGGGCAAAAAAATCAGCTCTGGCATTTTTGGCCCAGACTGGCCCACAGCATTATCGGTTGACAGGATCAAGCACTAATTTTCCATTTCAAAAACCATTTCAATCCAGTAGTGCAGAGGTATTCAACTAAAATTCAAAGTGGTCTAGTGTGAGAAAATGTATTAAAGCAAAGGTCCAGAACATCATAATGTCAAACCTGAAGTAGTGCGATAGCTACAGTGGGTACGGAAAGTATTCAGACCCCTTGAAATTTTTCACTCTCTGTGTCATTGCAGCCATTTGCCAAAATCAAAAAAGTTCATTTTATTTCTCATTAATGTACACTCAGCACCCCACCTTTACAGAAAAACACAGAAATGTAGAAATATTTGCAAATTCATTAAAAAAGAAAAACTGAAATATCACATGGTCATAAATATTCAGACCCTTGAGCGACATTCATATTTAACTCACATGCTGTCCGTTTCTTCTGATCCTCCTCAAGATGGTTCTGCTTCTTTATTGGAGTCCAGCTGTGTTTAATTAAACTGATTGGCCTTGATTAGGAAAGGCACACAACTGTCTATATAAGACCTTACAGCTCACAGTGCATGTCAGAGCAAATGAGAATCATGAGGTGGAAGGAACTGCCCAAGGAGCTCAGAGACAGAATTGTGGCAAGGCACAGATCTGGCCAAGGTTACAAAAGAATTTCTGCAGCACTCAAGGTTGAAACATGAAAGGTGAAACATGGTGGTGGGAGCATCATGTTGTGGGGGTGTTTTTCAGCTGCAGGGACAGGACGACTGGTTGCAACTGAAGGAAGGATGAATACGGCTAAGTACAGCGATATCCTGGAGGAAAACCTCTTCCAGAGTGCTCAGGACCTCAGACTGGGCCGAAGGTTCACCTTTCAACAGGACAATGACCCTAAGCACACAGCTAAAATAACAAAGGAGTGGCTTCAGAACAACTCTGTGACCGTTCTTGACTGGCCCAGCCAGAGCCCTGACCTAAACCCAATTGAGCATCTCTGGAGAGACCTCAAAATGGCTGTCCACCAACGTTCACCATCATGTAAATTTTCAACGAATTTTTTTTGGGGGGGGGTCACGGGGTGGCCAATCAGATCATGGGAGGGTGGGGGGTGGACCACTGCCCCCCGTGCCCCCACGGAAGATCCGCCACTGAATTGAACCCTTTCACATTTTTTCACATCTTATATCTCTCCCCTTATATCCCTGTTGCTTAATGGGAGAGCTGAGCTGCAGGTTGTCCTGTCAGTATTTTGAATCGTGGTCAGAATTGTGTCAGGGTCGTTCTCAAACACATTTGGAGCTCATTGGTCAGTCTGGTACAATATTTAGTTTGGATTATATTCATAGTTGAGAAAACTGCCTCATAACTGTATGTTTAGCTGAACATAATCAGCATGTGCAGGACTACTTTCTTCTCGGTGTCCCGTTATTTGTCTTTCTATCTACTCTGTCCTCTTATCTGTCCTTTGCCTCTAAACTGTTTTCTGATATGAGCTTGCTTTGTGGCTACAATGCAGAGATTTCATTGGCTGAGTAGCATCACGTGGGATGCCTGAATTCGTATGTAATTGGTCTGTCTGTTTCCTGACCTGATAACCAACGATGTAAACACAGGAAAAGCTGCTTTGGATAATAGAAGCGACCCGTGAAATTTTAAATGTCATTACAATTTACTGATTACAGGTCCGGGGGAACCTGTTCACCAGCCCCACTAGACACCGGCCCACCGGGACAGTGCCCGGTATGCCAGATGGCCAGTCCACCCCTGACTGCAGTGATAAAACCTACTTTGAGAAGTTCTGGACACAAACTACTGAACAAAGCAAGACTGACCCAGAACTTGCAGCCAAAAGAAGGAAACAAAAGGCAGGATGGACATCATGTGATGTTTCACCTGAGTGGGTGTCCTGAGCAGAACAAGGACACTTCTAACATACAACAAGTAACATCCATTTATCTTATGCAACACATACACACACACAGACACACAGACACACAGACACACACATGCACATGCACACGCACACACGCACACACACACACACACACACACACACACACACACACACACACACACACACATATATGAAGCTTATTATTCTGTGAATGAGTTCTCATGTACTTCAGCATTGCAGTCTTAACTGCATAAACAAACAACAAAAGCCCTCGGAGAACACGGTACCCACAAACAAAATTTCCTTGTGTTATGTACAGGTGTGTGTTATGTACAGATACTGAATGATGTGACCTAAATATGTAGCGGGCGACAGGAATTGATGGGACTCAGAAACACCCCCAGAATTTGATCAATTGTTCCTTGTATCATTTCGAATGGATAAGTCCCGATAAGTCTTTAGCGGTGGATTTGTAGTAGGACTGCAATCATGTGATCATCAGGAGGCAGCTGACGTAGTGTTCACTTGTTGTCATAGTTACGCCGTGCCACTATCTTGCAATGATACAGAAACCTTTAAGAAATCCGTGGATCCAGACTATAACCCACTGCCAAAATGTAATCAATTGGTCCTTGTGTCATTTCTGACCTTCCCTGAAAATTTCATCCAAATCCATTAGTCCATTTTTTAATAATATTGCTAACAGACAACCAGACAGACAGACAAACCAATGCCGATCGTCACATAACTCTGCCTTGGTTCCGCCTCCGTGGCGGAGTAATAATGATTATTTGACCTGTAGCGATTTGCTGAAGACATTGTGCCACCACTACAGGAGTGATGGTCACCTTTGATCACCCTTTAAAAACTGTCTGGCTCCACCACTGATTTGTCCATGTAACCAAAAACAATAAAAAATATTGAAGAATCTTACTTTTTACACTTCTCCCATCAAATCTAACTGCCTTTCCATCCCTCACTGAACGCTGGCTTGTTTTCTCTTCAGACTGAGCATTGACAGCATAATGTCCCACTGTTTTGCAGCAGGAAGAGAAATCTTTCATTGCAACTCTCATTGATAGAAGTCAACAAGTATACTTTGATATAATGTGTATAGACAAACTGGACACGATGTGCTTTAGTAACATTAAAATACATTGCATTTGTATTAGTCAATATTTTTTGTGAGAACAACGGGTCAAATGAAAATATAATGTTTATGATTTACATACTGATGGACCCCCGGAGAATTATTAGGAGATGATAGAGATTGAAAAACAGAGGAAAAGTAAACATTTTACATACATTAACCAGATGGCCAGAAGCACGACTCTAAATAAATACTAATGCTGCTATGAGTGTGTAAAGAGGCAGCTGTTTGCTAACACATTTGCTAAAGGACATTTTGCCAGTGTTGTGTTTATAGCCTGTTTTCTGGCCCCACATGGCCAAAAAGATTCATGAATGCAAGTTTCAAAGGGCTCTCTTTCCATTTTACACATCAAAGCCAATTTACTGGACATGGGGAGTAGCACAGAGTCATCTGTGGCAGAGGAGTTTTGTCTAATATGAGAATTTTACTCATCGCTTGAGTAATCCCAGCTTGTGTTTGGAGGATAAACTTTTTTTTTTTTGATGGGAAATCTGTTTTGCAAACTCGCTTGGAAGTTGATGAGCTTAGAAGACACGGGTAGTTTAGTGAGTTCATTTTGGTCATTCCTTTAAAAGAAATCTATCTATTTTGAAAAGCAGCACAGTTGATTAGATCCATACAGAGATATTTTGGAGCAGAATTGAGACACAGCTCACAGTACAGTGTGCTGCTGCTGTTTGACAGGACGTGGGACTCCAGCAGCAGGAGTCAGTGGTAATTAGGCTGGTGGGGAGATACATTTCTTTATGCCCTGAGAAAGGCGCGGCTAAGCCCTGTGTTCCCCTGTAATCCTTCCATTGCGCTGCCCATTATGACTCAGCCCCACTCCGCTGCACTGAAAGTCATCACTTTTCTGCAGCCACAGCAGGCCAGATGAGCCAGGTGCCTCAGGCTTCTTGACACCGGCTACGTCTCCGGTGACTGAAGTCTCCTCAACACAGAGCCCAAGTTTCCTCCTCTCAGGTTGAACAGGGCTGGAGGGAGTGCTGCTTAGTTCCCCTTGTTTAAAGATAAGATAAGGCTAACGACTGTAATAGCTCCTCAGGGAAACAGATACTCAGGATAATAGAGATCCACTCTCTGTATCAGTCCAGGTATATTGGACAGAGCAGAGGATTCTGGCTGGGGGAAAAAATCCCTACTTTGCATTTCAAGTCACATTAATGACTGCAGTATATCCAACACTGGGAGAAAATATTACTCTCTTCCCCTTTTGTATTTTTGTTCCACAGCACCATTTATCACTCTTTGTTCATTTAAGTTTTCCTCTTGAAGGAAAAAAAAAAGATCCACGACATATTATGAAACTTCAGAGTGATTTTGCGGGGGTGTGTAAGTTTTTTCCCCCCTTCTCTTTTTCAATCCAAAAACTTCTGTGGTCTTTTTGTTGTTTCTCCTTATGAATCTTTCATGGAGAACAAGGTTCATTCTGCAAAGTCAAAACCTTCCCAGCAGTTTTGTGCAGAGACTCACAGGGACACGAGTGAAAACCTTGGATGAAAGTGAATCTTGCTGAATGCCAAAGGGCTCAGAGGTAAAGGTAATTTGAAGCACTTGTTTCAGGTGACTTCAGGTGACTCACTGAGCTCTGATTGTCAGCTCGCTGCCTTCATTACAATTTAACTGCACCGTGACACTCCTGCTGAGTCAGACGAGGATTCTGTGGTCACGTTTTTGTCAGCAGATAACAACGAGTTGGCTGAACAGCTTCAAAAAGGACCATTTCAAATCATCACTCACATCCTGCTTGTTGTGCTATTCTGAAAGGCAGCTGTACTTAAAATGATGTTTTCTTCACTATTATCAAAAGATGCCAGGAGATTATGGAGAGTCATCATTCATGACAGGGTTATTACAGCAATTTGAGGTTTCACCTCAAATGCACAAATTAAAAGTAATCTGACCTTAATTACAATAATTTTCATTGTGATTGCATCTGTAAACAGGAACAGAGAATCAAAGCATTGAACATATAAGGGAAAGAGCAGAGGGAAAGTCAGCCCACTTGTGGTCTGTGTTGATTTTGTCCTTTCTGCCCACACCTTTTACTTTGTGTAGTCAAAGCCTGCGAGCTGCTTGAAGCCTGAGTGCGTCACCAAACAATTAAAATTTTCACAGTCAGATAATTTGTTCTGGGTTTGTACAACAAAAGATCAGGGTTGCACACTGACTTTGAACTTTGAAGGGGCAAATTAGAAAGAAAAAGATATTACAACTTAGATCTGGTATTATTGTTTAATTTGTTTAATGTCACAGCTGCAATCTCACAAAATGACATGAGTTTACAAGTTTTATGAGGTATGCAGCTCTCTGTCTGTCTGTCTATGACTTTAGAAAGACCTCATTCCTCCATCTTTTAGTACCTTCTGCTATTGTATCTAACCTCTT
The DNA here is from genome assembly GCF_021347895.1 of Acanthochromis polyacanthus. NCBI lineage: Eukaryota > Metazoa > Chordata > Actinopteri > Pomacentridae > Acanthochromis > Acanthochromis polyacanthus. Next base: position 14,097,492 of record NC_067124.1, read on the forward strand.
TCTGCTTCAAAGAGGAAGAAGCCTTCCAGAGTGTTGCGCGAGCAGCAACAAGTGGCATCATGGGACCTAGTTTGGTGCCATTCTTCATGAACGGTTTGGTACATCCACCCATCCATCATCATCTCATGAGGGCGTACTGTGAGACTCGTGTGTTCTCTGCTTGTCCACCTTTGCCTCTGCATAAATTGGAAAGCTTCTCTCAGCAGAAGGTTGGCCAAGTGAAAAGAGCAGAAGTGCTGCCTCTCTGCCCTGGTGAACAAACACTCAGACTGGAGCACATTAACCTCCACTTTTTTAAATATTTCATTCCATTCTTGCATATTATAAAAGGTTGGAATCCATGTCTAATGACACTTAGATGAAAGTGCTGAGCATGTGTGTGCACATGTGCGAATGAGTCTGCATGCCTGAGATTGTGTGTGTGTGTGTGTGTGTGTGTGTGCGTGCGCACAACAATAAATCTGGGTTACTGTGTTCCCGATTTGGATATTCTGGCTGCTCACTGTGGAGTGAATGTCAGTTCTCTCTTTGTGCTATTTCATATGTGCAGTTAATGTCCCAGCATGCAGTGTCCCTATAAAACGTCCCCAATCACTGCTGTTCCAATGACAAACTAAACACTGTGATTGAATCATAACAGAAACTGAGCAGACACTCTTTAAATACGACACTCTGTTCTCTCTTTCTTCTTCATTTCAGATTGTCTTTGCCACCGTGTAGCTCTGCACCACCACGCTGCAATAGGAGCAGGGAGTGGCAAAAAGAGCATAGACCTGGGAATGAGCACAATTTCAGCATGAGTAGGCAGCAGCATAAAGGCCAAGGTATGGAAGTGTAGTGTGTGGCTAGTAATTATGTGTTTCTTTCTCGACATCAATAACCCTATAACCTTCTCTGTCTTTTTTCTTTTAGAAATATCTTCAGATATTTCGGGCTTTTCTGAAATATCTGAAATGTCTTCAGATATTTTAGAAAAACTGTTTTGTATTGTTCATGGAAAGTCCCTGTTCTTTCTGTGTAAGACTATGAACTATGACATTACCATAATAACTTTATGTTCTTTACACAAACACAAACCATAACTTTGAAAACTGGCAGGCTCTATTGTTGGCTCAGGCTGTATGCTGCATACTCAATCAATCCTTTTACTTCCTTCTCTGATCCAGTATTGAATTATCGTCTTTGACTAATGGCAGTTTCCTGAAAAGGTGCGATATTCTACCATTCTGCTATCACAGATGATGACTGATAACTCCCACTGGGTAGTGATCAAGGAGCAATCTTTGTGCAATTCACAACTTACCATCAGCTCATGGCCATTTGCTAAAAAACTACTTTTGCCTATTTTTTTTCTTTCCAAAACCTCAACATTTCTGCAAAACTTTGCTCTGTCTGCTCTAACAGCATGTAGAAAAAAATTCGAAATTTTTCTCTCCTCCACCTCAGTCTGAACCAGCCTGACAAGAGTGAGTAACAAAAATCTGTAGAAGTTGTCAAATTCATCCAAATTGCACCTTCACTTGCTGCCACATGGAGCTGCTTCTACAACAAATAACAGCCCCAGTGGGTTCATATGAATTTCACTACACGAAGTTTGCTTTATTTGCTGTAGGACTTCAGCTTTTTCCATTGCTTATTGTTTATTTGCCTTTTAGTTGACTTGAACTAGGCTGACTGCAGTTGCAACAGTCTTACACCGAAATGTGTTATAGCTTAAATCATAATAATTTATATTTTTTGTCATCAGGGTCACATGAATGAGTCACTCACAAATCATGTGTCATGAAACTTGCAACTTTTTTTTCATTCTGGACATAAAAAAGAGCAGCAAAGTTGTGGTGGAGCAAACTACACCCAAGAGACTGAAGTTTGAGTCTCATATGGAACCATTAGGTTCAGGTGTCAGTACTAGGTTAATTACGTTTAATAAAAGATCATGGATTGGGTTAAAATACACCTGTGCAAATGTTAACCACTGCTATGTTTTCCACCTTGCAAGTCTATCACAAGAATGGTCCCAATAAAGAATAACATGTCACAATTTTCAAGCTTTTTCCTATGAAAACAATACGTTTTGCACTATGGACCAACTTAGCTATTATATATATTCTAAGACTGGACTCACACTTACTCCACACTGCTAATCCTCAGTTTTTATTTGAGATTGCCTACAAGGACCATCAAATCTTTCTGGCCACCTCAACATTAAAAAAAAATACACTTTTGCATCCTTCTGAGAGACACAGTTTGAGTGCGGGCTCACAGTAGCTCGTGACTGGCTTTTAAATCTCAAATTAAGGTCTAAAATGTCTTTGGAACTTCAGCTAATGGCTTTTTCACTAATGTGGAATAATGTGGAGAAATGGCTCTCATTGCTTTATCATTGTAATGCTCTGCTATAATGTACAAAACACTGAACGGTGCAAAATGCACGGCAAGACAAATCTCTCGCTTCTCCACTTGATTTCAAAAATGAGGGCTCCACAAGAAAAGACTATTTTTTCACTGCCATTTGTCAAAATCAGCCGGGGCTCTGCGCGCACAGACATTTGTCCCATAAAATGCATGATAAAAGGCTCTAAGTAGGACTCGCTCGGACTGATTGCATATGCAACACCAGCAATGGTGAATTTACTTGGCCCACAGGGGAGTGATGCTCCCTGTCTGTGTAATGCTTTGATCACCACAAGACACCAGCAGCACTGGGCACGTCCCCTACCTTTAACTCACCCTATGCCACAGGAATATATTAGCATATTTTGCTTTAAAAGAGCTGCTGTCTGTAACTGTATGGCCGTTGGTTAACAATGTCTTTTAACAAATTTGTTTTTCTTTGGTTGTGGGGGAAATATCGACTGCTGCATGAAAGACTTTGTATTGTTGCAGCTTACTGTCATCAGAGCACGATTTTAATATAACACAGCACACGGGAGCTTAGTGAATAATAAAGACTTTGTGCCATTTGGCAGACCTTTTGTTGCTATTCTTAAAAGTTCTTGCAGCCAAGTACAGCTCGACTGTATTTTGCATGCAAAAGGTTGCAGTGCATATGCCCTCATAGCTGCTAACTTGACTCCATGAAAGGGGCACAGACATTGGCATGAGATGTGATTTGCAATCATTCACTTACTCTACATGTGACTACATTCATCCCAATGGTATTTTACACTCATAAATATGCAAATTTGAAGCATCAAATCTTCATCTGAATGCACTGCCTTTAGCAATGTCAAGTTGATCTGCTTCGTTTTGAGTGTAGAGGTGTTAGGTTGGCACACAATGACCAGGCATTAGTTGAACATTCCTCAGGCTTTGTTTGTATCAGGTCTGATCTTGCTAGAGTGGTTATGACATTTGTGAATTTTTCAAAATTTAGAGTTGTGTCCACATTGTTAAACAACACAGCAGTGGAGAGTTTCTTTAGCTGCATTAGAATATGTGAGTAAAAATATGCCTGAATCTCAACAACATCAGTGATGAGCTACAGCCTTAGCGACTGACCTTATGGTATTTTCAAACATGTGCTTGGAAATACTGTGGTAGATTTCGCTGGATTTCATCACATCCTCACAAGTTATGCTATTGTGCATGTGTCAGATATATTATATTTCGCAATGCTTCTCATCTCCACCCCTCAGTCAGAATAATTTGATGCTTGGATGCCCCGATGTTGTTTAAAAGTCAATATTTCAAGCGCCTTAAGTGAGAGAAGTCAATAGCAAATTGGACATATTCTGTGCTTAATCAAATGCTTCACTTCAGTGATGATACTACTGCCTGCTGAGAGACCATCATGCCCACGCTGAGGAGACCACAAAAATATTCACTGCCACACAGCTCACTGCATTTGCACTTGAGGACATCGCTGAATCATGCAATTATGGTTTGGATGAGGAAAGTCGATACGTCCCTGGTGAAGCCGTGTCGAGATGGCTAAGGTCACACCTGTAATCATGTGGGAGCAGCACAGTCCATTGACACAATGATGAGACTCCACAGAGAGCCAGACAGGATTGAGATGGGGGGCTGATTGCTCCTTATTGGAAGATGGAGTCAGACTGTCATGAATGCTGCTGTCTCACAGATGGAGATATGCACCAGTAGTCTCATGTTCGCTCAGGTCAGAGTCTGACACTCCGCCAGCATAAAGGCCATTGTAAACACACCAACAGCGAGAAGCAGTGAAGCCTCAAGGGTGGAACAGGGAAAAACAGAAAGTAAACAATTAGAAAACTTTCCCTCCCTCTTTATAAAACATTATATTGAATAAAATCATGCATAATCAGGAGCACAAAATGTCAGAATGCAGTGAAGTGCACAATAGAGAAACTTAAGGCAAACTCATGCTTTCTGTGTCCTCGAGGGGCCGCAGTGGTTCACAATGTTACGCCTAATGTAAATTTCATCATCTGCCCAAATTCGCAAGGGTTCATGCAGAACCCTCTCTGGACATCCTTATGCAGCACAGAATTTGTGGGCATTCAGACTACATGGACTGAGCATGTGCCTGGAAAATGAATGATGCTTGAGACAAAATGCGTGATTCTCTGTCATTCACACCCTAATAATGGGTCATTTTAGGAATTTTGTATGAAGTAGTCACTGCTTGGCTTCGGTTTGTAGCTGCACGCTTTCCATTGACAGAGTGGGAAACAAACACAGTGGGAAGCTCTAAATTCTCCAGAAATCCTGTGCTACAGTTGAATCTGAAACTAGCTGCTGCATCATGTAGAACGCAAAGTCAACATCCACTGGACCCCTGTGTTTTTGTGTTTGATATGAAGGGTGATGTGACTGTGAATGTGTGTGCGTCGGCTGTCTGCTCAGTCTGCGCACACGGATGCAGGATCCGTGAATTGGCCTTTTAGAAGAAGCTTGAGGAGCTGTTGTAGTTCACTGCAGCTAACATGTTCCTGGCAGGGTAGCGTGTAAGTGGTTAAGTAGGCAGCTGCAGTGGTTCACCAACTAGCCTGTGGCTTGTCTCTACATGACCAAGCTTCTAAAAGCTGAATATTTCAAGAATGAATGCCACTGGGCTCCTGTGTAATGTGAATAGACTACAGTGCAGGAGTTCTTCGGGCAGAAAAACCAATCACTTTTTTTTTTTTTTTTGCAGTGAATTACTACTTTATTTCTAAAAGTAGAGCACAATCATAACTACAACTGCGTGTTTACAGAATGTTTAAGAAACTTTCTCAAAACTCATTTTTCCCTGGTGCTACTGTAGTTCAACAGGTTGAGCACTTTGGTTGACAGTGTTGTTTTTGAAGTGCTTTAGAAATAAAGTTGGATTGGATTGAGCAGGCAACCTATAAGCAGGAGCTATGGTTCCCGACGCAGTGGTCATGGCTTAGAGTTTGTTACACGTCCTACTACCACTTTCCTGTGTCTCTCTCTGTCCTGTCTGCCGATAAAGCTGGCAAAGGCCAAAAAAATAACTTAACAAAAAATCTTTTTTCCCCCCAGTCAATATATAAAATGAGCAGAAAACAGCACATTTCAAGGCTTTTATGTTTACATGTTAGCATCACATTGATTTTTACGTTGAATACCTTTTTTATTTTGCTGCTATGGTTTGAAAATCACTTTAACAAAATATCATATGCACTTTGAGATTTAAGAATCCATTTGAAATATCTGCTCCGCTGCAGCCTTTCACGCCGGTGATTCATTAGATGGCATCCAGCTTTTCACAACTCTTCTCCACTTCACTCCAATTATTCTCAACAAGTGTTCACTCTGAGGCCATTATGCCCCCCCGACCCTCACTCTCTGTCATTGGGAGCGGCAGAACATCATTTACTCATCTTCCTGCAACTTGTTTTTTCTCCCATTTGCATATGCTGAACTTGATTAGATGCAAAGCCGCATTATTGACAACATGGCTTCTGCTACTAACAATCCGAGCTGCCGTTTTTCTCAGCAGCATTGTGTTTGCTTCTGCTCCATGTGTTTGCAGTGTTGTTAGCTCTCCATTTTCTATACCCTGCAGCAGACATACTGCTGAGAAAGAAGGGTGGTTAACTGCCAAAACATCCAATGTTTGGCTTCTTCAGTTAGGCTGCGGAGCCAGACAGTAGCAGAATCCAGAATCTCACTACAATGTAAATGAGAGCCATTATAGCAATGAAAAGACATTTACTTGCATTATTCTAATTAGACTGTCGGATGAGTTTGATAATGTAGTTTTAAAAATCGCAATGATTTGCTTTTGAATATAAACTTTTGCCTGTATTATCAAGTCAGTGAAAAGCTGTATATTGTTTACCCTTCTCTTAGATTCCAGCGAGTCCAGAGATTCATTAATTCAGAACTTCAGAGTATTTGTCCTTCAGAATATTTTTGTAAGTGCAAATTCAAGAGAGAGGGATTCATCAGAATCTCATTAGGTGAGTGTGACTCAAAAACGGTGGACTGATTCTGATTATTAGCTTGTTAGTGGATTTTTTACATGCATGTGTGTGTTGCCTCAGCATTTTAAGCATCAAAGTCCCGCAGCTACTGCCACGCAGCTGACAAAAATTGCAGGCATGATGTCTTTCATTATAGTAGCTAGCTTGCTATGTGAGCACTGTCAGGGAGATGTAATAAAGGATTGCCACAAGCGTGTTCGCTCTCATAATAATCGCTCTACGAATCATTGCAGTGGGTTGTTTTTTAGAGAAGTGATTTGTTTCTAACTACTCAAGTCAAAGTGATCAGTAAGAAAAAGATGTCAGTTGTTAAATGTTTAGAAACACACTAATTATATATATACGTGTATGTATATAATTATAATTCTTCTAAACACACACACACACACACACACACACACACACACACACACACATATATATATATATATATATATATATATATATACATATATATATATATATATATATATATATATATATATATATATATATATATATATATATATATGTACAGAGAGAGAGAGAAATTGGCCCTTATTTATTACATAGTTGTAGTAGTATGTTTGTCAGCCATCTGTGATTTTTTACATACTTACCTGCCAAAAAGGAGTGGGGAAATCGCTTAAGTTTACATCAAGTGCAGCTTTGTTGTCATTTTTCTTCATCAAAATGAGTCGTGTTCCATGTTTGTTCAGCGCCTATGCAAAGCCTTTATCTATTGTACTAAACTATACTGAGCAAAAGCTATGTTCAGCTTAACTGCCTGAGACTAACAAGCATATTTGAGGTGCTGTTGTTTCACAGAGAAGACGATCCTCTTTTGATCTGAGCAATAATCTGTCTCTCAGACTCTGGGAGCTATTTACAGAGGAGATTTATTTCGCTGATTCTCTGTGTACAATGAGGCATCTGCTTCTGCCAGCTCAGGTAGAGAAGGGCTGCTTCAGACAGCAGATCAATGAATATGTACTAGTTCCTCTCAAATACATGGGGAAAAAAAATGAAATTGTCCACTGAGTGCCCTCTGTATGCTGGTAGATGTGTGTAATGCTCCCTTCAACAAGCTGAAGTGGAGGGAAAATGTCCATTTATGAGCATAACCTACCTACTTCCTTGTCAGTGCTGCAGTAAAAATATCACAGGAGGAAGCTTCTGTCCATTTTCTATCAGCTGTGGACACAACAGTGTTTTTATCTGCTCCACTGTGACTACAAATAAAATAAAACAGCTTTGAATGGAATTTTCCATCGGATTTGTCTTTGCTTTTTATCTCCCAGCTCCAAAGTGAATTACAACAGCCCTGAGCAGTGTCTGGCAGGCCTTGAGAGATTCCTGGGCAGGAACAGTGGAGGTCAAGGTGTGAGAGCAATGCCATAAGCACGACTTGAAATCCTGCCAGTGGTTCCACTCCCACAGGCTTGTTCTCACTTTCTACTGCTCTGACTCTGCCTGTCTCCCTCTCTGGTTTCTCTCCTATGCTCATTCCCTCTCTGTCTGTCTGACTCTCACTCTCTCCCATTTCTTATTAGCACCTCTTTCAACGTTTTTCTTCCCCTCCCCTCATTCTCCCCGGCTCTCTCCGTACAGGTGTAGGAGTCGATGCATTCAAGGATGTTTTTTTATGACACCATCCTTTCTTAGGCTCTCAATCCCCTCTCTAAGAATAGCTGTCACCTATTGATCATAAAGCATTTTCGCTAATTATGCACAGCATGTAGGGAGGTCTGTTTTATTATCTTCACACCAGCAGATAAAAGCAGTTAAACATTTTCGTGTCACAGCTGTTGCCCGGATTTCAGAAAGCTGACGTCACGTGCAACAAAATAGGGCTGGACCCGAATATCCCGAATATCCGGATATTCGTCTTTAATAGGGCCCGAATATTCGGAGGCCAGAAACCACTATTTGGGCCAGCCCTACAACAAAATGTGCTAAAAAGGTGCCTACAGGTTGGAGTGTGATGCTGGGAAAACGGTGGAGATTACAAGAAGAACCCAACTCCACTCGGTCTTCTTTCGCAACTCCCTAGTCAACAATGTGGAATCCTTCTGCTTTCTGGGATCCGTCATCACCCAGGACTTCAAGTGGAAGGCGGAACATCAGCTTCCTTAACCAAACATGCCCAACAAAGAATGTATTTTGTGAGACAGCTGAAGAAGTTCAACCTGCCAAAGACAATGATGGTGTGCTTCTGCACCTCCTCCATCACCGTCTGGCATGCTGTTGCCACTGCCAAGGACGAAGGCAGACTGCAGCACGTCATTTACTCTGCTGAGGCAATGGTTCATATTTTGCATATCCCTGTACAAGTGCATATGGAAGACACATTTATTATACACTTTATGTATATATTGTGCTTATTCCTCATTGTATGTGCTGATCTTTTTATGTTTCTTAACTTGCAGAACTTCTCTTTACTATATTTGTCATTCTCATGCACCAAAATATCAAGACAAATTCCCTGTCTGCATGAACTTGGCAATGAAGAGATTTTTATTCAGATTTATCCAGCAGTTATCCTTCAACATGAAATTCAGAGAGACATCAAGAGATGCTATCTGAGGTTTGGCTTGGAGATTACAAATATCACAGGAAGCCTCAGCCACATAGTGATATTGCTTCTTCTAAAAACACATTTTAAAATGTGAACTTCCTCTCAGGTTTCTTGGGTTGCCTTCAAATGGAGCTGAGGATCTGTCTAGTGTGGGATAAAAGATCTTGTAAGTTTTTTTTTCCTTTTTGCTGTTTGCTACCACTATCACATACTGTTTTAGATTCATTTTTCATATTTAACTTTGATTTAGCATATCATTATCGTAGGTCCAAATAGCTCCCAGTAATTTCAGTTATGTACCTGATAAATTCTCCTGCCTGCAGGCTGATCGTGTGAAGAGACAGTGAATGCACATGCATGCAAGAATGGTAGGAAGCATGTGCAAAATTTGCTAAATTTATTCAGTGTATATGCACTGGGTGAGAAGCTCTAATTGGAATAAATGGAGCCACCAGGTTTGGATTAAACCTGCATGCCTTCCATTTATCATCTTTGGGTGAGTATGGAGTTTTTATATTGTCTCTACAGAAATCCCCAACAGCAAAAACTGTAATGTAGCAACAAAAAAAGATCCCTCACTGGCTTCCCACTCGGCAGCAGCGGTTGTGGTGTGTGGTGCTTTTGGGAACGTTAGTGTGACATGTTTGGCACATTGCAGTTACAGAATTCACGTTGGGAATCCACAATATGTGTTGGAAGGTGGCCCTAATTCTGTTTTTATGCAACAGCTGCTACGTCTTAATTTCAGAGGTTTTACTGCTTTATATCACGCCACAGCCTTCCTAATAACTGAGCTATACGCTGCTGGTGGTGCTGTGAATTACGAGGTGCTCGACAGGAGGAGACCTCTGTGCATGTGTGCCTTTGTAATGCTAATGAAAATTATGATGTGCTCTTCAGGACACTCAGAGCCGCATGCGTCAAGAATATAGAGAGTATGCTCATACACTAGGCAGTATGGTATGGAGCCACATCTGTGGAGGCGGACCTCTTTACAGCCTGCAGCACTCAGTCGCACATGCCAGACAACGCATATGTCAACATTTGTATTAAAATTTATACTATATTTTATTGTCATGCCTCCTGAAATGAGATGCAACAGCAGACGCACACAACATGTTGTAAATGCCACAGCTAAAGGTTGAAAAATATTGGATGAATAATTGAAGGCAAAGCGTAGTAACAACAATGACTATATTTACTATATTTGCTTGCACATTGAAATGCTTTCATTTGGTTTAATGGCGGGGACACCAGATTAAACTGTCAAAGCTCAGGCCGTGATACTGCACACAATGATACTGAATGTAAATCTTGTGCTTTTGGAATTTGCCATCTGTGCAAACTCGGTGACTCTGTCAGCGTTCTGTGTACATTTTGGTAACAACAAAAACCAAAGCAGTACTAGTCTGATCTTAGTGCTTGGATGTTATTTCTTTCACCTGTTATAGAGTTAATGTCAGTCAGATAATGAGGGAGCTGCACTTTCTGATGTTTTTGCTGGTGTGACAATCACCTCAAGTGGAGACTAATATTCTCTGTTTCATTCATGATAAGAATGAAGGTTTAACAAAGTTGCCTCTACACACTTGAACCTGAATAGGCTGTTAACCAGAATAAAGCAGGTGGCTGTATTGTTCTATGCATGTAAATGCAGCTACAGGAAGTGTTACTGGTTCTTGTCCAACTATTAAATATTAATGACACACTGCACAGCGCTTTGGATATAATCTTCCTTCAAAGAGGGAGTATGATCCGCGGGGCTCCATGTGGGAGGACTGCCATCAACTTTTGTCAAATCAAGTCAATTTGCTTTGTTTTCCCCCCACAAAGTACCAGCATTTCATTATAAATCAACAAATGAAAACAATGGCTGAATATGAAAACACCAGGAGCCCTCATTGAGAACAAGGATAAAGCACATCAGGAAGAAAAGGAGGAGTCTTTAAAAGTCAAAGAGAAGTAGTCCTCCTTTTAGGGAGGACAGCTGCAGATGACTGCCGGGAGATAAAATGTTTATTACAATGTGCAGCATAAAGACAACCCAACCAATTTCTACTGTGAAAAATAAACAGTACATGCCTCCCTGATACTAACCACGACCACTTCTGTAACACATAATCAAGAAACAATACATGTAATCAGTTTGAAATGAGGTACTACAGAAATGCTGTGACTTGTATTAAAAATTGAATAAGGTGTTTATTGTTTTGGCTCAATCAAAAGACCCAACCAGCAATAGGCACATCTTTACAAATTACTGTAAATGCAATCCCTATTGTACTGTAAATAGTAAATAGCAAAGCTCGAGTCAAAAGGGACCGTACTAATGTTGGATAGCATGTATGGAAAAGGAAATCTACATACAGGGTGTTTTCTTAGATGAGAGTGTGACTGAACCCCAGAAAAAAACAGCATCATTTGTCAGTGAACCTGAGAACTGAACCTTTCACAGCACTGACTGGAACGTTGTAGTCTGACCGGATATACGACCAATAAAATTTCACCAACATGCCCTTCTATACTGTGTGGCAGCCCTGTCTCCAGAAAAACAAATGTTCCCATACAGCTAAATTGCATACTCATGAAGGTTTTTAGAAACATGTAAAGGGCCAAGAAAAAGTATTCATCTCCCTTGGAAGTTTGTTCCCTTTTATTGCTTTTCAACATTGAATCAGGGTCAATTTAATTTGGCTTTTTAGACAAGAATTTTCCCTAAAAAAATGTAAAATGTGAAATGAGTGACTGCACAAGTCTTCCACCCCTTTAAAATGATTCACTTAATCTAACCCAGATGTAGCCAGTTGATATTAGAAGTCACACAATAAGCGCAATGGAGATCATCCAAGTGCAAATCAGTACTCCTGGATATGACTGCACTAAGACAAAGTAACACTCCAAGAAACTCTGTGAAAAGTTATTGAAAAGTATAAGTCAGAGGATGGATACATAAAAATTTCCAAGTCACTGAATATCTCTTGGAATCCAGGAGCAGGACATCCTTTTTGGCCATCAGACATGTTGACATGATTGGTGGACATCAGACATAGCACAATAATACAAGCACCCTATCCCTCCAAGCAGGGTCGTGGTATTATGATGAGAAGCATCATGATGAGAAGCATCATGATGAGAAGCATCATGATGAGAAGCATGGCGGTGGCAGCATCATGGTATGGAGATGCTTTTCAGGCTCTGCAAGGCTTGGAAAGGTTGAGGGTAAAGTGAATGCAGTAAAGTGTAGAGAAATCCTGGAGAGCAACCTGATGCAGTCTGAAAGCAAACTGCGATTTAGAAGATTTAAAGATTTGTTTTTGAGGCAACTACACAGAAATTGTTGAAGAGACAACAAAGTGAATGCTCTGAAGTGGCCCATTTGGAGCCCAGACCTCAATCCAGGTAAGAATCGGCGGCTGGGCTTGAAACAGACTTTTTCTTCTGCAGAAGAAAAATGGGATAAAATTGCAGTGTCCAGATGTGCAAGGCTGACTGAGACCTATCCAAACACACTCAGTGCTTTAATTGAGGCCAAAAGTGCATCTACTAAACACTAGCTTGAAGGGGGTGAATGCTTGTGCAGTTACTATTTTAAGTTTTTTAATTTTAATTAATTGAAATAGTGATCAGTTTTCACTTAGCAGTGAAATAGGAGGAGAGTTATCACCCCTGTAACATTGAACATGGAGAAAAAGTTTTAAACATGCTGTAGGGAGTTTCTATTTTAACCCAAACTCTGCTACTTTCCTAAACCCAAGCAAGTGTGATGGTGACTAAACTCAACAAAGATTCTGACAAGTAGTTATTGTTGTGAAACTGTCAGCCAAAGCATAGTCTGACTCACCAGATGCAGCCTTTGGGTATAAGTCTGCCGTTTCCCTCACACATATCATGCAGTTTTCTCTTTCCTCCCTTCCATCATCTGCCTTTGACAGATTTAAAAATGTACTGGTAAGCAATGAAACGCTAAATGCAGGAAAAAGACGTTCTGATAACTATGAAGTGACTTTGTGTGTTACTTAGATGCCTGTTGTTTTATTCTATGAAGCTGGGACCCTGGACTGTTGCTGACTTCTGCCTCACTGGAAAAACTGCCCCTCTCAAAACAAGAAGAAAAAAAACTTATTTCAAGGAATTTTTACCTAGAAATAAGTGAATATATCTGCCAATAGAATAAGTAAAAATGGCTTGGTAAGATTTCTTGAAATAAGATATGATATTTAGAGTATTGAGATATTAAAATTAGCTGGGAAAACTTATTTTAGCTCTATTTTACCAGGATTGTGAAACTTAGGTCTCTTAAAACAAGCCAGACATGCTCCAAAAAATAGCAGTTTTTCACTCAAAAAAAGATGCAACCTCATAATCTGAGATGTATTAACCCTAATGTTGTCTTCATTTATGGGCACCAAAAAATATTGTGTCCTTGTCTGAAAAAAATCCAAAAAATCAGCAAAAAAATCCCCAAATTTCTGAAAATTTACAAAACCTTCAGGTTAAAACCCTTAAAAGTTTCCCTTTAACATTTTTTTAAGAAAATCTCCCAAATTTGGCAAGAAAATTCTTGTAAATATTTTGAAAAAATGAGCAAAAATCTTCCCCAAAAAAATCCTAAAAATATCCAAAGTGAATCTACCAAAATCCAGCAAAATTCGCTGGATTTCGGTTGATGTTTTTCTGAGTGTTCTGAAAGAAATATTTTTAACATTTCTGTTTTTCCACCAAAAATGTTCAAAGATTTCCCAAAAATGTTGAAAATGTGGTCATCAGAAGTTTCACTGTGAAAATATATATCTTTATTCATATTTTCAAACTTTAAAATGGGTCAGTTTGACCTGCAGGATGACACAAGGGTTACATTTATTTTGAGTTTTCTTGTAAAATTCAACTCAAAACAAGATAATTTCAAGATTGTTTGCCTTAACAAGATATTTCACATGCATTGTCTTAAAACAAGTCCCTCTATCTTGCTGAAATGTCACTTGTTAAGAGAATTTTTCTTAAATCAAGTGGGAAGAGACATTTTGACTAAAAATAAGACAAACAGACTTGGTAAGAGTTTGCATTTTTGCAGTGCTCCATCCTGCCCTCTTATTACTGCAGACTTTTTGGTTCCCTTACATTTTACTTTTCAAGGATAAAATACATTTGTTTCAAAGTGAATTTATGTTTCTTTTGAGATGTAAATGAGACTGCAGTTGAGTTGTAATTTTTGGGAGACAGGGTCGTGTGGGGACCAGCAACGTGGCAACCCCATCTATATTTTCACAGTGTAGTTGCACTTAGTAGGGCGGCGGCTATAAGTTGTAGCAGTAGAGTTCAGCCCCTGAAGGAGGACCAAGTATATGATAGCTTTTAATCTTTGTACCTTAAAAGTCTTTGCCAGCCAACAGTTAGGACAAATTTCACTATAAATCTCATTATTACACCTCACTAGTAAGGCGCCGCAGACAGTTAAGCATCTTGCTTGCAGAAGCATTACCTTTTGTTTCCTGTAATTGCTTTTCAAGTTCAGATTTTTTATAGTATCGTGTGGAAGCGTATACTTTCTGAGATGCTGCTGGACTGGTGCTCCACTGTGTGAAGTCAAAGTCTACTGCTGCCTGCACTGATAAAGAGTGCCTATGTGATGTAGGAGAATGTCAGAGTTCACGAAAACACATCATATTCAATCCAGCTTGTTCTAGAGCAGCAAATCTGTCAAATTCAGCAAGAGCAGTGAAGAAAGGGATATATTTCACTCCTTTTCTTTAAGTTTAGATCCTCTCCTTGACACCAGTCTCTATATACACAAACAAAGCAGGAGAGGATGTAGAAGTACAGTACAGAAAATTACCCGCACTTGTTGTGAATAACATGAATAATTCTTCCATTCGAGCCCATCTATTTAACACCGAACATGACTGAATTACTCTGGCAAACCAAAGCCATTTAATTGTCTCCTGCATCCTTGTTCATATCACGCTCTGCTCTAAGCTATTACATCCAATTTCCACCCTGATGATTATTATATAGTAGATACTAATAATGGTGGAAGAATAGAAGAGTGCAAAGGTAATTAGAAAGCAGTGGGTCATCTCGTTTACCCAGAGGATGTAGAAGGAATTACCTGTTTCACAGAAAGAGGAGGAAAGAGAGTAGAGTAGGAGAGGCAGCGTGATATAAATGGGAGGGAGATGGGAAAAAAAGGAAGAAATGGAAGAACAGAACAGATTCGAGAAGGAGTTGGATGAAAAAAGAGGAAGAAAAAGGTGACAAGAAATGATGGAATGGATTCCTCACCCCACAGGCCTCTTCAATAAGCTGCCTTCTGTTGTCTGCAGGAAACTGAGAGGGGAAGAAGGGAAAAGCGAGAAAAACGGAGAACAAAATGGAACATAATTCCATAAAGAGCATTAGTCCGCCTACTCTGCTGCCTTCGATGCTGCTCACTCAGTCCTCTGCATGACTGATTCTGATCAAAGAAATATTACCAGATGGATCTCTGCCGTCATACATGAAAAAAGCCTTATATGCCGACGATCCTCTATTATTCGAGCCAAGTGTTTCTGTTTTTTGTGCTGAAGTAATCAATACACATCTTTGGTTTATTTTGGGTTTCAAATTTCAGGATAGTGCCACTCGGAGATGCTGACTCACCAGACACAGGTTGTGTCTGGTGAGTCAGGTTTTGGGTTTTTCCATCCCACATAATATCACATTTTTGAAGTGTAACGCTACCAAAGCAACAGAAAGAACAAAGACCATTTACTGTAGTCAGCAAACCTTCAGAGATTAGTTCTGCAGTAATTAACTGCCACTCATAAAATATATATTCGTGACATTTATGCATATGTTTTTTTTTTTTTACAATGAAGATGAATTAAATTTCATTTTTGGCTCGGGGAAAACTTTTCGGAAACTCAAAGGAAATTTGCCTTTCGAGAACCCAGAGTGATGTCTTAAATCCAAAATAGACTCTAAAGAAGCAGACTTTGAACATAGGATCTGTTTGCACTGGGAAAGTGACAAAATTAAGTATACTGCTATATTTAGAAACAGAGGAGCTTCTCTCCACTTGATGAAAAATTAAAACTAGTCATAAATTGTGGTGAAACTGCTCCAGGAACACATCCAGTTTTTTTGGAGAAAGAAATTAATTGGCAGTGGTTTTCTAAATTAATCTATCTTAGGTAATAAATATGTAATCATACATTAAGGTACAAGATGTATTCTATATGCAGATTAATTTCTTGTGTTCTCTGCATCATACAGATTTGGAACACAGCTCAAATGCCTCTGGATAATCCACAATCCCCACGGTCAACATTTTGTATTGGAGCTATTTTTTTTCAGAACAAAGCATCTCCAAGTAAAACTTTTAAAATCTCTCTGCACCCACACAAGTATTCTTTTCTTGAATTTTAAAATTTGAAGTGAATTGGCACAACACAGGAATTGATGTTGCCTCTGTATATACACCAGTAAATAAAAACAAACTGCAGGATTTGCCAGCAGGCTGTCCACAAAAGTGTAAATACATCTTATGAATCACTGACCAACTGAGGCCAAACGGTGTCTCTCCTCCTCAGTGGCCTCTGCTATGACACCATGCAAAGAATATAAACCAGTGATATCTTGGTAATAAATCATCATTTTCATCCTTTTTCTAACACTGGCTTCAAAATCGGAGAACCTTGTAATGTCACATGTCAAAGTTGAGCTCAAACTGTAAAAAGGAAGCATGTCTCACCCTCCAAATGAAGATCAGTAGGAAGTGAGAAATGGTTCAGTAAGTGTGACAGAGTGGTGCTAATAAAGCACAACCCCTCTTTGACAACACAATCCTGAAGTAAAAACATCATATTTATCATATGTGTACCTGCAGTGGTTGAAAGAGAAGTCTAATATTTAGAAAAAACATTTCTGTCCACACAATAAAAAAAAGCAAGCTCTAGTTTTACAGATTTTTTTCCTACTTACGCTACAAAAAAGGGCCTGAAAATTTTAATACAATTACATAAATAAACCTGTGTATTTACATGTCTATTGATGAAGACGATAAAAACGTGTAGCAGTGATTTTTTTTTTAAAGGAAAACCAAACATTTTTGACTGAAGAAAATGAAAAGTAAATTCATTGTGTTATTCTGTTTACCGGATGGAACTGTTCAATCTAAGTTTAACGCTGTAAAAATATTTCTGAAATGAAATACGATTAGAAGAAGCTCGAGAAATAAGCATTTGTACTGTAATTTTACATTGATATGTTTTTAAATGAAAAATATATTGTTTAATTGTAGAAGTTTTCATAAAAAAATGTAAAATGTTTTCATAACAGTGTTTTTGTCATTTGTGATATAAGCTATTGTTATATATTATAGATCATTTGATTATGTTTAAGCGTTTAAATTGTACTCTTTTAAAATAAAAATGAAACGTTTCATATTTTATGTATTGATTTTTTTAACAGATTTCTTTTTGTTTGTTTTTCACAGTGCACAGGGTGGAACAGTGCTCCAGTACTTCATGCTGGTGCTCCAGTTTCCTCCCACAGTCCCAAGACATGCATGGAAGGTTAACTGGTGACTTTAATGGCAGCAGTTGTGTCTCTCCAGGTTAGTGCTGTCATTAGTGACCTGTCCACGGTCTACCTGGTCTCTCACCTAGTGTTAGCTGCAGTTAGCAGTTTATATTAACCGGCACATATTCTCCATTAATCAGTTGCTTATTAACATGCATTTTAGTTGCATATTAGCTCTTCATCAGCCCTTAAAAAGCTGTTATTATTGCCTTATTTTGCATGATGATATTCTCCAGCTACTTGGTCATTAACTAAGAGTTTTCCCTGCAGAACCTCCAAATAAATGCTTATTCAGTGCTAACTGAATATGCAGCGGGGACAGCAGGCTCCAATACCTACATCTCTCGTTACATCCTGTTCCCCATCGTGTCTCAGTTCATCTCCACATGCATCAACAAATCTTTGCAGACAGGAGATGTGCCTGCTGCCTTTAAAATAGCAGCTCCAGTTCTGGAGAAGCCTAACCGCAATCAAGGCTCCCTCTCCAACTACAGACACCCATCGCCAAGCCGCTGTTTACCACCAGAATATTACAGAAAGTTGCTCTGCTCACAGCCATCCAAAAATGAACTTGAGAAAACATTTTAGTGGGTATTGCTGCACTGAATGGAGCTTTTTCATGTTGGACTAATGGTATCCAGCTCAGCTTCAAGCCTCTTTTTTCTTTCGTTTCATTATGGACCAAAATATTCGCCCCTATCAGTGTCCCAAAATGGCTTTCACTCTAGTTCTCCAACTTACGCTGGTGTTTGAGTGTTATTCGCAGCAATGTGAATATGAATGGGAATATATTTTTATACCAGCAACTGTGGAAAATGTCAGTATATGAATTTCACCACTTGTTAGATGTGCTGTGGGACTGGAGAGGCTGCAGTAATACATCCTGCAAAGAATTGTGCATCCATTAGACAAAATGTTGTGGATATTTACAGTGGTGCATGATTTTCTGTTACTTTAGATGCATTGTTACTTATGCACATTTGGTACTTTTCTAAAATAAATATCATTGTAAAAGTGCCCAGATGTTTTGCCACAGATACACATTTTATTGTGTAAAAGGAAAAGGCTTCTGCAACTAAAGTACATTCACAACTGACAGGATTTACTGGTTGAATTAGTTCAAGTGTAGCTGAGAATAAAACTGAAAAATGGAATACACAATTTCATATGATTCACAGAGACAATCATATGAGGTCGACACATAAAGAGGACCTCCGTCTCGTTATGCACAGTGATTTAGTATGCTTTTACATTTGCCTCCGTCTCAGCCAGCAAACAGTAAAATGTGTGAGCACATATGTACATTATATTTCCTCAAACTGTTGTTGTCTTCAATTTCCAAGTACGCTAATAATAGAATACACCTAAAATATGTAACAAAGCTATAAATGTATGCTAGTCACTGAGCTATGATATGGCTAAAATATACATTTAAATTCTTATCTTAGTTATTCGTAAAATAGCGTTTCATAATAATCTGATTCAGTGTGAGGAGATTTATTTGTTCCTTTCGTGACACTGCTGCAGTATCTTGTTTGTAGGAATGATGGGGGTGGTTCAGTTTCTTTGTTAAACAATATTTATTTGCAGCAATGGCACAAAAAACAAAATTTCAAAAGGCAGAAAAAGGAATTGAGGTATTGAAGATATTCAGGCGGACACAAACACTCAACAGTAAGGAGCAAAACTAGATACAGACATGATGCAAAATAACAGCAGCTGTCGGCCAAACAAAATAAATACAAAAAGACAAAAGAAAAGAGGAGGCACAAAACAGACACTTCTTTTTTTTGCTGCAAGATTTGAAAGGAATCTTGAAGAAAGCAACAGAGGAGCCAAATGCACAAAAAACAAGGAGTCATAGAGAGGTTATAAACAGAGGAGATTTGCTCAGTTAGGATCACAGTGGAGAGCTGTGGATGGATGGAGAGAGTCCGATGTGGGTGAACTTTCTTAAAGCAGCAATACTGAGACTTATTTCTGTTTTATTTTTTCTGCTCATTGCGCTCACTGTGCACAACAAGCAGCGGCCACATGGCTGAAAGTGTCAGGTTCTGCAGATTCAGCTGTGAAACCTTTGTTGTGTCTGCCTTACCTAATCAGTCATGAACAATTGGTTCACAATCCAACTTTCTCTCAAACTCACACGGGTCCTCAGTTTTCACTTAATTTGTCATGATTGTAAATGTTCATACACTCAACAAAAATATAACCGCAACACTTTTTGTTTTTGCTCCCATTTTTTGTGAGATGAACTCAAAGATCTAAACTTTTTCCACATACACAATATCACCATTTCTCTCAAATATTGTTCACACATCTGTCTAAATCTGTGATAGTGAGCACTTCTCCTTTGCTGAGATAATCCATCCCACCTCACAGGTGTGCCATATCAAGATGCTGATTAGACACCATGATTAGTGCGCAGGTGTGCCTTAGACTGCACACAATAAAATTCTTTGGTTATGCAAACCCATTGTTTCAGCAGCTGTCCGAGTGGCTGTTCTCAGACGATCTTGGAGGTGAACATGCTGGATGTGGAGGTCCTGGGCTGGTGTGGTTACACGTGGTCTGTGGTTGTGAGGCTGGTTGGATGTACTGCCAAATTCTCTGAAACGCCTTTAGAGACAGCTTACGGTAGAGAAATGAACATTCAATGCACGAGCAACAGCTCTGGTTGACATCCCTGCTGTCAGCATGCCAATTGCACGCTCCCTCAAATCTTGCCACATCTGTGACATTGTGCTGTGATAAAACTGCACATTTCAGAGTGGCCTTTTATTGTGGCAGTCTAAGGCACACCTGTGCACTAATCATGGTGTCTAATCAGCATCTTGATGTGGCACACCTGTGAGGTGGGATGGATTATCTCAGCAAAGGAGAAGTGCTCACTATCACAGATTTAGACAGATTTGTAAACAATATTTGAGAGAAATGGTGATATTGTGTATGTGGAAAAAGTTTTAGATCTTTGAGTTCATCTCATAAAAAATGGGAGCAAAAACAAAAGTGTTGCGTTTATATTTTTGTTGAGTGTATACATCCACTGTATCTGACGTGCATTTCACACAGTTTTCTCCTCCCCTTTGACTTGCTTGCTTTTTGTGTGTTAACATTTTTTAAATCTCCTTTGCTGTGGGAAACAACAACCTCTAAGCAGCAACCTACACACTGAAAATTTCAAGCGTGCAATATTTTGCATAATAAGGCAGCCCTGCTTGGTTTTAATGGCATTTTAATGACGATGCTAACCTGCTAACTATGCAAATGTTGAATTAAAACTATTCTCCTGTCGCTATTTTGCATCCTGGGCTAAGCAACGCCCAAGACGATTGTGAGTGGTTTACAGAAATACAAACGCACTGCAGCGCTTTGTTCCCTCAGTAGCAGAATGATGAAGAGGTGCAGTCAGACCATTCTTCAGTGCTGACACAGTGCTGTAGAAACAGATCTGGCTATGCGAGACCATCACTTGCTATATTTCTTTGTTTAACTGTCACATAGTTCTGATGCTATATGTACCCAAGTGTAACATTAGCCTTCTTTTTCTGTACACAATGTCAGTTTTCTTTCCTGATTTATTCCTGCAAGAAAAAGACAACCGCTCACATATTGCTTCTCTATTGATTTTGCAAGGGTTTCCCCACTTTCTTTCTCTCCAGTGGTGCTTTCAAGTTTCCGCTTTTGACTTCTTTGACACAAAGGCGAAATCCTGAACAGCTATATCAGACAGCGCCACAGAAGTATTTACTCATCAAACACAACAAGTTTAATTGGTCTTTTAAAGGGCAATCACAGCAGGAGCGGGGAGATCAGGTCCTGATAGCTGCAATTTGGTAATTATGCACAGAGAAACGTGAAAATGCACACTTCTCACAACACCCAGTTAAAATGCATGAAAATGGAATTTAATCACACCCTCTAATCAATCTGCACCCTGTTTTCTACCATAGCAATCCAAACTGTATACCTGCTATATCTTCCCCTGACAGTCATCTTGATTCTGTGCAGGAATAAAGTCTTTATATGGATTCTAAATTTAGGAGGCCTCAAATAATGCCTTTAAACAAAAGGCATAAAAAAGTCAAATTTCCTGTTAGATGGGAGTAAAGTGATAAAGTGTCTCTCTGCCCGAGTCCTTTCTCCTCTACTTACTCTAATTGCTCTTTCAAAATATTACTTATGTGTCTCTGTCTGGTGCTTATTCTATTTCTTTTCCAACCATCTCAAGACAACAGGATCATTTTATGGCCACACGGGTATTGTAACAACCAAAAGGCCTCAACCTTTGTGCTTTTCAAATTGCTTAGTTTTTATGGGGATTGGAGGTTTTAAAGTTTATTTTGGTTGTAATTCACCCGGCCAAAAATACAATCTAAGCACTGAATAAGTAAAACAAGGCCTTCAAATCCCAAATAATGCATTTAAATTGCAATTATCCATTCAATTAACGGGTATACAACACAAGAACAGATGTTTATGTCTGAAGCCATATGGAGAGAACGGAGTAAGTGAAACCGCTTTTCATAATTTTATGCTCATACAGCAAAATAAATGTGCATCCACCTCAGATAGTAATCACTGTGTATAATTAGGGATGCAGGGTAGCCATGGAAACTAAAACAAAACAAAAAAGAAGCAAATTTAAAGTAGTCACAGGAGTATGACCCATTTTTGGAACAACTTGCTCAAAGGTAGTAAGTATGAAGAAACACAATTCCTATGGAGGTAAAAAAAAAAAAAAAAAATCCTCTTCCCAATAACACAGAAAAAACACGTACATAACAAGGTTGTGTGGCTTCAAGTCATATTTCTTCTCTTTTGGCCATTTTACCAGAACATGTTCAGCTGCCACCTGTTGAATTTCAGGCACAGACGATTTATATCTTCACAAAGTGTCCTAGTTTATGTTCTAAATGCACTGGCATTTACACAAACTCAGTCTGCTGCATAGAAACAACATGCAGCCTCGCTCAACAGGTTTGTGTTACATACAATGTATGATGCTACGTGAGGGACACTCATCCATCACCTCTGATCAAATCAACATACATCTGCTGCATGACGTCTGAAAATCCCATGTGAGGAAGCATTTGTTTGGTTAATTTCTTTAGAAGGTAGATGTAATTACATTAGAAACTACTTCACACAGCAACTTGTAACCAATTCAGATTTTACATGACGCTAAATTCTCCCATTAATCTAATTCCATGGCTGCATAATTATGATACCTTCAACCAACACCTGACACAGCAAAAGTTAAACGCTCTGACCCACAGCTAGCTGGCTCTTTTACCTCACCCTCCCTGTTCTCTCATCTATCAGAGATGCAGGAAATGAATTAAATTTGCGATCACATTAATATCTTCCAGCAGATATATGTAGTGAGTCATCTAACCCACTAGCTCAACCTACCCATTTTCAGCTCTGCTCAGCTCTCAGCTCCTGGACAAAACGGGTTTCATTTTCAATAGAATGTGCTCCTTTTTTACACTCCTTACATCTGATTTTTGGTGTCATTTCATTATTTATTTCTTTTATCCGCCTCTTCAAATACGAAAATTAAATATAAATTGAAGTAATTCATACATTAATAGTTATAGGGAGCGGTTTGCACCACTGGAGATGATTCAGCAGTCCGAAGTCATGCTGTACATGTGAAAAAAAAGAACACTGCATCACTGATGCTTTGTGCTTTGACACCTTCATTATAAAAGTCATACCTTCCCCGACTACCATATCAACCTGCTTTTTGACCACTTCACCTTCATTTCACGGCACATAAATTTGCTACTTGTAGACATGCACACTTGTAATTTCATCTCGGGAAAAAAAAAATGCTAAGCAGGTCATATTAATGCTGCTGATGCAATATTTCTCCATGTTTCTTGCTGAAGGCAAAGAGGTATACTGCACTTTTATGGTGTAATTTCACTGAGCCATTGATTACTTTCATTTCTGCTTGAAAATACACAGCTGCTGAGTCACGCTGAAGATGCGCAAGACAAAGTCTCTGACGGTTGAGGAATGGAATGAGCTCAAAAAGCTCCATAGACATCATGCAAAGCTGCAGAGCCGACAAGACGCCCTTGAACCATCATTTGAAACAGGTAGCGCTCGCAGCTTGAGCCTCAGGTAAGTCGTTGACCTACAGGGTATGCAGTGAGCCGATCTGACAGACGTATGCACTTCACCTGGGGAGCAACACACACCTGATAAGCTGCTTAGAAAAGATATTTGCTCCAGCTCTGCATCATGCTCTGTGAAAAGTCATGCTAGTCCTGAAAAATAAAGGCTGCTAATCTGCACCTTTTTCTATTACATGTGAATCTGGCATGTTCTAGCACCACAGCACACCCTTTCCTACATATACTGTAAGAATGGTGCTCTGAATTGCTGATTGATTTTTGTGGGTGATTTGGCAGAGCGGTGCTGAAATATGTAGGAGCAATGCCGTTATTCCGGCCACTTTTACAGAACTATGAAATCATTATGCAACAAAAAGCATTTAAGAGAAGCAGATGCTATTTTCAAGGAATTCAAATGGGCAATTTTCTCCACAGCAGGAGTGAGAATTTGATATAACACGGGTAACGAGGACCTAATGCATTTAAAAAGTCATGCTTACAGTTGATGCATACATTCTCCACCTTTATTGCCTCAGAAAGGTTGTCGGAGTAGCACTGCCTTAAGGGTGTTATTTAAGCAGAGCAACACTTTAGTCAGTGCAGGTAAGGCTGCTATTTTACAGTGTGATTAGCCTTGGCTGTCATGAATAGCAGATTACGTTGTGGACTGTCAGAAAGCCTCTCACTCAATAACCCCAGCACATTTTTAATACCGCCAGCGCATTCTAAGTCTCTAGTCCACACGTACAATCAAACACAGCATTTCTGTTCTTTTACTTTCTCCAAAAAAAGGTGTTTAGCTCATTTTTTCTCCTCAGTGGAATGAATCAAAAAGCCAGCGTCTGCATATTCTCTCCTCCTCTCTCTCAATCAGCAAATTTTGCCCTTGATCTTTTATTCATATGATTAAGTCTGTGTATCATCAGACCGTTCATTCTATATTTCAATATACGATGAGCCCATCTTTGAAGTTGGGTATGCTGCAGTGGAGTCACTTTGGCGAACAACAGCTCTTTTCTATCTCTAGTTTTACCAATTATTGTTGGGACGGAAGCACTTTCCGTCTTGGTAATTATCCAATTTAAATGATTTGAGCTTAAGTGTATGTACACACAAACAGTTCCTGGTGTTGTTTGTGGAATGTGTTGCAGATTTTTTTTTCCCCATCCTAAACTAAAAAAGAAAACTAAAACACTTTTAGAATTCCGCATAACAGCTAATGCTTGCGTCTCCCAAAAAACACATTTATTTGGTCTCCATTTAGATTCACTCTTCAATACATTTCCCTCGTTAGTACGGCTCCTGTGTGCTTCAAATCTATTTTTCACTGCTTGTTATGTTTTACTTTTACTCCTTACTCCTGTCTGTCTTTCTTCCTCTTTTTGAGGTGCCAGCAACCTCGATTCATCCTCACTCTGCCCTCCTTTTGCCCATTTGCCCTTCCCTGTCTTTCTCTTGCTGTCTTCAGCTCTCGTCTGTTTTCCCATCTCTCACCTTCATGCTTGCCACCATGCCTCAATCAATACATTTAACCCTTTGTTTTCTCTCAATTCCTTGTTCTCCCCACTCCAGCTCCCTCCTCCTCTCCCGTCCTACAATTTCAGACTTTTCTCTCGGAAGATAAAAGGTTTAAGAATGTTTAATGTCAGATGTGTGAACAAAGCACATGAGCAGGCTCAGTCAGCAGGGATCTGACTGAAACCTATATAAAACCTAATGAGGAAAAAGACAGCAGAATGTGGCAAACTCGCATGTAATAATAAGGTGAAGGTGGCGGGATTTCAGAAAGGTGAGATGAAACAGAGCTTATGTATTCATATGGAAGCGACAGGTCATGTAGGGCAAAGACAAAATATTGTGTGATTCATATTTTGTGAAGCTTTCCTGAGACTAAAAATGGATCAAAAATGGTTTTGATGTTTTTTGACGGCACTTTTTATCCATATATATTCAGACTGAACCATTTACCAGCGCAGAACATTGCCCTCAGCGTCAGTGCTTGTATTGCACTGATGATGATCTTGCTATGCGTGTCACTGAAACTGTCAATGCACATTTTTGTCGGTGCACCACCGTGTAACTTGCTGCAGTATGAGGCGTGAAGGTGCGCTTTTGTGTAATTGTGAGATCCACATTCCACCACCACGCAACTGATTCTGCATAAATTGAAAAGCCTATTTCAAAACCCAACCTCTGTCAGAATTTGTTGATGGGTGATCATCTCTGAGCAAAGACCATCCTCGCTGACAGGACGGCTGAATTTGTGAAGACATGAAATACAGCATGAAGAAAAGCATTCGTTTGTTTGAGCTCAAAACTTCCATTTGAAACATCTCATTTGATCCCCCGGTGTCACATATACAAGATCCCTTTTTCCACCCCCCCCTTTTACTCTTTTCTGTACACATATCTCCTCTCTACTCCTTTCACTTGCCCCCTCCCTCGCCTTGCCCCTTGGGTGATGTAGGTAGCAGACCCAGTGCAATGGAGCAGCAGAACCCAGCAGTGGATTAGTGGTAGTGTGTGAGAGAGGCCAGAGTCAGAAACATTCCTCCAGGGAAGTCAAGCCAGCTAATCCAACCCCACTGCTTACTCTATCAACGCCCTACCAGCTGCACTTTGCCCCAGTACACAAACAGACGCATACACACAAACAGAATATAACCCAGGCGTGAAGATTTCAGCTCAGATGAGTATGCCACGGTGTATACCACCAACGAAAGTGCTCATGAAAACCGACATACACCGGCGGGCACACGTGTTCCATACATACAAATAGTCTGACACTTGTATTCACACATGTGGACTCATTCATGCACACCTTACACCGATACGCCATGTATGCAGACAACTGTAGAGTCCCCCGCCAGGCCACCTCTGGGAATACAGTTGACCTTTGGCCTGTTTGTGACAAGGAAAACTTCCCAGATGTATGTTTAATGCATGAATTCCCTTTGAGCTAAAGAGTGCAAATGTTTGGATAAAAACGCTTCCATTCACACAGATCACTGAGTCATGATCCCCTAGTGCCGGAGCGTATGTGTTCAGCTTAGTATGTTTGAAGCATTAATGCACAGACATGGAGACACACACACACACAGATGCACACAAAAACAACAGGAGGATCAGGCAGGAGGCATTCTGATTGCTCATCAAGCAGCGAGAGAGAGCTGGCAAGAGGCATCAAAAGCCCACTCTCCTGGGCCCACCTGTCGATTACAGTGGTAAAGACATGCTGCCTAGTGCCTCAATCCATTCCCAGCAGCCTCCACTGGGCCCTGCAGACACCTGAAGAATTCTGATGCCAGGAGGGAATAAGGGACCTTCCACTTCACACTGGCAGATATGCAGTGGTTTGCCTCTGCTGCATAAACCATTGCGATAAACAACTCTACAGAGAAATGGAGCGAGGATACACATCTATCGCTGGTGTGATAGCGACTCAGTTTGTAGGGCTAGAACGAGGTAGATTAATATCAAGCTGTCCACAGAAACATGTAGAATGAGATTCTCACAAAGCGCCACAATACGTTTCATTGAGTCGCCGAAGACACAATAAGTACAGAATAAAGCATAATTCACAGAATACAGCGCCGATAAAGTGCCACCGCTACTCAAGGCTTGAGAAAATCCCAAATAAATCTTGCAGCCTTACAATTAGAAACACCTTCTCACCATTTGGCCTCCAGAGTTGAATTATGTTTTCTGAATATCTGGCCAAAGGACAACAATCTCATTGCCCTCTGCTGCCTTATAATTAGACCAGATTACAGCAGGATCAAGCTGTTTTCTCCCATTTATTCTCCCAAGGGAGAGGAAGGGTTTGGGTGGGAGGTTCACACTGTCTTGCCGAGTAACCTTGGACAGGAAAACAAAGGTGATCATCTGGCAGATTTGCACTTTGGAGTGGAATTTTAGGCGATGGACAAATCAGTCTATTCATTAAGTAAGAATGCATGTGTGAAGTAAGTGGCTGTGAATATGAATGAATGGTGTATAATTCTGATTCATGCTGGTAGTTAGATTAATTAGATTTCCAAACAGAGGAGAATTTTACTGCTCAAAATTGGCTCTTCTTTCCGTTTGGGAGACAAAATTGTGCTTCTTATTTTAGGCTCATTTTAGCTTTGATTTTGTCTGATATGTTTCTGATACTTTTTGAAATTCACAAAGAAACATAGGTGAGAAAGGAGGAGAAAAAATAGCAACAGGAGTCATGCTTGAATTTAAGGAAATAACTCCCAACTCTGAGTAATGGCTCCATTTTTTCCTCAACTGTGTGAGCTGTATATGAGATTTATTTCATACAAATATAACACAACCACAGTATATTGGGTGGTCTATCTAATAGTTTATCAAACCTGCTATACTTATTTACACTGCCGTTCAAAAGTTTGGGGTCACACAGGCAATTTCATGTTTTCCATGAAAATTCTAACTTTTATTCATGTGCAAACATAATTACACAGGGATTTTCTAATCATCAATTAGCCTTTCAACACCATTAGCTAACACAATGTAGCATTAGAACACAGGAGTGATGGTTGCTGGAAATGTTCCTCTGTACCTCTATGTAGATATTCCATTAAAAATCAGACGTTTCCAGCTACACTGTAAAAAAATGTTCATGAATTTTGTGGTGAAAAACTGTCAAACCATTACAGTAAAAATCGGAGAACTCGAAAACAGTTTGATATTGTTTGTATAAAACAGAATCATCGGAAATAAGTCATATCAGGGGAAAAAAATCTTTAAAAAATACATTTCCCTACTCCTCTACAGTTATTTAATGGAATAATACCGTAATATGTAAAACATCAGTACTGTAATTCTTGCATTTGTTTCTCAAAAAGAATACAAATTTTCACAGTTAAATGTACTGATAATGGAAACATACTGTTATAGAGCAAGTAACATTGTGATTTTTGCATTTATTTCATGTAAAAAAAACACTTTGTGCCTACATTTGATGTACATTTTTGTTAATTACAGACATATACTTTAATATTTATGACGGCTATGACCACAATTTTTGCATATACTGTGTCATTTCCAAAAAAATACACATATTAGATGTTAAATACACTAACTGTTGTGTTGATAATGAAAAAATGCTGTAATATTTAGAATAGATAACACAATTTTTATTTTAGATGTTATTTTTATTTAAATTTTAAAGTAAAATTAAATATTTTTTAAAGGTTACATTTTTTTTACAGTAAAATATGGAATGAAGCGCAGTTTTAAAATCCCCACCATCGATACAATTCTTTACCTTAATTGAAGAAGATGTTTTACCTAGGATTAAAACCCCCCTGATGCATTTAATGGCACCTTTCTCAGTTCCCTAATTTCTGACACAGTGGTAACACTGATGCACACTCCAGCCCGGTAGGTGGCGTTAATGAACCTAAAGTCTGTCTGACAGCTGTGAAGAAGATACACAGGAGGCACTGAGTGAATCAGCACACAAGAAAGTTTGGCAAACTATGAAGCCATCCCACAATAGTCCACTTTGCAAGACTTGAGATTACAAAAAGTCCAAAAATGTTGAGTATAATTTCTATAATTGCACTTTGAGTTTGCAGTAATCTCTGAATGTAGTAGACAGATGAAAAATGTAGATAAGTATAAATGAAACTTAAACATTTTTGTTGTTTGAATTCAGATATATTTCTATTCATCGATTCATTCATCAGCCAAAATTTATTTGAATTGAAAAAAATTGCTCATTGTGTCAGATATTGCCATTTGATAAAAAATGCAATTAATCATGATTTATTGATTACAAAGCCTGTATTGAACTAGATTAATTTTTAAATTGCGTCCCACCACTAGTTTTACCGTAATTTTACAGTCATGATCTGGCAACCACAGCTGCCAGAATTTTACTGTAAAATTTTGCTATTTTTTACAGTGTAGAATAGCTATATACCACATCAGCAATGCTTGCACTGTAATTATGATTAATTTAATGTTGTATTAATTGAAAAAATGCTTTTCTTTTCAGAATAAGGACATCCAAAAATAAGGTCTAAGTGACCCCAATCTTTTGAACAATAGTGTATACAGTACAGCTCACATGTAGCAGACAAAGCAGCCATTAATATGTCATATCTCAAGCATGACTCCTGTTGCTAACCGTTCCCCTCATTCCTCACCTATATCTCCTGAGCCTACATTAAGCTTTGAGTTGTAGGATTTTCCTCCGTGTCGGCCTTGTTTTCCAGTTTCAGCACCGCGGACAGCTCTCCTCCTCAGCGTTATGAGCTTTCATGAACTCAGGCTGCTGACTTGACGCTAATAAATCTCGCCAATAGAGCACCAGATATTGATTTCTGTGGAGGTCGTTGCAACTACAATTATTAATTGGGCAATATTCAAACCCCAAGTTATGCACATAATTGATTTAAACCTCGTCTGATCGCAGAGCTCTTCCCTGAGCCGCAGCTCTCAGGCGGCGGCAGCAGCAGCAGCAGCAACTTTAATTTGTTGTTCCAGTGGAAGCCGTGGGAATCCAGAGGCTGTCACGAAAACAGGAAGCGGAGCTGCGCGCATTAGAATCAACAGCTCTTGAAGAAACTCTATCTGAATGTTTTATAGAGCGAATGATGTTCATTCTATGTGCAATCACGGCCTCTCGCTCCACTGCCCCCCCCCCCGCCCCTCCACCCCCTCTCATCCCTCCCTCGTCTCAAAGTGGAGGTCGGTGACTCTTCCGAAGCTAGATGGCAGAAGAGCCCCACTGCAGCAGGCTGCGCTTTGCTCCGTCATCATTCCATCTTTGCATTGCAAATCGCCTCAGCCCCATCACTCCCAATAACGGCCCCGCTCGATCTCCAAAATGAAAATCAGAGTTATGGCGGGGTTGCCTACCAGGCGAATTTCTTTCATCAGCTCTCAGGACGGGATGCTGCCTGGCTTGAGTCTCACCTAACACCCCCACCTCTCTCCCTCCTTACCTCCCCTCTTCCTCCTCCTCTCTCACACACATGCTGTCATTAACAGAGTTCATTTCTTCCTCAGGATTTACATTCTCCCCATAAATGACGAGCCTCCTCCTCCTCCTCCTTCTTACCCCCTCCTCCCCCCTTTCTGGCCACCCACACCTCACTGTTTCCCACTTCATGATTTGTTACCCACACATCAGCCCAATCATACTTCCACAGGACGCTCTCCCTCTCGCACCTCCCTCCCCTCCACCACCACCAACACCAACACCAACACCACCTTTTTTCTCTCGCTCTCACTCTCTGTGCGGCTCAATTGCCGATCGATAAAGGCAGCATTCAGATAGTAGGTTAGACTCTCCTCCGCCGGGTTCCAGGATCACAGGGGGGAAGATGTTGGACGGCGGATGCGGGAGCGCGCCAACACAGACCCTCACACTTGATGCCCCTCTCAGCAAAGATGGTTGAGCCCTGGTCCAGGTTGCTGTGGTCCTCTCCTAAAATCCAGTCCTTCTCACTTCTCTGCTATCAGCTGACACAGCGCGGCGGGCGGCTCTGCCTGTTTCTGCTCTGAGAAGGGAATCTACTTCCAACCCGCACAGAAAGAGAAGCAAATTAGGCGCTAGGTTGCATGTTGTAGTTGTGAACATGAAGGGGATTTACAGGGACGGATACTACGACGGATCTATTGAACTACGGGACGTTTTCAACAGGAGATGCGTTAAATGTGGCCGGAGGGACTTTGTTCAAGCCAAAACGATGCGGATTAGGACGGGAATTGTTTTTTGGAATCTCATCTTTTCACTGATGTTCACTTCTGTGAAAGGTACGAGCCACTGCAGCAATTCTCTGTGTTTTCTGATGCGCTTGGTGTGCCTCAGTGTGCGCGCGTGTGTGCGTGTGCGTGCCACAAATCAAAAGCTTTAACGCTACAGACGTGCGCAAAAACAGGCGACCGCTCTGGATGGAGTTTTAAGGGGCGCATTTCAGCGGTTTTGCGCTCAATGCAGGCTTTGACGGAGTCCTCAGCAGATATTCTTGCGGTAGCCTACGCTCCCTCTAATAGCCTACGTGAGCTGCTTTGCTTAGTAGGCTAACTAGTGAATTGTTGAGACGCAAATGCATGCACTGCAGATTTCCTATAGGATGTTTCAGAGATCCTCATTTATTTGGGGTAAAGACGTGCGCATTTTCTCCTTATTTTTGCCGGGTCGAGTTTTCAAGTATTTATGTGGGATTTTTTTTGGCGTCACATCAGTTCCTCAGCAGAAAGCATCGAGGTGGTAATAAGTGGTGTAGAAACCAATTTGTCCACTGGTGTTTATTGGACTTGCCAGTGCAGGCAGGTCTAAGGTGGGCTTCTTAGTATTCCAGTGGCTCCTTCTCAGGGTCTGCCCATTTGAATGCTCCCTGTAGCTGGTGAGGTAACCGCTGCCTCCAGTTTTTTCACCCCTTTCTTATACCCACCAGCTTAATTTATTCAAGCCAATGACAATTTCCGCTCAACTGAAATGCCACTTTCCTGACACAGTGTATTGTTTTTCTTCTTTGAGAAAATGAGGGAACAAAATTCCTCGACTTTGTGCCAAACTGTCTAACCTCTCTGTTGTATGTTATATTTTCCCTCATGCTATTTACATGCTACAGGTTCTGTAAAATAGATACATAGAAACAATTGTTGCTGATTTACCACCCTGCCTAGCCTGAATTCACCCATTATCCAACATTTTAACATTCACAAACACAAATAATTCAATTTCTTGTTTCCTTGCTGTGCCAGTTATGTGTTGATTACATGTTGAATCTAATGTTTGCATGGGTGTCATGTACTGTGTGAAACTGTCATCACCAAGTGAAATTTAACCCAAAGCAAGAAGCAGAAAAAAGGAGACAATCTATTTCCAACCCTCTTCTTCCCCTCCCTTATCAATGTGTTGAAGACAAACGAGTGTGTATTTAGCGACATTTTGCATGTGTCTGAGTGCACGGCTACTTATCTGTTGAATGCATGTATGTGCTTCTGAATATGGGCACTCAGATATCAATTTACATACAGATTGTTCATCCTGTGAGTAATTCTCATGTCTGTCTGTTGGGGGTGGATGAAATGTGCAGCATGCAGAGTAGCAGCGCCCACCAAGAATGAGCCAAGTCGAGTCGAGCAGAGTCGGGCACAGTGCTGTTTCATCACCACCCACATTGTGGCAATGTCAAACCTTGAGGCCACTGCCAATCCTCCTAGTTCTGTTACTTATTAGGAAGCCAGCCAGCCAGGAATTGGGGAGGCAGAGAGGAAGGGAGGGGGAGGAAGAGGAGGAGGCTTGGGTCTTCTTTTGGAAAACAGTGGAGGAAACAGTGACACGGAGAAATGTGAGGAGGACGGACGGTGGAACAGCTGTTGTTCCTCTGCTCTGACAGTTGACACAGTGTTCGCAGAAGTAAAAAGATATCGACTTGATCTGGCCTGTGACTCACTTCTCTTGCTAAGATAATGATGCCATAAAAAAGACTCCTATCTAGTAGAGTTTGTGCAACAGCACTTTTCTCGAGGTTCTTTTTCAGTGAAGAGAAATTAGATTATTTTTGAGCCAGGGATCCTGCGCTGGGTAATGCACTGTTCTGATTCTCAGCTGACAAAGTTATATCCATCACCTGTCTGGTTCTTGACAGTGATCACATATCATGAAGTGGAGTCCAGTGAAACTTCACTTCTTGGTTTAGGAATTAATGAAACTGCGATATTTTTTTCCTCATCGCAGCAGTCCACCACCAAATAACTCTGGATATCCACTGCAACTGTGTCACCTAATCCTTGGGGAACTTATGAAACTGCTTGACACAGACATAAATTTAGGAAGCTAAATTGCAGGCATTGGATTTTTTTTAAAAGAGCAAAATGAGCAAAACACCTGAGGCAAATACAAATTGTATTCTTTTACCCTGACAGGGAGCTCACTATCTACTCTATCTCCTCATGGGTACAAGGGCTGCATTTGGCCTTTTTTCCTATGACAGTCTCACTGTGTCCATCGATTGGAGGACGATCAATCAGGTTCACCATAATGAGACGGTCACAAAGCTGAGAACACCACCTTCTTATGACGCATTCTCATCCAGCCAGTGGATAATGTCATGTGAGAAGGAGTTGCTGCCCTTTAAACGTACAGTATTCAGATTGGAGTTACAGCCACAGCTTCCTGCATCTACTCTACATGGTTGTTTATGGTTATTAGAATGCTGAAGCAGATGGATGATGTTTTACTTTATACTTTTATAGATTGAATCCAGTTTAGATGGTGCTTTGCATATCAAAATCTATTCAGTTTCTGATATTTGGAACTTGATAGGAAAAGACAGGAAGGGACTGGAACAGAGCACGCTGGCCTGTTCCTCTCACCAACATAAATACGTCAAATGACAGTCAATGATTAATGATAGTGAGCAGATTGTTGAAAACTGTCCATCTGTTGTGTCTCGTTTCTTCTGTTTCTTGTGATTACATTGTATTTCTCAAATTTCCTTTCGAGCCTGTATATTTTGTTAATACGCTTTTTTTAAAACTCCATACCAGCAGTCACTAATTGCTGGTAATCAGGTGGGCTCTGCACAGACTGTAATCTGGCCACTGAGCCCTTGATGAAGACTTTATCTCAATGTGATTATGTAAACAGGCTGGAAAGGCTGTTGGGGCTAATCAGGATTACAATTTGTCTGTGTAATTATACTCTATCTACAGGGAATGATGGGCATTATCCTGCTGCCCCCAAGGTTCTTGATCTCCACAAAAGTAGTTGAAAAAGAAGAAGAAGAAGAAGAAGAAGTACAAGAAAAGTGTGGACAGTCTAAAGGCAAATCCCTAGGGTTCGGCTTGAAAGAACAATGAACTCTTTTCCAGGATACAGGAACTTGGAGCAGCAACCCTTTTACTCCCAGGATTTTTGATGTTTCTTTTAGTGCTGATATGTCAATGCATTGTCCTCGTGGAATGCCGAGGGACTTCTCAGCTCACCCAGTCTCTCACCCGTGGCTCCAGGCCCAGGCCAGACTCTCAGATGTTGCTGACAGGTCCCTGTGAAGGTTGGATATAGTTTGCTGGTTCTGATGAAGTCAGTTTCAATATAAGCAGTACTCATGGGGGAGAGAGATTGGCAATATCTTGTCTTCAAGAAGAAAAATAGCTCACTGTTGGTTCAGATTAAATGTAATAGGCTGAGGGAAGGCTGCTTCAAGAGTCAAGGCTACATATTCAAGGTGGCCGGTCTTCTGCACCCCTGGAGCCATTTTCAGGGAGGATTAAACTCTGTTAACTGTCTGGAGGCATATTGGCTGATAAAAAATGTGTGCATTTATTTGACCTTAATCATAAAGTGGTTAAAAACTCAAAAACCTCAGAGAATTCTGCAGTTTTACAGTTACTAAGAGAGAATATAAATGCAGCTGTGCATTCATCTGAAGTGATTTTGAATTATCAAACTCAAAGGTATGTGGTAATTGAAGCACAGTCACAGCCTTACATGTATTTTTATTAAGAATTATGTCAACGGTATACTACATTTTCAGTGTTATTAATTTTATAGTTGTCATGCATGCGCACGTATCCCCATGAATCTTCCTCCGCAGTGCCCACTGCTGCTCCTGTTTGTTTATGTGGCTGTCGACTGGATTTTTGATATGTGACAGGAGAGCAGGCAGGGCAGAGCATGGCCAGGGAAACAAAGTGAGGTGATGTGAAGGTAACTGAGCAGGTAGACTGCCTCGTGAAGGCTGCAGTGATTCCACAGCATATTTCAACAGTGATTAAAATCATAGGTGAGGATGGCTGAAGATACCTGTTTAGACTCTCAACGAAACCACTTTGCTGTCAGTGATGAGGAGGCAGCACTGGGGAGTGTGAACTCCACCTAGCTGGAAAATAGACTCAGACAGGTAGATCACGGCAGACTGTATGATCTCAAGGGCCTGTGAGAGGTTCATACATCAGCTTTCATCTTAGGAAACTGTTGATTTCTTCATAAAGACCACATTGCTTTTAACCAGGCAAATGACTGTTTTTATGCTTTCTAGCCTTCTCTGTGAGGAAAAACATCTTGTGTTAGTGCAGCGTTACATTCAGGTCTCTGCTGTGCATACTGAAGAAGTCATTGATTGGACTAATCATCTCATTTCAGAGTTCCATGCAGTGTACATTAGCCTTTTGTCCTGGCCACTGGAGCTGCATTTTTGAAAGCAGTCACACACCCACCTTTACATATTCTCTGTATAAATGCATTTCTTTAACTATTGCAGGGTGACTTTCAATGTCCAAACCTGGATATGTATACATATTTTTTTTCCCCATTTTCTGTATGAAACCAGATTTAATTTTGATCATAAGAGCATTTACAAGGACTGACAATGTCATTGATACAGAGGGTGAACCTCATCTCATATAGTATCATTGAATTTCAGACCACTAACACTTAACAACAAACAGTGACAGCAACTTCAGTGTTGCACTTCCAGTCCAACCAAGTGGAATCTGATAGCAATGACAGTAACAGCAGGTTCGAAATGACGAGAAACAGAAGACAGCAATTGTTTTTTTTCTTTGCTTTTTGTTGTTGTTGTTTTCTTTTTTTGACAGAGAAAGCCATTACAATAGCTGCATTTTTGTTATAATGCCTTTTAAAGTCTGGTCAATGTGGCCCTCCAAAATGTATTTTTTAAAATAGCCAACAAACAGAAGAGGATGATGCAGAACTCAAAAGAAATTTGTAAGAAGTAATGTGGTAAAAAAAAAAAATGCATAGAATGGATAGAACAACAACCAATAACTGTAGAATGTAATGGTTTTTGTTAGAGTTTCTGGCTCCCGACTCTCAGACGTGAAGATTTAAAGCTTTTCTCTGTAAGCCCATAATAGTAAACTGAATATCTTTGGGGTTTTAGACTGTTGGTTCAAACTTTGGTCACATAGCCTGCTGTACACTCTGAAGGGTCCTGGCATTATACAGACAAAACAAGTTTGAATTGATTGATGGAGAAAAAAACTGGCAGACAATTGCTCATGAAAGTAAACACTAGTGGCAGCCCACAGTAGAAAGTGTAAATCAGATATAAGCAAATATAAAAAGTGACGTATCTATGCTTTATTAGGATTATTAATTATATAAATGACACTACCTATTTAGCTCATGTGTCTGTTGTTCAGATCAAGTTAACGATATGTAAAAGGAAAGTTAAAAAATAGAGGGAAATTTTTTTAATTTTTTTTTTTTTACGAAACCATTAGTTGCTGTAGGGTTATATGATGAATTATATTTCTGTTTATGTATTTAATTTCCACTGCAGGTTACTATTACACAGTAATGTTCCATTTTTATCAATTAATTTATTCTACCTAAAAGGTGTGACAGATGCTAAAAAACACACGAGTGGAAAAAAAAAACAAAGTTAATGAGTAACCACTGCCTGCAGGTGGACAAAGTGTTAAAATGCTGCAGCTGTTAGTTTTTCTGCACTGCATGATCAACATGTCTGCATCTGCAGATCTAAACTGCTGTCACCATTATTTTTCCATCCTGGAGGGGTTGCAGGTTGGTTGCATGTGTTGCAACAAATTCAGGAGATACACAAAATACTAAATGTTCACAAGGCTGTAAGGCTGTGGTTGAATTTCAAGTAAGTTTCGAGCAAGCTACAAAAACATGTCTTCACTATGAGAAGAGGTTTTCGACTGGAAGAAGATGTTTACCTGCACAGTAACAAAAAAGTGTTGAGAATTGTTTTAGCTTCTGCAGTGCTCAGATAGAAAAAGACAGATTTTCGTTTTGTGCTTCTTCCCTTTTTCTCTTTTTTGGGGAAAGTAAAGTGTTGATGTTATTGTTTGTTTGGGAGATTGGAGGCAAGAGAGACAGGCATCCTATTAGATGTGTTGCTGGCTGACAGTTTTGTGTTGTACAGCAGCTCGCACAGTGGTGGTCTGGCATCAGGTGCAATATGGCTCAGTAGCACTTCGAGGAGGTATTGGTGTCTGGCCATAAAATACTGTATCTGCTAGGAAGTAGTGATAGCACCAGCAGTACGCCGACGATGGAAAGTGGTTATTGTACTTGGCCACACAGACACACAACCACTGTTATTTCCTTGTGCAGTGGTGTGTATTTGTGCATGTGCCAGCTGTGTTTCCGTGTGGCAGTGTATTTGATTTTAGTATTTTTCACCTCAGTGGCTGGCAATTTAAAACCACCAAATGGAATATTTCAGAGCCCTTTTCCAAATTGCAGTGACACACTCATGAGGTAATAGTCATTCACTAGAAAGCCTCTTTTCTGTTTTTGTTGTATGGAGCCCATTTCCCTTTCATCAAGCATGCAGACAAGCATAGCGAGGGCCCACGATTATACACATTCTATCAGTATGAATTGTGAAGGTGCAGCACAGCCATGGAGATAAAACCCTTCTCTTTGGGGACATCAATTTAAGATTTCTGTCTAGTAAGGTTGCTGTCTAGGCCCAAGCAGTCATCACTGTTGTGTTCCTGGTTGTGCTGATGAAAAATTATTTTCTCTCCCCTCCACATTTTATGTCTGTGGCTAAAAGCACAGAGTGCTGAAGATCTAAGAGAAAAGTTCTTGGATTTCTAAAAACAAAATTGCCTCTAAATATAACTTCTGAGCATTGCAGTAGCTCTGATTTGATGCAGACCCTCAAGATTCCTGATCTGAAGGTATGACAGCAAACAAACAGCTCTCTCTCTCTCTCTTTCTCTTTCTTTCTTTCTCTTCAATATTTGTTCTGATCAAAGTTTGTCCTTGTGGTAACTTCAGCTTGAAAAGAACCACTCGACAACGTTGTGGCCGAAGTTGCACTTTATATAAACACTGGCAAACTTAGCATTCAAACCAGAGCTAGTCTGTTAACATCTCTGTCGGCTGGAGGACAAGCATAACCACAACGCCCGGGGCGGAAGTGTTCGTCAGAGCAGAAATCTCTTTCAAAATAAATGCAACATTAGGAACATCGATCGCTGGTGGGAGCATAGCTCTTGCTCTTATTCTGATTAGATTAACGTAATAATGCTCACGTCACAACACTTCTCCCCTTTAAATTCCAACATTCTCCCCAAAATGTGAATTACTAGCAGAAACCAAACAGTCACATTTTTTTCTTTAGCTGGGGTACACTCAACACATGGAAAACATGACAGCTTTAACATCCAGTCCAATGTAAACTGTTCCATCAAACATTAAGTCTGTCGGGATGCTTGCGAGTGTGCTGTGACCTTCGCACTACCCCTGGTGACCCAGCACTCCCCACTGGTGTAGGTGTTTTGGGAGGGTCTGGTGTTGTGACACTGAGAGGAGTCTGGGAGTCAGTGTGAGCGAGTTCATCCTCTCTGAGTGACTCAGAAACCTCTGTCTCTCTCTCTCTGGTTGACCCCCCTCCCCAGTTGTCGGTCTCACCACTGGAAACTCTGCAACACTGTCTTCCTCCAAAACAGTATCATGCCGCAATCATACATGATCCTGATGTCTGCGGAAAATCCGTCCATCAGTCAGCTTAACGACATAGGAGACTGGCCCACTACGCTTTAGCACAACTCCAGGTGGCCACTGCTGGTTGTTATGGCTGCTGAAGTTCCTCACGTAGACACAGTCATCCGGTTTCAACTGTCTCTCCCGTGCATGTTGATCATGTCTTTCTGCTTTTCCTGCTTTCCCTCCACTTTTGCCTTCATGTCTGGACGCAGCAGGTCCAACCTCGACTTGGTCCTATGCACCATCAGCATCTCCGCTGGCGTGCGTCCCGTCGTAGTTTGTGGCGTGAGGCGGTATTTAAACAGGAAACGTGAAAGCTGAGTGCTGAGCGAATCTCCTGTCATCCGCTTTAGGCCCTCCTTCACTGTTTGAACAGCCCACTCGACCAACCCATTTGAGGCAGGGTGAAAAGGAGCTGTCCGTATGTGATGAATGCCATTCCATTGCATGAACTCACTGAACAGCTCACTGGTGAATGTCGGGCCATTATCAGTGACTACTCTGTCAGGCAAACCATGTACTGCAAACACTTGCCTGAGTTTGTCAATTGTTGTGGGGGCTGTAATGTTGCTCATGATGTGGGCCTCTATCCACTTAGAGTGTGCATCCACCATTATAAGAAACATCTGTCCCTTAAACGGACCAGCAAAGTCCAAATGTAGCCTAGACCAGGGGCGGTCTGGCCACTCCCATGGGTGCAAGGGGCCTGGTTGAGGCATGTTCTGATTGGTCTGACACTGAGTGCATGCTCTCACCTTGTTCTCCAGATCCTGATCCAGTGTCGGCCACCAGACATAGGACCTCGCCAGGATTTTCATCCGCGATACACCTGGATGAGTCTCATGTAATTCGTCCATGATCTGTGCATGACCTGGGGGAGGCAAGATGACCCTCGCACCTCAAAAGATGCAGCCATCCTGCAGACTCAGTTCTGTTTTGCGTTTAGCATATGACCTCAACTCCTCTCCTTCCACCACACTGGGCCAACCCTGCAAAAGGAAAGTTTTGACTTGGGACAGGACGGGGTCCTTCTCTGTCCACTGCTTTATGCGGGAGGCTTTTACAGATGTCTCTGCCAGCTTCTCTAATGCAAAAACTGTTTCTGGAGGTACATGTGTCACAGCGGGTGTTTCCGGTAATGGCAGCCGACTCAGCGCATCTGCGTTTGCATTGTCCTTACCCGCTCTGTACACTATGGTGTACTGGTAGGCTGACAGTGTGAGCGCCCAGCGCTATATCCTGGCTGAGGCCAGCGGCGGCATGCATTTGGTCTCGCTGAACAGGCTCATCAGTGGCTTATGGTCCGTATAGATTTTGAATGCACGGCATAGAGATACTGATGAAAACGCTTGACAGCAAAGACAATGGCTAGGCCCTCTTTGCCCAGCTGTGAGTATCCTTTCTCCGCTGCTGTCAGCGTACGTGAAACAAAACCAACCGGCTTCTCAGATCCATCTTCCATAACGTGTGAAAGAACTGCCCCAATACCATATGGCGAAGCGTCACATGAAAGGGTTATCTCCTTATCTGGGTCAAAGTGAACTAGGAGCGTCGCTGAGTGGAGGAGCTCTTTCACTTCCTTAAAAGCTCCCTCCTGCTCCTCGCACCACTGCCACTTAGTGTTGTTGTGAAGCAGCTTGTACAGTGGGGCCAAATCCTTCGAGAGGTCGGGCAGGAATTTGCCATAATAGTTCACCATGCCCAAAAATGAGCTCAGTTCAGTGACACACTTTGGGCTTGGGGCCTCCTTTATAGCCCTCACTTTATCTTCCGCTGGGCAGAGTCCTTCTGCTGTGATCTTATGTCCTAGGTAGGTCACACTTGGCGCTAGGAACACACATTTACTGCGCTTTAATCGCAACCCTCCGTCTGAGAACCTCTTCGGCACCTGTTCCACGTTAGCCAAATGCTCTGCCTCTGTGGCCCCTGTGATCAAAATATCATCGAGGTAGACTGCCACATGAGGAATCCCCTGCAGCAGAGTGTCCATCGTTCTCTGGAAAATGGCAGGACTGGACGCCACTCCAAACACCAGGCGATTGTACTTGAATAATCCCTTGTGTGTATTGATGGTGACATACTCTTTTGAATCCTCATCCAGTAGCAGCTGCTGGTATGCCAACCCGGTCTCACAAGGATTCGTGAAACTATCACGTAAATTAATCTATGGTTACGTGCGCACCAACACGATTTTCTCATGTTTTTCGTGTTGCTCACAACGAAATTCAAACCAATGTATTTCAAGCGGAGGACTTTTCATGCCACTCAGAACGTATTTCAAACGAATATTTTTAATGTAAACGCGTTGCGAATCAAAGCGGAGGACTTTTCATACCACTCAGAACGTATTTCAAACGAATATTTTCAATGTAAAAGCGTTGCGAATCCAACGCTATATTTTGCATTACATCGTCCCATACATATAATGTGATGCCTTTATTTTTGCTGCAGGATTTGGGTATTTGAGATTAAAAAACGTTAGTGTTTGTTTGTTTGCAAACGGGTTGGATTTTGTTTTCATATCTGAGTCTTAATCACACCTGAATAGAACGTTTAATTAATCAAATATTCCTCGTGTGTCATGTTTCTCCTCGGTCTGATTTAAGCGAGTTACGTAGGGCATTTTGAATCGGTATATTATATTTTTAATGTAAAGCATTGCGAATCCAACGCTATATTTTGCATTCGCAGGGGCCGGCAATTAGATGTGGCTTCGGGCCAAAATTTGTGTAAACATTATTCGGCGGTTTGACCGACGGGCCGGTGCGCTGGTATTTATTAAATAATTTTGATGAGTGGGTATCCGATGCCCGTATAGCTCAGCACGTTAAGCAGGTGACTCATGTACAAGAGCTGGTCTCGGACGCGGGTTCGATTCCGGTTTGCTTTATTATAATATTTTGGAAGTTTTTCATACACAAATGCAGATTTCTAAACGGACTGCTGTAAAACTTTTTAACATGATTGAAGATATCAAACTCATGGACAACTCCTAACCCATTGGACATTCATGCGGACAGACTCCTGTTTCAATTAAAAAAAACAAAACAAAACAAAACGTGCAGCACTTCGGCACCTTTCTTCTTCGGTGGTGTCTGTGTAAAACAA
This sequence comes from Acanthochromis polyacanthus, assembly GCF_021347895.1. NCBI lineage: Eukaryota > Metazoa > Chordata > Actinopteri > Pomacentridae > Acanthochromis > Acanthochromis polyacanthus. The sequence continues at coordinate 14,139,726 of NC_067124.1, forward strand.
TGTCCAACATGCAAACAGCACACCTAGCGCCATGAAGCACAAAATGCAGGTGTAAATCAATGGGGTGCTGAACATGGTAATATTCATAGCGGAAATAATAGATAATAATAATAATGATAGGTAATAGAATATTCTGAAATTAAGCTCGACTGTAGACAGGTATTTTGCAAACACTGTGAACACACACACACACACACTAATATATGTTAGAGAAGCAGATAATGGCAGTAGAGTCAATTATTTTAATAATTTGAAGAGACAATATATGATTACGCTATATATACATATATAAACAAAATACTGACTAATGAACACATATTTCTATATAAACTATATATATATATATATATATATATATAAATATCATTTTCTGACATATCTTTTTTAATATATATGTATGAATTATATTGATAGTCTATATGTGATTTATATAATAATTTTCTCTGATATATAACTTCTGTCTATTGTTTTATATAAAAATATGTGTTCATTAGTCAGTATTTTGTTTATATATGTGTATATAGCGTAATCATATATTGTCTCTTCAAATTATTAAAATAATTGACTTTGCTGCCATTATCCGCTTCTCTAACATATATTAGTGTGTGTGTGTTTACAGTGTTTGCAAAATACCTGTCTACAGTCGAGCTAATATCAGAATATTCTATTACTGTTAATCCACTATGAACATTAAAATACGCCGAACCATTTGTCCTGTATCATAGCTACATGTATGACGTTTGCAGCAAAAAAATTAAAAAACGCGTGAAAATCAGTTTAATATTCAGAGTTAAGATGGATTAAATGCGCTGTCAAACGGCGCTGAGTGGAGCGGATGACCGGACCAAGATGGCGGCCCCACCGCTCGTCAGCCCCAATAGGCAGTAGCGCTCGATGCGGCGTCTACTTTTTATTATGTCTATGGTGCTGAATGCTCTGGGAGCAAGTCTGCAGTGAAAACACTTTTGAAGGGGTCAAGGGTCACTAAATCAAGGTTCAAAGGTTCAAGGGTTCACTTTATTGTCGTATCATTCCACATTTGCACATGAAACAATATGAAATTTGACCCTGGTCCCAGTTTCAGCCATCAAAAAATATAAAAACACTCTCATAAAGACAATATAGTATAAAGAGACACACTAATATATACAAATCTGCAACATAGATATATGTGCAGTGAACCAACAGTTTGTGCAATATTTAGTAGGTAATGAATAAAGAGCCTAGTCCAGTAGTGCAGTGTGTGTGTGCTTGTGTGTGTATGTGGGGATGCGTGCATGCATGTGTATTTGCGGGGGAGAGGTGGTGATGATATGAAAACAGAGTCTACACAGACCTGTTCAGTAGCCGACAGCTTCGCGGAAGAAGACTTCAATGAAGGAGACATTTGTGCAACATGTAGTCATATAAAGTCATTCCCAGTGGAATTCAAGTCTGATATTGTGTGGGACTATTCAGAGCAGTCACATGAAGCACTGTATCTGTTTCAAGGGTCTAGCCCACGGGAACCGCGTTTTTCAGCAGTGAGGCCTGCTAGCAGTGATGCAGCCTGAGGCCTTCAGACATGTAAAAAAAAAATCTGCTCGGTCATTTTGGGTCATAGTGGACACCAACTCGTGACACGCTCCTAGTAGAACCACCTCCTGACCTTGCATATTTTTTTTCAGAGAGTTTACTCAAAAGGGGCTCGATCATGGCCCTGTTTCTTACTCTACGGTTTAACCCTTTAATGTCCAATGCTTCAAAACGGGCACAAAAGGTCAAAATCTCGCACAATCCTAACCACATTTGGACCAACTGCACAGGTTTCTATATACAGAGACTAATGTGAAGCGTCATTCACGTTTCAGACTCCAGGAGCCCTGAAGAAGGAATGAGGGCAAAAAAAAAACACGTTTTTTTCATAAATGTCCGTCTTTTGCTCTCATTTCTCTTCTGTACATCAGAGAGCTGAACCTGGGATTGTACTCTGAAACATCTAAATCTAAATCCACTAGAACTGTTTTGCTAGCCCCTCCCAAACGGAGTAGCTCCAGGAACGACCGAGAGACTTGTGCTTCAAATCAATTGTTTACCAAGGTCACTGAATCACCCCTAAAAGTTTCAGCTCATTTGATGCAAAAATTACCGATTTGTGGGGCTTCATAGTCCAAAATGTCAAACTTTGACCCTGCGCCAGGGGTCACAGGAAGGTCACAGAGCACCAAACCAGCACAGTTCAGCTCCAAATATAGCCTAGATAATAACATACTAAAAGATCAGCCCAGGGTCCCAGTAGAAAAATCTGACCCAAGTGTTCATGTTTGAAAATCAGGTCTTGTCAGCTTTTAAACCCTGAGAGCCTTCTTGCCAGTGGAATTAGACCCTCACCCTAATTTTTTACCCAAACGGGAACGAAATCTTAACCACAAGTACTAGGGCCCTCGGTGAGTCGGTATGTACAATTTCAGCCTCCTAGGTCAACAGGGGGCCAGATGGTACCTAATATTGACTGAGTAGGTGTGCTCTCCATTCTCCAAACTTCAACATGGTACCATCTGGCCCCCTGTTGACCTAGGAGGCTGAAATTGTACATACCGACTCACCGAGGGCCCTAGTACTTGTGGTTAAGATTTCGTCCCGTTTGGGTAAAAAATTAGGGTGAGGGTCTAATTCACCTGGCAAGAAGGCTCTCAGGTTTAACAGTCTGACAAGACCTGATTTTCAAACATGAACAGCTTGGTCAGATTTTTCTACTGGGACCCTGGGGCTGAATCTTTTAGTATGTTATACTAGGCTATATTTGGAGCTGACTGTGCTGGTTTGGTGTCCCTCTTGTGACCCCTTTCCCTGTGACCCCTGGCGCAGGGTCAAAGTTTGACATTTTGGACTATGAAGCCCCACAAATCGGTAATTTTGCATCAAATGAGCTGAACTTTTAGGGGTGATTCAGGTGACACTTGGTAAACAATTGATTTGAAGCACAAGTCTCTCGGTCGTTCCTGGAGCTACTTCCGGTTGGGAGGGCTAGCAAAACAGTTCTAGTGGATTTAGATTTTAGATGTTTCAGAGGTACCAGATCCCAGGTTCAGCTTCTGAGTGTTACAAGAAGAAAAATCAGAGAGCAAAAGCAGGGACATTTATTGAAAAAAACGTGTTTTTTTTTTTTTGCCCCTCATTCCTTCTTCAGGGCTCCTGGAGGTCTGAAAACGTGCATGAGCGTTCACATTAGTCTCTGTATATAGAACCTGTGCAGTTTGGTCCCAAATTGGTTTAGGATTGTGCGAGATTTTGACCTTTTTAGCCCGTTTTGAAGCATTTGGACATTAAAGGGTTAACCGTAGAGTAAGAAACAGGGCCATGATCGAGCCCTTTTGAGTAAACTCTCTGAAAAAAAAATATGCAAGGTCAGGAGGTGGTCTACTAGGAGCGTGTACGATTTGGTGTCACTAGACCCAAAAATGACCGAGCAGGATTTTTTTTACATGTCTGAAGGCCTCAGGCTGCATCACTGCTAGCAGGCCTCACTGCCTGAAAACGCGGGTTCCCGTGGGGCTAGACCCTTGAAAACAGATACAGTGCTTCATGTGACTGCTCTGAATAGCTCCCACACAATATCAGACTTGAATTCCACTGGGAATGACTTTTATGATACTTGTTGCACAAAATGTCTCCTTCATTTGAAGTCTTCTTCCGCGAAGCTGTCGGGCTACTGAACAGGTCTGTTGTAGACTCTGTTTTCATATCATCACCACCTCTCCCCCGCAAATACACATGCATGCACGCATCCCCACATACACACACAAGCACACACACACTGCACTACTGGACTAGGCTCTTTATTCATTTACCTACTAAATATTGCACAAACTGTTGGTTCACTGCACATATATCTATGTTGCAGATTTGTATATATTAGTGTGTCTCTTTATACTTTATATTGTCTTTATGAGAGTGTTTTTATATTTTTTTGATGGCTGAAACTGGGACCAGGGTCAAATTTCATATTGTTTCATGTGCAAATGTGGAATGATACGACAATAAAGTGAACCCTTGAACCTTTGAACCTTGATTTAGTGACCCTTGACCCCTTCAAAAGTGTTTTCACTGCAGACTTGCTCCCAGAGCATTCAGCACCATAGACATAATAAAAAGTAGACGCCGCATCGAGCGCTACTGCCTATTGGGGCTGACGAGCGGTGGGCCGCCATCTTGGTCCGGTCATCCGCTCCACTCAGCGCCGTTGACAGCGCATTTAATCCATCTTAACTCTGAATATTAAACTGATTTTCACGCGTTTTTTAATTTTTTTGCTGCAAACGTCATACATGTAGCTATGATACAGGACAAATGGTTCGGCGTATTTTAATGTTCATAGTGGGATTAACAGTAATAGAATATTCTGATATTAAGCTCGACTGTAGACAGGTATTTTGCAAACACTGTGAACACACACACACACTAATATATGTTAGAGAAGCGGATAATGGCAGCAAAGTCAATTATTTTAATAATTTGAAGAGACAATATATGATTACGCTATATACACATATATAAACAAAATACTGACTAATGAACACATATTTTTATATAAAACAATAGACAGAAGTTATATATCAGAGAAAATTATTATATAAATCACATATAGACTATCAATATAATTCATACATATATATTAAAAAAGATATGTCAGAAAATGATATTTTATATATATATATATATATATATATATATAGTTTTATATAGAAATATGTGTTCATTAGTCAGTATTTTGTTTATATATGTATATATAGCGTAATCATATATTGTCTCTTCAAATTATTAAAATAATTGACTCTACTGCCATTATCTGCTTCTCTAACATATATTAGTGTGTGTGTGTGTGTTCACAGTGTTTGCAAAATACCTGTCTACAGTCGAGCTTAATTTCAGAATATTCTATTACCTATCATTATTATTATTATCTATTATTTCCGCTATGAATATTACTATGTTCAGCACCCCATTGATTTACACCTGCATTTTGTGCTTCATGGCGCTAGGTGTGCTGTTTGCATGTTGGACATTGTTTTACACAGACACCACCGAAGAAGAAAGGTGCCGAAGTGCTGCACGTTTTGTTTGTTTTGTTTTTTTAATTGAAACAGGAGTCTGTCCGCATGAATGTCCAATGGGTTAGGAGTTGTCCATGAGTTTGATATCTTCAATCATGTTAAAAAGTTTTACAGCAGTCCGTTTAGAAATCTGCATTTGTGTATGAAAAACTTCCAAAATATTATAATAAAGCAAACCGGAATCGAACCCGCGTCCGAGACCAGCTCTTGTACATGAGTTACCTGCTTAACGTGCTGAGCTATACGGGCATCGGATACCCACTCATCAAAATTATTTAATAAATACCAGCGCACCGGCCCGTCGGTCAAACCGCCGAATAATGTTTACACAAATTTTGGCCCGAAGCCACATCTAATTGCCGGCCCCTGCGAATGCAAAATATAGCGTTGGATTCGCAATGCTTTTACATTAAAAATATAATATACCGATTCAAAATGCCCTACGTAACTCGCTTAAATCAGACCGAGGAGAAACATGACACACGAGGAATATTTGATTAATTAAACGTTCTATTCAGGTGTGATTAAGACTCAGATATGAAAACAAAATCCAACCCGTTTGCAAACAAACAAACACTAACGTTTTTTAATCTCAAATACCCAAATCCTGCAGCAAAAATAAAGGCATCACATTATATGTATGGGACGATGTAATGCAAAATATAGCGTTGGATTCGCAACGCTTTTACATTGAAAATATTCGTTTGAAATACGTTCTGAGTGGTATGAAAAGTCCTCCGCTTTGATTCGCAACGCGTTTACATTAAAAATATTCGTTTGAAATACGTTCTGAGTGGCATGAAAAGTCCTCCGCTTGAAATACATTGGTTTGAATTTCGTTGTGAGCAACACGAAAAACATGAGAAAATCGTGTTGGTGCGCACGTAACCATAGATTAATTTACGTGATAGTTTCACGAATCCTTGTGAGACCGGGTTGGGTATGCCTGGCTCATGTCAAGCTTTGTGAAGAGCTTGCCTCCTGCCAGGGTCACAAACAGGTCCTCTATGCGTGGCAAGGGATACTCCTCCAGCTTCGAGACCTGATTCACTGTGAGCTTGTAGTCCCCACATATCCGTGCAGTTTTGTCTTCTTTCAAAACTGGCACAATGGGCGCCGCCCACCTCGAAAACTGGACAGGCTCGATGATACCCAGCTTCTGCAACCGCCCCAGTTCTTCCTCAACTTTGCTTTTCATGGCATAGGGCACTGATCTGGGCTTGAAAAACCGAGGCATGGCCTCAGGGTCCACATAGAGCTTTACTGTCACGTCCTTCAGTGTGCCCAGTTTGTCTCTGAACACGTCACTGTATTGTTTCAGAATGTTCTCTGTTGCGTGCACATACTTTATTTCGTGCCAGTTGAGTTGAATCTTGCGAAGCCAGTCACGGCACCAAAAGACTGGGCCCGCTGCCTTTCGCTATCACCAACCTGACTTTTGCCTTTTGACCCTCTGCTGCAATGTCCACAAAGATCACCCCTAAGTGAGGGATGGGATGTGAGGGATGTGAGGTCCTGAGTCTGAGCCGTGAACGTCTGAGGGGAGGCAGATTATCCCCCCATGTGCTCCTGTACGTCTCCTCACTGATGACTGATGCAGTAGCTCCTGAGTCAATCTCGAACGTGATATCCCGCCCTTTTACATTGACTGTAGCATAATAGGGTTCAGGTGGTTCTTCGTCTGTTTCGACCCCAAACATGTTGTAGGAACACACACCCTCTTCCTCTAGGTGGTGTGTGGTTGCTTGAGGCTGATGACTTTTTCCCTGCCCAGGCTTTCCCTTCCCCTTTGAACTTCTGCACTTTTTAGCTAAATGCCCTTTTTTACTACAAACATGGCAGACAGTGTCTTTAAATTTGCAATCATTCGCATAGTGTGTCCCCCCACACTGAAAACACTCCACCCTCTTGGCATGCTTAACAGTCTCCCTCTTGACTTGGTGCACTGCTACTGTCTGTGCGCCGCCATTTCCTTTCTGAATGTCCATGGCATTATTAGCAGCCATCTCCATCCCCTGTGAAATCTCTAGGGCTTTCTTGAAAGTCAACGGTGGGGTTTCTCCCAGTAAGCGGCGCTGTATAGCATCATTATTAATGCCGCACACAAGTCTGTCACGGAGCATATCATCTAACACTGTCCCGAAATCATAATGCTCTGACAGCTGCCGTAACTCAGCTACAAAGTTGGCTACAGACTGACCTTGCTTCCTGAAATGGCTGTGAAACTTGAAGCGTTGGACTATCACAGACGGTTTTGGATTGTGGTGATTCACCACGAGCGCGACCAGTTCCTCATACGGGATGTCCCCCGGTTTCCGCGGTGTGGCCAGATTCTTTATCAGCTTATAAGTCTTTGCTCCACATGCACTCAGGAGAATAGAGTGCTTTTTAGCCTCTTCAGTAATCCCATTAGCATTGAAAAAGTGTCCCAACCTTTCCTCATATTCCGTCCAGTCCTCGTTTCCCTCCACAAATTCACTGATAGTCCCGAAAGTAGCCATCCGAGCATGAGGCTCCCCATCTCCACGCAACTCCTCTGCAGCCACCGGTGCGTCTCTCTCCTCCTCAAGCTGCTCTTCTGCAGCCGCCGACACTGTGCTCGCCGTGGTTTTACTGCACCTCTGCAACGGATCGTGTCTCCCCACCTGGCACTGTCACGTCCGCGCGTCGCTCGTAACAGCCGCCTGAAACTAGCTAGCACTCTTTAGCCTAGCATAGCTAAGAAAACTACAAAACGGAGACGACACGTCCAAAAAACAAAAGTTTCACCTCGTCGCCAAAAATATGTGGTAAAAAAGAACCACTCGACAACGTCGTGGCCGAAGTTGCACTTTATATAAACATTGGCAAACTTAGCATTCAAACCAGAGCTAGTCTGTTAACATCTCTGTCGGCTGGAGGAAGAGCATAACCACAACGCCTGGGGCGGAAGTGTTCGTCAGAGCAGAAATCTCTTTCAAAATAAATGCAACATTAGGAACATCGATCGCTGGTGGGAGCATAGCTCTTGCTCTTATTCTGATTAGATTAATGTAATAATGCTCACGTCACAACAGTCCTCATCAAAAACGTCAACTTCAATTTCATTTAGGATTGAATTTTACTCACATCACATTAGTGTTAAGACTGTATTTAAAGTTGTTTCCCTGCGATGCTTTCATTTGTCTTTGGAAAACTGGAATTTCTACAATCAGCACTCGGTCTCATCAGGACTGTATAACACTGCTCTGTGATATTTTACAAGGGGTGTGGATGCAGCAACAAAACCAGAACTTTGCAGCAAATGAAGCGTAGCAGGATATTTGTTGACCTTTGTTTTGTTTGGTAAGAGCTCCATCTTTACAGTCACTGCTCTGAAACCAAGCCTCAGTGATGGATATCTCTATACTGGCTGACTCACCTTTAAGGTCAGGTGCAAATGAATGCTGGCTTTTCTTTTTTGTGCTTTAACTTTCATGGCTAGATGTGGTGCTGTTGCCTGCTCCTCTGTTTGTGATATGGCCATGATCGCGAATGATGATGAAACGCCGTCCGAAGCAAGACATGTCCTTGACTAAGCAAACACTGCAATCATTCACGAGGCAATGGATTGTTGAGCAGAGAAAGAAAACAAAACATGCCAAAAGTAAGTGAAAAGAAGGGGCTTTATAAAAAAAAAAAAATCGATACTTTTCCATTGCCATTCTCTGTTTATTCTGTTGCTTTACTTTTGCTCCTTTTCAGGCAACCAATCATATATATTAGACAGGGCTGGCTTTGTCATCCAGGTGTCCCAAAAAATAGAGAAAAAGCTTCAAACGTCTTGCAAAAATATGTATTATAATCCAAGCTATTTGCATTAAATTAGATTTTAAAATCTAGCCAAGTAGTTTTGGTGCCAACAAACAACAAGTTAAAATTATATTTAAATTTAATAATATTGTTCCCATGGAAGATGTGAACCTTTGACCAGTGGGTGAACATCCTGTACTGGGCTCAAACCTGTGGGAGGAAAACTTGTTTCTTTCAAAATGGCATTGAGACGTTTGTTTAGTTGTAGAGAAATGTATTTTTGAGAGACAGGATTAATTAGTTAGACATAAAATGTATATGGGCTATGACCATAGGGGGAAAAAATGGGGATCAAAATTGCATTTTTAAAAAAGGATTGTATTCAACCCAATACAAAAGTAACTTTCTGCAAAAAATTCAATGTAAAATAGATCTAAAAGAGCATTTGTTATTTCAGTGACAGAGGTATTGCACAAATATTGATCAAGCTGTCAAAAATGAATACTGTTTAACCATCCTATTATCCTTGGGGTCAATCTGACCCCATTAAATGTTTATCATTCAAAAAATAATAGTTTTTAGATTTTTCTTTGCTTCATATTTCATGACTTTTCCTATTCCGGCGGGGACAGTTGTTTAAGCATAAAATTATCAGGATGATCTTGTTTCAATGTGCTGAACACATATTACACACATTGGTGGTCCTCTGGGGTCAATTTGACCTCAAGTTGCTTTAGCTGTAAAACTTGTCTGTCTGTGTGACCTAACATCCCCACACCTGCAGGTTCACAGTTGGTACTTTTGAACTGATACATAACAGGGGAGTGGGGAAAACAACTATTCCCATGAAAACTTTGATGCATCTCATGGTGTGGGCATGTGGGAGACACTTGACTTGTGAACTCCTGCCAGAATGAGGATGCCAATGTAGGCTTACGAGTTGATCACATCCAAATCTTTCCAACTACATGTCTCCCCTCTAAAATTATCATCTCAAGTACAATATTTTTAATTCATGGTTATATGAAGAGCTCAAATAATGACTTTATGTCTTCAACATGGCTGATGGTGTGTGTAGTTGGACACACTCTTAGCAGTACGTCCACCTTGTTGTTGAAGTGAGTAGAAGGACCATAGTTTTCCATTTTTGGTGCTAATGTGACATAGGGAAAGTTCTCTCATGAGAACTTTCCTGCACCATGGGCCTCTGTAACCAGTAAAATGAAAGTCTTCGGACAAGAGATGTGATACAAACAAAAAACAAAGTGTTGAATGAAACATTTACCTTGAAAACAGCCTTATGAGGAATCTAGTGTTATGGATTGGTATGGAAAGTTTTTTCCCTTGAACAAAACCAGGGCTGAATCCCAAACTGCCCCCTACACACTATCCCTACACACTACCCCTCCGTTTGCACGTTCCCGCGGAGGGTCCTCCATATTAAGGGCCGTCCCAAACCGCGTAGTGCGGAGGGGGAGTGGACTGTTCAGCCCTTAAATAGCGAGTCTGCATCGATGCTCACTCTGGACAACTTTTTCAGGAAGTGCAACGTCGAAATGGAGGAGGAAACAACATATCGATGTAAGTTCCACATGCGTCCATTATTTCTCCCACGCCTTTTTCACACTGACAGAACATCACAAAAAGAGTGGTGAAAAAAGATAAAACAAAAGAAACAAATCTTCTTCTCTGCTGACGTTTGATTTAATTGTGCACCCCCTGACACCTTAAAATTTGAACACAACTGACAGAATTCATTTATTCATTCATTTGTTGGATTTGAAATGCCAGATAATAGGATTGGAAAACATGTGGGATGACTTCAAATTATTTGAAGCAGAATGTAGCCCCTACATCATTGCCTGCAACCTGTGCCACAGCGCTACAGCCATGCACAGTAGGCGTCTTTGTGTTACCATGACGATGACGTCTTCCGTTTTCCGGTGAGGCGACAGGGTGTCCCATTCCTCACGATCGTATTTATACCCTCCCCCTTCAATTAAAGTGCCCTCCACAGCTGCGAGTGTGACTTCTTTTGGAGTGACACTCGGGCTGAATCCCAAACCGCCCCCTACACACTCCCCCTCCACTACCGAGTGTCACTCCAAAAGAAGTCACACTCACAGCTGTGGAGGGCACCTATTATTGAAGGGGGAGGGTATAAATACGATCGTCAGGAATGAGACGCCCTGTTGCCTCACCGGAAAACGGAAGACGTCATCGCCATGGTAACACGAAGACGCCTACTGTCATGGCTGTAGCGCTGTGGCACAGGTTGCAACTAACAAGGATCGCTGCTGCTTCCAGAAGACGAAAGCATCCCACTTTTTTTCACTCACATGTTTTCCAATCCTATTATCTGGCATTTCAAATCCAACAAATGAATAAATGAATTCTGTCAGTTGTGTTCAAATTTTAAGGTGTCAGGGGGTGCACAATTAAATCAAATGTCAGCAGAGAAGAAGATTTGTTTCTTTTTATTTATGTTTTTACACCACTCTTTTTGTGATGTTCTGTCAGTGTGAAAAAGGCGTGGGAGAAATAATGGACGCATGTAGAACTTACATCGATATGTTGTTTCCTCCTCCATTTCGACGTTGCACTTCCTGAAAAAGTTGTCCAGAGTGAGCATCGATGCAGACTCGCTATTTAAGGGCTGAACAGTCCACTCCCCCTCCGCACTGCGTGGTTTGGGACGGCCCTTAATATGGAGGACCCTCCGCGAGAACGTGCAAACGGAGGGGTAGTGTGTAGGGGGAGTGTGTAGGGGGCGGTTTGGGATTCAGCCCAGGTCTCAGCTCACCCTAGTCATCAGGTAGATCAGCTGCACCTGTGAAGTGGAGCTCAGCTGTGGGCTGTTGGTAATCAGCCTGGCTAGAAGATTATATAAAGAGAAGGCTTTTTGGTGCTTCTGTCAGTTGAGAAGGGTGGTTCAGAAGGTTCAGCACCATCAGCTGGCTTTCTTTGGGAATACTGAGTTGAGTGTCTGAATGAGAGAATCAAGTTGTTCTATACTAGTGACTCCCATTTTTATTTTTAACCTCATTTTGAGGGTGCAGTTTTTGTTATTTTTTTCCCATTTATGACCTTCAGTATCTTGTGTTGTGTTCTGGGAGGAGGAAACGTAGCACTAGTGATGAGCAGATGTTTTTACAGGGTAAAGTTCTGTGTGCCAGCTGGGAATATCTGCCCAACAGAGGAGGTTCACTTCTCTCTCAACAAATAAACGCTTCAACAATGGCTCTGAGGTGCCTTAGAGCAAGATACCTGAAGAAGTTATCCCTCATATTGTGATTTCACTGGCACCCCAGATTCTTCCTTGTCTGGCCTATAGAACACCTACCCAGGAAATAGTCTGATTCTTAAATCCTGTGGACTTTTACAAGCCCATCTTCATTCCAGATCGAGACCATATACAGCACCTAACCTTTGTTTTAAACCTACAGTGATTAAAGCCTGTGAATTAACTTAATATGTACCATGTAAGAACACATAAAAATATGCAGAAAGGCGTATTCAAAAACATTCAATTTTAAATGTCCTCTTGGTTTTTGTTTGAAGCAAAAGCAGCTGGTGTGAGGTGTAGGTCATGGGGTGAGTTGATGCACTCCAGTCCATTTAACTTCACCATCACAACAGGAGCAAGAAAATACTCCATGCTCCATTGGTAGAACTGGTGTCAGAAAATTTATCACGTTACTTATCGTACGAAAGATGAATTTTTATATATATATTGTTTGGAATCTCTGACTCTTAGTGATTTCTGAACAGTCTAACTCCATGAACATAATTATAAAATGAACTGTGAACACCAGAACCTTCTCAGTTTTGGAACTACAGCTCATTTCTACTCAGTAACTGCATCATGGCTGCACATGCAAAAGAATTTCCAGAATAACTGAAAAGTTTGAATGAGACTTTACAAAGATTGAAAAGGATAGAGGGAGATTGGCTACCAAGTAAGTATCAGGCAAAATACAGTTGCAGCAGTAATCACAAGGTGTAGAATGAGTCACAGTCCAACCAATCAGAGCTGCAGCTGCAGACTTGGCACAGGGGTCATTAATAGAAATTAGAGTTTCTGTGACATCTCAGACAGTGTGAAAGGCAATGCTTAATGTCAGCAACTATAGATGGCATCCAGGAAACATTGCTTACTGTTTGGCACAAAGCTGCAAGACTAAACTTTACCAAAGAACATGCAAAGACGAGAAATTCTACGATGAGCCTGATCACATCGCTGAAAAGATACTACAATCCTGGCAATGGAGCACGGACCTCGGAGGGTGATACGATGCAAAACATGTTTCAGATGTGACATTTATGCACGGATCCATGAATGTCTGATGTACCAAAATACTGGCTGACAGAATGTTTCTTAGTCTGCAGACCGTTGGCAGAATTGAAATATTCCAGTATGATAATGATCCAAAGAGCACTGCTAAATTCAGCCAAGACTTTTCAGAGAAGACAGACGTGAAAACTATGACCTGACCAAGTAAACTGCCTGACTTGAATCCAATAGAACACCTTTGGGGTATTTTTACGAAGAAAGCAAGAGCAACACAGCCCCTGAAGCAAAGAGCAGGTAAAGGAAATAAAGTCCCTTAAGACTGGCAGAATTTTTCGGGAGATGTGATATCTTCCAGTACTGATGAGGACTGAATCTGTCATCACATATAAAGATGGACATATGAAGTATTTTAAAAAATACAAGACTTGAATCTCAACAATGAAGCATTTACTGGCTAATGTTACACTGAGGATCTACTGTGGGATCTGCATTTTTTAATATAGTAAATCTTTGGCTTTTAATTTAACACAAGAGCAAATATCCGACTGTTCAACTTCAAAGGAATGAAATTATAGAGCGGTGATGCAATTTTGAACTGGAGCAAATGTACGGGGTATTGCACAGTTGTGCTCTTAATTCTCTTGTATACGGTTGCAGGCTCTGCTGAATAAAGTCCCAAACAACTGTAAATGAAACCTCAACACAGCACCAATTTATATACAATAAGAACTTAATGAATTACAGCTTTCTGCAGTAGGGTATCTCTTGCTGAAAAGCGGAGCTCTTTTTAAGGAAACGAGGAACAGTTGGGCTTAAATTGTCTTACAACTGTGTCAGAGCTCGAAAGAAAGCTGAAATCACTTCATCTCATTGAGCTTCAGCTCATGACATGTTCCCACTGGTTACAGAACTAGATGTGTGTATGTGTGGGAATAAAATGCAAGTCTCTTTGTCCCAAAGCATCTGTCAAATGTCTGTAATGCAATAATACAACTCTGATCCTGTTGAATTCTTTTCTCGGACACTGCAAATTTTTCAAAGCATCGTCCCTTAGAATACCCACTGGAGCTGGTTTGTTTGTCCTCCCATGCTGACTATCAACAGAAGAACCAAAGAACAAACTTTTTAATGTGTTTCCAAGTGACTGAGCTACAGTTTGTTTTTCTGAAATCTTCACTTTCCAACCCAAAACTACTTTGAGAATAAAATGCAAATTTGCTTTCGTAATGGAAGAAGTTTAGGCTGAGTGACGCCGAAGGGGGCGCTGCAACATTTCTTTAATTGGCAGTTTTCCGAACGTCATTAATTAGGATGGGGAAAACATTCATTTCAATATTACATGGATTGCTGCGAGCCACAGGATTTTGTTAGATTAGATAAACTTTATTGTCTTGTTCAGGCTGCCACATCAACCAGGGACAATACAGAGTCGATAAAATACAAATACAGCACAATAGAGAGCAGATAAAGTTAATACACTTCAACAGCAATATAGTAAATGGAACACAATACATTTGCCAAACTAAGGGCTGCAGCTTCCCATCAGAATCCTCCAGTTTTACAGCAGAGCAGCAGGTAAATCTGCCTGCTGGATCCTGAAGCAACTGTCTGAAAGAAGCAGGTCAATCTGTAATTGTGTGTTTTCCAAGCCTATTTAATGACGGTCCATTTAAACACAAACAAAAAAAAGTCAATTGGGATGGGCAATCTTTCACCCCTATCAGCAATCATCCGTTACCCAGCGCTCTGTTTGTCACTCATAATAATTTGGATGGCAGTAAATGACTGCTCCTCCCCTCTCCTGCTGCCCATAATCGTTCCTCTTTATGGCCCAATACAAATCAGTGATAATGGTGGAGGACAACATATTGGCTGTTTACTTTTTAGGATGCACCTATCCCTTTATTCACCAGTTCATGTACTGGACGGTCAAAATGCTGCCTCTCATCTTCTTCCATGCTTACAGTGAACCTTAAATAACCCATTTAGCCTGCTACAAATTTGTTTAGGCCTTGAAAATAATAGGATACCCTCCATGATGCATAATGTATTTTGTTTACAAAATCAATCATATTTTCCATCCACGCGGCACTGTGGTTCATTAACTGGTTCATTTTGCCCCAAATCTCTGTATTCACTGCAGGAAGAGGGATCACATTCAGCAGTTTGCTCGCACCCTTTGCATTAGTGGAGGCCAGCAACATGTATAAATATGCATGCAGTCGCACACAAACACACACGCATACAATTCAGATTGATAAACTCCCTCAGAAATTTCATCACAGTGGAGGATAACAGTCATCTTTCAGTCTGTGTTTTTGCTCGGCAAGTAACTATCTGTTTTCAGCATCAGAGGTGTGGTGTTGTGGTAAAATATGGCATTTTTGTGTATATTCAAAAGGCCAGGGCTAAATGTAACTATTTGAGGAACAGCTGGGACCATTCTTGGGCTGTCTGTCAGGCTGCCTGGCTCCTGCTGAGGCTCCTCTTTCTGCCAGACTTGTACGTTATGATACTGATTCATATTTCTGAACCGTATTTTCCCCACTGTGCAATCACAGCATGTTGGTAATTTGGTTTCTCATCACAATTTATGGGCAGCGCTGCAGCATGGCCCTAACATGGGCAAGGAGAAAGCTCTGGGGATTGTGTTTCACAACTGAAGTGATGATGGAGGTCGGGGCACGCAACTGAGTGGTGACAGTGGAATTCAAAGAAGACAGACTGTAGGTCTAAGTGATAAATGGATTTAATGCATGTCCTCTCTCCTGTACAAGGAAGCACGTGTTGTTGTCGCGTTTTCTTTTGAAGTATCAAGATGAATGTTTGCAGCGCTCTTTTTATAGATACAGCTTTTATGGAGCTGACAGTGCTTAACATATTACAAGCGTGTATGATTCACAGCATTGAAAAGAGGGTTTCCAATTTATAACGGATAGCTTTTAGAAAAAAGGAAAACAAGGATACTATGGATATGGGGGGGTGAGAGGTAGAGTGGCAGAGCAGGGAAAGAAAGATGTAAAGAGAAATTCTGCAAACAATTGGCTGGTGAGGCCATGAATACAAAAAGGAGAGTTTAGACAAACAGAGGATGAAAAAACAAGAGGTTGAGGAACACAAAAATGGGAATGTACAGATGGTGCGAGAGGGATAATGAAGGATGAAAGGAATGCATAGATTTGAGGAGGAGCAAGTGTGAGAGAGACATGGAAAGAGGGAAACAGATATCTTGGCAATGAGCATCTGTTCTGTCATCCCCAGGACATCAGGACAATCAAGCACACAAACACGGATAAGCAGTTCACACAAACAGCATCACCCTGAATAGTTGGCAACATTAGTCATCTAATGGTTGACAAACACCAAAATAGATCAGGGGCTAATTGAGCTCGATGGGTGCAGGTCTGCTGCAGTTACAATACTGGAGATACTAGAGTCAGCATCAACAAAAACCAGAACTACTTTTGCTTTTTCAAATTCTATCAGTATGAATCCAACACAAGATTTTCTTTTTCTGTATCCTCAATCACAATTGATTTAGTTGATTTTGCCCTGCAGTGGTTAGCTGCACGTACACTGTGACCTCGCCAAAATTCAAGTCGAGTTTACTTGATTTTCAATCTTATGCGATTCGGATTAAAACTGAATGTCTCTGGATTCATTTTTTTCCCCTCTCGGCTGTATTAACAATCTCACTCGAGCAGACATGACATCAAGTGTTGGTAATAATTCTCTAGTCACATCTGAAGGAGAAAAGAAACTCAGCTGTATGCTCACAGGTTATCAGTTATTTACATGCTAATCAGCTCTTCATAATCAATTACTTATATGTTTAGTTATTTTTAGAGAAATGTTTGGTTTGAGCTGATGACTGTTTTCAAAACCACGTGTATTTAAAGATAGAGACTTTAGGGCTGTAGGAGGAATGTGGTTTCAGTCTGAGGAAGCTTTGTTATTAACTTATTAAATGTAGACTTTAAATTTCTGATAGATGAAGAACCACTTGAAACTAGCCTATTGAAGGAACTTTGTGTTGCCACTCTTGTACTTTCAACCTTTCCTCTGTTGCAATAGATTAAAATTTACCACAAGAAAAGATGTTTTTGTATTTTGTAAGGTCATAGGTCACAGTTTTTCTATGACTGTCGCAAGACTGGGGAATTCAGAGGACAGATGTTTAAAAAAAAGAAAAGAAATGGTCCACATCAAAGTATCAGACTGACTTATACAATGGAATTTCCCATAATGCAACATAACAGCACCTTTAAAGTACTACTTCCTTCAAATTTCACCAGTATACAATACAGGCAGATTTAGGGCCAAAGCCCAGACCAAGACAACCTTAAAGAAAACATTTGGGTTATTTTTTTAAATTTTATTTATTTTTTTGTTAGTAATGGTAGTACTCCTTATGACAAACAAACTAAACCTCATATATAAAAATGAACTGAATGCCCTTTTAAACAATCAAAGCATAACTGTTTGCACTTTCCCTTTAAATGATCCAGCGTCTCAGACGGTTACAAAGCATTATTATCCTGATGTTATTTGCTATGGCTGCATTGTTCTGTGGTCGTGGCCAGGTAAAATTGAATTGGAGTAAAATGCATTCATAATTATGTTCATCAGAATGCATGAGGTGACTTTCAAAGGAAAATAAAGTCGGACATCAGTATTCTAACAGTGACGTTATGATTTTCTGGCCTCATAATTATCTAATCCCCCCCATTTGACCGAAATGAATTAAGTCTGAACTCAGTCTAAACTACAACTGCACAACTGTAGGTGGGATCACCTTCAGTAATGGAAAAGTCTTCCTCAAATTTCTTTTTCAAGGCCATTTTAAGAGTTAATATGGGTGACATTAGGTCTCTAAGTGCTCATCATTAGCTCTTAGCCTTCTTTTTTTTAAACACAGCCACTCATAAGGTTTATTGTTGAAACCCCATAAATAGATCAGGTGTCTAACAAGATGAACATTTTTAAAGAACATTTCAGTTCATTAAATATCAAAAGTGTGATGGCTTTAGCAATAACAAATACTCTGTTTTTTGGTAGACACACTCGTTGCCACTCTGTGAAATTGCAGTTTCTCATCTGACATCAAAAATCCCTAATTTTGCCACTTAGCTTCACAACTTTGTTGGATCATAGATGAGTGCTGTTCTGGTTATTTATATATTCCCCAGAGGAGCCAAAAGACGCTGTGATGCACCATGTCTCGGGTGGCGCCACGCTGACCCTGTGGGCGGCACATCAGAGGTGCACATTTGCCTTGATTACCCTGTTTGCTCGGTGATGGCGTAAATAATTGCAATTTAGACATGCAACAAACCTCAGTGAGAATTTATCCCTTGTAGTCTTTTGAGTGGCAGACACAAGGTTATGTCTGGAAATGGATGAACGAACTGTGCTTATAATTTCTATAAGGTGAGGCCACTTAATCACAGCATACAGGAGTGAACTGAGCTGGCGACTGTTTAGTGAAAAACAGATGAAGATGTTCACATTCTGTCAGGGACTGTGGGTCAGGACCCATATGAGTACAGATTGTGGAAAACTTCCTGTGGATTATTGTGTATGTGATAACAGAATTGTTTTTTTTAAATGAAACAAACAGTTGCCAGACTTCGTCAAAAAATAATGAAATGAAACGGCTTGACAACAGGGAAATTAATTGTCAGTTTGTTTCGCTGTTTAACAGTTTGACTGTTTGCTCACATCAAGGCGAACATATTATTCGGAAAAATTACGACTTTCTGTCTAGTTGGAGGCCGTTTGAGTTGCAGAAGCTGCCAAGTGAGTCATGTGTTCTGCTTTTCTTCCCCAAACTGCGGCAAGTGTGCATTAACCAACACTATGCAAAACATCCTTTACCTAGCAAGTGTGAAAAGCTAATTACACTAGGAGTAAATTGTGGGGGATATACCATGCATCTTAATTAAAGCTTGCATTTCATTAGACAACAAGCAAGATAGCCTCAAATAGAAAGGGCACTCTTCTTCTGCACTGAGCACGTTCATGTACTGTTCGTGGGAGTGTGGAGGGAACATGGAAGGTGTGATTGTGGGAAAACAGGTGTTGCGTAAATGCCTTACAGATGATGTTTTTGTATGTTCGGGTCACTTAGCTGTGACAGGTATGCTCATTTACATCAACACCATAAAGGTAGGCCGAGCAGATTATCGTAGTTTGACAGTGATGGCGGGGCCTAATGTAACCTGATATGTCAGGGGTATTGATTTTCAGCGAGCCAGGTGCATCAAAGTGCAGAGATTTATCTAGTGCAGGGTGACTGTTAAAAGCTTGAGGTACCAAATTGGAAGACCCTGTTTGTTGTCTCTGGAGTTCTCTGCAAATCTACAAAATATGTGGCAGTAATGACACATCAGAAGCTTTGTGTTTGATAAAACATCCCTAATTATGCTTTTTTTCCTCACGCTATTACAGCAGCAGGTGTTGTAGGTTTTTCTTTTTTTTATTTGAAGGGTAACACGAAACATAAATGGAAACACAAATCTTGGCTGTTAGTCAGCTGGTTGCCAGGTTTCCCTCACAACTTCTGCCAGCTGAGAACAATGCGGATTTTCTGAACAATTTGTTCTCCGTTGAAGAAATATTGCACCTGAACTTTACAGATTGCATGGAGTTGTTACAATAAAATGTGGTTGGGAATAGCGTCTGTACAGGCCTGTTTAAAAATGTTAAAGCCATTCAGTTTATTTATTGCTGCTTGGATGCTTTAACCAAGCAAAGTTTGTCAAAATGAATTACATTTTCTGTAATAACACTTACAATTTACTCCCTCAGTTCCTGTGTTGTTAAATATTTTACTTTTTCTCTTCTCTTCAGCTGAGTGTCACACTCATTATATGCATTTAATGATTTGATTTTCTCTTTCTCTTCAGGTTTTATCCACACTTGTGGAGGCACTTTAAAAGGGAGGAATGGGACGATAGAAAGCCCAGGGTTTCCATATGGATATCCAAATGGAGCGAACTGTACCTGGGTGATTGTTGCAGAGGAGGGGACCAGGATTCATATAGTTTTTCAATCTTTCGCCGTGGAGGAGGAATATGACTTTTTATCTTTGTATGATGGGCATCCACACCCGGCTAACTTCAGGACGAGGTAAGGAAGCAGCCCTGAAGCCACGCAGCTTGAAAAAGTGTGTTTGAAGGCTGGCAGGCAGGAACGGAAAAGATGTGAGGGAAGGAAGCCTTCAGCGATCACTTCTGATGGGAAGCTCTTTAATGTACACATGACAAAGACTGCTTATTCTGTCAGGCAGATGTCAGAAAAGTCTCACGATCTTTTTACTTTTTTCAGTTACACATAGAAGTTAACTGTCGCCTTAATACAAATTCCCATTTGAATTTTACACGTAAAAATTAGTGTTTTGTTCTTCAACAAAAGCAGAATTAAAAGTTTCTGGAGGTTGCAGAGTCCCGTTGCTGCATGTCATCCTCTTTTTCTCTCTCCTCAGTTGTTGTTTTCAAAATACAAGCAAAACAAACCCCTGAAAAGAAATCTTTCCTTTTTAGAAAAAGCAAATCTGTTTCTTTCATGAAAAACACCTTAAATAGTCATGTCATTATACTCCAAAGCAAAGAAAGCTATCAGCCAGAAAGCTCTAAGCAAAATCCCTGCATTTCCTCCTGAATGGGCCTGCTGTTTTGGCTCCAGCGATGCTCGGGTCAGCTCAGTAGCCACCGTCTTTTATTCAAATGCTTCACTGGAGGAGACAGGGGTGCAGAAAAACACGAACATCAAACACAAAGATTTCTCTTTGTTTACCTTAGTCACTGAACAGGCAAACAACTGTTTACTCGCTGTGCCTTCTGGGTTCTCACAAAAGCCTGACATTCAAGTGCTGTAGGAAGTTTTTCTTTGACATGTCTTTGCATTTTTATAATACCCTCCTGGTATTAGTCTCTAATAGAACTATTTGGCCCAGGATGTGTTTGATTTCAACAAAATACTCTGTATACCCAAGCAAGACACAAAAATTTATATAAAATAAGGTATCATGAGGGATGGAACCTCACGTATGAGAAATATTGAAGATTTGATATTTTCTTACCTCTCTTACACTGCTCAAGTATTTTGATTGTGAAAACATCAGAAGATATTCATTAATCAGCAAAATGAGCTCAGTCCAACCCTGGAAGCCTGCAAATTGGTTTAACTGAAGGTTTTAAGCCAATCATCACTGACTTTCCCAATTAAAAAATATCCATAAATATAAAAATATTTTATTGTGAAAAGACACATTATGAGTGCCTGATTTTAAAAGCACCTTCACTGCAGCATTCCCAAGATGTTGCTTCCTACATTCTCAAATCAATCTTTTTGTTTGGATTTCAAATGGGGAAAAAGCCACAAAGGTTTCACATTTTCCTTGTCATACCAAATTGCTGAAAAATAAACTGACTCTTTATAGATAAGTGTGCTGTGTAGTATGAGAAGATTATCTCTGGGCTGAGCTGATACAGAAATGTGGATACACACATCAGCTTTTAAACCTGTCAGAAGCTGTTTTTAAGACATCTTAGTGTCTGAATATCCACTTGTATTCACAAGTATTCTCCATCAGAGGTGAAAATGAGGTCCAGCATTTCACTGTGAAACACTCACAGACCCATTTATGTGTCTCAGCTTCAGTAAAAGTGGACTGAGGTCACTTGCTAATACAATGGAGGATGTATAGCGAAGAGGTGCAGTGAAGAGGAATAATTGGAGAGATGAATCATTGTTGATACTTTAGCAGCTGAATCACTTTAGATACTTAAAAGATTATGTTGCATAATGCTGGTTTCAAGGTCAGCCTCATAAAAAGCTGCCACCTTGCTGGTTCACTCCACATCACTTACTGATCTCACAGCTGTAACTTTTGTCACAAATGGCCAAAAACATTCAAATATTATGCTCTTTGAAGCAATTATAGAGCAATTCTTGACCTTGACTTTGTCTTTATATTCATATTGTTCTCTGGGGAAGCTTGGTGAAAATGAGCAGTCAAGCTGCACAACTACCTGAAGGTGAAGTGAACCAAAATATTCAGCCTCACCGACAACACACTGCCTCAGAAACGGATGACATTTTAATGCCAGCAATTTCAGTAAATTGGCACAACATTATATAACATCAGTTATTTCAGCCATCATGTGATTACATATGCTGCTGATGCTGCTTCATATGCTGAGATAGATTTATTAGCTGTTAAATATTACTAGGTTTGTTTACTTCACTGTCAATAGACTTAAATAATTCTGTGACAGTGTCAAACCCTTGTTTAATTTAGATATATCAGCTTAGCTAATTGCATTTTAAAATTAGCCTTGTCTCAATAATTGCCCCATTGTTCAACATGAAAATCAATAAAATATTCCTCCTCACCGTCAACACACTGGCTTAAACAGACGACATTTTAGTGCCAGTGATTTCAGCAAAATGTCAAAACATTATACGTTATAAAACCAGTTATGGCAGACATTGATTTATTAGCTGTGAAATATTACTAGGTTTGTCTACTTCATTGTCATTCAATTTGAAAAATTATGACACTGTCCAACCCTTGTACAGTACTGATAAATCAGCTTAGCTGGTCTCATTTTAAAAACTGTCTTGTCTCGAAACTATATAAATGCAGTTTTCTAATGTTCAACATGAGAATAAAGGTCGCCCCTGAAGTCTATCCAAACGTTACATAATGAATAACTTCCAAATTTCCCAGCATTCCTGAACGCAGCACAGCTCACATAACACTAATTAGACTCACCTGCGTCGAAGAAGAGCGAAGCTTTAGTTTGACCTCCAGGAATAATTTCAGTAAGTTTTACGATTATTTTATTGTTTTCTGAAGTTTAATCCCTCAACTTTGGTGCTGTTATTGTTTTTTTATTTTGTCAAACAACAAAATTTACTCTCTGTTAAGTTATCTTTCCGCTAAAGTTGGCTTCGTCCGTTTGATAACATTAGCAGCGGAAAGATTAGGGTAAATATCAAAGCGTCGTCAAGCTTCAGATTTTGTTCAGCCAAAATTAAAAGAAATGCTGTCATGGTTCCTCGTCGATGGAATCTCAGAAGCTGGCAAACAAACAAACAAACAAACCACTCGACGTTCTCTTAAACAGCATCTCTGAAGGAAAGTTTGTGGTGAAAATGTAAATCCTGCAGATGAACCGAACAGCAGCTGCTCTGGTGTGTGTTTGCATATGATATGCATCAATTTATGATGTCTTAAAAACAAGCATTCAGGCACGAGCTTCCAGTTTAAAATAAGATGCTGTCAGTAGTCCTGCGTTGCTTTCAGATATTCAACTTTTCCTGACTATTCCCTCCTGCTGAGTCAGTTTGCCTTCTGTCTCTGCCCTCTTTAAATGTGCATATGCACCTTAATACATTTAATTTATTGTCAGTAATTAATGAAAATGAATGTGCCACCATCATGTGCTTCAACTGCTGCTCATCTTTCAGGTGAGCCTTTTCTTGATACCTTTTCTCCCTTAACAGCCCTGAATTGATCATAAAACCAGAGATCGTGTAATCGGCTTCCCATAAAGATGAAACTATAAAATGAGAAGGTTTTGTGGTGGTACAGATCTCATATTGAATAATCAATAGCTGTTTTAAATGTAAGAAACTTGATGATTTTGAGAATAACCCATCACAGCATAGGTGTATACAGTGCTGTACTGTTCTTTTATTTTATTATTATTTTTTTTAGCAGTTTCTCTGCTGTTATGTTACCTTCAAATGTTTGTTTCTTGTCCTCAGTTACTGAAGACTCTTAATTTGAGCTTAGTTTCATTCTGATATGATTGTAATGGTGCAGAGCTTCCTGAGCTTCATATGTCGATAAAATTGTATAAAGATTCAGGGAAGCTTGAAAGGCTTAAAGCAAGTCCTTTTAGTTGAGTTCCATTTTAAAAAGTGTTTACTTATTTGATCAGGGACCATGCATTTATCATAGAAAACATCTGATGTATTGCTTATTGAATTAAGCTAATTTTCAACTCCCATCCCTGATTGGGCTTTTCAGTGAAAGTGGACAAAGAGGACCAAAAACACCAAATTAAAACGGCACAGACAACATTTTAACCTTTGAATGAAGAAGCATTGCTTTGCTTGTATTTTATTTGAGCTTGTATGGCACCCAAACTGCAATAAAAAGCGCTTTTGACCAATCCGATCCATGTGCAACCATACAGTCTGTGTGTGCAACACGTAGCCGCTGTCAAAGCTCAAGGTTTCTGTTAAGCTTCTCACCAAAACTCTATTTATTCACACAAAATTATTGAACCTAGAAATAATTCAGACATATTCCGTAGATAGAATATTATATGAGATTCAGTTTTAATTTTTGAAAATATTTTTAATTATTTAGTTGCATTATTGCGTATCATGATGGGGCTGGGTGATGTAAGAACTTTTTACAATATGGCAACAGTTTGCCTTTTTGCATATGAAAGAATCAGTACAAAGTCTTCCACAGTTAATCATTGCCTGAAACTAAACGTGCAACACATTTAGAAAAATTTTAATTACAATTGTGTGCAACACAGTGACATAAATCATAACATGACAGAATCATGTCTTCTTAGGAGTCCAGTGAAAGTTCAAAAATGACTGAAGGAAATGGCAATTCTTAACTTAATTATGTGGAACTATGAGAATTGACAGATACATAAATATTTATAGATTTCTTATGGATATATGACAGCAAATATCTGGTTATCCATATCTGGTCTTAGATTTTGAATAATTAATGTATTTCAAATTGGAATCACAATTTGACACAATGCGATTAGCAAATTGCACACGCTCCAATGTAGGATGGATGTTATGACCCAGAATTGAAACTGTAGTGTTAAGGATTTTACAAATTCATGCTGTCCTCGCTGTATGAAAGTCACGCTGACCGCATGTTGTGGTAACGCACCACCAATAAAGTAAATTTATCGGACAGTAAATATTGAACTGAAGCTTAAGTTTAAAAAATTAGATTGCAAATCAAATCATAGTATGTCAAAAAAAAATCACAAATGGGTATTTTCCCCAAATCGAACAATGCTGTTCATATATATCTGTACTGATAAAGTGCTTGCTGTTTAAACAAGTGAAAATTTGATGTTCAGTAATTATGAGTTGACATTTTGTGTGCTAATGATGATAAATAGATTTAAACTGTCACTTAACAAACTATATGGGCATTTTGCAATTTATACCAAACAAGGCTCTTTTTAGTGAGACGTTTTTACTGTAAAAATCCAATACAGAAACTGTTAAATCTACATTAATATTGTGCTGCTCAATATGTTCCGTTTCATTTGTTTTTCCAACATTTTACTGCTGCACTTGTGGTCAGTGATGCCTGAGAAAGGTGAACTAAAACCCCGTGGCAGTGGTTAGTGTAATGCTGTGCGAGCTGAACATATTTCTGCTTTGCCACTATGAAGCACGATGAAGATTTGAGCTAAAATTGAAAATATATTAAATATGCATTTTTTAAAAATCAATTCAGTGTGACTCTCTGCAGCACTCCCAACTGAGGTGTTTGTTTACTGAGATGTTGGTTCAGGCAGCTGCTATAGATGGATGCTGCAGTGATGATGTCAGAAAGGTGGCTGTGCAGAATCAATATTTTGATGAGAATGTATGATTACTGTTTGCACCATAGTTATCAAGTTACCAGTGTTTTATAGTCGGCCTGTAGGGAAATAAATATATGTAAATGTTTTCTACATAGGAACCACCAGAGAGCTACACAAAGAAAAACCTCTCCACCAGGCACCCTTCACTGAGACACTATCAATCTGAAAACTATAAATATTAAATGTACAAGCTACCATTTCTTTGTAAATGACCTAAATTAACATATTTCATATTTGAGTGCACACATATTTATTTTTTTAGAGCGAAGTCATGCACAAGTAGCATTTTTTTTTCTAGCAGCTTAATAGGCTCAATACTGTAGAAACCTTTGAACTCATGCCATTTATGATTTGAAAATGAAAAGACGATTGCAAAAGATATTTGCCTGAGTAAAAGGTCATGTTGTTTGTATTACTCTGCTACATTTTCAGAACTGTTTGTAGGAATCATGGACAGCCTGACCACAGATATAATTTATTATTCAGAGTCACATTTACCATTTTGAAAGATTATTTAGGTGTTTTGTCAAGTCATTAGGTTTTAAGAGCCACAGCTGACGATGCAGCATGAACAGTTCTGCAACGCAAGAAGTGAGCGATGATATTTTGCTGAGACTTTTCAAATTCACATGGAACTAATCCTGCCATTCAGAGAGAAGGAGGAAAAGCGCAACTAATTCTTGCTATGAGACAAAGACAAATGGCTCAAATGTTGATGGGTTTTTCCTGATCCAACCCGAACCCCTAAATAGCTGTGTTGTTCTTTGTGCTTTAGTCACAGTTTTGTTTTTTTCCAAGTGATGGATTTTCTCACAATGTGGGACTGTGCTGTGTGGCGCCAGGAAAATGATAATTCCACGAGTCTTTGCTGTGCCTCTAAGGCCCAGAGTGTGTTCTAGCAGAATTCTGCTCTTACGCAATTAATTATCTCCAAAACTAAAATCAGTGAGAAGGAGGGGAAAGAAGCAAGCTCTCTTACCTTGTGTTTTCTTACCCTTTGTTTAACTTTGTCAAGAAAGACGCAGCGCATAGCTTCCAACTCTCTCCTTCAGCAACTTGTTCTGAAAGATGCTCATTTCCATGTGGCAACATCTGAAGATTTGTTTGCTCCTCGTTTTTCTTTCCTTTCTCTAAATGTATGTTAATGTACTGTTCGCTCAGGTGTTACTTCAAGTGGGATAAATAAGATGAACATAATGACAGCCCCCCCCCCCCCGTTCTGAGCTTTTCCTTTCCTTTTTTGAGGTATTTATAAATAGAAACCTTGATCATGATTAAAGAGGCCTTTAATTTATTAATGCTATTAATTAATTAAAGCAGAAATTCAGAAGGGAACACGACAAAAGTGACAATGAATTTTTAACATGGAAAAGAATCGACATCCCAATGATGGACCTGATTAGCGTGTCTCCCCATTGATCTATGTATTCTCTTTGCTCTGAAGTTTTTCACCATCCCTCTCACCCTGTGCTGCACTTACATTATGTTCAGTCCCTCATGCCTGAGAATGGCTGGTTGAAGCTCTCATTATTGTGCTCAAGTTTTATGCGAAGGACAGTAGAGGAGAGCAGGAGTCTTTTATTCCACCGTTGCCCTGCGCAAATAATAATGTCCTCATTATGGTAATCTCTCTGCTGCTGTCGCTGTACACTTAGTATGACAAGCTCATATCAAATGATATGTTGATTAAAGCTCTCTTTTTGATCTGTAGCTTGGCTACAATATCTTATTGTCTTGTTATACCTCATTTAGGGATCCCATCTTCATAGTGCTCAGCTAAAGGACAATCTAAACCGCATCTATGAAGGTTTTGTCACTGTTCAGAAAATAAATGGATTCTTTCATTATTTGGGAAGCACTGCTTGGCTGAACAGTGCACCTGCTGTTATGTATTGTAATATTCTAATATATTTTTCAGACTTTGTTTTCCCCTTTACATAGTTTTAGTGAAAGCTGCAGCTGCTGCTTTACCACACATCTGGCACCATGACACTCAACACCACTGAAATAGCATTAGTGCTTGTTTACCACTGACTGTGGATGATTATTGTGATTTGAATCTTGGCAGTCATTCTTTTTGCATATGGAGCAAAAAGCTGTAATTTAAACTACTGGCAGATTTAAGTAAACAGCACTGATTATCTCGTTGGAATGGCACCTGTTGATGGGTGGTCACACTCGGCATCAAGTGGACATTCCATCTTGAAGTTAACACAAGGGCCACACACTGATGGCTTGATGAGTTAGAAAATCTTCAGTCTGGAAGGAATGTTGGTGTGTTCCTGGTGTGTAGTGATTAGTATATGGTTCAAAGGATCAATCATTGACAGGAGCATGGATGCCCAAGGCTCTAATGGGGAGCAAGAGCTGGCCAGTGTGGTGTGATCCCGCAGAAGAGCTGCAGTAGCACAGTTTGCTGAAAACCTTAATGCTGGCTGTGGCAAAAGGGTGTCAGAACACATAGTGCACCACAGCTTCCTGCTTATAGGACTACGTAGCTGCAGACTAGACTAATGCTGACCACTGTCCACCACTTAAAATGAGCAGCAAGACTGTGGAGAAATGGAAGAGGGTGCCCTTGTCTGATGAATCTGGACTGAACATTGCACACCCTGTACACACCTTCATGGCAGTGGCCTCTTTCAACAGCACCTCACTGCTAAAATTACCAGCTTGCAACTCACAGGTCTTAGAGATTTCACTGTTAACATCTTGGAACCTGATACCTCATGACAGCTTCAGACAGCTTGTAGAATCCAGGCCTCGAAAAGTCAGAGCTGTTTTGGGGACATGAGAGAGGACCTACACAGTATCATGTAGCTGATTTTAATGTTGGTTTGTCTGTAGGTTTCTTCCTATAATCAAAAAAGCAGTTTAGTCTGAAGGACGTGGGGTTATTAAATTCTTGCCTCATATGTTAGCATTGTTAGTTGACAAATTCTGTACAAAATACTTCTTAAATTTCAATTTTCAATTCAGTAATTCCACAGAATGAGACAAATCTGTTTTTCCGCTGACAATTATGATTTTCTAAAGCTGATTATCATGTATTTGTATCTTAAAAGCTTCTGTGTTGGCCTTTCACAATTGAAGACACAGATACCTGAAAGGAAAAACAAACAGAAGTCATGCACAGGTGTTAGTACAGCAGTGTATCACATCTGTGTGTGACTTCAGTCTTTGATAAACTGGTCTGCACACCATGTGTTTGCTTGAATGACCTCAGTAGGCAGTGATGATAGTCTGAAGCTTGACAACTGTTGATGTTATACTGAATGTAGCATCACTCCATTGAGCTGTGTTGCCACAACTAAAGTGACAAACTGAAGAGCAACATCAGTGTGTGACAGACCTGCCTGAATGACATCGACACCTTATAATTATTATTTTTACAGATACAGTTCAGACTATAAGTATTTGAACAGTGTTTATTTTTCAGGCTTTCTGTTTCACCACATTCAGTTTAAACTACAATAATGCATACGATATTAAAGACTGTCAGCCTTAACTTGAGCAGGTTTTCTTCAATATGGAAACAACTGTGTGTGAGATACAGTCACTTAAACAAATAGTGACCAAATTGCAAGGATTCAAAAGTAATTATAGGGAAAAAAATCTGATGCATGCAACCGGACAGGTGCCATTTTAACGTTGACTCATGCACAGAAGAGCTCACAGATGTGTTAGAGATGCAAATTTAAAACACGTTTCTGATTCTTTTCTATACTATTTTCCTCATTTGGTGTTGTCAGTCATGTTACTTACCTATGTAGACAACAAATGTCAGAAACGTCCTAGTAGGGCGAGATGCAAACAGGTGCTACAGATTGCGTACAGTTTGTTTTTCAACGTGTCCTTTGTCTTATTATACCTCATTGGTTAATATATTTTTAATTGGCCAAATATTTAGCTTGAATGAATCTGGTTCCCAATTGTCAGTGACATTCCTACTTGATTGAAAGTTTATCTTTTTGTATAAGTGGGGTTGTGTGTCTAAATGAGAAGCAGAGAGGACAGTACAAGTGCAGAGGATGATAGTAAGGCTAAACAGAGTAACTGATTTGCCAAAATGAGTGATTGGATCCATTCTAAAACAGACAGGAAACTGGAAAATAAGCTGGTGGACTGACAAGAAAATTATCTGCATTATTTGATAGCGCAGCAAGTCCATCATCTTTCCATGATGGTTTAACAAGATCCAAACCCCATGTCAAACTTAAACAGGACGGTCCTGATGCCTCGGTAGCTTATCTGCCCCATGGAATGCTCACAACCTTTAGCTGAATGTCATTCCTTGTCTTTCTGCCTCCTTTTCTGCCTCTCCTCAGCTATAATAATGGCATAAATGGCCCAAAAACAATGTAAAAACAGAAAGGTCAGACAGCAGACAAAAAAAAAAAAACAATAATCAAAAAAGAAACATGCAGACATCTGGAGCAAAGTTTATAGGAATGATAACAACAAACATCAATATTCATCAAAATTATGCAAAGAAGAACAAAAAACTGCTTATGACCCAAAACACAGCTCATCTAAAACATGGTGGAGGTTCTGATACGTGCTGGGCTTGTTTGACTGCCAATTTGACTGCAGCTCCTGTTTTAATTTACTGATGACTAAAGAAACAGGATGAATGCAGATATATTCAGGAGCATTCTGTCAGATTTAGCCCAATGATCAAAAGTTACTGGACACCATTTCATGATTCAGCAGGACAATTCCAAATATCCAGTTAAGCAATGAAACAGGTTTTCAAGACGAACAGGTAGAAAATTGAATGGCTAAGTTAATCTCAGTCTGACCAAACTAAATCAGTGAGACCCCACAGGTTTTTAAAACATCACAGCGAAGATGTAAAGCTTCTGTTTGTAGCTGTTGTTTGATTCATGTATATCTGTGGTTACTTTTGAATCTTTACACCTGTTTCATGGTTTTATCTTCCCACACTGCTCTTTCTATACTGGCATAAACCCTTTAACAAATCTGGGAAATTGGCATTTTATGTGCCCATTATGTTTTTTCAAATTGAATGTACTGAATCACAGACTGCTAATGTCCGTGGAAGTGCAGTGACAGACATTTTTAGATTGTCTTGTTTTATTGTCTGTTTCAGTTAACAAGGCTGGTTTCTTGTCCTAAAGGTTTAGCTTTTTTGCTCATATTTGTCAGCTGTAACACTAGTGGAAGGTTGCCAATTTCAACCTGCCTCCTACTGTTGTTGTGTAATTCATGATGTCTTGTATTTGAAGTCTAGTTAACAGTTCTGCCAGATTTTAGGTTTTGTCCTCCTGACAATCAAAGAAAGGAAAAAATCAATGTTTTTTTCTGTCCTTTTGTGAAGATTCTGTACTGTCATTTTGAATCCCACCTGCCATAAGCAGATTAGATTTTTTTTTTCAGAAAACTTAAAATTACAAGAAGTGTGGTGTTTTTCAGCAGCCACATATTGTGCAAAAGTCCTATACTACGGTAGTCATTGCTAGTAATTATCCCCTTTTCTCACAGCCTTGCTTTTGAAGTTTGCTAGTCTCATACTGGGTTTTCAAATGTGAATGAAAATGTCACATTGATTGGTAAATGAGGAATCCAGCATGCAAAATGTGCATCGACCTTTAAATTTTAACATTCTTTCCTTGTCATTCCTGATACACAGTGATACAAGCCAGATTGATTTAATTTTTTTTAAATGATTGTTGTTGGCGTGCTTCTGAACTGAGCTTAACAGTAATTGTGCATGTTTAAGTCAAGTAACGGCCATTCATATAGACCTTCTGGGTTCTTTAAACTTTTAAAATGATCGTTCAGGTACATCTCTAAATTCAGAGCTTTGCCCTACGGGACATTTATAACTTCCTGTAATCATGATATTGGTTGTAAAACTGTCTTATTAAACTGACTTATTTCCACAGTGGTCATCCACATTCCTTCTGTGTTGGATTGGTTAGCAGGACAGATGTCCCATTTGCAATTAAATAATCAAAAACAGCCATTACTTTTGAATTGTTGATTAACATAATTATTTAAAAAAAACAAACTAATGAAACAGGCCTGGACAAAAATGATGGTACCTCTATAAAAGATTGAAAACTATTTGACCAGAGTGACATGATTAACTCAGGTGTGTCATTTAATTGACATCACAGGTGTTTCCAAACTCATAATCAGTCAGTCTGCCTATTTAAAGGGAGACAAGTAGTCACCCTGCTGTTTGGTGAAAAGGTGTGTACCACACTGAACATGGACAACAGAAAGTGAAGGAGAGAATTGTCCCAGGACATCCGAAAAAAAATTATAGACAAACATCTTAAAGGTAAAGGCTATAAGACCATCTCTAAACAGCTTGAAGTTCCTTTGACAACAGTGGCTCATATTATTCAGAAGTTCAAGACCCACGGGACAGTAGCCAACCTCCCTGGACGTGGCCGCAAGAGGAAAATTGATGACAAATTGAAGAGACAGATCGTTGGAATTGTATCCAAAGAGCCCAGAGCAACCTCCAAAGAAATTAAAGGTGAACTCCAAGGCCAAGGTACATCAGTGTCAGATCGCACCATTCGTCGTTGTTTGAACCAAAGTGGACTTCATGGGAGACGACCAAGGAGGACACCACTGCTGAAAAAAACTCATAAAAAAGCCAGACTGGAATTTGCAAAAATGCATGTTGACAAGCCACAAAGCTTCTGGGAGAATGTCCTTTGGACAGATGAGACCAAACTGGAGCTTTTTGGTAAGGCACATCGACTCTATGTTCATAGACTCAAAAACCAAGCATACGAAGAAAAGAACACTGTCCCTACGGTGAAACATGGAGGAGGCTCAGTAATGTTTTGGGGCTGCTTTGCTGCATCTGGCACAGGGTGTCTTGAAAGTGTGCAAGGTACGATGAAATCTGAAGACTATCAAGGCATTCTGGAGAGAAATGTGCTGCCTAGTGTCAGAAAGCTTGGTCTCAGTCGCAGGTCATGGGTCTGATTGGACAGACTCTGTCCCATAAAGCAGACCACTTTTCTGACCAAAACATTGCACATAACACATTCACAGTTTGTCGTGTTGCAACAAGAGCTGCCTTCTGAGCTGTAGAGTCTAATTGTTAGTCAGTAGAACCTTGAATCTCAGATTCTAGTTTCTGCATGAAATAACATATAACCCTGCCTTTTGTGTGACTGAAGTGGTGAGCATCGATTAGATTGCATGCATCTATCATAAATGTTTTTTTAATGTGAAGAGGTCAATACTGAGATAGTAAGAGGTGAACAGCTTAGCCTGAAATGTAACTCTCATACTTAACTGAGTCACTTGAGTTAGCTCATGTAGTTTTAGTCAGTAGAACATAAACCTGTCACTCCTAACCTGTGCTCCAAACACATTATTACTACTTTCTTGCTATGCCCTGTAATTAAATCTTAAAGCATCCGCAGTAGTCATGGAGCAAGTGGTGCTGCTGGTGTCAAGTGGATTAAGTCAAAATAGTCTGTTCATATCCAGCAAACACAATGCAGAAGGTCCATGTGTGGAGCATAAGATTTATGCTGCTAGCTAGTGTCACATCAGAAATAATTCATTTATATTTTTGCCAAACTGAGTGGCTTCTGGTGTGAGGGTGAAGGACAGAATTGTAATAATTGCATACAAGGAAAAATTGTGACTTGTGAACCATATTGTCTCATGCAAATTGTGTCTCACGGTTTGGTAACATTGTGATTCATTATTACACTTGTATTTGTAAAAACAAACAAACAAATTAAAATTAAAAAACAAAGGTTTTAATGAAATGAAAATGAGATGGCTGTGCTTTATTTATCTCAAAAACATTCATTATGTCTTCTTGCTAGTACACTGGTTTTGAGTTCTTTTGTTCAGACATAGAATAATTAGGTTGATGTTGATTACCTTGCTCGCCGAAACTGTCAAGCAAGCAAGGTAATCAACGTCTACCTATTTATTATTTATCTCTAGACTGCGTTACTTCCAAACCAGATGACCCAAGTTGAATTTAAAAAATGTTAAATGGTTTTCCATTTTTGCCCATCAGTCTTCTCTCTATCACTCATAGTGACAAGGTTTTGTCACGTATTTATAAGAGTATTCAGATGCTTGACTCTCCGTGGCCCTCACGTCATGGTCAGATGCTTCCTGTTTGTAACTCAGATGTGTGAAGAACTTGACTGAGGATACCTGTAATGAAATTAACTGAATGGACACGGATGTTCAGACTCACAATTCAGTGCATGTTAGGACAAAAACCAAGTCATGAAGTTGAAGAATGTCTGTAGATCTCGATAAAACTGTACTGAGGCATCAAAACGTGGGTATAAAACCCATGACAGCTCCAAGAAGCAAAGTGATCCTAATAACCGTGAAATGGAAATTTAGAACCTGTAGGTCTCTTCCTAGATTTGCCTGTTGGACCAAATAGATTAATGGAGCTGGTCTGGGAGGTGAATACGACCCCAATGGTCACTCAGAAAGCTTTCTCAGCAGACAGAACCTGTAGCAAAGAAGGACGACCATCTCAGCAGCGCTCCATCAATCAGACCTTTTTGCTAGATTGCCTAGAGTAAAAGACATATGACAGGAAACTTCTCTGACTCTATGAGAGGGGAAAAACTGTCTGGACTGGGGTTGGGGGTCAACTACAAGCTGATTTCAAACAAGTTGCTGCACTACAAAAATTCATGACATGATGCTGAGATTCATGTCATGGTTGGTGGGAAAAAATGGCACTTTTATCATTTAAGATATTAAATTTTAGTTTTCAAATCCACTGTAAGTTGAATCAGTACTCAGACGGACTCTGTGTAAATATACCAGAATGACAACGCAGACGGAGAAACCGATGATGCCCCATTTGTCTTTTTTTTTTTTTTTTTTACAAGTTTACCCTGGTTGGTTTTTTTTCTGTCTCTGACATCCAGTTTTTTTTCTTATCTGGAGAATTACTTGCAGATAAGTTGCAGAGAATCACTGTAGAAAATGACACCATGTTACTGTACAGAGCTAAAGATTTGTAGCATGCAAGACATCTGAGTAGACTGATTATTCACCAGGATTTGCATTTCTTTCATTTCCCTTTGCTTTTCAAGACATTGCGTGTTTTTTTTTCTCATATTCTTCGTTCTTATTAGCCACAGAGGAACTAAGAATTAATTGATGGGATGATTTGAACTTTAATACTGCAGCTATTAAAATGAAATGTCAGTGTCTGGAGCTTCTGTAATGATTCAGGACATGTCCATGCAAAGTAAGTCTATTAATCATGCCTGCTGTTTGTTTCGAAGCAGCCGGCAGGAAGGCCATTATTCACCTTAGTGAGTAACAGGCTTTCTTTTGCTATGTTTCGAGCTATAAACTGAAGGCAAACCGTTCACTTTAATTGTTGCTTACTTGGTCGGATCAGTCGGAACACTTAAGGTCTCTTTTGCGCTCCGTCTCTTTTTGTTTCTTTGGCACAGAGAGGTTAACAGCAGTGTAGCAACAAGGAGAGGTGGGCAGAGACAAACAAAGAGATACAAAGAGGGAAGCAGCACGATAAGAAACAGAGAATTAACAGTGAATGAACAACCTCGTGCAATGAGAGACGGAGGAAATGAGAGTGAGCCAGTGTGACGGAGCTGCTGCAACACAGAGGGAGAGACAGATGGAAGCAGACATACAGTGAGTTAGACAAATCGAGGTACATCATTCCTGTCTCTCTCTCTCTCTCTCTCTCTGTGGCATGCTGCTGCTGTGACACACTAATCAGATGGCGGGAATGTCTGACAGCTACCTTGAGGGCTGATGTAGGGTGTTCAGGTGGAAGGAAAGGCTGCATCTGTTGAGGCAATCATTGGCGCTCTGTTCCCAGGCGCTTACAGTCATTCTTTTGCCACTGGTGCTGCAGTGATTCGTGGACAGGGGGCGCTGTAGCTGCTCAGACAGGTTGATGCATGAGAGCAGGTTTCTATCAGTGTCACATTTGTTATGCTTTTCAATTTCTATTCATGGAGCAGCACACAATTTATTTTAGTATGTTTTTTTTTTTTTTTTTGAATAACCTTTGATCACATTTTTGCAAGCTCTGCCAGTGTCAGGACCACACAAATGTTTCTGAGTATGAACAGGTTTTGATCAAATCCATCAAAGAATATCCACACAAATACATCATTTGGTTTTGGCCTTGGGTGTCTGCTGAGGCACCGTCTTCCATTACCGGTCAAAACAATTGCTGATTGACTAAAAGTAGCTGTGCAAGACCTTGTTTTCTTTGTCACAGAATTTAAATGTACTATCTATATCCTTCTTATCCTTGTAAAACCCTTCCACCCAAACATATAGTAGATGTGAAATACTGTAAAATATGCCTATTTTTCTTACATCACTCTATTCACTTACTTTAAATCTGTCTGAACTCTTAGTCCTTATGTGCAAGGGACGAACAGCCTTTTAACAAAGTGGACACTGTCAAGTTTATAAATGTTCTTTATAAAAGTTTTAGGAATAGTTGACTCATTAAAAATTAAATTTTCTTTATCATAGTTGCCGTGACAGACTATACAATCTCATGATAAACATTGCAATGTTTGTCTTTTTTTTTTGCTGTAAATTTAATGTTTTTCTTGTTGCATGTTTATCCTGACTGATGCTTTAACCTGCTGTACTTTTGCTGTCTATAGTTAAGATAGGAAAGCAAAGTTTGATAGTGAGTCTGATGTATCTTCCAAAGTGAGATGAGGCCATAATGTAGTATTTCAGATTGTCTTCTTTGTAGACTCTCAAATTGAAGTGTTTTTTTTGTTTGCAGAATTGTCTGGTATGTCATCCAAGTCATAGTCTCCTTGTGTCAAAGAGGACAGCAGGCCCCTTGGTGTTTCTGTTAATGACATTTTCCAGTCATTCACCTGATGCTCTTGTTGCCAAAGCAACAGACTGCAGTGAATGCCACATCATGGGGATCTACAGTATGGAGACATACTTGGGTCACACTGTTCTCTTTGGTTTGAAACAAAACCAAACACAGTAAAGATGCTTGGACTGCTGCTAAAATGTCAGGCTGCTGCTTTTGTTTAATAGCATTTTCCATGTCTATTGAAGCCATAAAATGGACTTATTCAGAATTAGTATTTTTTTTTAAAAGCAGATACATTTTTATCCCCATTGTAGAGAATGGTGTTTGTTCTATTTTTCCCAAGTTAAAAATTATTCTTTCATCATTCAGACTTGACACATGACATGTCTGTATTCAGAATAGGTGTGGGAGTACAGAACGTTGATCCACTCGTTCTTCCCGTCTAGACTGTCACTTTGTAATTTATTTCACTGCCAGCCTCATGTAGACTCACCCCATGACATCCTCATTTTGTTGCTATTTTGTGCCAAGACGACAACAGTGCAGTCTAAAAAAGGATTTAGTTCAGTTTGAGATTCAGTTTGGCAGGGTTTAAGACTCTCTTTGGCATTTCACCCACGTTGCTTGCGGTCACAAGAAAGTGTCCTTGTTGCATATAGTCACATACTTAAACTCTTTAGTTCATCAGGTCCGTGTACGTTGCCGTCATTCTATTTTCGATTTGGGGTCAAAACACCAAAAACGGATAACGGCCGTTTTTCGTTTTCAAAATAAAAATCAGAAAACAGAAAACCAATCCGTTTTCCGATTTTCTTCTTTTCAATAAAAACGGATATCAAAAAACAAATTAGAAGTTAAATTTCATTTTTTGATATCCGTTTTTTAACTACACTTTTGCAAGACAAACATCAGAAATGACGGCGACGTACACAGACCCACTCTTCCAGAACCACATCAAAACACAAATGTTGTTAAACTGCACAAACACGAGTGCAAATAGTGCTTCTCTTACATGTTAACGTGCTTGGTGGTAGGGTCCATGCAGGGATCTTACCCTTAACCCTGCCCTCACAAGCCTTGACGTTTCTTGATGACAGGTAGCCGGTCATCATTTTGCGGCCAAATGATGATCAAATGTTGAAAATTGTGTATTCTGAGCTAGAGCACCCAGAAGGTGGCGATGTTCACATTATTACTATGACATTCAGATATAGTGGATGAGATTGTTCACAAAGTATATAAAAACTAGGCATGCAATTATGATAGACCGCTTCGGCAGTGCTGTTCTGACTATTACATTTATTTCTTAAGTCACCCTGCTAGTCCTGTGAATAAATAAGACAGCAGTGAAATCCATTGTACCCGATTTGCTTGCCCTTTGGGGTAACTCTTGTGATATTGGGCTATAAAAATAAATTTGTTGACTGATTTGATTGCTTGACGTTTTTCATCCATTGAAATACTAATTAATAATTATCAACAAATCGGATGCTCTTTGCTTCTTATTGGAAAAATGGAATAACGGTCAATATTCTGTTTTCTGATGTTTGTCTTGCAAAAGTGTAGTTAAAAAACGGATATCAAAAAATGAAATTTAACTTGTAATTTGTTTTTTGATATCTGTTTTTATTGAAAAAAAGAAAATCGGAAAACGGATTGGTTTTCTGTTTTCTGATTTTTATTTTGAAAACGGGAAACGGCCGTTATCCGTTTTTGGTGTTTTGACCCCAAATCGAAAATAGAATGACTGCGACGTACACGGACCTCATCAGGTCTGATTCTTCCGTTAACTGGTTTTTGTTGCCCTAACCCTGCATCTGTCTTCTCTCACTCAGGTACTTTCTTGATGTATCAAATGTTGCCATAGTAGCACATCTCTTTCCTCCTCTCTATACGTACATGTCTTCTCCAATAGGCGGAATACAACATAAAGAGTTTGCTGAAGTCTGTAGTTCATGGACAGACTACTTCAGTGTTCATCGGTTCCGCTTCCCTCAGTGACCATTGCAGGCCATTGTGTAACTGCATTGCACTCGGGTTGGTGGGTGCCATCGACATCTGTGTGAGCGTGTACTCTGTATCCACTGATTGTTCTGCTCTTTTCCGTTCTGCACAGCTAATAATTAGTTCCCCCATGGATCCTCCTCCCCTGACTTGGGCTAGGGAGAGCAATTTTAAAGACTACCCAGCTAGATATCAAACTGTGATTCATTGAAAACTCCCGCATGGAAATAGCACTGTGGACCCTTCCAGCCTCTGTCCTGTTGAAATGGCACAGCGAGAGAGAGAGAATGGTGTTCCAAAAGAAAGACTGAGGGCTTATTTATAACATGCCTCAGCAGCCAGCAGTAGCTGTATTTCCACACATGCATTAATGTTGCATTAGGAAGGTTAGTTGGATTAATAAAAACAAAAGAAACTTCCAATTTTCATTAATGGTGTTATGCCTTGTTTTTGACTTAATGTGCATAACGGGAGATGAAAACACATTTCTGATGTTGCAAACCTTTAACTCATGTAACTGGTTAGCTAATTCTTTTGTTGTTTCTGCTTCGGGACAGCAACAATGTCAAAACCAGCGGGCATTATAGAATAATTAGATCTTGCTCAATTAAAAAAAAAAAATCCTTAAGACCATGTCTCTCACGCGGTTGTCCGAGGCTTTGTTTGGATCTTCTTTCCTTGATTTTTGTTTACTACAGCCTAATGCAGTGTTGCCTTTGTTGTGATGACACTAGTCAGCCTTGTTTATTTTTTTGGATATTTCATATGCTCACTTCAAATTGGATAAACAACATGGTTAGTGGGACCAAAGGTAAAGAGCGGGGTTGCACACTTGTCTTTTTAATTAATTTTCTGACAGCCAGCACAGAACCAAAGTCACACCAGACTGATGTGTCCATGCTTTACTGTCTCTTCAGAGCTCTATTTGATTTGTTTCCGTTACAAATTTATAAAAATCCTCAGTGTTTTTGCTAACTCCTTAATATTTTTGGTTACATCTTCTGTTGCTTTTGTCATCTCTAGTGCAGAACTGAGTGGCGTTTGGTTTCCTCTGTTTCTGCTCTCTGCACTCACCAGGGTTTGGGGCCTGCAAAATGAATGACATCATGTCTTCATAATTTAGATAGTAGCCAGTTTGAATATTGCATCACCAAATGTCATCGGCCAGAAACATTAACAAATAAATGGTGAAAAATCACAAAAATGGTTTCACTGTGCAGCATCTCTCTTCTGTATTTAAATACACAACAAAGATTCTTTATAATTATGTACAAACGAGAAAATAAAATGTGCAGTGAACACCTGACACCTTTTGAACTGCAGTGTAGAGTTGTTTAGTGTTTGAACAGAGTCAAAGAAGAGCAGATGTGCTCGAGTTGTTAGGCGGCAGTGAAGGGTTTGGAGATAAAGCAAAGGACCAATTTGCATATTCATTGCTCCCTGC
Organism: Acanthochromis polyacanthus; assembly: GCF_021347895.1. Taxonomy (NCBI): domain Eukaryota; kingdom Metazoa; phylum Chordata; class Actinopteri; family Pomacentridae; genus Acanthochromis; species Acanthochromis polyacanthus. The sequence continues at coordinate 14,179,813 of NC_067124.1, forward strand.
ATACAACAAAGTCAAAGGTGCAGAGTTACATTTTTGCTGTTTTAAAGCATGCAGGGGTTAATTTTATTGATATAATGTTTATTTATTTAACTTTGATTAACAGAACAGAGTTTTTAGAGGGTTAATCAGTGCCAGGAGAGATACTTTACCCACGATAGTCGGCAAATTCAGCACAATGGTCCTTTGTGTATTTAGACTTCTAACAAGGTCCCATTTTAGGTTCTGTTACTGTATTCAAAAATGCACCATGTAGCAACTGACTTTTAGGAGTGTGTTGGCAGGCTGCGCAGTACCTGTGAAAAAGGGTAATTATTTACTGCACAGTTCACGGTGCTGTAATTGGAAACTCTATTGAAGCTGTAAATACAGCACCTTCTTCTTTGCTGTCACTGAGAGTTTCTGTTTCTCTACATTTGGCCCGCTGCAGACATTATTTACCTGGCTTATTGTCAAGGAGAGATTTAGTCACACGAACGGCTCCAAAACTCGTAATAAAAAAATAACGAGAACGCGAGATAGTAGCAGGAAAGGAGACATTTTGTGTCATGCACAAGTTTACTTCATGCTTGGCTGCCTGGCTTACAGCAGTGGAAAGTCGATAGAGCATCAGCAACTGCCACTGAGGAATGGTCAGCAACACATCTTGTTTACGACGTCGTGAAAGCAAATGGATTTGTTTGGATCTGCACCTAATTTGAAATGCAGTAATGAAGCAGTCTGTTACAATACAGCTGCCAGGCCTCAAACGCCATCCAACAATAGAGAAGGTTCCCGCTTGGGTTTTCATTGTATAGTACTCGGTATATTATTGGTGGACAAATTGCATCACAATTCTCAGAGCAGTTCTGTTTGGTTAGACACAAAATACTGCAGTGCAGAATGTCACCAGTAGTGCGAGATATTTGAGCAGTCATACTTTAAATCATTTTAATTATATTTGTGTACAATTTTTGTACATTGTAGAATTTTACTGCACACGTCTCAAGTGGAATTTTTAAAAAGACAGTTAAACAATTTACCAGCAGGCCTGTTTGATGGAAATACCAAAATGCCACATGCTTAACTTGTTGGGTTTGTGCCTCACAACTCTTCAATCACTTTGTGTGTTTGAAATTACATTTGCTTAGGGGATAAAAATGAGAAAAAAAATGGTTACATTTGCAAATAGTCACAGATTAGTGGTATCACATCGATTGATGTTGAACTTGTGTGATTTTTGACATGTGGACACTGCAAAATGTAAATGCTTTAACACAATATTTTTATGCTGACAACTTGTGTTGGACGTCAGCATGTAAAACCTGAAAATATTTCATTCAATCAGGCTGCTATCATAACTGTATAATGTCATTTTGATGTTGAGTATAAATATGATATGAATGTAATCATATATTTAGTGCTGAGGTCTCTTTCTCTTATCTGCAGGTTAACAGGATTTACCATCCCTCCACCTGTAACCAGTTCTGGCTCCATTTTTTCACTGAGGCTTACCAGTGACTTTGCAGTAAGCGCTCATGGATTTAAGGTAGCTTATGAAGGTAAGGACATCATTTTCTACTCTTCTCCTAGTGTCATTAGGAACAGACTTTTATATCAAATGTGATAGAAAGATGTAAGAAACTATGATGAGACATCTCCTCAGAAACTTCATTCAGAAGAGAAATCCATCCAGGGAAAGTAGACAACATTTATTCATAAGAGAGAGACGTGTGATAGCACTTAATCCACCTGATTTCCTTTAGGACTTCCTCTGTTGAGTTATGGAAACATTAGGTACTTCAATTAGGCAAATTAATCTCATATTTTCCAAATCAACATCCCTCCCCCCAAAGTCCTGAACCTTTTCTGCGACTCCAGAGGTGCATCTGAAATTGCGTGGCAGATGGCGATGGGAATTAGTTGAACTAATGGATGTACCGAGTTGTGTGTGTTGAAGCAGAGCTGAGTGCAACAGGGAGCTGTCTAAATATGAACTATCCTTCTGTGACCATCTCGCTCACCTCTGCTCTTTTCCCCCCTGCTCTTCCTGGTGAGCTCCTCACTCATCCATTTCTATCTCCTTCCATTCCTAATTTCATATGTTTTGTCTCAAGCTTTCCCTCCCTCCTTATCCTTCCCACCTTGATCTTATTTTTCTATCCTTCTCCCCATGTGCCCAACATTATTTCTTCACTCTCCTACCTCCTCCTTCACTACCAAAACGACCCTATCCTCCAGTCTTGATCTGCCTCCCTTCCTCCCGTCCTTTTTCATGCCCTCTGACACCCTCCTCATCTCCACACCTGACCCAGACCTGACCAGTCCAGGACCCCTCCCCTCTCCATCTGTCCATTTCTGCTCCCCTGCTTGGTTTCTCTCTCTGCTATTTCCAGCTATGTCTTTCTGTCTTCCAGAATCTCATGCTGGTGGTAAAGTCATCTTATGCATTTCCTATTATTAAATACTGGAGAGTAATGAGGACAGTGGAGAATATTTTTCCAATGAGGATAAAGGAAAATTTTTAGACATTTAGTTGTGAATCAAAGCGATGTCATAGTCATAATATAGACCATAACCTATACTGTATAGCTCAGTTTCTTAAGGGTATCATTCATTATGACAGCACAGAATCCAGCACTCAAAATGCCTTTGAGTCATTATTACTTCTCTTGAATTCTTGATTTTTACTCAGCCAAATTTTGTATGTGCAGAATGCAATGCTGGAAAGCTGTTTTGAAATTCATCTGCTGAAAGTGGTTTAAGGTTTGGACCGCGAGCAGAATTTTTGACATCGTAGGTAGTTTGGAATTCAATCTTGGTCCGAAAGGCAACTTACAAAGGTGGGAAGTAGAACTTTGAAGTCTGCATTTTTGTTTAATGTTATTTTAACAAATTCTAAGCAAGTCCTTGGTCTTTCCTAAACTATCTAAAAACCTTTCGAGACACGTATTCTTATTCAAAGCACGAAAATGTCATTGTCCTTATTGTCATCTAAATTTAAAGTGCAGTAGCTTGACCATCATTTTCATTATCTTCCATCCCTTATGACTGGCCCATATAAAACAAATATGCAATGCACTCATCCATAATGCATTTCTCAGCCATAGTAATTCACTGTCACTGTCGTATACCTTTTTTCCTTGTTATGCTGGTATGGTTAGCTACATCTAGCACATGAATATGTATGCGCTTCTCATTCTTAGCACTGGAAATGTGTGATGCTTGTAGACTCCCGGAGATGATTGAATCATGACTGCAATTAAGTGGATTTGAATCTCCGTGCATACGAAGGACACAATGAAGGACGTGGCCAGACAGAATGTAATTTCTCATCGGCCTGTCAGTCTTGTATGTTGGAATACAAACCAGCTCCAACTTTCTGTGCATTTTATTACTGATGAGCGACAACTTTCCTGCACTATCACATCTCTTCCAATGTGAGTCTGCAACCTTAGTGTTTAACTGTGGCCTGAAAAATCCAGCTGCATTTATTAAGGGTAGAGATATAAGGGTTCTTCTACCACAATGGGCACTCGTGCTCTCCAAGTGCTAGAGAACGGCTGCAGCCATGTACCACAGAGAAGAAAGCTATCTGCTTGCCCTTTTGTTGAACGTTTACTGTGCCTATCTAAAACCTGCCTCGGTGCCATTTCAACCTGCCCTTTTTTGGGGAAAACCCTTTGAAGGACAACTGACCCATAAAATGTAATTTCATCTTTTTCTCCCATTTCATTTCATTTGTCCCTTTCTAGCAATGCAGATTGTCTGCTCAGTTGGAAAAGTTTATTTGTGTGTGCATATACTGTATGTGAATGTGTTGTTATCCAGCCACTTTTCTCTGTGATCCAACATGGGTTGTGTTCCCAAAAAACTCAGCTCAGCATCCAGCTACGAAGTCAGACAGCCAGTCTACACAGACAGCTCCTGTGGGGAAAGTGTGCTGCTTGTGTGCTCACAAACATTGCCACTCCGTCAAACTTCCATCTTCTTCAAAGGGCTACAGAGTCATTAGATATACAGGCGAAATAAATAGCTCAGCCCCAGAGAAATCTTGCACCCAACTACCTCATTTACTAGTTCATATAACTCACTCGTTACCACTGTGATGGGGATAATACAAGCCAGCCTCACTGCCGTCTGCATTTGTGAATTGTAAGTAAAAATTGCAGAAGATTTGTTTGTAATAATGACAAGATCCTGCCGTCTTTTGACTTTTTTGTTAAGTGTAACTGAAATTGTTTATGTATTGATGCTCTATTAACATATTTTTGTAAAGGCTGAGAACGGTTTTCTCTTGAGTTTGCAGATAGGTAAGAGGAACCACTGTGCAGCACCAGATTAGTCTCTGTTATGTTTATTTCAGGCATAACAAATAATCTTTGCTGTGTATAATGATGCTACGTAGCATGCATATTTTTAAGCAGACTTTATTTTGCAGATGCTTTGTGGGGCTAAAAGAAGTCCACTGACATCACATTAGCATTGTTTGCATTTACTTTCCCACCTTTGAAGTGAAATTTGTACAGGTTTTTGAGTTTAGCACTGGCCCCTGGTGTTTAGGAGCAGCTGTTTTCCTGATGTTCGCTTATACCAACAGTTTATTTAGGGTCCTCCAGACAGCAGCACTTGTTAGCTCAGGGCCAACACTCTGTCTAAAACATTTGATTTCTTCGGGGGGTTCTTCAAATGCTTATAAAAGTTGAAACCTTGATTCATTGTTAAGTGCAGGCTGTTATTCAGAGTGAGCTCCCTCTCCACCCTCCACCCACTTTCACATTCAGTTATTCACCCAGGTAAAACTGAAGCACGGTTTATTAGTTAAATTGGTTTTTATCTGTTTCTATTTCTCATGTTCCTAGAATTAAAATATATTTCTGCTACATACACATAAGTCCAGTGAATTAATTAAAGAGCCATGTCTGTCTGAGACATTGATTATGACTTTTCAATTCACCAAAGGGCACTGAGTCAGTGCTGGTGTAATTACAGCTGGGATGCATCTAGTGTTTTTTTAATTAGCAACCTGAGGTACTTTTCTCAAAACATTTACTTGTGGGAACAGGTCTTTTGTTCCTCTTTGTCTGATGGTTGTCCTAAGTCGGTTTGAATGTGTTTCTGTTTGTATAGAGAGCAGGGGTCAGTCCAGTGAATCTGTAAATCCTGTAAACATCTGTATAACATGATGCACAATTAACATTACAGTTGTTTTTTTTCCTCTAAGCTCCGATACCGGCATGCATCATACCCTTGCTTCCAATATCCATGGAAAGTTATTGAGGACAGTTGGAAAATGTGGTGTCATCCTGGAGAATAATTTATATGCTATCAGATTTTTATTTGGCTTAGTGCAATCTGCCCGATGTCCCAGCAACATCTGGCAGCTGAAATTAGAGCTCTGTTCAGGCGCAAGCTGAGCTTCACAGGGTACAATCTGCTTTTGGGTATGATTTGTAACACTATCAACATCCCATGAAGTTCTGAGGTTTTAATTTCACTCAGTCACATTCAAAACGCTGCATAACAAGGGATGAGGTTAGGTTGAAAAAAAGGTATAGAACAAATTGCGAAATAAACTGCGTAGTATGTAAATGGTACTCTTCCTGCTAATTTTACACCGACCAGTTAGACTCCAAGTAGTTCTTGCCAAATCTCCCTTACACTGTTGCGCAGGAAGACTCTTGGGTTTTCATTTGCAGATTGTCATATTTAGCATATAGCTTTCCCTCTTACAAACATTAGCAAAAATGGCTGTAATTTTTAAAGATTGCATCTATTTATATTGCAATTTATACTGCCTCCTGCCCTTATGTTGTGTTAGGCAGATTTGGATATTCATTCAAAGCATGCAGTTGCTTTTATGCAGCGAATGAGGGGTCAGTGAATGATTTTTAGTGCGATAATCTCCATATGAAATGGCCTTGGCTGTCACCAGATCCCAACCCAAATTAAGTGCAAAAGCCTCCCTGCTGCATTTCCCAGGATCTTCAGAACACACACCTGCATCAAACTCATACCTTACCTGTACAGTATAATATTTAATGCATCACTTCTGTAGTAGATGCTATTTTCCTTTAGGATCAGTGACACAGTTCGCTACCAAAAAATATATCCGAAAAATGCTCGGTAGCCTGGTTCAGCAGCCAGACCTCTGCTGCAAGTTGTTGTTTTTGTTTTTTAATTGGACTATGAATGTTAAATAGCTGAAGCACACTGTGCCCTTGGTATTTTCCCGCGACTATCCTTGTATGGTTAATGTCCAGTGAAATGCTGTTGATGTGATGGAAGGCTTTGCGGGAAACAGTTTTTCTTCATAGGGAGCTCTGAACAACATCTGGTTGCATACGGCACCCTGCTGACCAGTTGATTTTCTGTCTTGTACAAATTTTTATTTTTTTTTGGTGAAAATGTTTTCAGCTCAGCGGGGTGATGAATTTGAATCTGACATTCTCTGCATCAAGCTGTAAACGGGTTGCTGTGGTGAGTCTGGAGAAATTTCGACCGCCTTTGATGTGCTTAGTCACACTTTGTTCAACTCCACAAATTTGATATTTCAAACAAATAAATTTCAATTTCACAGGCTCTCAGTAACTCCCATGGTGACATAGTTTCTGTTTGTTGCTGGGGATTGTGCTGCGCCATGTAGAGATGCATACATTCATGGCAGCCTGCAGTACATATCTGCATTTGATAATAATTGAGGCAGAGCTACAAAGTAAAACAGCAGATCAGTGGACATCAGATTCTCTTTTGTTCATGCACTATATGTAGGCATTGTTAAATATGGGCTTTGTTTGATATTTTAATGTCCTTGTTCTTAAAATGACATCAATCCATACTTGCATCAATTGGTATTTTGATTATTTTAAAGATTATATAGTTAAGTGTCCTTGCACAAGGTTGCACCTAAAACTTGTTTATGATTTATTTGTGAGACCTTGACCTGTTCTGAGACATGTCACATTAAGTATTTTTCTTTGGCTAACCTTTACCAATCGTTGTGTAAACAATAGTTTACATATATGCTAATAAGCAGTACTGCAGTTGCATATAAATTCAGTACTTAAGACTCTCTCCTCGTCACTGACCTCTGCACTGGTCACAAGTCAATTGTGCATCCTAATCACTCATCATCCCTACATTGGTTTGGTGTCACCGCGCTGCACCATTTGAGTCTTAATTAATTTTCAGCCTCATTTTGTCCGTTTCTTCCAAAATCTCACGTGCCAATCATAAATTTGCATTTATATATTGTTTTCCTCTGAGTTTTGTGAGTTACACATGAGGAAAGGTGGTGCAGGTTGAAACAGAACTTGTTTAAATATGTAATTAAACCCATTATACATATTTTACTGCTCTTAAGACATATTAATTAAAGATGAGTGTTTAAATATAGCTGGATTACAATGTGAGAATGCAAATCAAAACCTCAGCTCCCAGTGTTTTAGTTGGTTCTCTCAGTGGAAAGGTGCTTATTCTAAAATGCTTTGTGTTAACTGACATACTTTTTAAAATTTTTTTTTTTTTTTCCCACAGGGGTGGAAAACGTACACCCTAAGTGAGGTCTGTTTAAGATGTCAGTAGTTTACCTGTGGTACTTGATACTGTCATTTCTTTTATTCCCATTGCAGTCTGGTGTTATTTCATTTTTCTTCAAACAGCTGGCAGTTGATGATGAGGATTTATATTGCGTTCATTAGAAATCATATGTAACATGGATACATTTCTGAGCATCTACACTGTGAAGTGAATTAGTAATTGAATTTTAAAAATCAGTCCTGGAAATTACCCCCAGAAAACGTGACCTCACAAAGTCTATCATTGAAATCAACTTCAGGATCACAGTCTTAGATATTCTCCTCCCCGTCCCTCTCCATATGTCCAACTCCATCTATCCATAGATCCTCCCAACACATGGTTGATGTGTAAAAATGACATTTTGATTCCTGACAGTTGGAATAATTGGACACAAACAGATAGCACATATCAGAAATAATAATTTTACTTGACTGCATGATGAGTCTCTGTGGTTAGCTATAGGGAAGATTTATATTCCTGTCACATCAGACAAATATAGTTGTATTGATCATTACCCACAAATTCAGTTATACAATTTTCTTTATCATTAAGCGGAGCAAGAGCTTGTCTTTGAAGTGCTCTGCAAACAATCGTGTGTTAATATATACATTATTTTATATCTGAATAGAAAGAAAGAAAAAGTTGCATCTTCAGGAAACTATTTGACATAAACATTTGGTCAAACTTTGTTCAGGCTGACTGCAGGCCAAAGCACCTGCCGATCATTAGCCTACTCACAGGTTTAGTGACATGAACTCAGGTCAGACCTGTCTGCCTCCAAGCTGAATAGTTCAATCCAAAAGTTTTAAAACTAACATGTCACTGCTGAAGGAAATAGAGGCTGACTATTGTCCTGTACTGTGGTTTGAGAAGAAAAAACAAAACAAGCAGCAGATGCATTTTGTGCAGGGGAATTTTGACAGGGACTGACCAATGACTGTCTGATAGGGATGAAAAATACATGAGAAGATTGTTTTCAATCAGAGTATTACAGAACTGAACAGCCCTCCAGTCTGGTTTATCACAACCTCCAGATAATCTTTGAGAAATCTTTCAATAATTGACCAAACAATGCATTGATTACAGTCAGTGGACATTATTTGTGGACAGATGTTTTGTTGTGTAAGATATATAACTTCCGTATGTCATGTTCAGAAGTGGGTCTGCCTCAGGACTTGAAATAATATTAATGAATCTCTGTATAAATAGTATTTTTTTTTGTCATTGCTGTGGTTGTATTATGTGTAGATATACATATATTTATGCAGGAAATGAGAGACACAACATGCAATAAGGGAGGATACAGCTTAGTGAAAGGAAGTGGATAATAGTTTGAGAAATGTTTGTGTCCAGGGTTCAAGTCTGAACGCCATGAACTTCAGCACATTCACTTTGAAACATTGTGGTTCCGACATTAAAGTTCTTTAACATAGGTTTACATCAGTATAAGATCATGTAGCGATATAGCCCTTATAACCACAGTGTCCAGAATGTAGTGGTTAACACGTCCTATAGTTGAACTGGTTCACATGAAGTCAGAAGTGGAAAGTCCTTCACAATCAATGGCTGGCTGAAGCCTTCGATCATTAGAGTGCACTAGATGCTTTGTTTTTCTGTGGTGGTGAACACTGCCGCTTGTTGTCGGATTTTCTCTGCTGTCTCTGCTGTTCTTCAACATGTGGAATGCAGCTTGGTTCAAGATCGGGCGATTTTCTTGGTCAGATATTAGTTGTATTTGAATTTTCTTCGAGCAAATCCTTTTGTTGCGCTGGTATGTTTAAGGTTGCTGTCCTGCTGAATGATGACTGTTGTCCTATGAATTTTTATGCGTCTGATTAAATCTGACGTCATTGAATGTTCCTCTGTAACTCATTTCTGAATTTATCTTGTTGCTTTGGGTCATGTTCTTCCTCCTGGGTTCTTTTTGAGTCTTAATCGGAGTTTTGATTTTGTGCTGTATTCGTTTGATCCTGTGTAGTCGCTTCTTTCCTCATCCTATTGACTCCACCTTCATCGAAAGGTCAACACACAGCTGCTCAGATACGAAGATATGTCTAATTCCTTTTCAATGCTTGCAATTTTAGCACTAAATGTCAAAGGTGTAGATCTCACACAGTTTATTCATTTTTTATTTAAATTTGTTCATATGAAGCTAAAATAGGGCACTCACTCAGTATTTTTACTGTTTATTAAATACAATATGATGAGGCACAGAGCCTAACGGGGGGAAAAAAAGTAACTGTCCCCTACTTGCAGTCTGAATTGTACATATTTACTGCAGATTTTACCAGACTGGTGCTCTTTCTGGCCTCTTTCCAGGCCAGAGAAGACAAATGAGCACAGAGATGAAAACGAATCATTGCACAAGATAAGTAGCACAAACACCCGTGTCAATCGAGGTTCATAATCGACGTTCTTCAAAAATGACGTCTAATGTACATTCAGTGCTGCAATGTTTACTGTGTTGATGAATCCTCCATTAAACAAAGTGTTCATTAAGGATCATACAAGAAAATTATGATGGTGTGCAGCTACAGCTTTTTATTTCATGTCTCCCTGCCATTTTTTATGCTCTAGCATTTTCTTTCTTTTTACACTGTGCTAATGTTCTTCTTTTTCTCTGTCCCTCATCGCCGCTTACAGCTATGGATTTATGATATTTAGTGAAAGTTTAATGTAAAGGGATGGGTAAGGCACCAATGCGGCATTTTAGCACTCCCTGGGTGGTGCATTTTATCATTTTCTCATATTAATTTCAGCACTCCAGTCATAAATACGCATCTGAGTTGAATTTCCCTTTTTTTGCTGGCTTGTGCTTTCTGTTACCAGTGTGTATAGACTTCGGTGCTAAAGTCAAGGCAAGTAACACTGTTGACTGTAACATTCATAACCTGGTCAAGATTAATGGGAATGTGAACTGAAGACCTGTAGGTCTGTTTTGCATTTATGACCACAGAGGAAATTAGACAAAACCCTGGCAAATTTTTTTACTCACCAGCATATTGTTATTCTAAACAATGCTCTCTTCTCTTTTCATTCTCCAGAGCTGAGAAGCAGCTCATGTGGAAACCCAGGAGTTCCTCCCAAAGGCATACTGAACGGAACTCAGTTCAACGTAGGTGACAAGATCCGCTACCGTTGTGTCACTGGCTACGTCCTGGATGGACATTCACTCCTCACCTGTGTGAACAATGCAGCTGGTGTGTCAGTGTGGGACTTTCCTGTGCCAATCTGCAGAGGTGAGGCTGTTCTATCACTGAAAAATGAGTTACTAATTACTTTAATTGCATTTGATGTGATGCTTGTCTTAAGCCAACTGTACAATATGACTGCAGGATATCATGAAGAATTCTTGATGTTATCGACATATTTTAGAGTTCCCCTAAGAAATTTAAAATGAGCAGGTGATTGGTTTGTTTTGACCTCTTCCCATTTTATTTCCTTGAATCGCTTCAGTGTTAATTGCTTTTTAATGATTGACAGTTTGATGGCTGTGTGATTGGTAGACTTGTCTGCTGCACAGATTTCCTAAAGTCTGACACAAGTCTTCATTAGAGCAATAAATATATTTGCAATCTGATGGGATGGGATAGTTTTAATCATGTTGAAGAAGTTGATTAGAATCTCCATGACTCAAAAGGTTAATTAAATATTTATTCCTGTAGAGCAAGTAGCTTAAAAGCATTAATGCTGTAAGCAGCGGTGGTACAGCCACTAGCTTTTTGCTGCTGTACTTTGACTCTTGCCGAAGAAGAGATTGTGGCAGCTCCTTTAAGCAATGTGTACAAATTTTCTAATCCAAATATCTCAGCTGATAGTGCACCAAATATAAACACCTCACATGAGAAAGCTTTGCAGTCTCAAGTCTTCCACATTACTAATCAGTGTTTCTCACATAGCATAAACTCTAGATTACTTAAATATCCAGAACAGCCTATAGTGTATGAGCGTACAGCAAGAGCCTAAAACAGTTTACATCATGAAGATCTTTGAAAACTTTCAAGGCTCTGCATTGCTTGAGGTGTAATAGTATGCATTTCTAACACTTAGGGAACTCCATAATGTTTTTTGCTTCACTTGCTACTCAGAAACTTCTTAGCATATTCAAAATTACTGTTATGCCCCGAACTTGAACCCCTAAAGATGCAATACATTGAAAATTTGTCTCGGCAAGCTTTTTTGCTCAACCATCATGAACACAGAGAGTAGAGGATGCTGTAACGCAATGATGGCTTCTATGTAACAGCTGGCTGATGAATGACTGACTGTGTTTCATACCATGCAGTTTTTCCCTCCCTGTTTAAAATGAGACATTATTGCCAAACTGATGTAAATTTGTCACGTGTGTGTGTGTGTGTGTGTGTGTGTGTGTGTGTGTGTGTGTGTGTGTGTGTGTGTGTGTGTGTGTGTGTGTGTAGGCAGTTATTTGAACAAATTGATTAATCTCCATTGTGACTAAAATGATTAAATCAGTTTTACTTGTGTTAGTAAGTTTGCTAAATGAATTCTTTGACACAGGTATTCTTCCCAGTTTGTACAAGGATACTTTAGTTTCCTTGAAGTGTGGTTGTATGAGGTACTTGCCCATTGTTGCAGTATCACTTACAGTAGAACACGATTGGCATGCTTCCAGCTTGGAGAGGCAATGAACTGTTGTGGATGAGGTCAGCATTAAAGCACATTTAGCCACCTAAATAGGGCCTAGCTAAAGTCAAATTTATTCACTCATTTTAAAAAAGCAATAATTGAACCAAAGTGCAGTAAAACTAAAATGTAGGCCTTAAAATACTATGCTGCACAGAATGAAGAGACAATAAAATGAGAATAAAGGTTACTACACAACAACTACTACTTGAGTTGAATGCCAATGAGAAGAGTTTTAACAGTAGCTTTAAAGTTTTCTAATTCTGGGGAGTTCTCACACGAAAAGGTAAACTGTTGCAGAGATTAGGGACAAATTAGGATACTCGATCAAATCTATTTTTGAACCTACATCTTGGCACATCCAAGAGCATCTGGTTGGTCCACTTCAGTGCTCTTACGGGGGTGCCGGGATGCATGAGTGCTGTCGAGTAAGGCGCTGCCAACCTATTTACAACCATAAAAACAAACTGAAATTAAGCTTAAAGCGAAGAGGAAACCTGTGGTGGTGGGCCAGTACTGGTGTTATGTGATCGGGATTTCGTTTTACTGTCAGAAGATGAGCAGCTGCATTTTGAATTTGCCACAGACAGTGGAAAAAATGACTGCTCCATGTGCACATATTAGAGATTACAATAGTCTAGTGAAGTAGTAATAACTTTCAATCCTCAACCTTCACCTTGGCTAAAAGTCTTAATTGAATAAAGCTCAACTGGACCATTTTTAGGCTGCTCTATGCTCTTTTTAAGCTCACCAGACTTTGTTGATTAAATCATTTATAACCTTAAAAATCATGGAATATGCTTGTTTGCTGCAGCATCGATTTAGTTTCTTTGTGTTATTGTGACTTTGGTGTTTTAACCCATTTTTTTAATGTGGACATGCATGGTTTAACACCCGAGTCACACAATAACAAACTATTCACACATTCTGTTTGACAGCAAAGTTAAGCATTTTTAGGAGACTATAATACATTCTGTTGCTCACATCATCAATTGCAGTTCATTGCTTAGTTTCCATGTTGGTCTTTCTGTCCGTTTCTCCAAACTAGGAGCATGATGACCCTTATCAACTGTCTAAGGGCAAACAAACCAAACTGCCCCTTTAATGTTCTGTAGCTAGCATAACTTATCTGTACCCTCAACAGCAAATCAAAGCGCACTTTCCTAACAAACTGTCAGTTGCTGTCAGTTAGTTTGTGCTTACAGTCTTTATATTATCATGCACAGACTCACACAGAGAAGCAGCTGGCACTTTAACTCCTAGCTAGCAGCTAACAAATTTTAACTGACTTAACTTAATTATGAGGGATAATCAGCTCAGCGCTGGAGAAGCAGGAGCAGTAATGGTTGCAAATGAGGATGAGCTGGTTTAGAAAAAAAATGTTTGCTTGGAATATGTGTACTCAAAAATAGCAATTAGTTTAATCAGTATAGCGGTACATGTCACAATCAGTTATGCTGAGTTTAGTTCATGCTAATGAGTGCAGACGTTTGGCATGCTTTACTAAAAACAGTCCTTTAAGTGGCCACTTATGGAGCCTATTGTGAAGTGGCCTCTGAAAACTTTTGAGGTGAAGTTTAAATCGTGATTAGAAACTTGTGTAATACTCCATTTGGGCACCTTGATAACTTTTTCCCTGCTGGATTTGTTTTAACTAAGGCAAGTTTTAAGGTGAAGAGTTGTGGGTATTTATGTGAACCTCAAATTTAACACCCATATTGCTTCAGATTTGCTGTGTCAGCTTCCTTTTGCTCCAAATTACTTCCTAGTCAATGCTGCGGTAGTCTTATTCTGAGCCCGGGAAAAGCTTGACCCTTAAGTTTGTTTTGTTGTTTTGATATAGGGACCATTTCATACAGCATTCTGCAAGAACAAATAAACTAACAGTAGGCAAAAGCTCTAAAGGGGAGTGATTGAAAGCCGTTCCCTTATACAGATAATTTCCTCTCATTCTAACATAATAGTCTGCTCTTATACTGCGTTTCTGTATAGTGAGATTGCCTTTTCCAGCTTAAAGAACAGGCTTTACACTGATTTACTGAATCACAAATGAAGTGTTTTTCACTGTATAAATGTTTTGCGTCAGCTTGTGTTTATTTTCAATCACGCCTTTATCTCAGCAGATCGGTTTTATGATTTTCTTTAGTGGGATGAAAAGTGGGGAAAAACTGCATGTTTTAATTTAATACATTCATAAATTTTGATTCCGGTGGACTGCTGTGCAAAGTTGTCCAACCAAAAGCGAGAACGTACTAAAAACAAGGCAAAGATCTCCCATCTTAATATGCAATCCTGAGAAATCCCAAAGCCAGCAGAGCAAATTTGCTCATGCCAACTCACTCTACAGTGCAAGGCACAGCAAAATGAAAATGGCTCAGCATATGTTTGAGAAATGGCAAGCTCGGAGGAAACAAAAAGCTGCAGATGGAGGGTTTCTTTCAATTTAAGGATGGTGTTAGCCTCTATTGCCACAGGCCAGAAACATCACTCCTTTTTCAGGCCTGGGCACTGCTTGAGCCACACTCTTTCGTCTAAATCCGGGCCGGCTCCTGTATGTGGGCAGATGGTCCTTTGATCTTATTTCCTCAGAGATCCTGCCCTTTCTGCTCATCACCAATTGTTTCACGCTAAACACACAGCAACACAAAATCTCTCCTCAAGCCACCGTTCACCCCCCATTGTCTCCCAGCACCTCAGTCTCTCAACCAGTCGCCTCCTTTTATTACAGTCTCTCCCTCGCTTTCATCTTCCTCCCAGTTCTCATCTCTATCCCCATCCAACTTCCCAAGTCCACCGTGTTTGTCAAGCGTTTGTGTGTTTACGGTTGACAGACCGACAGTGGAATAGAGCGGGGAAAAAGAGAAAAGTGGAGGAAGACAACCAACACCAATTTGCAATTCAAACAGTGTCTTTAAAGCAGGATAATGAAGCTATGTCGAGCACAAATTTGACCAGTATTAAACATCATTACTAAAGCGTGGAATTATCAGATATTTGCTGGAAAGAGCTGAAAACTTTAATTTAATTAAAAGTGGTCACTGCACTGTTGACCCTGGAGGCACAGCATGGAAGATGGATAAAGTGTTTCAATTTACTCTTTTCCTTATTTTGCCTCCTTATGAGACAACCCACACACAACCATCATTTCTGTGGTGTTATTGAGAACACAAGGATATAAAGCTTGAATGTGGCAGTCAATGTAAGAGGAATCGCATAGCAATACAGTAGCATCCGTTGTTACTCTATAGCTGTTATAATGCCAGGTGTTTTCCTGTTTGACCTAGATCAACCATAAACATGGGTTTGTTGTGTGTCGACTTTTCAAAAGCTAACAATGTGACAAGATGACAGAAAAATGGAGATGTGAAGTGTTCAGTGAAAGAGACTGAAGAATTGACATAAAGGAAACGGACAGAATCAACTCTGAGCATAGAGGCAGTGAAATTGAGAGTTAATGGCTATTCTAATCGTGAGTTACTGCTGCCCCTCCCAGCAGCCCATTTTGATTCCTTCCATCTAAATTGTCTCTGGACATTCATTAAAGCAGGCAGTGAGACGGCGAACAGGGACAGCATGGTAACATGAGAATATGGTTTATTGATACACTTGCTGCCAGCCACTCCAGCAAAATAAGAAAATTAGGCCACAGGAAAACTTGTTTCTTTAAAACATTTCCATGTTGGGTAATGTGAGTGGACTCGACACACAGTTTCTCTCCGCAGCGCCGTTTCATCTCTCTGGTGCACAAACTGAGAATTAAAATATGAAAATTTGACAAACCCGCATGCCCATGGCAGGATTTCCAGCCCAACTGAGTCCTCGACAGTTAGAGCTGATTCGAAATAGCCTACTACTAGAAATCCTTACATTAAATTCCACAAGTGTGAAAAAAGTAAGAGGAAGGTCAACCTGCATATTCATTGTACATTGATTTCAGAAGAATAATGAGATTGTAATTAGATATTTTACAAAACAAAAATGGCCTTATCTCTTATCCAACGTTGCGGTTGGTGCTTCGGTGTCAGGTTGCTCATTGGAGCTTCTTCTTTCCTCATAATTAATTTAAAATCTCAAATTGCGACTGAATGGTCACTGTAATGAAATGACCCCCGCAAATATGCATGATGCAGTATAAATTGCATCCGTGCAGCCATTACAGATCTCCTTCCTACTCCTATGAATGTTTAACATGATCTGCAGCAGAGCAAATGAGAGACTTACTGTAGACATAGTCACTGCCTTACATTAACACGGGGATTATTACAAAGGAAAAACCTGAGGTAGTGTAGAAAATTATACATGAGTTCCTTCCCTTCTATCCTTGGGGGTGAATATTTCTAAGTAGAAAGACAAGTGTTGTATATCTGATCAAAGTCAAGGGGAGAGAGGCTTAATCCCTCCTCAAGTAGCATTAGATTGCTGATGCTGGGGATGTAAATGAGCTCAGCTAAAGCAGTCCTAATCCTCACCACCATCTTTTTTTTCCCCCTAACACTGCCACCATTTTTAAAAGAGAGAGATCCTTCTTCGTTTTTAAATCCAGAGCATGCTCTAATGATTCTCTAAGGAACACAGTGCCCAGCATTCAGTGCCTCTATTATGTTGCTAAACCTCATTGTCAAACTCAATCTTAAATTCTACCAAATGTAAACACTGCAAGTGAAGGCATCATCTAGCTGAAACCAATTTAAATTTTCAAACAGTAGCTTGGTAATGTACAGTGTTATGCCTGGATGCCTCTCAAAGAACAGACCTGTCCTGCTTCTCCTGTACGATGATATATTTCTCCAAAAGCATCTATCTAATTTTCATATGCAATTAGTCTCCAACTGTAGTCACATTAGTGAGTTATAAGTGAGGTTATCATTTTTAAATGCGGCTGTGGACATCGATCACTTGCCTCCAGGAAATGCTGTGCTGAAATGTTGGTGATTAATCCACCGCACTTACACCACAGAATGACTTGCAGCTTTTTTAGCATTACTCGCGTGTCTGCTATTTTTAGTCTACAACAAAAAGCACACATGAGCATCTTTGTACCTGTCACTCTTCTGCACATGGCTCCTTCCTGCCACCACCTGAGCTGAAGGATACTCAACAATGATCAGAGAGCATGTCTGTTATCATGCAAACCACCTGAGAAAAAAATTGTAAAGGAGCTTTTTTTTTTTTTTAAATTTTCCCGCTTCCTATTCTGGTGCACAAACATCTGACAAGGGGGAACAACAAAGAGCTTTCATTTTTGTTTACAGTTTGTTGGAGAGCCTTTTTATTCCTCTTTTTTATGATAATGTCAGTGGTAACATTTGCCACGGAAGCAATGTTGTGTCCTTCGTGCCTTCCAGTCAAAACCCAGAACAAAAACACTGCTGGATGACAGTTCAGTTTCTGCTCGCTTTAACTATGAACCTCAAGGTCTAACTTAGTTTACAGTCCTGTGTTTCACTACTGTATGTTTATATTTGATTGATTTGTAGATCATATTTTATCAGATGGTACCCCTAAACCATAGCAGATGCCCTGAAGAGTCTTGCAAAGTTATGCATTTTTCATTCACATCAGACGGTATGGAAATGTGACATATACAACCTGTTTTTATGAGGGGCCGTACAAGACTTAATTCATTCTCGTCCTCTCACACACATATATTTTCTCTCATACTCACATACATTCTCCTGTGACACACATACATTCTCCTTTCACATACATACATTCTCCTTTCACACACATATATTTTCACTCTCTTACACGCATACATTCTCCTTTCACACACATATATTTTCCTTGCACACACATACATTCTTCTTTCACATACATATATTTTAATATTCACGCGCACACACATTCTGCTTTCACATACATACATTTTCACTCATGCACACACATACATTCTCCTCTCACATACATATATTGTCACACTTGCACGTACATACATTCTCCTTTCACATTCATACATTCTCCTAAATAAATAGACATATATGTATATGTACAAAGAAAATATATGCATGAAAGAGAAGAATGTATGTATGTAAGAGGAGAATGTAGGTGTGTGAGAGGAGAATGTATGTATGTGCGAGAGAGAATAGTGGAAAAGGAAGTAAGTATAGTGGAAAAGGAAGTCCATCGTTTTTTGCGCTGTGATTGGCTGAAAAGCCCAAGTGGGCGGTGATGTTCAGGTAACGGTTACCATGGCAGGTGGAGAGGAGTCCCGAGCGCTTCAGCAAGCCATTGGGGTTTTAAGAAACATTTTGTCATCCCCAGAAACGGCCACATATTATCGTCATCGCTTGAGCAGCAGGCGACAGGTTTATCTGCACCAAACTTTACTCACAGCACTGTGGAAAGTGAGATGAGACAACTTTTCAGACCTGCAAACTTCCAAGTCGCTGCAGCGGGACAAGCAGCTAACGCTACACGTAATCCTCCAGTTCGGCCTTGTGTAGCGTTAGCGTTAGCTGCTTGTCCCGCATTAAACAAATGTGTATCAACTAAATCTCAAATGTATATGACTGTGTGTTTGAGTGAAATTACCCGAAGTCTCAACAGGACTGAATAAAGTTTTATTTCATTAGATACCCGTGTTGATGTCAGCATGCCAGATGAGGCATCAATATTACATATAGTCAATTATAACTAATTTTACCAGTTATAGTTTGCAAGATTTTAAAATTTCATGTGGCACTGTACTGGTAATCTGTGTCACTTATTTTTCGAAAAATCCAAAATACTTTTTAGCAATATCAACATACTTATATACTACGTAGCAGTACTGAGCTGTTTTTTTTTTTTTTTTTTTTTTTCAGAAGGATAAGCTCAATCTAGTTTTAATGGTTAACATTTAGGTTTCATTTTGAAACTTTCTTAAATAACATTGTTGGACTCTCAGAGATTTTTATGATTTAAGTTTTTGCCACCTTATATACAGTTGTATGTTATGACTAGTGGGCATTTTAACTGTTTTTGTACTTGTTCTTTTCTGTCTTTTCTAAAATTTTACCCAATTTCAGTTCTAGAGCACAGTAATTCTCACTGCCAGACATTATATAATGGACAGTTTCCGTAAATAGGGAAGGATTTCAGACCTAGCTTTAGAAACGACATGTCATCCATTATCTGGTTTGCTGTCCATTCTTCACAAGAAGAAGCACTTATACACTCCCTTTCAAAAGTAGTGGAACAGTGAGGCCAATTCCTTTACTCATTCATTCATTGTTTGATGTCAAACCTAAATGTTTTCAGTTTACAGCAAAATATAAGGGAATTGGCCTCACTGTTCTTATACTTAGGGTAGTGTATGTACAGTCGTCTCCAAACCAAACGTAATGTTCGACTAAGTATTGCTTCTTTTACTTGGATGATGATTCATCTGGAGATTGAACAGAAAGAAGGTTAGTCTTTTAAGCCTGCTCACCTTCGTTCTTGTTGAAATACCTTTATAATCCTGGTGCTTATTGACCACAACAGTGAAGGTTTGGAGGATCCTGCCTGCAAGATCAAATATAAAGCTCTCTAAGCTGAATGAATTCATTAATAACACATTTTCTGCATTTTAGTCTAAAACCTGCTCTAATTTCCCCCTGGCTTCTTTTGTGTTTCTAAAGTTTTCAATTTGCTTAATTTACTTGAAAAATGATTATCTTTTGCTTGAAACATAGCAGGTTTACTGAGGGATAGCAGTGTTTTAGGCATTGTGATCAGTCTTGAAAATGGAAGGGTAAATGGTTTAACCGAGGAATTATGAAATTAATGCTGCCCTTATGAAGGTCTTCTCAAAGTGGGGTTTACTGAGTGTATTCAGCTTTACTTTGTGTTATTCTAATGAAGATGTGCTATTAAATCTGTTGTGATGCTGCCCACTGAGTTTTGATGACATATTTTTAAAAAGACATCCTCTCCATTGTCCGGACCAAACTCTCATTGACAGATATTTTTTTTTACATTTTTTTTGGTTATCTTTCTTTCTGTCTTTGTCAACTAAAAACACATCTCCAGGTCATTCTCCACTGTCCACTGCGAGAATACATATAGTATCTATTGACAGAGCCATAGAGTGCAAATGTCAGGGCCATAGTGTCAGCATGGGAAAATGTTCACTTGACTTTTGAATTACTGTATAATAATTCTGCTGAAAGTATAAGGAAAAGAAAAGCAGATAGACAAAGGTAGAACAGCTTTTGCTTGAGGCTGTAAGAGTTCTATGAAACGAAAAAAGATTGAAGAACAGACTTGTGATGGAATTTTAATACTTTTGAATCATAACTTTGAATTTGTTTGAAACGCCAGTGGAGGAATAAATGTCATCCAAATCAATTGAATTCAGTAATAAATGCCAAAACAACAAAATACATTGGGACAGACTGGAATAAATCTGAAAGAAAGTTTGTTGCTTGCATAATTATTTATTTTTTTTATTTTTTTATCCATTTCTGTCCATGTTACAAGCAGGAAGTTTCACCAATATGATGATTTTTAACTAACTCATACTTGTAACTTTTACTGTATGCATTTTTAAATTGTCTTGTATTATTTGAATTGCAAATATAATTATAAAAGTGAATTAGACTTGGTATCAAAATTCAAAGTCTGGTATTTTGACAGCACTGACATAGGTGAGGGCTGACATACAAGACTTGACAGACTGAAAATTAGGCAGACTGTTTTCATAATTGAATAATATTTGCTTATTTTTTGTGCAATGCTTAGACAAAAGACATTTGTAGAAGAGTATGGGTCTGACGTGGAGATATTTGTGTTGACTGGCCCGCAGAATTTCTCTGACGTTTTTTTCATCTTTACAGTGGACCAATGCTCCTCTTATTTCTTCACTCCTGTCTTTTTTCTCTTAAATCTGCTCTCTGCTCACCTCTTTCCTTTCCACTTATTTTTTGTCTATTTCTCTCCTACATTTGTCCCCCCATTTTTATTATCTAACGCTTTTCCGACACTTTCTTCTTGGTCTATTTAGCTTGATGGCCATGAGGACGCTTTCTGCTGCCCCGCTGTCTATCATCAAGGTTAAAAAGGCATATTGCTCCTCTGGTCAGATTCTGCAGCACTTTAATATCAGTTTAATTTCAGCCGATGGCCAATTACTCGGCAAATCTGTGGGGCACTCTTTGGAATGTCATCTTAAATGCATTGAAGGAATCTGCTATTTGCCGCTCGCAGTACGTTTTATATTGTGGAGAGTATGATGGCCTAAACCAGAAATAAATCATGTCTCCACATACATTTGTTGTTACAAGGCTGCTGGCGTTGAAGAAATGAGCCTCCACTGAGCCTGCCTGTGGGTGCCGTCTACAAATGAAAGTCTGCCCTTGATATGACTCATACATGTTTGGATATCATTGATGTCTCACGCAGTATCAATTTCCCGTCTCTGCCCTTCCAATAAAGACTTTGATCAATTGCTCTGCTTCTGCTATTGTGTCAAAAGACATGGATCAAGCTAACTAGCAGCCCGTGCTCTTCTGTCTTTTCCCTTTTTTTTCTTCATCTTCTTTTGAATTTCATACATCTACTTCCTTGTTCCTTGACCAATCGTGTAATGCAGCATACAGGAATGTTCCAAGGCTGGCAGCTCTGACAGCCCTGAGTGGAGCGCTGAGCCATCAAAGGTTTCAGCTGGCACAGCTGAGTGTCACATATTAGTCTTAAATGATGTGAAAACTGTGAAAGCCCTGCCATCATTAGAATTCTTTCGGGGAAAAAAACGGATACAGGGATCGAGGGGAGGGTGGTGTGTAATAGTAGAAAGATCTGAGAGGGCTCGGCGACGTGCAGGGAGAAAGACCAAGCTGTCATGGTGGAGTGCATTAGCATTCAGCTGATGTGCCGTGCTCCTCACACTGGAAAATATTTTTTTTTACAGCATTATAAGTCCTGTTTATCACCATTTGTTTGTTTCTTGAAACATAAGGGGACTTGGAAGAAACCGTGATAAATTACTGACTCTTGGTTGGAGAGAGGAGAAAGAAATTTGCAAAAGAGATATTTAGGACACCTAGTGAGTGCAGTGTAGAAAATTGAGAGAATTAGCACACAGTTAATTTCTAAGCAGCTCTGCCAATTGTCACTCATCTCAGTGCTTCATTTCTTCATTGGTCATTGTGAAGAAAACATGAGCAATCTTTTAATGCTTCTTTTCGTGCTTTTAGCCGTCTCACAATTGTGCTGAAATCAGATGTTGGTACTGGACTTGACAAACTGTGAATGTGTAAAAAACTAAATTATGGGTTTAAATGGCTTCTTAGCTCAGTAGGCTTATTCCATGTTGGTTTCTCTCTGGGCTGCCTTGATGTGAGTGGACAGGTACAGATGTTTTATGCCTGCAGCTGCCTTTTCCCATGTGGTAAACTTTGAGTAACAGGATTGAAGTAACCCGGAGATCATGTGTCTGTTCTCACCCTCCCCACCCCGGTTTTCCTTTTTGTGACTGACAGCGGAGGACACGTGCGGTGGCACCCTAAGAGGCTCCAGCGGGCTCATCTCCAGCTTTGATTTTCCCAGCGGTGACTCCCCTGGTAATGGCGGAGGCGCTGGAGGCCTGGGGAGCAGTGGGGAGTGTAAGTGGACCATCCTGGCAGATCCGGGGGACACCATCTCTTTGGTGTTCACTGAATTTCAGATGGAGGAGAAGTCTGATTTTCTGGAAATAGAAGGATCCGAACCGCCGACCATCTGGTGAGTTGACCTGTGAGGAAAAGTGATGGTGGGAAGTGTTTGTTTTTCATGAGATAAAAATTCCAGTGTCACATTCGTAACAGGAGGTGTTTATATTTGGTGTTAACAGAAAGCTGTCTGGGATTTGTATGAGATGTTGTATTTGTAGAGATGCGGGATGGCTTTCACAAATGACTGCAGAAAGACGTGTGCTAAATTCTGTAGTATTCATTGTCTTTCTGTAATTAAGATCATTTAATTTATGCCCTGTGTTCTGCTAAAAACAGGTCTGCCAAACTGAATATGGGGCAGAAAATTTCTTAAACCCAGAAATGTAATCACTTTCATTAGTTTGTTTTTACAGTTTGAAAAAGTTTTTAAAAAGCAGGTTCACATAGTAATGAAGTTAGTTTTATTTGTTTCGCCAAAGTGTTTCAATGGACTTTACAGCTACCAGCTATACCTGCAAACTCAAACTCAACTCTCCAGAAATAGATTTTTCTAAATATCAGATAAAATAGAAGAAATGCTGAGATCTCAAAAAGTTTAGTTTGAAATTTCAAAAACTTTATAGCAAAACACAATTTCCTTTTCAAACAGTAATAAGATTACATTTGATTTTGAAAACTAACTAGCCTTGTACCCTCACTGAATAAATTTGTGCAATGTAGAAACTTTATATGTTTTATCAAAAACTAAATGGCTGTGAGCACTCGCAGTAAAAAAGTTTTGATTATGAATTTACAAATTGCAAGAAAGTTTACAGCTCCAAGTTTATTCATCAGAGGTGGATGCACAGTAAGACAAGGCTGCATCGCTGTAGAATTTTGTCTTGCTTTTCTGATACCAAGGGGCTGCTGGCTAGTGTCTGAATGCAGAGGACCAAAAGTTTAGTAAATCTAGTTGAGCATGACAATGTAACATTTCATAGAAACATGTATTGAAAACTGAAGAGAGGAAAAAACAGCTGCCTGGTATGCAAATGTGCTTTTACTGAATTTCCATAGACGGCTGTGTGCTGAAAACATTTTAAATATGCCGTATAATTTTGATTGAATTATTCAGTTCACAGAGATTTCCTGTTGCATAATATAAATTACATGTGAATTAGAAATCTTTGACAGAGCATCCTTTGTTTCTACAGCAGCATCAAACAGGTTTGTTTCTGGTTTTCTGCAGACTTGATGTAGAAGTCAATCTCAACTGAAAACAAGAAAATCTGAAATGGGTTTAACCCCCAACCTGCAGGCGAAGGTTATTCATCTCCTCTGTCTTCTTTTGAATGGTCGCGTCCACCAGGTTTATGCGATCCTGTCAGACATTTATTATAATTAGCTGAAAGAGGCTCTAATCAATCATCAACCTAGAAGCTTTGTTGTCCCTAAGGGTTGTCGCGTGATGTCAGAAGGAGAGCGAGAGGCAGACATTGTCAGCGAGTGTCAAAAGGAGAGCTGCTCTGAGTGTGGGGATGACTGCTAAGTGTATGTTGACGTAGCTAAGAGGAGTCTGACAGGGAGCCGATATGGGATGACACTGATGTGTTTTGACAGACCATCAGGTAACTCTCTCCTCATAGGTACAAAAGCTGCAAAATTAACTCTTTCGACTGACAGAAAAGACAAGCGTGAGTGCTCCAGTGGCTCATGCAATGTCTGACCTCATGTCTTCTACTTTTATGAAACATGGTTCTAAAATATTAACTCTTTACATAGATTTTAAAACTGTTTCTTTCTGTTATTCAGTTCTGTGGTCTGAAAACAGTGTCCTATGTCCAAAAAGATTGTTGTTATATGGTGGAAACTTGGGATCATGACCAAAGTGGGCTTTTTACTGGCCTTCATATTGCCATTTTAAATTAACAAAGCAACATGCGTACAAACCCTTTTACCTGGAATCACTGAAGCAACGCTTAAATTTCTTTTTGTTAATTGTTATTAATTACATGTGAAATGCATGAATAAGTTACATCTATATTACTTCATAGCTGGAAAAAAGCAGAAGCAAACATGAGTTTTTGTGGAAATGCCCCGTTTCTTATTTTTTTTGGACATTAATAGCATCTATTACATATTGTACACATTCAACAAATACTTTAATACTTCAATCTACAACAGAATTTTTCATAATATTTCTGTTGACTATGTTATCTTACAAACAATTAGTTATCAGGTAAATTGTAGTAAACCATATTTTTGTGTTTATGCAGGATGTGACATTTTAATTACTCTGTATCAGTATGTCAGACAAAATTTCCAATGACTGTTTGCTATTGGGCAACCCTTCTATAGAATCCTGGTTGTACTGACATGTCCATTTATTTATTTCAATTTTAAATGACACATTATGGTTATTTATCAGTTGAAGCAGGTTAACAAGCAGTATTTCTCCACCTGGGAGTTTTTCGAATGCTTGTGGCGAACGGTCACCATGCTTCACTTGAAACTCCAGGATGATGTTATTGTGTGTCACCGAGTGTCAGAGGCTGACAGGCAGAGATCTCATTTTAAGCCCTACAATCCAAGTGGGACCCAGTGAGCTTGAGTGCAGTGGGCCAGAATTTTAGAGCAATGGCCTCAAGTTTGCCAGGTAAACAAACAGGCGAGCAAACAAACACGATTCGTAGCGAATGATTTTCTCATGCCTATAAGATTCATTGCCCTTGCTTGCTCCCTTTTTATTAGGGTCTCTGATTGTGTACAAAGTCACTGGACAGCTAAACTTTCTTTCCAACATCCTAACATATAGCAGCAGCTGCAGGCAGAGACAAGCAAACTGTCAGTTTACCCTTGAGGTTTACAGCTGCTTAACAATGGTTGACAGCCTGGAACCTCCAACTCTGCTCAGTTTAGCTTTGCTGTTAGCCTTTTTCAGGCAAACGGACGCAGATCCTCTTAACTAGTTACCTTCCCTCCACTTGTGGTGTTTTATATTGCCAGGTCACAATGCATGAATATGTGTATCTTTGCAGCCAATGCTACCAATGCGTTGCAAATGAATAAACCCTGATCCCTGACAGGATAATTAACTTAAGTGCTGGAGAATTGGAGAACAGGTAATTTCAAACACATCAAAACATGTGCATTTACTGAAAATATAAATTGTAATACGGAGTAAAACTTTGAATTACTCAATTTTGCCAGCCACTTTCTTGAAAGTGGATATATACATGACTACTAAAACTACAATACAATTCCGAATAGTTGA
This sequence comes from Acanthochromis polyacanthus, assembly GCF_021347895.1. NCBI lineage: Eukaryota > Metazoa > Chordata > Actinopteri > Pomacentridae > Acanthochromis > Acanthochromis polyacanthus. The sequence continues at coordinate 14,205,877 of NC_067124.1, forward strand.
ATATCCCCAAAATCCCAGACCACAGGGCAAGAAATATGTTTTTCTGACACCTCGTAGCAGCTTTTATCCTTTTACCAGTTGAAGATTTCTATCAGATCTCTGCAAATGAGTTTATTGATTCCATCGTTGTCAAACTGTGGAAGGTTGATGCGAGGCTACACATCAATCACCCTGAAAATAGACAAAAAAGTCTCCATTTCCTTTGACAAAAACCAACAGTGAAGTCAGAGTAGGCCAAGGAAAACAGTTCTTTGTTATTCTTCTGACCTTTAATATGATTGTTCAGCCCTGTTCACAAAGGGCAGAAACAACAAGCTGCAGATTACACGTCAGTCATTATTTCAAATATGGACACAGAACACAAAACCTGAAAGGCTTTGCAAATACTACGTACACTTTTTGCTTATACGGTATGAAATTGAACCAGAAAATGTTTTTATTTTTTTTCACCCTGGTCTCTGCTATTCTGCCTTATTTTCTACCTTTTCAGTCCTGATCCAGTCTCTTGCAGATTTTTCCTCATTACCTATTGCAGCATTGATTTTGCATGTTGTAAACATACTAAGAAAGGCTGAGGATTTTGAATAGATTTCCATTTTGCTTGGCTCACTGAATATGAGCAGGGCTGTTCCCATAGTGTCTAAATGTTTGTGAGAGGGAGATTACAATATTCAAAGCTGGTTGAGAGCAAAAGGTCCCCTGCAGCTAAATTACCAACTTTGCCTAAATTATCTTGTGTATCAGATTCAATTTCTTCTTTCTGGGATTTATTATTGATCTTACCAGGCGAAATATAACCCATCAAAGCATCTCCAAAAGTCACGCTCTGCTGTGGTCAGTCGGAGAAGAATGCAATGTTTAATTGAAGGAATGCGAATTGAAAATTGACTCGCGTATTCCACCAGGGCAATTAATCTAAGTAGCTACTGGGTATACAGCAACTTGCTCACTGTTCCTGAAGCCAGTGTTCTGGCAGATCGACAAGTTTGTCTCCTGAATAGTAACTGATGAGGGAGCAGCAGAAGGGATAGAGACATGGCTTCTTCCTTATCACAGAAAATATTCATATAATTGCTCCCTCTTGTCAGATTTTATCAAATATGTGCAGGCGGAAAAGACAAAATCACATGACCCTATCTTTTTTTGACAAATTTGAATTGATCACTCATTATCTGTGCTGCACCTACATGTAAGCTGCTTCTCTGTGAAGCCGGGTAAAGACACCAGAGATTTCAGCTTATCTCTATGGCCTTGAGGCCACGTTTGGCCACAGTGCCTGCACACTGGGACTCGTTACTCTGGTATTTTGATGAGATTGCCATGCTCCCTTCAACCCCCCATCCTATCAAATCGTGCAGATTTTACCGAGAGAACTTCATGAGAACTCTCTAATATGCCTTGCAAACCTATGTCAGAAACATCTACCAATAGTCCTTGAGTTGCCTCAAATCAATGATATGAAGCGTGCTAAAAACTTGGATGAAACCATGCACATAAAAACACTGCACTAGTGCCAAGAAGTAATCTCCGAAAAGCCATATTGCATATCTATGAAGGAACAAATAGGCAGCCTCTGAGTGAGTCTGCAGAGATAGAATGGCAGTGCATTATGCGAGGAATCCATTTTTCCCCATTGGACTTTCTCATCTTTTGTCACTTGGTATGCACTGGAGGAGATACAATAAGAAAACAGTAGACGGCACTCACTTGTTCTTATCTGTTTTAAGAAGACTGGGAAGCCAACTTTCCACAAGTAATTTATTTGTTTTTGTGACAGTTACATTAACAAGTAGCAGTGACGTGAAACAATGTTTTGCCAAGTAGCTGTGAATTATTTTATACAACCATCTGGCTGCTCTTGAAAATGTTATGACAAACTGGACATACAAGGACAAAATGAGAAACAAAATGGTGTAAAGTCAATAATGGTGTCCCAAATACAAGTTATTTTCTATTCACAGGGATTTTACATTTACCCAGACACGATGCCTGATTACCTTATTGCTCAGTTACACTTATTGTCTACCAGAATAACATGAGAAACTGCTGGCACACAAGCCATCAATTTCTCAGATCACATCAAATGCTCTAAGTCTTCCTTCTTTGCTGGTCTTCAGCCTGTGAGCACATCAGTGTTATTTAGTTGTCTGTTCAGAGCAGCAGCTGGAGTATATCTGCTGTGCAAACCAACCGTCCCAGAAACTACATTGCTATACATGACATGTCTTTTCGCTTTGTACCCACACTGCAGGGATATTTTTGTATGCAGATTTTGTACCTTAATCGAATGATTTACCACACACATTGATGCAATATGGCGCAAGTCCTCTGTAAGGTGTCATTAAGCCTTCATTTACTGTTGATGACAAGTTGTTTCACTTCTGCTGACTTCTACTGGCCCTTAAATCAGTAACATCTCTCCTGGGCTGCCCGAAGAATCTGTGCACCTTCTGGATGGATGCAGCTTTATAATCTTGAGCTATATTCAGTAAAGCTTTTAGAGGAAATCTTGTGATAATTCACAGCTTTCACTATACATGGTTACCTCAAAGCTGCTCTTTTTCATTCTGTCCATAAGCTGGTATCATTAGCATTTCATCAATGACGCAAAGAGAGAAAAGGTCAACTTTTGTGTGAAAATCAATTACCTTTTAACTCTCCTCTAGGAGCAGCCATCATCTGCCCTCCTGATGGATAATTTAGATGAAAAATATCAGTATTCAAAAATTGCATTTGGTTTGCTCACCAATTACAAATAAAACATGCAGCACCCAATAATCTGCCTGACACACGTTTTACTCTGAGGAAGGAGAGTTCAAATTGGACCGGCAGGGACCTCTGGTGTAATCAGAATGAGGAGAAATCAAACGTCAACTAGACTTCCTAATGCATTTTTTATATCTGCAATGGCCACCAGTTGGAAAAAGTTACCTTCTCCTCTTTGCTTCTCTCCATCACTCTCTTCCTGCCCCTTTCTCTTCCTCTAACTGCCACTTTCATTTCTTTCATTTTGCTTTTGTTGCTCTGCCCCTTAGGCCGCTCTGTAGTAAATGCCAAAGAAATTACATAGAGAAACAAACCTTAAACACGATGGCGCACACCTCAACTAACACAATATAAGACCTACATGTGGGTGGGCGCGCACACACACACACACACACACACACACACACACACACACACACACATTCATATATATAAGCACACACACACTGCAAGTAAACACATTGTTTTTTGTACAGAGCCAATTTGGGAACACAGGGCTCAACTGCTCCGTGCTCTCTTTCAGCCTGTCCCAAGCCTCTGTTTAATAGCTACAATGGCATTGTGCACTATTGACTGTGGTGTGACAGGGGTCGGTGTAGGGATTTCAAAGCAACAAAAAAAAGAAAAAACAAACGGGCCTGGTTAGTCAGACAAATGAGAAGGCTCCTGGCACCTTTAAGTCTCTATGATCATATAGCATCCCCGATACTGTGGTGACGCACTGAATAAAACCTCACATCTAAAGTCAGAAAACTAAGATGGATGTGCTCAGAACACACGAAAATTTGGTCACAAAGATGAGTTTTGACAGTTGACGTGGGATTTTATTTCTGTGCCGATTTTTCCATCCCTAGCACATGCGTTTGAATATATGAAAGCGCAAGAACAAGTCAAATTAAGGGCGTTTTTGAGTGTCACAGCTAGTCTTTATTTTAAGAGAACAATTTTAAATTTTATTTCAAAAATAAATTTTATCATGAGCAGCTGGTGTTCATTATTGCATTTCTCTAATTCTTGTTGCGTCTTAATGGTTTTCCAAGTTTTTTTTATGGCTTCCTAATTTTATGCAGTTTATTTAATATTGGCAGCACGAGTGCCATTGACTAAAATGCAACGCAGGTGAAATGTATTCAGAAGAGATGACATGTGTTTTCTTTTATTTGACTCTTTACTCTCAGGCTAACTGGAATGAATATTCCTGCACCCATCATCAGCAACAAAAACTGGCTGCGGCTGCATTTTGTGACAGAGAGCAACCACCGCCACAAAGGCTTCAGGGCGCAGTATCAAGGTAAGGCACGATTCCTTCATTTGCACATCGTAATAGGGGGCCCACTTCATGAACAAAAAGGGTTCATCATCGTGAAAACACACTGTAATTACAAAACATGTTTTTGATCTTTGTTAACTGAATATTAAACACTTTGATTAATACCCTCTGCAGAGGGCACGGAGGCTTTTCCTGCTTCAAACCATTGACTTCAAAGGACCTTGTTAATCAAATATTTGAGAGATAAATACCATATATACTTTGCTCAGAAAATCTCCACTCTGTAAGCTCAATAATCCATTACTACGACATTGTTCTCTGGCATGACTTTAAAGTCTGTGCATATGCTGTTTGCTGCATAAGCCCGGACTCGAAGCGTGGCTCTGAGCCAAGATATGAAACCTGCAACTTCACCTTAAACAGCTCCATAAAATGTTTTAGTACATGCATGTGTGACCACTCTCTGTAAACTGAGACATAAAATCAAATGCATGAAAAATCACATTTCTCATCTATTGCTGTGTATTGTTGTGCAGTGCTCAAGCTATTTTTACATGCATTTGCATATGTTGGCGGCAGATAATTTTAAGCAAAGACAAGTACTTAGGGGTTTTATTAGGCAGTAAGCTTTTGAGCATATAACAATCCTTATCTGGCCACTAAATAGATTCACATCCTAATTGTGTGTATAACAGCTTGAAATAACCAGTTGACCTACAGTGTAGTTCAGAGGAGAGGCAGCGTTCCAATGTTTTTTAAATTCATGTAGCCTTGTTTTTGCTTGATCCACCATTCGTTGCTTTTGGCTGTGCAGTTGATGACAGCCACTTGCATCACCTGGCTTTTGTTTGCAATCTGGCCCCTGCTGTGTTTAATTAGACTTTCTTAAGATAAATAGCACTGCAGTCCTTGGGCTGCTCTTTGATTCTGCGTGATGTTTCCCCTACAAGCTATAACCACTAAATCTGCTCTGACCAATCAATTTCCATCCATTGTTCAAAATCTGAGATATACAGGCAAAAATAAAAAAACTAATTCTAATTTTATAGAATAGCTAGAGCAGCCGTTAGGAACAGAGCCGTTGGGCTCATTTCTCCTGAAAAAGGATGCACAGCAGTAGCAATTACAGTTTGATGTTCTTCTTAGGACCCAGTATTATCCAGAGAAAGAAACACTTGTACTGTATCTTCTCACATCTAATACTGTAACTTCTTTTATCTAATGAATTCTTTCTATTGCTCTCGACCAGTGAAAAGCTCTGGAGAGCTTAAATCCAGAGGGGTAAAATTATTACCAGGAAAGGACAACACTAACAAACTGTCTTTGAGTAAGTCTTTTATTTTTCTTATGCAACTGTTTTCATTGTTTGGATTTTTTGTTTATGTAGGGTTTGCGTTTTGGGTCTTTATTTCTTTCTGTCTCTTTTTTTGCTGCATCATTTGGTGAAGGAATTAAGCTACAGTACTAGATTTTGCAGAAGTGCAGTCTCTTTTTCTTTCTGATGACCTATTTCCCCTGCTGTTGTGGACTTCTTGTCCTGACAGAAACAAACTCAGCTAGATCCATCCTAGTTATGTATTTTGCAGCAAAATGCTAAATTTGATCAATTTCAGTCAGACTAAACCCCTCTGTGTGGTTCTATACTGTTAAAGCTGTACATTAGATTGACTTGTGTTCATGCACTGTGTGATCTACACACAGCAGTAGTCAAGGTTGAGTGACCACTCACTTGGCGAATGATTTGTGTTCACTTCAGGCTGAAGTGAATACATTTTAATTGCTTGCTGAGCTCTGTCATTAACATAAATCTGGAACACAATTCCCTTTAACTCAGCAGTGTGCTAAACACTTTGATGATAACAGGTTGTAATCTTTATTACCTCATGTGTCATGGATTCAGCACTGCATGGAGACATGAATAATGCAGAGGGCTGTAATCTTTCTATGAAACAATACTGTATAGCATTTAAAAGATTATGAGAAAATGCCTTGTGGATTTATTGCATATAATTCAACCTTTAACTGCATTATAACCCACAACAATTAAGTTAAAAGCTAATGAACTTTCTAAAAGAAGAAAACAGATGCTGATAGAACTTCTCAAAACAAAAGGGTCTGTATTTGATGTCTTATTGCAAAAAATTACAGTAAACCCTTCATGATAACTCTGATGCTTTTAATTTCCTAAATTTATTTTGCAGTGCATGTAGTTGTCGATGTGCAGATCATAATGTGAGAAGAATAAACAGCTGAAAACAAGCTATTTTCCATCTTCTGAATCCTACCACAGTAGAGGATGTGAACTGTATCTCCAAGGCTTTACCTAGTGTACATAAATTATTGTTAGGTATGAAGAGTCTGAGTGAATGTTATTGTTCTTATAACTGATAGTTGAAGGTTGTTTAATCCTCTTAGTCCCTGTTGGGTCCAAATAGGTTTTCTTCTGTTTTGTTTAGGCCAGGTAAGAGAGTTGCATTTACCCTCAGCGCTTGCTCTGAAATCACAGAACACAACTGTGAATTGAAAACATTGCTGCCAAATAGCTGGCAGTTTAAAGTCTCTGACATTTAGAGATGAGGTCCAGCTGTCGAAAGTCTGTGATTCTTGGAACCAAATTCTATCACCAAACATAACTATCGAACAGCCGGTTGTCCACTGTTCTGGTGCTTCTCGCAGCAGTTGATGTTTTCTAAAAATACAGCGCTTTGACAATTGAAGTGTCTTTCTCACAGTTCTTGTTCCTTTTTTTTCCGTTTAGTGAATGAAGGAGGAATCAAACAGGTGTCTAATTACTGCCCTGACCCAGGAGAGCCAGAGAACGGCAAACGGACCGGCTCCGACTTCAGGTGAGTCGGTGAAGGAGCTCAGATTTATGCAAAGGACAGCAGAGACATAGGGAAATGTGCTCTCTCACTAATTTCAGTATTATGACAAGCAGCGTATTACTTCATAAGTATCACTGTCACATCCTATAAGTCAAACATGATCCAGTTTCAATCTATCTATAGAACCCTGCAGCAGCATTGAAATCTCATTATATCACCATCATGTGTTAGATGTTTGATTTGTTTACCAAAAACCTTTTTGCAATTTTCTTGGAAATATTAGTATGTTGTAGTCAATCTCTGTTTTTAAAAAGAAAATCCATCCAGAGCACAAAATATTCATAGAACACCTAACATATCGTGTCTTTCTGGAAAACAAAAATATCAACTTTCAGAATATTTACTTTGACTTGCAGCAGATTTTTTTCTAATCTATTATACATGATAGAACACACTGTAGTTGCACAGCTTCAGAAGCCCTTTGTAACTCTAAAATGGATCCCACTGGGTGCTGCCATGGTTTAGTTCACTCACGAGCCCTGACACCACTGAATGCAAGTTTCTGTGTCCATGAATGACATGAAATAATGATTCTGATATAGCACGAGGAGCCATTTTTGAAGAATTGATTGCTTTTTCAAACGTTAATAGTGTTTGTTATCTTCTCAGCATCGGAGCAACTGCTCAATTTACCTGCGATGAAGATCATGTGCTGCAGGGTTCCAAAACGATTACCTGCCAGCGCGTAGCCGAAGTGTTCGCTGCTTGGAGCGACCACAGACCTGTCTGCAAGGGTGAGCGAGGATTCTGAAGAGCTAATAAAACAGTTTGATTAAGGCAGTGCCTCTGGATATAGTCTCTATGCAGATAGAGGAAAGTTCATTTCTGTTAATTATGTATGAAAGCCTCTGCTGCAGCACTCTACTTTTCCATTCCAAAATGCTCGGCCTGTTTTTCTGTGTTTCATAATACCTGGAGCACCTTTTAGAATTTGATTAATGGAAATGCAGCTAATAGACCTTCCCTCTACTTGTGCAAACAATATATTACCTTTCAGTCATATTACAATTCAGGAGTTATTACTCTGCCTTCTGAGCACATTTTGCATCAATTTTTGTGTAGAATTTGAAATATATTTTTAAGCTTTGCTGTGATGTTTTATCTTTGTATACGGTTAACCACATATCTCCGTGTATTGATAAAGATAGATGGATATAGATGAAGATCTAAATGATCAGAGACAATTTGAATCTGTCTCCCAGCTTATTATTTACAGGCCTGTGCAAATGTTTTAAGCATTAAAATCACAGTGAGGATGCTTTTAAGGTATTTCCAAGAGTACTCTTCAGTTCATTAGTATTTATCAATCAGTTTGCATACACACACAGTGAAGTAAACACAAAATCAAATCCATCTTTGCTTCGACCCATTTTACCTTTAAATGTTCACCAATTCTCCTAGGTGCACTTCACACAGATTTTTCAAAGTTCTTGGCAGGTAGCTTGCTCTTGGCATCTTGGAGAACTTTATGAACTGGAAGATCTCTCTATTTAATCCCAGACTGACTCCATGATGTTGAGATCAGGCCTCTGTGGGCCAAACCATCTGTTGCAGGACTCCTGTTTGCAGTCTGTTCTTTCTGACTCTGAATGTACAGCTGAGGTTGCTTTTATGCTGCAGAATGTATTTGAGCTTGATGATGATTTTGTGTAATTGAGAATCTAAACATTTAAAATGCTTGAAACGTTTGCAGACTGTATGTTTTCTGTGTTTTCATATTTCTCTCATACTTTTACAGTGAAAACATGTGGGTCGAATCTGCAGGGACCCTCAGGGACTTTTACATCCCCTAACTTCCCAATCCAGTATGAGAGTAACTCCCAGTGTGTGTGGATCATCACTGCCAGCGATCCGAACAAGGTAGTAGAAAGGTTTCTTCAGCTTTTTTGTTGGTAGTGTTCTTACTGTTTTATATTAAATGAAAACCCTGCTGCTTTTGTCATGCAGAAATCCAAGAATAGCAGATCTTTTGTTGCCGACTAATTTTTCTCATTATCACTTGTCTGAATTAAGCTATTAAATACAGGTATGATTCAAAAACGCATAATTATATCATCTTTACAGTGTACAATAAAAATTTTTGACCTATTCACAATGGCATTGCAACATTAATAAAGCAGATCTTTGTAAAATAAAAATGCATGTTTTAAAGATACACATTAGAGGCCCAATGAGGCTCGTGATTGCTCTTATAGTTGGTGAAAATATGAAAGGAAAAGTCTTGTGTGGGACCATTATTACCTGCAATCTCATTAAAGTGATAAATACTCAGCTACCACTTGTAAAATGTACCTTTTAGTAGTCTCTTTGCACTGCATATGGTATTTCTTTTAAACATTAAACCGTAGCTTTTATTTTCTTGATTCATTTATTGAATGAATCCCAGAGCAATTTTACATATGAGTGTAAGTAATATGCTGTATGTCTCAGATGTGTTTTTCAGGAACAAGTCTCATAGTCCCACAATAATTTTATAATAAAGACAAATCGGCAATTTTTTTCCTGTCCCCCCCAGTGAGGAAACCCTAACCTTTTTACTTGAGCATCCACTTACTGGGCACACATTCATGTATTAATTCATTTTCCAAGGGTTTCCCAAGGAAGGAAAAGGTTACATAGAATATGCATGTGTTTTGACTTAAGTTCATTGTTACTGTCCCTTATTAATGTGCATAGATGCAGTGAATTGTATTTAAGCTCTCACTAAACTACCAATTTGACCTTGGCTGTTTGCAGTTAAGTGATTTACTTCAGTCACTGGGGTAACAGAAATGGTGAGAAATAATGGCTGAATGAGGGCAGCTTTTCCCCAAAGTAAAGAGGTCAAAGCTGTTTTCCAAATGGTCATTTGTCTCTCCATTCGTATTCCATCCCTTGAGTCGTACGTATCGGGGCTTTAACGAAATGCTGTCCTTCAAATAAACAATAACTAACCAACTAACACTCATTCAGAAGTCACTAGGACTGGCAAATGCCCCAGCTTTGTGCCACTGTGCTCTCTCTTAGGCAAACAAGCCACTGACTTGGCACTGAAACTTGATCCATTAGTGTTATTATGGTAATTATGCTTATGTGTGCGTTGTAATGAGGCTGTTATACATGGATATTGTGCAAGCGTTGTTCTCCCCATGGCCACAAAAAGGGAGGCTCAGGATGAGCGAACCGACATCATATGTTTGTCATCAACAGATGTGACACAAGTGTCTCTACAACATCCTTCCTTTCATCACTAATCCGAGCAGACAAAGTGCAGGCTGAGATAATGTGGCGTTATTGTAGACTGTCTCTGCAGTGGACTCAGCTTTACATGATGGTTATTAGTGTAAGCAGCTGTTGCCAGTTTATCATTAAACATGTCATCTTTTGTAATGTTATGTACGTTTGTTGAGGGCAAAAAGACATAGCAGTGACAGCTAAAGAAGATTTCTCAAGGGTGAGTGTGGACAGGCAATTAATAATTCCAGACTCTACAATTTGCCTTCCTATGATTGGAGCCTAGAATTTAATTTGTGCTTTAAAGCAAAGTGAAATGATGCTGTTGTCAGTTCCTATACGGCTTTGAAGAATGTTTGCAGTGTGGATGGAAATGTAGTTGTTGTCAAAGTCTGATGCTATTAATAGTCAAGAATTTGATGTGAGCTGCACTTTGTTTGCTTTTCATTTTTATTATGTCATTGTTAATCTGAGTTTAGTTTTAGTTGATCCATAATTCATAAAACTACCAGAATATAGTCTGTATTATGCAGCTGTCCGAATTATGAGATAGAAGGATTTTGCACAACTACTTGGCAAATATGTTGCCGTCTGCTTGTATAAACGTATGTGGTTTTACGAAGCATTTGTCTGTAGGTTTGCCTTTTACAGTTTTAAACATTTTCTCAGAAGGCAAGTTATGGAATGGAGCAGCTGTGTTATAAATTTCATATAAATGAGATGGTGAGTTATTTGGTAATAAAGTTGAGATTAAGTTAGAATAACTGCTCATTTGATTGAATTGCTTCGGCTTATTTAAATGAATATATGAAGAAGACTGACTCTGAGAGAGGCAGTGTCGATCAGTAGAACTGTCTGTTTGAACCAGTTGGGTGTTTAAAGAATCACTTCAGGGCAAGAAAAAAATGTTGTTTGTCAGTTTGATTCAGTTTTATTTATATTGTTTGTAATCTGCGGACACTGGTCAAGACTTTATAATATTATATTATGTGCATGAATGTTGATGAAAATGAATGCTTCATGAAAAATGTTTGCAAATACAGTTTAATATACAGTCTCAAGACTGTTTAGCAAAGACAGACTGTCAAAGCAGGTTTTATTGTGTTTAAACAACAGGTTATTCAGATCAACTTTGAAGAGTTCGACCTGGAAATTGGGTATGATTCTCTGACCATTGGAGATGGAGGGGAAGTAGGCGACTCTAAAACAATAATCCAAGTGTAAGTACTGCACAAAATACCAGTTTTAGATGTTGTAGATATGTTATAAAACCCTAATTTGCAGTCAAATCTGATCTGATGTGTCAGAGCTTGTTTGTGGATTTTTAGACTCTTATTATAAAGCAATTTTAAAAATATTTTTTCTTTCTTTTTTAATGTTTATGCAATAGTTTAAAGTGTGCATCAACCTATGTTAAAGCCACAATGATTTTTAGAATCATATGTGATGAGAGGATGCTTGAAAAGGGCATTTTGATCCCACAGTGACATTTTTGTTGTCCTGTCTGCAGGCTGACTGGCAGCTTTGTCCCAGACCTGATTGTCAGCATGTCCCATCAGATGTGGCTTCATCTCCAGTCTGATGAGAGTGTGGGCTCAATTGGCTTCAAGATCAACTATAAAGGTAGACAGTGAGAGATGATATCAGCACTGAAGTCTGTCTGTATTCATGTGGCTGTCTTTCAGGGCAGCAACAAGTCTATTCTCCCGCCTGCCTTTCTGTCATTTTGTCCGTCTGCCTGTCTCTTCTTTATCTTCTACAAAACTTACTCAATCCAACTGTCAGACTCTTTAACTGGACCTGTACAGATAATGTTAAGGGAAAAAAAAAATCTCCAACAATTTGGCTAGACTTAATTCTCTACTTTTCTCCCATTATCTCTCTCTTGTTGCCATCCTTCCTTCTCTCCTTCCACAGAAATTGACAAAGAGAGTTGCGGTGACCCTGGAACCCCTCTGTATGGCTACCAGGAGGGCAGTGGTTTTTTAAATGGCGATGTTTTGCGCTTTGAGTGCCAGTTTGGATTTGAGCTCATTGGGGAGAGGATGATAACCTGCCAGAACAACAATCAGTGGTCAGCTAATATCCCCATCTGCATATGTGAGTCCCATACATTATTTTTATTTTTCATGACAGCACATAAAGCAAGTGTTTATGCACTTGGAAAGTTCACAATGACACCAGGCTATTGGAGAATGTTATTTTAGCATGCCAACAGCCAGCAGTATGCAGAATGTGTAAAGAGAAATTGATAGCATATGACAATGCTATTTAGGGTTGATTTGAAAGTGAAGAAAGTAGGGTACACATAGTTATATTGCAGAAATACTCTGGAGAAAGGAGTCTGCATTATACTGTACTTTGTCCTTCGTTGAGTCAACCTAAATTCTTTCTTTTTGTTTCAATATACATAACCCATATCCATAGCAAAACTCAAGACGTCTTTTTCTCCGAGTTAACTGTGTCCGTTGGGACAGTGTGCAGTATTCTTGTGCACCAGTATTGCCATATGTCTGTATTTTTGTACACCAGCTCCTCTGCTCCATCCCACTTACAGTATCTCCAGATACTCAACACTCATGGGAAAAGCGCTGCCTCCTGATTGCTTCTCTACTTATACAGTTCTGACATTGTTCTGTACAGAATCTACGGTATAGACCGGCACGTAGCCACGAAGATCCTCTGCAAAAAAAATAGTCTTCAAATTTCTTCAATCATTACCAACGTTTTTTGCTCCTTTCTATCACACAGTCCCCTGTTTCTCCAACTTCACTGCACCCATGGGGACGGTGTTGTCTCCTGATTACCCAGAAGGATACGGGAACAACCTCAACTGTGTGTGGCTGATTATCTCTGAGCCAGGCTCCAGGATACATCTGGCCTTCAATGACTTTGACTTGGAGCCTCCGTATGACTTTCTGACTATCAAAGACGGAGATCAGTCTGGAGCCACAATACTTGGACGCTTCTCCGGAGCAGAAGTTCCCTCCCACCTGACATCCAACAGCAACGTTCTGCAGCTGGAGTTTCAGGCTGATCACTCCATGTCTGGGCGAGGGTTCAATATTACATATAGTAGTAAGTGACTGTTTGATCAAACAATAATATCACATTAAAGCATCTGTAGTCAAATAAAGACATCCACCTTTGTTCATTTTATGGTTGGGGATTAGTGTGATGATTATCTCTGGGCAAATATTAACACTGATTCTCTGAGCTCATTTGCTCACGTTTTACAGTAATTTAACAATAAAAAGATGAATTGACTGCAAAAAATATGCATTTTATATTTTATTGGTAATAAAGGAGGAAATGAATTTCAGAAGTACCTCTAATTCAACTTAATCTGTTTCTTCTCATTCAATACAGATTCTCATCCCTCCTTCTCTTTTCAAATGTTTTTTAATAATAGTAACACCTAAATTTATTGCATCTAAAAAAACAGTAAATTGAAGCAATATGCCAAAAAAAAGGAAATGAATTTCAGAAGTACCTCTAATTCAACTCAATCTGTTTCTTCTCATTCAAAACAAATTCTCATGCCTCTTTCTCTTTTCAAAGATTTTTTAAATAATAGTAACACCTAAATTTATTGCAGCTAAAGAAACTTTACAGTAAATTGAAGCAATATGCCAAAAAAAGAAACATCAGAGGTTACAGTTAAAGTGACAGTGACATGACCAAATTACACTTGAGTTAGAATAGGCATATTAATCTGGTCAAATGTGTTTTGACACATGTTTTAGCTTCAAGGAAAAAGGCTCTAGGTTGCAACCAAAGTGGAGCACAAAAAGCACCATTTCAAACCATGATAGTGTTGAATTCTTATGCCTTGTTGCCTATTCCAATGCTATCGTAATTCTTTTTTCTCTTCGGGAAAGCCTAACAAGCTCTAAAGACAGAAGCTATTGTCAACCTCAGGTGTACAGAGCAGACCTCTGTAGGGTTTTTTTCCCTCCCTTATGGACAGCTACATCCATTTCCCTTATCTCCCTACTACTCAAAGACCCCATTTTTCATTCACACAAGAGCGTTTGTCACCAGATCTTGTTCTCTTTCTTCTCATTACAAGCTTTTGGACGTAATGAGTGCCCTGACCCTGGCATACCGTTGAATGCTCGGCGCTTTGGGGACAGTTTCCAGCTGGGGAGCATCATCTCGGTGGTCTGTGAGGAGGGCTTCATCAAGACTCAGGGGGCTGACACCATCACATGCCATCTGGAGGAAGGCAAGGTGATGTGGAGCGGACTCATCCCCAAATGTGAAGGTACTGAGATGCAAAATGATTGTGTGGATGTTGGATAGATAAGTCATCTCTTCAGCTGGGATGAGAAAGAAAGAACAGAGAGAATTTGGATAAAAAAAAAAAGTGAGTGGGTTATGTGAAACTCGCAGCTCAGTCCACCCAAACCAGGCTACTTTTATTTTCAGGTATTTGTGTAACTCCAATTCTTTGGTGACTCATCCTATATGAACATTTTTTTCTGCATTTTTCATGTGGGTACAAACAGAATATGGAGTAGTATCATCTTTAAAACAGCATTTTTTATTCTTCCTCTCCTCTTATATTTTTGTCTTCCCCATTCCTCTAAATATTCCCCCTCCTCTCTCTCCTCCAGCTCCTTGTGGGGGACACTACTCAGGGCCGTCTGGTGTCATCCTCTCCCCCGGGTGGCCCGGCTACTACAAAGACTCCCTGAGTTGTGAGTGGGTCATCGAGGCCGAGGCGGGACGCTCCATCAAGATTAGCTTTGACAGGTCTGTATGACAGTATGGCAACAACTCAGGCGTGGAAACAAAGACACACACTCCCACAAAGATGGACAAAAACCGACAGTCCACAATCAATCTTGTAGTATATCTACATATTGGTGCTGCGTTAGTGCTCGTTTACTTAAACACAATCAGACACTGATCTTTCTTAATTAAATACATGCACACATAACATTTATGCACACACTGGACATGTGCACAAGCACACATGGCCTTCCCTCGGCCCTACAAGCATCTATAAGCGTGGACTCAATTTTAGTAATTGTTGAAAGCCTTGAATATTTCCTTTATTTTGCTTTCTGGCTTCACTCACTTTCTCAGAACTGTAACAACAAGAAAAAATCCTCACTTTGAGATCATTATTAACAGTGAAACCATGAAATTCTCCATTTTTTTCAGACATCCTTTCTGTCACTTCTTTGTAAACAAAGAAATAATTTTCCTATGATTTTGTTTTTGTGAAATGAACCCAACTTCCTTTCTTTATTTTAAAGGACTTCAGGGACTCTTATGTCTACTTTCTACAATTTATGGCGGTATTAGACTTGAGCTTATATGCACATCTGTTTTTTTATTAAGAACATAAAGAAAGCACTGATTTCAATCTGAAGACACAGGAAGATGTTTTCTCAATAACATTCATGCTCATATCGAGGCTGTATGTTGTGATATCCGTTGTGTGATGATGTTGAGACCAGAGGCTGGCCACAGATCTATTCACGTCACATTACCAAGAAGCTCATTGATCTTCTACTATGGCAATTATTGGAATGTTTGCAGAGCAAGGAATTTCTTCTCATCTTTCACCAGAAAATTAGAATGTTTTCTCTGTCAAACTAAAAATATTGTTCTGAATACAAATTACTGTTGATTCTGCAGCTGTCTCTCTTCTCTTTAAAGGTTTCAAACTGAGCTCAGTTATGACTTTCTGGAAGTACATGATGGTCCCAATCTGCTCTCTCCTCTGATTGGCTCATTTAATGGAACCCAAGTACCACAGTTCCTGTTTAGCAGCAGTAACTTCCTGTATCTGCTGTTTACCACCGATAACAGTCGATCAAACAGTGGTTTCAAGATCTTCTACGAAGGTGAGAGTGTTGCCTTGTTACACTGCAGAACATGAATGTAGATGAGTTATGTTTTATCAGTTATTTCTTTGATGTTGCATAAATATTTTTTGATAAAAATGAGATAAGATTTGATTTAAGATGAATGCTTTTCATAGATACTTCCAATAAAACAAAAACAAAACAAGCTCAAGCGTGCTGTGGTTGAAAGGGCTGTAAAATTAAACTGGTCAGCTTGTCTTGTAACACTTTCATGGCATTTCTGTGTGTCAACACTAAACTGTGTTGAGGATGTGTTTCAGATGGATTACATAACACCAGTATTATCACAAAAACTTGTCCTAATGAGCTTAGTTTCTCATGCTGAAACCAAATTTATTCAGTTTAGCTGTGAGGATAACAAGTGTTAAGAGTGAGACTGCGTTATTTCAAACACTGCTTATTTTGGGAAGGGATGCAAACCAAGGTCTGCACGGTTGCTTCTATTTTCTGTTGACTGCGGTAAATTCCTCACAATTCACAAATATTTAAGTCAGTTTAGTAATAGTATTTTAAAAACTGTTAGCAAGGACTGTGTGAGAGGTTGGGGATGACTCTTGGGTAAAATGAAATATTAGGGCAAAGTGAGCTGTACTTTAAATATATAATTGCGAAAGTATGGTATGTATTTGTGTTAATGCTAGTTGTTCAAGTTAATTGCATGAACTTTTCAGCTATTTATCTAGTTAATAGTCTTCTGTTTGAGATGTTTCCATGTTGTAAAGCTGAAAGCTTCATTTAGCTTGATGTGTAGTGCACATTATGCCATTATCCATATATAGATTATCATTGTTGAAATGTTGGGTTAATTAGGGCCCTGCAGCCGTCTGTTTGTATGTATGTCACATGTTTGTCAGGTTTTGCTGTTGAAGAGAGGGAATTTTAATGTTCCTTTTGCAGCTGTTTTAATCTCAGAAGCTACCCCTACTGTTCACAATATTTCTGCAACAAGCAACCATCTAGAATCATGTTAATGTTCCTTTCTACTGAGTAAACAAGTTGAAAATCATTTGGTGACTCTTAGCTCTCGGATAGAAGCTGTGTAGTAGTCAATACAAATTCTCCAGCTAGTCTTCAGTATTCTGTGGCGGAAAATCAAACACTTCTGCTATAAACTCTAAATGTAAACAAATGATGAAAGTAAATAAGAACAAGTTCAGTGGAGGTGTGGGATTTGTGTCAACAAAGGACTTGATCAGACACGCGTGCCTGGAGCTGTGATTCTCTGACAGTATGCCTGCAGGGAGAGAAAAATGTTTATTGTTAGGCTATCCAAATATTCTCTTACATTTTTTTTACCTTTTGTCAGATTCAGCAGTAACCCAAAGTTTAAAGATTTCTAAAGCTTGTAGAGAAAGGTTGACTTGAAGTCCTCAACTGAAGGTAATGATTAGCCAGAATTTAAGGACAGTTTGTATTGTAAGATTTTTTTCTTTTCTCATCATTGTGCATGGAGTGGTAAGCTTTGAAAAAGCTAATAGAAAAATATTCTGGACATAGTGCGATCTATTTTCACAATTGTTTGCACTAGCACCATTACCCCTGTCATTTCAATTTGATTCATAAGACAGAGTTTGTTATTATGTCTGTATTATTGACTGAAAGCGGGCCACAAGTGGATTTGTCTTATTATGTTCCACTCTCAAGTGCATTTCTCTTTTGTTGATGAGGCTATTGAAAAGCAATAACAGTAAGATCATATTAGCTTCTTCCATTGCCATTTAGGACATATCTTATTGCTGAAATACTGTGGGGAAACCTAGCCTACTTCATTTGTAAAATTGGTTGTACAAGATAAGGGTAAATTACGCTGTGAGTACACTGAAGCACAGAAACACTGTAATTACCCTTGTATGTAGGAAACTTGTTCAGTTCCAAAAAACCAAAATAAAACGGAAAAATCTACAGAATATGTAATCGCATATTTAATGCAAATGAAAAAACAGCACATTCTAAAAGACTTTATTGGGTTAGGGATCAATGCCTGCAAGCAATAGGGGAGTAGCAGCAGTGATCAATGAATGCTCTACTTCTTGCACATGTTGTTAAACCAAAATTCCACATTCCTTTTCTTACTAAAAATACCAAGTTTTACTGAAGTATAGGAAGACAGGATTTTTACAGAAGTGTAGGAAGTACAAAAGGAAGCTCTGTGTTATCAGACAGGAATAATCAGGCAGCCTGGATTGTTATACAGGTTACTATTGTCAGTGAAAATCTACAAACCCAGTTGTATGACTGTGTTGCACTGTCAAAAATATCAGTACATATAGCTAAAAACAACTTTTGAAGACTGTGCAGTATAACTTATCGATCGATTTAATATTTCTTTTAATCATGTATTTTTTTTGCTGTTTTGTGTTTCTCAGATCATACAATATTTGTTTCACTGCCTGAACGTGTATCTGGTGTTTGATTCTGTAATAGATGCAATTTTACATGTGTGTTTTGTACCTTTAAATGCACTGAATGCTGAGCTCAGAGCCACTGATATGAGACATAAAGAACATAATGAACAGGATCTTTTTTCCAGATATGTTAAATCCTTTCACTAAGTCAGTCACCTGATGGAATAGAAATTAAACTTGAACCAAGGTGCGTTTGAAAGAAGAACAGCACCTGATAAGTAGTAGTACCTACAGCTTTAATTCCTTTTTTGAATTAGATACATAAAATATGTGTGGCTCCTGTTGGTGGTGGTAGTAGTAGTAGTTGTAGTTCATTCTGTATAGCACCTTTTATAAACAGAGTTTACAAAGTGCTTTACAGTCAGGACAAAAAAGGATACTCAGGAAGAACATTGAACAACAGAAGGCCGGTCAGTCCAAGCACGGTAAAAGATTCTCAGAATAACACCAAATAATAAAATACCACATGCAAGTGAGGCAAAGAGAAAGAGAGGGAAAAAGAAATATAGAGGATAAAATTTTAAATTCAAGGCTAAAATTACAATAATAGTATTAGTCGATAAGTAAAATAGATACATAAATATGAAAGTAAAGGGTATAAGAATAAAATGAACAATGAAATAAATACATAAAGTTAAAAACCCAGTTAGACAATAAAAATAAAAATAATCATAGCACAAGACATTTCTGGTATCTGTCTCTGATCAGGCATACTTTTATCTAAATTGCATTTTTTCAGTGATCTCTTTGTGGATATGGCTGCTCTAGAAATACTGACTGATGTATTGAACAATAATCAGACTGTCTGACTGTAGACGTATTCCAGGAGTGACATAAAATGAATGCTTAAGTGTTAAATGAAATGGCAAAACTAGGAGCTAAAAATACAGATTCTGAAAATTCCTCCTTAGAAAAACCCACTCAACGATGACCTGACAACTGCAACACAACTGTTGCCAGTCAGTGCCTATAATCAGCATATTTTTAGTGCGTCAAAAGCAACCCTATTTGGAAGATATCCAAGCGGCAGTCCTGGAAATCACAGGGAAAAATGGGGGCATCTCTTTGCAGCTTGCGTCATTGAGAATTAGGAGAGAACAAGCACTGTGAAACCAGCTCAGTGTCAAAACCAGGAGACAGAAATGTTTTATGACAAGCAGAAGTGGCAGTTCAACACTTGCATAAAGCTGGGAGAAGTGTATTTGTACAGTTTCTCTCAGGTTGTACCCCCAATTCTCTCTCCCCATGAAACTGCTGCCCTGTACTCCACCACAGCACTTACCTAACATCCACATTTGACCTTCTCCCAGTGGGTGACATGCTGATATCAAAAAATGGTAGCATGAAGATGAAACCCTGTCTGCTCAAAAACCAAAGGAACCGACAACTCTATCAAGGTTATTCAGAAAGAAACTGTCAAACACTGCAGCCATCACTGCAATAGTACATTTGTCTACAAAGACTCTACTGTGTTGTGCCATAATATGAACCAGCCTTTGTCATTGTTTGAAATGTCTTTTGTTTGTCGTTGAGGATTTTTTTTTTTTCATTTCTGAGTAAGCCAGGATTCTTTTGCAAAGTTAAAAGTCAAAATAAAAGTCAAAGTAAGTCTCATGCTCTGGAAAATTTGCTTTCTATATTATGTATGCGACCTGAGACCTACCTTTTGTTGTGATGATTGTAACAACATCAAAGATTCCATCAGCACTTTTTTTTTTTTTAGATGAATGCGCCCTAGAAATTTCTGGGATTGCAAAAATAGAAGTGCTGTTTCATGTTTCATGAAAGCTGTATGACTTGAATATACCTCTGTAGCCCAAAGGTCATATTTTATTTGCATAATCAGATCACTTCTTCTGTATAAATAGTTCAACAATGTCTAAAAAGCAGTATGTCAGAATGAAAATGCAGTCACTTTCAGTAAAGCTGCACATGATGCAAACGCACATGTGCATGGAATGCAATAAAAACACGTGACTTTGTAACTGTGATCATATTTCAGCAAGTTTATAGGCTAACACACTAACTAGACACAACTTCCAGCTTCTGGAATTTTGTGGTTGCTCAAAAGACTTGTTTTAAAAAACAAATACAACACTAATGCACTTACTTACTACTGTAAATATGTGCAACTGTTTCGAACATATCCATATAAACAAATGCTTTTGATCTTATTTCCTCTAGTGGTCACATTGGACACCTACTCCTGCATGGATCCTGGCATCCCAGTGAATGGTGTACGGTTGAGCCACGACCTGTCCATCGGCTCCACTATTTCCTTCCAGTGTGACCCAGGATATAGACTGAGCCACGAGGAACCGCTAGTCTGTGAGAAGAACCACTTTTGGAGCCATGCACTGCCCACATGTGATGGTATGTTTACAGGAATTCTTCCTGTGCCATTAAACACAGGCTTTAATCTCAGCAGTGAAGTACATAACACGGCAATTTTTTGTAATTATGTTGTTAAAATGACTCTGGGTGACACTACATGGCATGAAATTATTTTTGAAATTGAAAGAGCAGGAAATACAAGGACTACCTTTGTCAGTTTGGAATTTTGGCATAAATATTAAGAGTAACTGAAAGGAAATTGCTTGGTGAAAACTTGAAAAGGTGCCTAAATGTGATACTGCACCAGATGAGCTAATTAGGATGTTAGCATCATTTTGAGAACACTAAGTATGCATCTACTGTCAGTCAACCATGAATACTTTAAAGATGCTGCCACTAGTAACTGGCACGAAGTTTCTAAATTCATAAGTCCTCTTTAGCCTAATAAAAAAGTGCATGGTTTAGTTGGGTCGATGTAATCACATGAGCATGACTGACTGGATATGTGCAGTCTAGAGCTGGTTTGGCTGACCAAACAGACACTTAACACTCGTGAAAGTGCTTTTTATTTGGTAAATATGCCCACTGCTTGCGTGAATAACTTACTGAATCATGTAATACTGAAGACCGATTATACTCCACTTCACAGCATGAAGTTCTGCGTGTTCCTTATAGTGTATTTCACATAACCTCTCAGTCCCTGAGCTGAGTTTGTTTAGAACCCCATTAAAGCACAATCGTGGCAATTACTGCTGCAGTGCACAAACCGTAAATGATGTCCCCTTGTCACGGATCACTCAGCTGAAACAGAGATACAAATAAAATACATGCATGCGTTGTCAGGGAGCAGCATGCCGTGCTTATGATACAGCTTCATCCCAGTGGTGGCTCTAAAAATGCATTTTATTTCCTCAAATGTTTTCTTGCCTAGGTGTGTGCCAGATTGGTGCCAAATGCTTTGGCCCTCTGCCTATTGAGCCTCTAAAGTAGATCATTTGCCAAGCATACTCATTCACTTTTAATGACTTTATGTAATTTTGGCTTATTAATAATATATTTGGTATAATTTTGTTGGTGGGTGAGGATTCAGGCCTTGATGTGTTGTGCTTTCTTGACAAGCCCAAGGGTGAAAGGAGAGAGGATAAGAATGGGGTGGGTGTGCAGCTGTGGAGCCCAAGGCGTCCCAGTGATCCTCTAAAACATCATCTGACACTCATTACTTATAAAATATCACATACACAACTGCTCTACTTCTAATATTTGCCAACAGTAGCTGTTTTTTTGAGGACGGCATCCATGCATTTGGCTGCACTGCCACCCCTAGGTTATTCAGGCCACAGACCACACGGGTATGAACGAGGAAAAACAAAACATAAATCTTGTCTAATTTCAATGAATGCTATATTTAAGATGCACTATGCTTTATCTGAATTGACTGTTCATATGAAACCCAGTGACACCATTAGAAAACATTTACAGGTTTGGACAATATCCAATTACAGCAGATAACCTTCAGGCACGTCTCACATTAACCTCCCAGCCAATCAGGATAGAGATTTATCTCATTAACTTCCTTTGATTAGATAAGGAGCTTTCTGTGCAGTAAATTATGTCAACAGTTCATGAGTCATAACGCTGAGGTGACATAATTGTTGTGCCATCTTTAACTGCTTTACATGCGGGGCACCACTGGACCATCTATCTAACCTGATTGGAAAGTAGTTGCTCTTTAATTGTTTGTATTTGCACAAAATTTACAGTTCCTTTGACATCACAATGGAAATAAATCCAGATGCTCTAATCCGCTGAGTGTGCTTGTCACTTCTTGTATATTGTAAGTAAATTTAATGGATTATCGTGTTTAAAATACCAGGAGAGAGAGAAATATGGATAGATAGCTGAATTAATGAATAATTTATTGTCCTGTTAGGCAGAAGGGCTGGTTTGGAGAGAGGGAGAGGAAAAAACATTGTGTTGGCAGAATTACAGGTACTCATAAAAATAGCAGGACAGGATGTAATATGACTGAAATGCATTATTCATCTAAATCGCTGCTCTGTCTTCAGGTGAAGGATTTATTGGTTCATTTACAATTCTCATCTCTTTCAGCAACAGTTATCACTCATTATCTTCTCTTCCTATTCAGCATCATGTGGCGGGGATATCAGGGGACCTGGAGGGATCATCTTATCACCTGGATACCCTGAGTTGTATCCCAACTCTCTGAACTGTACCTGGACTGTAGAAGTCAGCCATGGAAAAGGTAGGAAACCATGCTAATTTAAAATAACATGTTTTTCACTGTGCATGTATAAATCCAGAGTGTTGCAAAATATATTTGGTCTTGAGCCACGTGTAGTTAGAAATTCTTAAAGTACAGATATGTTAATTTAGGATCATATCTAGTTTTTTTTTACTTAAATGAATTCAACACAGTTTTTATGGTTCTAGCCTTTAGTGACACATTCAATATTCCTAATAATGGCCAAATGATGTACCCATAAATTAGAAGAACAGCCCTGAACATCACAGGGATTTATTATTAGAGTGAGAAGTGCATAAAGTGCATATTTTGAGCAATGATAATTTCAGGTTTCTTTTCCCTATTACTGGCACCTGGCCAGAAAAGAAGTGTAGGAATCATTTTACATTCTGGACTGTTCACTTGTTGAAAAATTACCCGTGATTACTTTTTAAAAAGTGTTTTCCAGTATCAAAGCATTCAGTTTGTTTTGGAGCTTCTCTTTATCAGTAGTTTTTCCACTTAATATGCTAATTTGAGCAAATGATGTACAGTAGGGTGCTTTTTACGCTCCTCAGTCAAATGGAATTTTTGCACTTTTAGGAGACTATTGCATTTTCTACATGTATTACTTAGTTCATTTAATGAATAGCTTTGACATTTCAGCGCTTCACTTGCTAAGAGGTTCCTGGTATCTGTTGTCTTCCCAATTATTCTTTATTTTATTAGTTTAATTCTGTTATCTCAGGACTCGCTGTCAGTTATGTGATCACTAACCAGTTCTCAAAGACGCTTCTCATTCATTATTATAATATCACACTGAGCTTATCTGGGTACTGTGGCTATATTATCCTCATATCATGGTGTTTCTTATTATCCTTTTACAAATGGCCCGTTGAAGTGCCATTTTGCATTCTTAGGAGATTATTTGGAGATCCTGATATACCCACATTTGATTTTCCAAAGGTTTTAATCATTGTTCCCTACTTTGTCACGTAATATCAATAATATAATTACTGTCCACATACTCCTACCCACTGAGTTCATGGAGGCAGGTTAATTATGTTCGTGACTGTGTGCGTCTTCTGTGAATAGACTTCACACAATTTATTAGTGGAGGACCTCTAAATGACTTAATTCTTCCTTATATAGCAGCACTGTGACATTCATTGGCTTTATTGTTCCAAAAATTGTATTTTGTCAGCATTATGCTTTTTTTAATTTCTCATATAGATCTTTTAACATTCAACAATAACTGAGTCCCAAATTGCACCTGCAACTGCATTTAGACTGAGGCAGTTAGCAGCAAATATTGTACAAAAACATATAAAAAGCTGTGCAAATTTGGGAATCAAAAGACTTTTATATTTGCCCCACCTGATATGTCAAAGCTTAATTAGCATTTTTTATTAATTTCACAATTTTAGTTGATTGTATGTGACTTAAAGATGGAGGGTCTTACAATTTACTGAACGAAAACAAATCTGTGAAGTCCCTAGAATCACCATTTACAATGTGAAATTTTAATTTAGTAACAAATACATTTGGATAAATTAACAAATCAATTGTCTTTGCGTTTAATTCACATAGATGGACTGGTTTTTAACACTTTGAGACCGTTATGGTTGCTCTAAAGTTGCACCAGTTGTACCAGTACCTGTGCATTGAGCTAAAGAGCTAACCTGAACTATGATATAGCTGCTGCACCATAGTCCATGTCCTATGTAGTATATTCCTTTTACTTGAGACAGTTTTGATTGCCTTTAATTTTCATCAACATTAACAAAAACACAGATGGTTATTCCATCAGGAGTTTTGTTTTCAACTTGAGAAAAACATAACTCTTATGTGAGACAACTGATTCTGAACTGTTTTTCATAGAACTGATTCCCTTTCTGTATTTTCACCTTTTGACTACTCATTGGAAAAACAATTTCCTCTTTAGGGATGGCAGCTATGTCACTATTCCATTCTTTAACACAGCATACTGTAGCCGCTGTATCAGTGTTGGGAAGTCGCCTCACAGGGATGGCTCTTGATTAATTGATCATTTGCCTTTTCTGCTCTGTAATTTAATTGCCATTTTAAAAAGCACAATCAATCATACCTCTTTCGTATTTATTTTAAGGCCATTTGGGACTTTTCTTTATCAAGTGAGCCCAACGTTGTGGAGGACGTTATAGACATTTTTGAACATTCAACAGATGGCATTGAAATGGCAGAACTGATTGTTCTGTAAAGCAGCCAACTGGCCATCATGGATGAAAGAGGATGTTATTGGATCTGAGTTACAGTATGAAGGAAGAGAAATGTGCAATTCATACAGGCACTGACATACTTTGGGAAGCATAAAATATTTGTTGCTAGAAATTGTAGGAAAAAATATTAACTAAAAGACAATATAGATTCTCCTTGCTGCTGTTGATGATCTTTAATCAAGTTTGTTCTCATGTGAATTTTTCTCATTGGCCGCCAAGGGTTGTGTTGCCCTAAAGTTTTAGTTTCACAAGTTCTGCAAAAAATATTTAGAAATGCTCATGGCACAAGTGGAAAGGCCATTCTTCTTCAATTTTCTACTTATTTGACATTTTACCTTTTGTTTTATTATTTTATGATTTATTAAAATTCGGCTTCTTTGTTTCAGAATGATTATTTCATTTTAGTGTGCTCATTCCTACTGCTGCTTGAAATATTTAGTTTTTAATAAATGAAAAATGCATCGTGTAGATGGATGTCTTGCTCATTAAAATGCCATTCGAAATTAATAGCTCTATTCACTTTCAGTTTGAGGTCACTGCATTCAGTTTTAGATTGTGCCCTTAATTTTGAGCAACAAATCCATTTGTTGACCTTATGGGTCAGATTGAACCTGGGAAGAATGAATTGCATATTTTTTAAGGCGCTCTCTGTCTCTATCGTCTTTTTTTTCTGAACACCCTTAACACTGGCCTTCATTTTCTCCTCCAAGGTGTCCAGTTCACGTTTCACTCCTTCCACCTCGAGGATCATCATGACTACCTTCTGATAACAGAAAACGGCAGCTTCGCTCAGCCACTGGCTCGACTCACCGGCTCAGAGAGGCCGGCGCCGGTTAATGCCGGCCTGTATGGGAACTTCAAGGCCCAGCTACGCTTCATTTCTGACTTTTCCATTTCACTCCAGGGATTCAACATCTCCTTCTCGGGTAAGAAAAGCACATGTGGGTTCTGTCTGTAGGAGGACTGGAGGGGGTTGGGGGTGGTATTGGTACATTTATAGACAGGATGGTTTTTTAACAGAGAAAAGATTGTGAATTGTGTGGAGGAGGAAGAAGGGAGGAGTAAGGGTGCTGAAAAT
The DNA here is from genome assembly GCF_021347895.1 of Acanthochromis polyacanthus. Taxonomy (NCBI): domain Eukaryota; kingdom Metazoa; phylum Chordata; class Actinopteri; family Pomacentridae; genus Acanthochromis; species Acanthochromis polyacanthus. Next base: position 14,232,210 of record NC_067124.1, read on the forward strand.
GTGGTGGGTGGAGTTGTTAAGAAGGGATGGAAACCAAAGAGGAAAGGCAGTGACGGGCAGACAGAAGGAAAAAGACAGTTCTTTCAACAATGAGATCAAAAGCACTAAGCCTCTCTAATGCATGCAGGAAGTAACATGTGAGGAGTGATTTGTCGGTCAGAGCGGGAGCAGGCTTGCCTCATGCCTCAGGCCTGTGGCGATTACAGGGGGATAATTAAGAGACAGCGGGTCATGCAGGTAGAGGATGTCTGACCAGGATGAGAATGATCATCAAAGCATAACATGTGGGCCGTTATCCTGAGGACGGAGGAGGCAGCGGGGCAAAGGGGCTTTTACAAAAATAATGGGCCCCCCCATACAAACTAGGGAATGTAAAATTACGTGGAAGGTACAGATGTGAGGCCTAGGGAGGGAGATGGAGGGAGATGAGACAGATGGTGATACTGAGTGAAAAGAGTTGATGGAGAGGGCGGAGAGAGAGTGACGGCGGGAGATACACAGTAAAGTAAAAAAGCAGAGAGAGAGAGTCTGCTTTGTGAGCATTCTGGCTAAATGTTTGCCTGCTGTTCGCTGAAGTGAAGCATAACTTATGCAGCCATGAATATTCATGAAACCTAATTTTTGAGTGTGTGTGTGTGTGTGTGTGTCCTTGCGTGCTCTGTAATTAGCATCTATAGATTTCCTGATTAGAATTAATTTTTTTAACCTTTTGCGACCTTTGATGAAAGTCTGCCGATGCTCAGGCCACATCCTACAGCTGTAATTTTTAGCTGAAGTCAATGAGCCTACATAGCTATGCATACTACCAGATGTAGACAGCGAAAGAAATGTTGGTGAGAGTAAGACCTTATTGTTGTTATGCAGCCCGAGTAGCATCATCTCAACTTTTAAGGCCACCGACAACCTGCGTATAAAAATAATGCACAGAGGGCGGCCTAGTTTTAAGAGAGCCCATCCTTCAGCTGGACGTCCTGGATCCAATCTTTGTGCACACATCTCAACCTCACTAAGTGTCCTTGTGCAAACCCGTTAATCCCCACAAACTAATATTCTGTAGCTGAACGTGCGCTCTTCTTTGGAGGGAAAAAGATAAAAGACAAGAACTTATAACAATGACGTTTTAGAAAGACAAGATGGTTTTATTTGTTGCGTCTGATTGTTTGGTTTGCAGAGTACAATCTCGAGCCCTGTCAGGATCCAGGAACGCCTCGGTTCGGATGGCACACGGGCTCCAAGTTTGGCATTGGTGACTCGCTGGCATTCTACTGCAACACTGGCTACCGTCTGCAGGGGGCGAGGGAGATCGTATGCTTGGGAGGTGGCCGCCGCATGTGGAGTGCCCCTCTGCCAAGGTGTGTGGGTACGTGGTCAGCTGCTTTTATTCTGTTTCCTTACCTGTCTGTGTACGTGCATTGCAGAATGTATCCAATGTCAGCCTTTAAATGTGTTTGGCACAGATATAAACTTTTTAGTAGACGTTCGAGAACTCAATGGAATTGGATTTGCCTAAGTAGACTACAATTAAAAGCTCAGACCTGTGATTAACTACGAGGTTCGAGCTATCCTGGGAGATCTTTTTCATTGAAGGTTGCTCAAGGGCAGGTTAAAGGAGAAGAGTTTACAGACGATACCGCTGCACATTGTAAGACTCCAGAGATGTAGAGAGTTCATAGCAGAGGCAGTGTGTCTTTTAAACCATCACAGAGCTCAACATGTTTGTGACGTTTGATGCTCTTGTTGGTGCACATAAATCTTGCAGAGAAATACTCAACATGTACTGACGTCACTTCCAGTCAGAGTCTATCATTTGCTCTGTACTTGTTGATTCAGAGCAGTTAATTCTGGAAAGCAATGCTCTGCTGTTTAGTCTTGGCAAGAAAGGCAGTGGATGTTTTACACTGAGCATTTGATAGTCTACTCACAGTTTTATAATGTGTCAGTGCCAGTTGGTAATGATTATTATGATGCTAAAGTAATAAAAAGGGATGGGCACTTGGGATGAGTACGCTCATCCAAATAAGACATTTGAATTATACCTTTATCTTTTTAGTAACCTGCTAATGAACCAGTTATGTGATGCCTATTAGTTTTAGTAAATTTATTCCAAATCCGTTCTTGCTGTGCATGTTGTTGTGTAACTGATTGTGCCTGTTGCCTGTGTTTGTTTAATGCAGCGGAGTGTGGATCGACAGTCTCCAACAATGAGGGAGTTCTTTTGTCTCCAAACTATCCAATGAACTACGACAACAGCCACGAGTGTGTGTACAGCATCCAGGTCCAAACAGGCAAAGGCATTAATATCACCGCCGACACCTTTCAACTGGCACAAGGTGACATTCTCAAGGTAAAGACAAAGCAATTGTATTTCTCTGTAGACAGAAAATAGATCACCAATGAACAAACAGAGAGCAGGCGCTAGTCAAGTCGTTTTATGCTGTTGTTTTTAAATTGGCATTTAATTTTTAGAGCAAGGTTTTGGTGCTTTTTATTATGTGCAGCATGGGAAACTAGAAAATGGATTTTGTGGAAAAACACCGGGCAGCATGCAAAATTGTTTTGCCTTGGAAGTCAGAGCAAAGGCCAAACAACAGCAACAACATCATCCCGTTAGGACAGAAAGGATTCATTTCTTTCCTCAAGGGCATTCTAACAGTTTTGGTAAGCACCGCAGATGTGATGTAAATGACTGTGTAGTTCTACTTCACATCTGGGATGCACTCTTTTTGGGATGCAGATGTCTTGTCTAATGCTCCAATTAACAGCATTGTAGCCTACTCTCTGTGTTTCTAGTAATGGAGTCGTGCAGACAGTAATCTCTTGTACTTAGGCATTTTGTGAAAATTTGAAATATGGAAAGACATGCTTAGGAAGAGAGCTAAATTGCCTTGAAGGAAAGAGAAAAAAAAAAAAACAGGAGTGCCTTAGTAGTATTTTAAAGATCGAACACGCAGTTTTTTATTTCATGTTATTTCACAGATGTCAATCGGGAAGGATTAAATATACAGCTAGAAATTCGTAGTTGAAGATTCAAAAGGGTTCTTCTTCAACTAGTAATTTCCACTAGGTACACAAATAAAAAAATATATAAATATATGTGATGAAAAAGAACAACAAACAAAAAGATTAGAAATGCCATTAAGTTTCGCAAAAGTCCACAAAACCCTGAAAAACACTGTAAGCATTGTGCTCGTTGCTTGGGGAATGGATAGTTTAACGATTGCTGGATTGTAGTATCTAATTATTGAAAAACACTTAATATTTGCTCAAATACATCCAACAGCGTAAAATACAAACAAGAGATTTTTTATTTTAACATCATTAGTCCATCCTTGTTGACTTAACTCTACAGATGCACCGAATCAGATCAATGGGAAGAATTACAGTCATTCCAATGTAATTTTCACATCTCATTGGTATTGCAGTAGAGATACCATGTGAAACAGGATATATCACACTAATAGCTCCTTTTTAATTGTTGCTCTCTTTCTTCAGTATTAATATTTAATTCCCAATATAAGTGGTAAAACTCTCCATGCTCCTTTCTGTCTCTGATTAGCTGTATGATGGTAAGGATGGTGCAGCTCCACTCCTTGGCACCTACACCGGCACCTTGATGCAAGGTCTGTCCCTCACCAGCACTTCCAACTATCTGTGGCTGGAATTCTACTCTGACGAAGAGACGACTGCAGCGGGGTTCCGGCTCATATACCACAGTAAGTCACATTTCTTTTCCCCTGGGGGAGGAGGGCCCTAAAGCTTTTCCAAATGAGCGAATTTAGCCTCACTTCAGGAGCCAGGCATTTCAAGTAGCAGAATTTAAAAGAAAATTTTAATTGACCCTCACCCTTCCTCACTGTGTCTTTCACTGTCAGGGTATCCATTAAACACAGCGTGGTGTTTCTGCTTCTTTCCTGCAGAAAAATTTGCTTTTTTCCTTCCCTTCCGATCTCTGCCTCTGTCTCCTCTTTCTGAATCCCTTTACCATCTTTTATTTTTCTTTCCACTCCTGCAATTAGTGTCCATGCCTGCCTAACTGTACCTTGTTAAAACAGGTGAATTATTGTTGGGACTGTTTGAAATCACTGTGCCCGTGTGTGTGTGTTGGCATTGTGTATGTACATGCACTGTAAGCAGTGTGTGCCTCTACATATGTGTGAGTGCTGGTGTGTATTGAAAGTTTCGGACACTGCTGTAAGTGGGCCAATAATAGATGGGTTTGTTTCTGCCCCTAATTGGCTTGCTGACTGTGTGTTGTTGCTAACCATTTTAATTTATTATTGTGACGAGAGAATGTTTTGGTGACACTGCATTTTGCCATCCAATTTAAAGTGTTTTTGTGTTTCACCTGCAATTGAGCTCTTTGAATTCTTTTGGTTTAGCCGTGGGTTGTCTAAGACAGAATTCAACATACAGTAGTTGGCGGAAGTTCTGTTTTGACTTCTAAACAGTTTTGAACTTTTCAACAGTTTTTAAAGTTTTGGGCTAACTTACAGCTACTAGCCTGCAATTTTTATTGTGTGATAATTACACTAAATGTTCCAGGTACTCACAGGAAAGCTATAAATTCTTTACAAAGGAATGCCATTCAGCAAGGATTTAAGGATTTAGATCCTAACAGACCCGCAAAGCTAAAAACAAAATGTGCATTTATCAAAAATGTGTGCTAATTTGCAAGTAAATAAATTAGCATCTGTATTTAAATACAACTGCAATTAGCTTAATTACAAGCTGCCTTTTGAGTTACAGAATAACCCATAATTAAGTGTCACAAAATTGGATTCCTTCTGTAACTTCTTTCCAAGGGATGTGCACAAAGTGAAAAGCGTAATGTAAGCTAGTGCCCTTTATCCATCTGAAAATGCAGTCTTCACATGGTCTTTTCTATCACAATGAATAGCCCTTTTCAACCTGGAGAGGATTGACTGATGTATGAACAGCGAGAGGGCAAGGAGAAGGTGGAACATGGTCACCTTAAATCTTGTGTGAACATGAAATCTGATCATGTTTTCATGACACTTCTACCAAAAGTGCTGAGGTAATTTTCTAAATGTGAGCAGTAACTGCTGGAGATTTATACTGGGCATGACACTTGTAATACTACCATAACATCTGGCATGGGCATGGACCTTGCTGAGAGAAGAGACCATAAATCAGTACTGCTGGGTTTATGTGCGGCCACTGTTGCTGCATAGCAGAACACTTACGTTTAGCACCTGAAAGAGAGGAACATATATAAAGGCCACGGTCAAGTTCAAGCACGGGGAGCTGAAGAGTTATTGCAACATTTTCTTGTTTGTGACTTGTTTATGTAATTTATCCTGAAATACCCCACAGTGTTCCTAAGGGATGGGCTGTTTGTCAGTCGTAATAAATGTCCAAACTTGATTGAACTTTTAATTGCGAATGTCTAATTGTGGTCTGTCCAAAAAGAATCTTTTATTATCAACTAATATAATGGGACTGTACGCTCTCATCTGTGCTCAACCGGAAATTAATTCTCAAAGCTCAATCAGTACCTCTTCACAACACAAATAAATGAAGAAATGGCACTGTTTTACTTAAAGATTTTCCTCCAGGGTTAGTTCAATGTTAGTACGTAGTTCTGTGTTGGTTTGTGTTAATGGTCTTCACATTATGTCATTATTCTTGCCAGGTTTCGAGCTGTCCCACTGCGATGATCCAGGTGTGCCACAGTTTGGCTTCAAAATCAGTGACCAGGGTCACTTTGCTGGAAGCGCCATCATGTTTGACTGTGACCAGGGTTACACTCTGCATGGCAGCGGCATACTGAAGTGCATGACTGGTGAGAGAAGAGCCTGGGACAACCACCTGCCGTCATGTATAGGTAAACCTTTCTCGCTACTTTTTTCTGCCACAGTTTTTGGTAGAAGATATTGTATCCGTCATGTGGCCCACCTCTCTCTCACGCTGTTTGTAGCTTTTATTATTGTAATATTTAGAACAGGCTTGCTGTCAACATGGTTCAGCTAGGTGTTAATCCTCAGGATTTATCTCAATATGATTTTTAGTCCATTAAACTGCACTGAAAGAAGATACACTGCTTGTCATATTATAAGATGTAACAATATAATCACCCTGATGTGTTTTTTTTTTTGTGAATCATTGATCTCTTTGTGTTTTTGATGCACAACTATCTATTTGCAATGGTTAAGAGCACCATAGTGGAGAAGACTGGATCCCTATTGAGCTTCCACCGTTACTCTGATTCAGTTTCATTTTCAAACTATGTAATTTAAATGTTTTAATCAACAAGCAATTCATCACACAATTTCTGAAAGAAAAGGCATAATTATCAGAGTATTTGTATCATACTGAGTCATGGACATGAAAAACAGTCTTGGCTGTGCTTTCATATTCAGAACATGCTGAGACAGAAAGATAGAGAAATGATAAAGCTATTACCTGCATGCTGCTCGAGACTGCAAGGTGTTGTGAAGCGGTGTCTGTTTCTTGATGTCTAGCAGTGATGGATTAGGGTAAAAAATGATTTACAAATTCCAGACGTGTGCAGAATTGCACTTTAAATGCCACCGTATTCTATTGCCTTTTCCCGAGAAACATTGCGGCATGTTCAATAAGATGACCTCAAAAAAATCAGTCTATTGATTAACTGTTTAACAGTGCTAGATCACTGAATGATCAATACCAATAGTGAGCTTTTTATCAGTGAGCTGAATGTGAAGTGGACTTTCCAGTCTCTTCTCCAGGGCCACATCCTGGCTCCTGTCAAGGACTTTTACATTTGCCCAGTGTTATGATACTGATTATAGCCCACCACTGTAGCAATATAATGCAATTTTCTTATTAATTAAGTGCTGTTTACTTTGTAATATGGATGGTAACCAGGGGAGATGCAGCATAGAGTGAATGATAAGATATTCCTTTAGTCATTAACATTTGTAGCAGTGTCCTCCCTGCAGTGCCCAGCCTATATATTCTGTGGACACAGTCTCTTTAAAGTTAATTAATGACATCAGTAGGAGGGATATAGTGCTTAGGGACAAAACAAGTATTGCATCTGTGAGTGCGATTACCTTTTTGCATTGTTCATTTTTGACTTCAGCTTTGCTCATTGTAGCATCTGAGCCGCAGTGACCTCTTTTTTTTTTTTTTGGTTTCAGGTTATGTACATTAGCTGTACATTAGCGCAATTGTGTTAATTTTTTGTGTTCATGCAGCTGAGTGTGGTGGCAGCTTTAAGGGTGAGTCAACTGGGCGGATCCTGTCTCCTGGATATCCTTTCCCATATGACAACAACCTGAGATGCACCTGGACAATTGAGGTGAACTCTGGGAACATCGTCAGGTAACTCCAGTTGTTAATATGTGTACTTGCATTAATATACTTTACTGTATATCCAGTAGGAAATGAAAAATAGTTTGCTATTGTATTCATATAGTGCTGCACTATTTATAACTGTGTAGACAATCATTATAACTGAGGATGTTTTAATTAAGATGTGCAATCATTTATCAAAATATGCAAATTGTGGTGAGAAAAACACAGAGTTGGGCCTTTAAATTATTAGTCCTATAAAGAAACTTTATATTCGGAGCAAGTTTAAATCAACAAAAGCGGACTAGAACCCTCAGTGGATTTGTGTGATTGACTTTATCCAGAAACACAGTTCATACAAAATAATATACACATGGCCTGAAACTTAACTGTTGGAGCTGATATAAATGCATTTTAAATTAACTGACGCCATCTAACTTGACATCCTAAAATGTTTTCATGAGACATTGTGAAGTTCAGTTAGGTTTTAAAAAATAAAGAATTCTCCTCTATAGTCTGTTGTCATCAAGAGAAACAGCCTGCAGCAGCTCCATTATCAGTGATGGGAGGCGGACTTTGTAGACACTGTGACAGCACCCAGGAGAGTTTTCCTGGGACATGGAAGCTTTTTTTTTTTTTTTTTTTGGGTTGAGAGCTCCTTGTATTACTGTGAAATAAAACCCATTTGGGCTTAGAGGTCGAAGTAAACATGGTATGATTTCATAAAGTCAGCCACACATTCTTTGTCAGAAGGGCTGCTGCAGGCCATCTCTTGATTAGACTGCAGATAAGTCTGTGGTCTCTTACTGTATTTCTAACTTTGGCAGAAATTGATTGATGACACCAAGTCTCAGCTGAAATGCCCAAAAGCACTGAGACACTCGAGATGGATTTCTCTTTTGAGTGTAATTTAATCATGCCAAGTTCAGCATTTTGCTTGGTTTCTTGGGAACATCTGTCATATCTGAAATGCAGGATTGTGCAAGTAAATGCTACCATTATCAATTCAACGAAACAAATGCATGAACTGCTGCGTACAGGAAGAACCAGTCTGATTTTAGTGTCACTGCCCATATGCAGTAATTCAAGGATTTGACTGAACATGCCAGAACTGAACTCAACAATCTCTTTTATTGACCCTTTTTCAGTCTCCAGTTTCTTGCATTCGACACAGAAGCATCTCACGACATCCTGAAGGTCTGGGATGGGCCTCCAGAGAACGAGATGTCTCTGAAGGAGGTTAGCGGCTCGCTGCTGCCTGAAGGAATCCACTCCACTCTAAATGTAGTCACTATTCAGTTTGAGACTGACTTCTACATTACCAAGTCTGGGTTTGCTATTGACTTCTCAAGTGAGTACATCTTTCCAACTCTGTGGTTTATTGTGACCAAATATTGTCATCATTTGCTTGGTTTTAGCGAAAGCTAAATCTTATGTGGATTATATTCAAATGTACAGTTATGTCGACATTGTATACATTTTTTCACAATGTAATAGTTTAAATTTTTCTCATTTTATTTCATAAGTATGTTGAATTTTAATGTGATTAATTCTGTCCTCTTCCTCTCATTTTCTGTGGATCTGCATTTTGCATCATTTCTAATCTCTTCATGAACAATGACGAGCCCAAATAATTTAGAATTGCTGCTGTATTTCTCAAACAGTTCTGTTTTCTGTTGATGACTGGTGTCAGAATTAAGCACCTTAAAAATACTAAACATAAAGCTCTTTTTTGATGAATTTGTAAATGCTTTTGCTTCTTTAGCAGATGGCCATGGGAGTCTAATGTTAAATCAATGATACTGGATTCACCACCCTGCAAAATGTAATCGATTCTGTAGATTCATACTGTACTTAAATACCTCATCTGCCTGAGGCTACTGGTTTTCAGATTCAAAGAAGAAATATGGGAGAAAGAAAGATAACAATAGTCTTGTCAGGCTGCCCCCAGTTTCTTGTATTGATGATACAGTACTGTAAAATATACCTTTATTGTAGTTTAGACTTCATGTGAAAGTGGAAATCTCTTCCACAAGCTATGCAACAGAAGAGCCAAATATAAAATCTGGTTATGTGAAGTGAAACTGCTGCATCTTGTGGATAGTAACCATAAATCTGAGGATAAAGTTATATTTATATGGATCTTCAATTAGAACTGGGGTTAAGTGTCTCTTTGTTGGAATCCTATGTTTCATTGGTGCAAAATACACAATTATTCCCTGATTATTTTTGCCTGCACATCATTAAATGAATGCTATGTATAGTACAATACCATCTAATAATCACATACAACGTTATCAGCATTATGCTTTAATTTCACATTTACCATCTTTTTCTTGTTATATTCTGCAAGATATATCTGTAGTTTGGAAGAAAAAAACTGCAATAAAGTTGACAGTGTTGAATCTCTGAATGAAGTTGGTTGAGATGGAATATTTGAAGAATCCATCAGATTTTAGCAGATCATTCTCGACGCTCTGGGCTGCTGCACAGCTGCTTTTTAGGGAGACGGATTAGGAAAACATGGCAGGGTTTTGATATCAGTTAGCAATCTGCTCTGTGCTGTAACTGAGTTTGAGTTGCGTTTTCTGCCTAACAGCTGTCTACCTTCTGATGTGAAATACTGGGCTCCTATACATGTTCTCTGTTACACTTATTGATTACCTCTATGTGAGATCCAAGTCAGAATCTGTAATGTATGTTTAATCGTGTGTGTGTGTGCGTGCGTGCGTGCTCGTGTTAAACCTTCAGGTTCACTTGCGACAGCCTGCAGAGATCCAGGTATTCCCATGAATGGCAGTCGCAACGGAGAAGGGCGGGAGCCCGGCGACTCTGTGACCTTCTCTTGTGATCCGGGATATGAATTGCAGGGAGAGAGCAGAATCACCTGCATCCAAGTGGAAAATAGATACTACTGGCAACCCAGCCCTCCAAGCTGCATTGGTGAGAGAGAGGGAAGATAGTGTGAGTTAGAGAGAAGGGGGGATGTGTAGAGAAGATACAGGCAAAGATGGACTGAAAGAGGGAAGTTAAGAGGGAGGACGGAGTCTGTCTATTAAATGGCTGCAACCGAGACCGTAATTCTTACTCACTGATGTCTTAAGAATATATGTAGGATCAACAAGACTCTTTAGATATGTTTGACTGGCTGCCAGCTCTCATGTGGACAAATCCGCTGCTGTTGTCGGTTAAAGAGGAAGTTGTCCTTTACAGCTTTCCAACACATTGTCTTATTAGAGCTTAACAGCTAATTATTTAAACAATGCAATTAGGAATAATTACTCAAGTAAGTCTTGAGAAACCTAGATATTCTTGAGTTGCTGCCAACTGGTCGAACAGTTTTTTTTGTTGTTTTTTTTTTTGCCAGGAAAGGTGATGAGTGCAATTACAAGATCACAGTTCAGCATTATGTAATGGCACTAGTAACAAATTAGTATGACTTGAAAACTGGATGTAAATGTCAGCTGTTCTTACCAAACTAAAGAAAAGCAACACAGTCACGATTGTGAACACTTTGTCATAATTGGAGCTGTTGGTTTATTTAACAAATTCAGCAAATGACAAAGCAGTTTGTCATGATTCAGGCACAAAGAAGATCACACTAAAAATGTCATTAAAATCACAAACACAATCTACCAGTTCAATTGCAGTGCAGACAGTCCTATATTTTTACTTATCAGTTTGGTCGTTTGGTTTATCTGCTACATTCTTGTAGTCCCAGTGAGATCTAGGAGTTTTGTACTGAAGTAATAATTGGCTGGGAAAAAATGCAAACTAACTTGATAAAGAGGCAGTGAAAAACATGTTCAACCTTTAGGCATCTGTCTGTTTGAAAAGTTACAAAAGACTTAACTGAAGCCATTGTAATCAATTTTGAGAAGCAGAAACTATTGCTTTGGTAATTTCTAGTTGGAAAATATTCCTTTTTGTTATAAAATTATATATTTGTTCTCTGTATTTATCTTATTTTATGCGATTCTAAAAAATATGACTGCACAAATATTTTTATTGATGTATCTTCTGAGGTTGTTGAACTGACTCATTGAAATGAATAACATACTTCAAGAGTCAGAAAAACAGCTAATGTAATCATAATGCGGAGATAAAATAGTCTATTATAATGCACTGATTTTTGGCTCGATGTCTCTGCAGTACCTGATTCATTGTGCTTTTGGAGGCCAGCAAAGGTTATAGAATTTGAGTCAATTATATTTAATCACCTACATGCGCTCATTCCTTGGCCGTTAAAACTCAATTCAGCATACCTGAAGATGTTTGCACTAACATTGAAAGACTTTTGGGCACACTGTGTCTTTCTCATTTGTCTCACCTTCCCCCCCCCCCCCCCCCCCCCCCCTTAATCTATTCAGCTCCATGTGGTGGCAACGTGACTGGGTCTTCTGGATTCATTCTCTCTCCTAACTACCCACATCCCTACCCACACAGCAAAGACTGTGACTGGCTCATTGCAGTTCACTCGGACTATGTCATTTCCTTGGCTTTCATCAGGTAATATGACCACATCGTACTACAGAACCCAGGAAGTTGATCATTTAATGTATTCAAAACCATTATTAGGAAAGGAATCTGCAAATTTGAGTTTTTCACAGAGTATGAACAGCCAGACAGATTTAAAAATCACCAAGAATGTTGAAAAACCAGTTTTGTCCCTAAAGTACATTGTCTAGTAGCTTACAGGATGGAGCTTTCCCTAAACCTGTGGTAACCTGCCTGAAACAGAATGGACTCGGTTCTCGGTGGATGCACAGCAGCTCAGGTTGTGCCATGGAATTGCTTGTTTTCTGCAGTGGAACCAGCTATAACATCATAGTATTGAGCAGAGTTGGCCATGTGTGTGAAGCAGAGGGCCTGAATGTGAGTCCAGGTGTGTTGGGAGATAGTGGGAAGGCAGCGATGCCTCTGTGGACTTCTAGAAGTCAAGTATTCTAGCCACTTGATGGAAATGTGGTGAAACTGGATGATTTCAAGATTTCTGGGAGTGCTATATGGCAGACTTGTGATATGAGTGCAGCTCATTTCCTGTGCTGACCGATAGTCAGAGCTTAAGCTCTACATTAATTGCAATCGAAGCATATGTAGCAGAAATACCAACAGAGCGCGCTCACCGATGCGCCTGAGGGCAGTTTTCATGGGCAGTCTTCTTTTGACTCTTAAGTCTTATTTTTATCGTCATTTCATGAGGGGTTGGAGAAGCAGCAGAGGTGCACTGCCTCCTCCTGTACTCCCACACATTTTGCCTGTTCTCAAGGTGAAGGAGGAAAAAGTCACCATGTTTCTTTTTCAACTTTGTCCATCAAAACAAACATCTAATAGAGTTAGCACAATGCTGGTTTATCTCTTGGGAATGCAAAATGAAAGGATGGAGTTATGATTTTAAATTGGAGTTGCCTTGATCCAACTCGAACGCAATTATCTCCAAGCTATTTACATTTTTGTCATAAACCATGCTCATTATTTTGAAAACAAATGCTCCTCTCTCTCTCTCTCTCTCACTGCAGCATGTGATTTGATATACAGCGCTACAATATGAAACGATCTTTTCACACTGCATTGCCGTTGCCGTCTGGGAAGATTTTGTGCCACCGCAGTGTCACAACAATTTAATCTCTTCTCACCTCTTGGGGGAGATATCTTTTTTTATCTCTTTGTCTGTAGATGCAAAACAAATCGCTTGGCATGACTCACTTCTAGCCTTGCAGTGCGCACTCTCATTTTGAAACCCTAATGCATTCTAAAGCTCTCATACAATCTGTACAATCTGCTGGTTAATACTTGGCAAAATAGTAACTGTTTTATCTTTCATTTGTCTGTTTCTTTTGCTTGTCACAGCTTCAGTATTGAGCCCAACTATGATTTCTTGTACATCTATGATGGACCAGACAGCAGCGCTCATCTGATTGGCAGTTTTCAAGACAGTAAACTTCCGGAGAAGATCGAGAGCACTTCCAACTTCATGTATTTGGCATTTCGTAGCGATGGCTCTGTGAGCTACACTGGATTTCATTTGGAATACAAAGGTACAAACAAGGCCAGTGCAAGTGGGATTCTGTGTGTTTTTCCACTTAATATGTTGATGTTACAGCAGGGGGTTTGGTTTGGTACATAAATAAATGAGTTAGACGCCATTTCTTTGAAGTGTGATACTGTACGCAATTACTTTTTGCATTTTGATGCCAGCTGTTAGAACAGCTAATATTTACTATTTATCATTTCCTCATGTTTACCATATTAATTAGTTTTTTAATAGAATAGTTTGTTAAATCACACAGACCCTTGCATCTGCATGAGAGTTTGTCTGTATGCTTAACTGGAATCTTCTCAACTTTTAGATGGGTGTCAGTGTTGCAAAAGATTTGTTTTTTCTTTGACTGGCAGCAAAACTGCGGGAGGCGTGTTTTGATCCGGGGAATGTGATGAATGGCACTAGAATGGGTACTGACTACAAGCTGGGATCTATGGTGACATTTCATTGCGAGGCCGGCTACCTGCTGCAGGGCTATTCTACTCTGACATGTGTCATGGGCAACAGCAAGAGACCAGAGTGGGACAGAGCCAAACCAAGCTGTCAAGGTAAGAGGCAGCATTCTGGCAGTAACAGAAGGCCTGAGCAGCAAAGCACTGCACTCCAGCTGTTTGGTCAATATTTGATACTGTATGATAGCAGGAAAGAGCTGTGCTAAAAAGAGCTGAAGTCTGATGCGTATTACTCTTATTGAATACAAGAAAAGCAAACTGGAATGACAGAATTTTGTTACTGTTAATAAAAATTAACATGTTTGTATTATTTACCACTTACTAAGTTATGTTGTTCCTCAGCGTCCCAAAGCTTAATCTGTAAAGAGTGCACGTCCAGAAACGCACAGAATGTTCTCCTGTGAGGTTGTGTTGGGATTTCAAAAGGTAAATTACATGCAGTTGGGAAAAACTTTCAAAAATGTGTCAGCATTCATACCGCTGGCCCTTCTCTACAGTAGTCCATCAAATAGCAAATATCTTTTTCAGCTGAAGCTTATTTCATCACATCTTGTCTTTGTCCTTCCACACAAAAAACACTGACAGCTACAGAGTAGAGTTGCCAGATCTCGCGATAGAAACAAGCAACCAACTCTATGGAAGCAAGCCCCAAAAAAAAGCCCAACAGCTGAACTGCCACATTGTGAAAACGAGAGGCCTCTTGATAACAGTATAAATATATAAATGTATTTTTGTTTGCAGTAAATTGACAGTAAATGCAGTCAACATAAAAATTCTGAATAACTTAAAATTTTAAATTCTGATTATAATAAGACATATGCATTATGTATAAGCAACAGTAAATAAGAAACTACACTTTAGAAAACAAGCTTAAAAACCTACAATCTGCGACTGATGAGATTTGCAAGTGACTTTACAGAAAAACAAGCCCAAATTGCTTATAATAAGCAGACTTGGCAACACTCCTCCAGAATCTACATATGCACATATTATTTAAAGTTGCTGATTGATTATCCCATTAACCCAAAAATAAACTTACCTAAAGCATAAAGCCTTCTAATTAATGTACGCAGAGTAAAAGAAATGGTTGGTGAACAAAAGCAGTGCCGTTCACTGTATGCACGGCCCTGACTGCACAAAAAGCAAGGAGACCTTAATGCAAAGTAAAATAAAAGAAACTAATTACTGAAAATATAAAAGCTTAAATGTTTCTTTTATAAAGTCTAGCAGTTCTGTAGAATATGTTAACTAAAAGTAGTTACATCAGCCTCTTAAGTTAAACTGGCTGAAAAATAGTCAATTTTGTAGTTTAGTTCACCCACTTCAGTCTTTTGCTATGAACATAATATACAAGTTATTTAAGGCCAATTCTGCAGTGTACGGGTGTCATAGAGCATTGAATCACAGTTTTAAGAAAAAAAATCATAACTACCCAGTGCTCCTCCCTCTGGTAGCTTTACACCATTTTTAGTATTTGTCAAAGTATTTAATGTGCCAAGGTTAAATTAGAATTCGGCTCTCATTTCCAGCAGCGGGGAACCGGAGCACCGACCCTCACACCAGGGAGCTATTCATTACGTTTACTGTTGGCACCTGTGTAACTTAACGGAGCAGCCCTGGGGTTATGTGTTTTACCAAAGGGTCCATCAGCATCCCTCTGTTAAGCATTTCCACTTTGAGACCAAATCTGAACTGATGACTTAACTGTCTAAAGGCCAAATGTAATGGCTTCAGCTGCCCCAGCATATGGCCAAGCCCTGCACTTTTACTTTATTTAGCAATTAGCTGAAATTGGCAGTGTTTCCCAAACAAGCAATGCATGTCAACTTTAGTGACCCCTAGTATCACATCACAAGTACTGTATACTGGCAATTATAGTGTCAAGAACTTCTACAGCACTTATATGCAAAAGATATGCTGCTGCCTCCTTTGTTTCTTTTGTACCACAGGGTATTAAGACATTTTTTTCATGACACTAGAATTACCTGCTGAGTAAATTACCTGCCCTAAGCTGTTTAACATCAATTGATTATTTTCATAAGCAATTATACGATTATTCTATCTTTACTAATTATTAAGTCTATGAAATGTAGCTACATAAGTAAATTATTTAATTTTGCATAGCGCAAGCTGAATTCTTCAAATATTTATTAATTTTCCAACAGTCCAAAACATTCAATATATTATTATATAAAAGCATTCAATTTTCACGTTCTAAATTACTGGAACCAGTAAATATTTTGCCCAATAGTGGTTACGACAATGATACAAAAGTATCTGATACTGTGAAAATTGCAGCTTTTTTTTTTTTTTATCAGCCAATTATTTCATTATCTAATTGTTGCAACTCTAAGCTAAAGTTAAAGGCACATTGTGGAGCTAACAGTATGGTGGAACAATGCTTTATAATTGGATTTTCATTTTAGTTGTATATGCAAAAGATTGCACATGGATGTATGAAGTATGATTCACAGACTTGCTGCCAGTTTCACACAGTTCTCCTCAGTAGTGCTTGGTACAATGTTTTTATTTATCTAAATATATGTACAGAAAAATATGTGCCTGTACATCATGATATCAGCTGCCTCAAAAGTCTAGCATTAGAATGTTGGTAGATTAATGCCTCCATTATCTGCCTTGTCTGTCAAAATCAGAAGGACTGAAGGGCTGTGTTCAGTATTATTCAAATATAATCAATTAAAAATCCCAAAACACTGGATCTGCTTTATTTGCAGCTGTTTTTTGGAATGATGCGGAATTCAAACATTTTGAAAGGCAACATGTCATGAAAATGTTGGTGTTTAGACTTTTGAATCCTCTTTGCAACTTAATTCACAGTTTATGTAGGGATATGGATGGATTTCAATTATAACTGAAGTTGTTTTTTTTTCTCTCAGCATTGAGGTTATCCCTGCTCATCAGTCCTTTACAGAACACAAAGTGATTGGTTTCCCAGTATACCTGTTCCTCCGTAGAGCTTCTCTCCGCTGTCACAGGGAAACCATTAAAGCCCATCTTGAGATTCCTTCCTTTTCTTGGTGCTGCTCTCACCTGCTGCAGATTGGCAGTGCTCTATGCTCTCCTTCCCACCAGCAGCAGCATTCTCAGATTCCTCACCCACCACAAAACAGTCTCCCAGTCTGTCTGACAAATCAGCTTGAATCAGAGTCCCACTTGCTGTCATCACATATGTTTGATTACATGCCTCTTGCTTCTCCCGACAACCAAATGCTGATCCATCTTTACCACCTTTGCTCGCCTCTCGTGCTGCTTGATGAAACAGCAGCGACATGTGCATTGTGTGGGCCACGGAGAGTGCAGAGCAGCAGGTGACAGCTTCCCTTTGACAAATGAGTGTGTGTTTGTTTACAGGCGAGGCTCCCCCACCTGATGGTTGGTCCGTGAGGTCTGAGGTAACTGCGTTAGAGCTCCTCATGGCAAATTAGGTACATCATTAACAGCTTAAGATAGGACTCTGAGATGTGACGCAGGTGCAGGACAGACCACAGGTTATATTAATGAACCTTCTTGCCAACTGAGTGTCTGCAGTAGCAAGTAAAAGTTTAGGACATACAAGCTTGCAGGGGTATGACATTTGGTTGGGCCTAATAGTTTGCAAAGACAGGTGCTGGTTCCTCCCTTGTGGATGCGGTCTTTATTTCTTGCTGCATTTTTAGCAACCAGAACTGCATTACTGTATATTACAATTTGTAAAAATACAATCTATTGAGTTAAATTATAGGCAAAATCTGCCAACTTCACGAAAAGAGCAACTAAACTCTCGACAGAAAAGATATTTCAAGCAGAAGAGGTGAATGTGAATCTCTCTAAGCATGTTTCTCCGTGATAAATGCTGATTAAAGTCACAGGCGTGTTGCATTTCTGTGATTGTATGCTTTGTTGACTGATGCTTTTACATATTTAATAGACTAAAAGTACTTTTTCTTGCCGGTTGTTTCCTTGTTGGGTTCAAATCCTGTACAAACAACTCTTTCCTTTTGAAAGTACCTCCAAAATGTTTCAAATGTTGAATTATTTTTTGTGCTCTGGTCAAAACTAAATTTGTCAGCTGCTGAAAGATCAAAGGTGACTTTTCATTACATTTTGTGATACGAACTGCTTACCTTGCACTGGTTCCAGTTAAAATGGCCTGGCTGATTGTATTTTATTGCCTTATTTCCCCAGGTATTATCAGCTGGTTGTTTCACATTTGCTTACTGTGCTTGTGTTGCTTCCCTTCCCGTCTGCACAGCTCCCTGCGGAGGCCACTTCACAGGTTCAGAGGGAACTGTGCTGTCCCCAAACTACCCGCATAATTACACCCGAGGCCAGAGCTGTGTCTACGACATCTTTGTCCCCGGAGACTTTGGTAAGCATTTCAAGCATAACACATTGAGGAAAATTGTTACTCCTATTCTGTTAAGCCTCCGCCGCGTAAAACCCATATGTGGTGTAGTTGTCCTGAAATAATTTTCCTTCAAAATGAAGCCAAAAGATCAGGCTAAGTGATAATTGTTTTGTCTTTTTTGTAAGATTTCAGTTAATAATGAGGACAGGCTTCCTCTCAAATCTGGTCAGAGGTTACGATGTTGTACTGAACAAAATGATCAGACTTGCATTATTCATTTCCCTGTAGAGCTTATTTTGTGTTCATGCATTTCAGTGCTTTGTACGTTTGGATTGGGATGTCTGATGCTTACAGCCACTGACAATCAAATTAAATGCTTTTCTGCTGCTCCAGTGATATTCAATTCATGTAAACGAGGCTCATATGTAAAAATGAATTTGCAGAGAATCGAGCCGATAGTTGAAAAATAACAAGTGACTGAAGGCAACTGCTTCTATGTGTCTGATGAAAACTTATTTAATCAATACATACGTGTTAAAATTCCACAGCGACACGTTGCTGCACATCTTCTGGCTGCTCTCTAGTGTCACATATGAGTTGAAATGCGACATGAAGAATAGCAGTATTTGTGCTCTTGTAAGAGGTGTAAAAGCAGAATAGAATCAGGGCAAACAAGAATTGATTGTGTTGACATGAAAAATGCTCTGCACTGTAGGTAATGGAGAGGAAGGTCAAGCAGCTAGGGGAATAGATGGAGCAAGCAAATTCTCTAGTGCTCAGTTTATCCAAGCACCTCTCTATATACATAATTCAGCAAAGATCTCTGGAAGACCTTTGATGCGTTTCTGCTCAACATTCCATGTTAGTCATAAAGAGCTGTGGAAATGTGGGCAGACATTTTTTTTTTTTCTCTGTAAAGCCGCATGCTTATGAAACACAGATTAATCCCCTGTGTGATGATGCAGTCCAACAGTTTACATCCTCTGTTGTCATCTCCTGCTGCTCACCGGGTCCAGGAACCCACAGGTCTTTTTTTAATAAATATTGCATACAAATGCAGCCTTTGCTTAAACTGCCAGCAAAAGCTTAATGGAGTGTGGAAGTCGCCAAGCAACATTCCTACCTGGGCCTATGAATTTATTCCATGGAGTGTCGAGACAGAGGCTATTGAAAAGTCTCACTGATGATGAACACAAGTGCTGCAGTGTGGCTTGAAGGAAATGTGCTCCAAGTAAAAGATGAACAAAACAGCTGGCATTCACAGCCTGGTTAGAGCAAATTGAAAATGTTTGGACTACAGCTACATGTATCTCTCATATTACCAGTAATATGTGAATCTTTGATGTGAAAAGTAAAGCTGGAATGCTAATATCCCAACATCCCAACCTCAGTAGTGTAAAACAAGCTCACCACAGTTTTTGCTTTAATAGCAATCATCAAAGCAGAGCTTGTTTGCATATGTAAGTGCTATTAGAAACCAGCCATTAATTTGTAATACACAACATCATATTGGAACCACAGCAGCCGCCCTTAAATTATGCTTATTTTAACTTTGTTGTGTTACCATACTTAATCTAGTGGGTTAAATTAGGCACACTGAATGAAGGTCCAACATTCACAGTGTTTTTAAGCTCCAGATAAAACAGCATGAAGAGAAATTCTGTTTTCTTTGTTGCAGCTTGGCAGCCAAGTCTAGCCTATAGGCAGTGTGATAACAGAAATCACATTTCAGTGTCTAGTATACAGGTAATTGAAATTTGTAAGCGCCTAGGGTAGAGTATCAAGCGTGTGTCTTAGTCCGTCCCTCATATGACCGATAGCGAACCATAAGCCTTTCAGACATTGTGTCAACCTGGTTGCACTTGCAGGAAAAGGTCAGTTGGAAATATCATCTCCTGACTCTGGCCCAGGACCTGAGGGTTTTTCACCTGCAGAGGGGGGTTGGAGGTTTATGTGGATGTATATTGTTTGCTGTCAAGGTGTAGCCACAAGGGTTGATATGGATTTTGATATAGGTATATGTATCAGAAAATGTTACTGAATATTTGAAATTCTCATATTGCAAGCACACTGTATTACTGAACAAGCTGCAATTGAAAGGATAGACTTGAAAATAATTAAACCAAATGTACACATGTAATGAAAATTATTAAAATATTGGATAAAGGTAGTGCCAGTACAGCACCTGACATTATGTATAGGTCATGTTTGCCAGGATGACAACCAGAAATAATGTTTCAGTTGTTGATTATTACAAATGTATCCGAGTTAAACTAACACACTTCAAATCAATAACAATTAAGTAAATAAACAATGAGAGGCTGATGTTTTAATTGTTAACCTCAAGAATATTGAGACAAAGTACAAAAGGGAACATAAATGTCTTCTGAAGAGTGTTCTTTATTAATCATATCACAACTGCATTTGATTTGGATAAAGCAAAATGTCCTGGAAAATGTTTCATATTTCACAAAATGATACCATTATGTGTGTATCAGTGTGTACAGAGCTACAATGTTCCCAGATCTTGGAAGTTATGTCACAGTTGATGATGTTATCATAGGTTGTGAAAAAGATCAATCTTCCTTTAATTTTTAGCTTTGCCAAGTTTGTGACAGAAGAAGTAAGTTATTGATTTTTTGCTCTTTAGATGATCTTGTTGCTCAGAGACCTGGCTGACTGCTGAAGTAGTGACATCACACTCTGGCTGCAAGACTAAACACAGAAGATAGCAGCTCTCATTTTCCTGATAAAGACAAAGAATTGAGGGTTCCTTATTTGTTGTACTTCCTGTTGTTTGTTTGTACTGATAAAGGGACAACCAGATGAAAGCGATGCTTAGTGTTCCTCCTAATCTTGTTGTCTCAGACATGTGGGCACTGCGACACCTGTAGTACAAATCAGTACTGAAGTATGGTTCGTGGTAACTGCATGTTTTTGCATATATGCATATTGGACTAATAGTGGTGACATAATGAGCTAAATGGGCTTCTCTTTCTTTTGTCATCTGTTGTAGGTTCTCCCCAAAGCACAGGTTTACAGTGTGTGTTTAAAGATTCTGAAACAGGTTGACAGTGGCAGCTTTTAAAGAATTTGTGATGTTTATGCATGTTTAGGATCCCAGCAGATATTGTGTTTAGTGGTATCATGGAACAGTTTGTTTAGATTTACTGTCGTTTATCCAAGCTGCCATGGTTTCTGCCTCACTGACTGAACAGATCCTGTGGATAGGTGCATACTTTGCTGTCTGTTTTCGTTTGAACAGCATTTTTTCACGCTACATTTTGCACCTGATATAACATAATGTATTCACATAATAAACACCCATCAATAACATCACCATGCACCACTGTAATCTAGCGCAGGTCCCCCTGAAGCATCACCTCAAGCATACAAATAAATTGGCTGCCCTGCTCCAACATGAAGCATAGTTTAGGTTTTAGAATCTTGGTCTGTGCTTTTACCTTTTGTATACATGGTAATATGGACATTTATGTACTGTGTTCTGGTTGATAATCATAAAAATGATAAAATATCTACCAGTAGAGACCAATGCTCAAACCACGCTGTGGATGCAGTCAATAAAAATGCTCCACATTCATTTGTGAGCCATAATTTCTTGGTACCTCAGCACCTATATTTATACCAGTGCAAAGCTTATTTTACTTTGCGCCATTCAAATATCGTTAAGCTACGATGTGCATCTGTCTTTGCCTTTAATGTTTAATTATTCTGTCAGAAAAAATGGTTGTAGTCATATTTCAAACAATAACTCTGCTTCTTTTCATGAAGGGATGAATTATTCATGGCACTCAACCTTTGCCTTGGGCACTGCTTGTAAACGTACAGACATACACGGGCCCACATGAAATCATTCTTATTTATGCAAAGTTCTGTAACTGGCGTGTAACTTTTTTTGTTCTATACTTTCAACAAAATATGGGCTTTTCTTGTGAAAAATAGGGAGACAAGATAAACCTCAGTGTATACAGTAGTACACAAGGAAATAGGAATTTAAAAACATGTGGATACATGTTCATTTTTAACAAATATGCCAAGCAGTGCTTCTTGGTAAACAGTTTCTTTTCTGCCTAAGTTTGTATTTAGCCTCGAGGATTTATTTGTTCGGAGTAGCATTCTGTGTGAATATTGATGGCTTCAAAGGTAAGCCAAATTAGCGGGACTCTCTGTGGCATTTCTGGTATTGGTATGGTGTTTTCTTTTGCTTGGTAAATTGCACTTTTTTTGAATTGGACTGTGTCTGAAATATTCACAGTGAAATGCAGCAACATCCACACCAAAGGTCATTAAATTTGTATAAAATTTTTGCCGAATCAATGTAGATCTAAGACTCTCATTAAAGTCAATGATTTTCAAGTCAAAAGGATAAGTTCTAGTACTTTTCTTGCAACACACTGCAGCAGTTTCACTTCATATGTTCTAAACCTGGCTGAAACCCCTGACCTGATTATAGTTATGTAGCAGATCAAATGACCACTGTAACATATTGTTTAAAATTGTGGTCAACTTTGCAAAAGTTCCATTTCAGTTTAAGGTACACTCACGCTGGAAGGATTCTCATAATGAGTCATTGGTGAATTTGATTTAATCGGCAGAAACATTCATTCACTTCTGTTTCTCTGCCGCAGGCTTTTAATAGCTCCAGTGTATGTGTCTATATAATACTAACAACAACATATGCATAATGGCTGCCACAGAATGTGTCAGGATGCGAGACGGGAGCGCTGACAGATTGCTGTAATAAATCTGGGCTGTAACAAGATGGACAGAGAGCGAGCGAGAGAGACCGTGGAGACTGCGAGAGGTAAAGAGAGTAACTACGAAAAAGATCTTAGTCTCAGACAGAACAGGTTAGATGGAGAGTGTGATAATGAGTGAGAGTTATAATGAGCAAGACAGGGAATGAGAAGAAGAGCGAGAGAGAAACTGAGAACTGCTGAGAGCGATCATAAAAACGTTGACCCCGGGCGCTGATTGTTGACTCATCAGTGGTGTTTGCTGAAGAGTAAGATTATGCCTGGAGCCACCCTAGTACATGACTAGATACATCCACACAGAACCCATTACCTTGTCTGTCTGCATCAGCTTACACTATATGCGCTTGTCTCGATGCGATTAACCTAATATGAACTGTGCTTCTGCCCAGCCTTTACTTGAAAGGTGCTTTCGCTGTGTGGATGTGTAATTAAAGAGTGTGCTTGTGTCAAATTTTAGTGTCAGTCAAGCACTTGACTCAACCAGATATGACAACTTATAGTTCTCAAGGTGATGAGATTCACAATGTGTCGCCGTTCTCCGTGCTTTTCAAGAGTCCACAGGCAAAAAATAAATTGTGAAAAGAGTGTAGCTAAAACTGGAAGCTTACCGTACAGTTACATATCCGTGTTTTTTTTTTCTCTGTCCTTTGTCCTCTTTTGAAGTGACCAATGCTTACAGCTTTCAGTCCACAGAGGGACATTTTTACCCAAGATAGCAGCCTAATGGACTGCATGCAGCTTGTGCCAAGGTGCGGCTACATACTCGCTGCCAAAAGAGCTGATGCAATTTCACTGTGATAATGGGTCATTAAAAATATATGTGTCTGTGCTGTCATATAATCCCTTTGGTTTCTGTAAATGAGGCTTGTGTATGCTGTCACAGTCCAGAATCTCAGAAGGCCCGTTCTGCCACAAAGCAAAGACGACAGGTAGCTCTTCCATAATTCATCGCCAGAAGGACAAACATATGCTTCCATTTTTCTTACCTTTCAGTATTGCCGTTGCTGTGAGTGTCTTTAACACCTCATCTGGGCTTTGTGCATAGTTTGCCTTTAGGCACATGTAGCTAATCCAGTGGCTGTGGGCTAAAATGAGCCTGCATTACTTTCCCACTTACTCTTGGTAAGTGTCCTTTAGCAGCTGCTTGTCACAGCAAGATCTGATGATAGTGAGTGACTTTGTACCAGCAAAGTTGTTCTGTTTCTTGCAAAAATTAAATGTAAGTTTTCAACTGCAAGCAGATTGTTCTGATTGCACACGCCCAACACTTGGACACTTTACCGATAAGTAAACAAATGGAAATTCAGAATATCCGGGTGAAGATGTCAGCTGCAACCGACCATCAGTGGCCACTTTTCACAGACTGTAATTTTAAATCCACCTGTTCTGACTAGATTAAATTTGACACAGGCAGAATTCAAACCTCACAAGGATGAGAAATCCATATAGTTAGAGTATTTTTCATGATAAAACGATATGTGCCAGAAAATGGTACTAAACAAGCCCTCAGAAGAATAGAAAAAAAATCTCATGAAAAGTAACTACATTTTCTTGAACACAAAGCCAACAATTAAGTGCTGCGGAAGTTAATCTTGAGAAATATATATATATATATTTTTAAGGGAACTTTGAGTCGGTGAAAAACATCTTCAGGCTGATAGCCAATCAGAAAAGTAATCAGTTTATTGAAACAAAGTGCTGGGAGCCGAATACTTAGTAAGGTCACCTAGTAGGAAAATGATTCATCACTGAATGTGGGAAAAAAACAACACACAGAAAATAAAATAGATACTGATGATGCCAGTCATGTCCTTCACATCCCCTGAGTCGGTTTAGTTGACAAAATGATAAAGATGCACAAAAGAGAAGTGGAAGTAGTTTTTGGAGCTGGAGAATTCACTCCTGCCTCACTGTCAGACAAAATCCTTTTAAGACCTTTCAGACTGAGGCAGGGGCAGAGGGAGATAGACCCTGCAGAGGTAGTCAAGGTTCACTGATTAGCTTCCACATGATACCTCGGAACCAGGACTCTTATCTGACTTTTATACTCCATTTTAGATAAATACTCCATCAAAACAGTTTTAACACCACTGAGAATTGATCTGGTGAAAAGGTTTTGTTGAGTTTTGCCCCCACCAGAGTCAAATGGAATAAAACTGAAATGCTGTATTACTTCTACTATGTGCAGCCACTTAGTGTTACCTTGAATATTTTATTGTAAATGCTCCATTTAAGCCTGCTGTTGTCGCATAACACGAACAAGTAATAGCTTCCCCAAAGACTCTTACATGAGTTTGTTTTCAGATAAGTTGTCTGTATTTAGCAGTATTTTCTTAGTTTTGTAGCAGCAGTAGCAATGTCTCACTGGAGTAAGTGGAGCACTGAGAAGCCAAATAGTTTTTATTTGAAAAAAAGCACGACGGACACGACACTAGGGTGTAGCTTCAACCAGAGGCAGAGGAAAAAGTTCTGCTGCTATTTGTTTTTTTGTTTGTTAGTTTTGTTTTAAATCATGTTGTCAATCACATTAGAACAGACTCCTACATAAAGCACATGGTGTTCCAGCCACATCACAGTCATGCACAGCACATTTAATCTCAACACAAGCCTATTTTTTAGACTTTGGTAGTTCAAATATTAACCCTGCATTTACTGTTTGTCTCTAAGTATTTAAATGTGGCTATTTTAAGAGGCACACATTCACAGATGCTGGCAAGCATTCAGATAAAATGAAAACCAACATTTCTGGACAGAAACTATCTTTTATTTCTCTACAGTTTCACTTCTTTGAAAAGATAGGACGGAACAGTGTGTCTTTTTCCAGCAAGTTCATGTACAAGCAAGATAATACAGACAAGAGGCTCTCAAATTTGCATTGTGGATTATTTTATTTTATACAAGGGCTTTATAATTGTCAACTACACACAACACAAATGATCCCATGGGCCGCACACTTTCGTTCAAGAGGCAAAAGATCACATCGAAAGAGAAAGGAGAGTCAGCGACTGAAAGACCCTTTCTAGCATTATGACACTTCTCTTCCCTGCTGTATTGTAATGATCCTATCTGCAGCACATGCCCTTGTTTTTGACAGCGAAAGGACTCCATCCCAAAAGCCAAAATGATAAAGAGGCCAGATGAACGGTGCAGACAGAATTTATAGTGGAGAGGTTGTAGCCTTCAGCCAATCAGATATATTTTCTCGCCTTTTCTGCTCTTTCCTGCTGTAGACAGGGGACTTTTTGTTCCCTTTGATTGTCTGAACTCTTAACAGATCATGTAGTCAAATTGAGACACAGCCTCAGAATGAAAACTACTTAAAGTCCAATTGAGATACATGATAGATTGACTGAACATGTCTTTCACAGCCAAACCCTGTTGAATGTTCGTAAACGATCGTATATACAGAAAGACTTTCTTCACAGGAAATGAAATACTAAAATAAAAATCAAAAACAATTACTCTGTGTTGTGCTGCTAACAATCTACGTTTGTGCTTTCCAGGCTCTGTGCTTCAGCGATATCACCTAATACTAATGTTACAATTAATTTTATCATTTACCTTTGTAATAAGTAATTTAGCTGTTACTTTTAAACACTGTTGTCTGTGAAGTTTATCTTCAAAGCCAACAGTTTTAATTGAGTCTGTGAATTTGCTCTGAGCTTTTAACAAAATTATGGATTTGAACCTCAACATTTGAATGTAATTGTAAGAACACTTTTATTACTGAAATACATTTTTTTATTGGCTTGGACCTTTTATGTCTGCTGTATATATGTTAGAATGTATAGAAACAAATATGTAGATTTTTTTTTTCTTCAGAGAGGCTACATCTTTCTTGTAGTGTTCATATATAGCTTTAAGTTCAAAGTCATGCTGTACTAGTTCATTGTTTGCACCAGTGACTACTTTTGGGTTTACACAACGTTGTGTGACAACTGCATCTGTCAGGGTGACTGAATCTGAACATAAACAATGAGCATATGGTAACTGACAATGATTAGTTGTTTCTCAGTCATGTGGTCTTTAATTCATGGTTGAAGTTGCAGGCCAGTTGAGACGGCTTCAGAGCATTAAAGGCAGGCTGCCAGAATGGAAGAATAAATTTATCAAGCACAACAGCTTGAGTAAGTTGGTTTGGTAATCAAGTCATTACAGTTTTTGGTTCATTATCAATTAATATTTTTATATTCATTACATTAAATGTCTCATTCCAATGGTCCTACAGGAATTAAAATACTAAACTACTGGTATTTTGTTGTACAGCTGTTTCTTTTTGACATTAGTTCATGCAAGAGACCTCTAATGTAACTCTGAATACATGAAGTGGAGTTATTTATCAGTGTTCAGAGTAAAAACGTGGCCATGCAAGTGACAATGGTAATAGTGATGCTTATAGAAATTGCAAACATGACAGATGTTCACTGAAAAAGTAGCAAATTTTGAAATGCACAAAAAAAACCCCACAAGATGCAATCCTTTGGTCAATTTGAAAAGCACAGAGATTTTAGTACCACACTAAAACGACTCGGTAGAGCTATGGAGCAAAGTTCTGTGGCCTGACAAAAACAACTTCCAGTAAAATGATGGGAAGAGGCACAAGGGTCCTTCAACAGTCACCCGGAAACAAGAGGGCATAACTGTATCCTATAAAGTCTTACATCACTGTCCACAAAAACTCAAATGTTGGAACCAAACAAAAAAAAAAAGAAAGGGACAATAAAGTTTGAAGCTGCTGCTGTTGGTCCAGCACAATGCCTCCATCCACATAGCATCAGGCAGCAGCGAAATGTGCTTTTGAACTATTGGTCCATGAACCAAACTCACCCGACCTGCACCGTCTGACTTCTGTTTCCCAAAACTGAAATCACACTCGCTTGGTTGTCATTTTCGAAGTCATCCATGCTGTTGTGGAGTATCTGGAGGGTAAAGATTGAATTCACTCGATCCACCAAGTGTATTGAAAGTTAAAAGGAAATTATGCTCAAAAATAATGCAAGAATGATTGTGCAACAAATATGACGCTTTCTGGTGAGGATGAAAACTTTGTGGAGTACAGTCAAATGTGTGGAGAAAACACAGAAATTCATCATGGCCAAGAGCAAATGATTTGTCAAACATGTTGGTGACTCTGCTATGGTTTGGGCATGTGTGAATTAATGATTGATTTCATTGCTGAGAGAAGGAACAGGGTGAATGTAGATGGATAGATGGGTGGTGGTGGCGGCTCAGTGGTTGAGACTTTGGGCTACTTGTTTGAAAGATTGAGGGTTGAAGTCCCAGTAACACAAAGCTGCCACTGCTGGGTCCCTGAGCAAGGCCCTTATCTGTCTGCTACAGGGCAACCCACCCAATATCAGCAGCGTTAATAAATACAGTTCTGGCATTATTTGTGCTCAGGTTTAGTAACATGCATTAAAACTCAATGAACAGTGTTTCGTAAGTCAACCCAAGACAATTTCAGAGTGAAGACTTGGAATATCCACCACTGGTCCTGTTGGGTAGTCATAGTGGAGATGTCTGAAGGCTGAACACTTTAGGCCTGCATTCCTCAAATGTGATTATTTTCTGCTTGATATCGATATCCTGATTTTACATTTAACCACTGAACCTTGAGTTTTTAAGAGCTGTCTCCCACACAGTTCTCCCACTCAAATTAATGCTGATACTTGGCAGATTGTTTCAAATTGAATATACTGAATCGCCGAGTATGAAGTACAAAGAACTACTCCACAGGTCATGATAGCGTACCTTCAGTATGACACAATGGATTGCATTTAATAACATTTTAACCTGCATTTATTTAAAACGGTGGCTTTTAACCTTTTTACAAGTGGGAGTCTCTTCTGGGGATTAGAACTGTGAACTGCCCTTGAAAGAAAGACAACATTTAGTCGTGCATAACAGTACTTGAGCGTCACAGATTTAAAAACTATACCCACTAGTGTCCTTTGGGGGGAAAAAAAAACAGAAAAGCTATGCTACAGAAAGAAAATAAATGGAATCATCTTGCAAGGTACACACAGTGTTGGTTGCTTGCTGGAGTGCAATGCAGGGCAGATATTTTCGTGGCACACATTTCTCTTAACACCGTCTGAGGGCTATTCAGACACCACAACATACTTAGACGCTGTTACTGGCCAGGTGCACCCATTCATCGCCACTGTCTGCACTTTTACAAATGGGTACTTCCAGCAGGATAACAAGCCTTGTCACAAAGCACTCATCATCCCAAAATGGTTCCAGGAGCATGACAGTGATGTTAATTTGCTTCACTTCTCTGCACTTTCTGCAGATCCCAGCCCAGTGGAGCACCTTTGAGATGTGGTGGCGAGAGGTTGTACACAGTGTGAATGTTCTGGCAAATCTCTGCAGGATATGTTTGTGTGTGTGTGTGTGTGTGTGTGTGTGTGTGTGGGAACTGTCACACAATTCATACTTCAACAAAATTCTGCTGGCTAGAAGTAGAATTATCTTATGCAACTAACTAGGTTTTTCTGGTAAAGTTAATCTTAACTGTATGCACCTGTGCCCTTCTAGTTTCCTCATTTCCTATCAATCTAAGGTATGACTACTGAGAACTTTTACTTGTTTGAAGTGTATGAATAATTAAAACAATCCCCCTGTTTCCATTCAGATCTGGCAGAAAACAACCAAAGAGAGAAATTAAAAAATTAGATTGCCATCACTCGAGAGAAGACTCAACCTATAATTTTATATTTTGTGCTTTATCAGTGCCCAGCAGGTGCTGTGGTATGAGATATAGGAATTCACAACCATGATCATCTAATACCCAGAGGTTTGCGATTAAAGTGACTCCACTGCTTTGGGATAATTCAAGGTGAGGATGCAAACGTGAAAATGTTGTTCATTGTCCAAGTGCATCGCAGCACAGCGCCACGACTAGGCCCAGAGGACAACAGATTCATCATAGTCCTGCATAAATTAGGTAACAAGTTTCCAATGATTTATTGACTTAATATCTGGACGTGATTACAGCAAAGGAGCAGATTGGAGTCATGCATGACTGGCTTTGGATTAGAGGCAGAAATGAGCGACAGTGTGCTTGCGAGTGTGTGTATACATGTGCTCATGTTTGTGTGTGTGTGTTCACAAAGCAGGGAAGTGCAGCCTATTCAACACAGCACGGTGTTGGTATGCTAATACCACAGCAGTGAGCCGTCCCGGAGGGTAAAATCATCTCTTATTCAGACTCTGGTTCAGCCGTTGGCTTTCTCACTACTCCACAGATAAAGAAATAGGTCTGCCTGTGCTGCTCTGTGTGACGGCACCTTTGTGTGTGTGCGTGCATGTGCATTTGCATCTTTACTTTTTGTCAGTTTTTTGGCTGTCATTTGTCTTTGGCTGCTGTTTGTGTTCGATCTGTTTCATGTCACACTGAACAAGTACGGCAGCCTTATTATAAAAACACAGAAACTGTTATGCTTAAAACGACATTTCCTCCTTCCTGCTCACTCTGCGTCTTCAGTCGTCGGTCGGTCATTTGACGGTCAGTCCGAAGCAGCGTCTCTTGGGACAGAAGATGCAGCGTCGCTTTTAGGGGCTGTTAAGTTGCTCAGTTTTGTTTCTTACTCGGCGCCTCGGTGTGTCTCACTGTTGGTGTCTTTCTTAGTTTTGTGGTGGTATAATGGTTTCACAGTGGTATACTGCGCGACTGCATGCCAGAGGAGATCCGTACCGCTACAAAGCAAAGATGACAGAGAGCTACTCCATAATTCATAGCCAGAAGGACAAACATATGCTGCCTTTTTTTTTTTTACCTTTAGCAATTGCCTCTGTTAATGGTGTTTTTTTGTTTTTTTTTTGCTTTTCTTTTACATCTTCTCAGGTGTGTATTTTGCTTTAAGGCATGAAGATGTGGTGAACACATTTGGCGAATAGTTTAACTGTGTGAAACCAGTCCCTTTCCTTATCATAGTTTTGTACATTTGAAGTCCTCTCATTTGTAGCCCATTTATGGTTAAGGCAGTTACTTCTCTAATTGTAAAGGTCTTTATTTTAGAAAACATAACTAAGTTGTTTTGTTTCAATAGTGTTAGTTTCATTTGAAACAGTTTTGCTGAGAAAGATAATACACAATTATTTGGAAAATCTGCGTGCTTACACTGGTTTTCTGGGATTTTTAAATTTTACATGCACCTTTGATTTGTTCTATGAAGAAAAAACTGATTATGATTGTTTGTTGAAGCCACGTATGCTTTACTGTTTATTTCATTTCTTTTAGATTAGACCCACTGGAGAAAACCAGAATGGTATTTGTGATTAATGCTTAATGTTTCCTCTGTATTACAGATATAACAGTGTTCATTGTTAATTATTTTTCTTATCACTTAACTCTTTTCAAATCATCAAATCACTCTGGATGAATAAAACTGAGTGATATTTTCTTGGACAGGTAAAATATTGCTAGTTTATAATTTGTTTCCATGACCTGTATCTTGTAGGAATCTAATTTCATTGTTGTTGTGATGCCTGGTCTTAAGCTGAACACAAAGTCAGTTCCTGCAGCCGGTGATGCAGGCGTGGTGTGAGTGCTTGTCCATATGACATGAATGGTGCAGTGTAAGGTGCCAGGTGGTGACGTGATCCCCAGGTTTACCCAACATGATGCTCAAGAACTTGTATTGTGCACTGCTTCCATTACCCACCATTTCTGTTATCGCCTGTTCCTTAGCTGGCTGTTTGCTGCCGTTTGAGAAAAACATTGTGCAGACACTAATTAGCACAGCCCAGCTCCATGAAAGGCACAAAAAATAAACTTATTGTGATAATGCAGTGAATGCCCAACTTCATTAGTAGGAAGAGCAGAGAGAGAGGCAAAATGAGAAGAGGGATAAAAGGAAAACGCATAAAAAATATGGAGCTCTCTGAAAGTATCTGTTCACTAAAGGGCACAATTGAGGCTGTAATCTTACCATTGATAATGCACACGCACTGTACAATCTGCATTAGTGCACCGGCATGCACAACAACAGACACACAATATCACAGAACCAGTGATCCAGTCTGTGATGTTTATTCATTTGGTTGGAGAATCAGATTATTTTCAAGGGCATATACACATTGATATAATCAGAACACTTAATTGGAAATATTTATGCAGGACTTTATTTAAATAATTCTCATTTCATTATCATAAGTTCTCCCTCACCGCTTTAACTGAGGATAAGGTTTAATTGTTACATTTGGGATAAACTAATGTTGTCATGTGACCTTTTATTAAATAAAAGCTGTTTAGTTAAATAAAAGGTCAGACTCTACACTGCTTACTCTGAGTAGTTCGTGTTTCAGCTTGGATAATTTTTCCAGTAACCTTCTGAGCGATTTTTTTTATTTCTTTTTTATTTTTTTAAAGTTAGTTCTGGGGTTGTTTGTTCAACACTTGACATTGTACAGAGAGACCAGTGCATCCTAGATTCAAGTCAATCATTTGTTTCTTATTGTCTTTTATAAAACAATCCAAAACCCAAAAGGGAGAAATGATGTTTACTTTTTGGTGTCAGAAATACAACATGACATTTTTAGATTCATGAAAATCTCTCCCCCTTTCTTTACATTATTCCATCCTATTGCTGTTTGCCTTCTTTCCATAGTGACATTTAAATTGCTTCAGCTTAGGCCATATTTGCATACACTAGTAGCAAAAAGTCTGCTTCCAATGAGCAACCAAACAAACATTTGCAAAGGAAAAGTGCAAAACAAATGCCAGTTTGGGGGCAACATAGCACATTAGCTGGTCAGCTGCAGCACATTAAACAGCATGTAAACTTAACTGCAAATGTCACTTTGCTCTGTTTGTATGCTGGTGTTTTATTCTTCAATACTGCTTCTATCAAAACGCTGGTAGTTTGTGCTTCCTCATGTTCTCCTGCTGCTGTCTGAGCTCTGCAGCTGCAGTCAATCTGCTGCCCATCAACACACCCGTCAAACATGAGAGCAAAAGTAGCTTCTCCTTTTTAGTCCTTTTAACATTACAGAATTACTATAATAAGTGTACCTTTTTTAAACAGCAGGAATAGAAGCCTAAAGATGCTTTTAGTTTGACTTTAAGTGCCACACGCTGTATTGTGCTGAGGTTATTCTCTGCATGTTAAATGCCGTGACACAACAAAGAAAGACACAAAATTCAAAAGAATACCTAATTATTGGTAGTTTGACAAAATGTCAGGGGAAGGTTTAAAGTGGAGAGCCGATGTGACTTTGCTTGAGGAAACAGTGACCTATTAAAAGCTAGTGTCCAGATAAGAGATGGTACCAAAAGTCACAATTTGTACTGCAGTGGTTAATGCTTTATTGCTCTTTTGTAGCTCAATACAGATATGAGGTAACGATTTCTTGGTAAAGTAGCTTTACTTAAGGTTTGTAGGATATCAGAAGAAGTAAATACAACAAACAAAAGAACAACCAAACCAAATCAGACACTTAAAATATATGAAAACAAGTGGGAAGAATTGTAACTCCTACCCTTGTACTTTTAAAGCTTTTTAGAAACCATAAGAACACATTTTCTGTTCCACATTATTGCATTTTTCAGGCAGTGTCTGTATATTTCCTTAAACTGTTGGATAGTTTTGCTCATTTTGAGATCATCCTCCACACTATTCCATAAATTTAATGTAATGTTGAGATAAGACTGGTTTGTCCTCAGTCTTATACGGATAGTAAAGCCCATGAAAAGTGTGTGTTCAGTCAAAATTTCAGTGGGATTTGAATTTGTCCATCTGTGTGGAGACCCACTGCGAATTAGATCAGATACTTTACCCTTCAAGCGAAAGCAGTTTTGTATTCAAAACAACATTAACATGCGTGTTACTGGTTCAAAGTGTCACAAAGATTAAAAAGCGGTAATAATTGGAATTCTCCCCAGTTAGCCTGATAATTGCTGTCCAGGGACATTAAAAACCCAAGTGAATAAGCTGAATGTTTTCAAATACTGTTTTGATTTGGCTCAAATTCAGCATCATATTTTGATACACCTCAATCTTGTCTGTGTTTCGTTTTTGCTGCAGTGCTCTTCGGTCAGTTCGTGGTGTTTCAGACTTTGAACACTGATGTGGTCGAGATCTACGATGGATCCTCAACAGATTCAGCTCTTCTCTCCTCCATTTATGGATCACACTCAGGTAGAGACCCAACTCTATGACCGTCAAGACGAGTTTCCCGTTTTTAAAGTTTTTTTTATGCTACTAACTCATGGATTTAGGTAGTAGATTGACAGGAGAAGTGCAGCGTTTTGCACTGCAGGCGAGACAGTATGTTAGTCTCTCAGCTCAATTCTAATCAAATCATTATTTTTCCTAGACAAGTGAAAAATCTGAAATCCATGCAGCTTCATGCAGCTGCAGATAAAGATTTTTTTCCCTCTTACATGTCTGCATTGATGCTACGTATTACATTATGATTGCAATTGAATAAACTTTGTATATTCCAATTTTAAAAAAGCAAATCAATTTTTGTGCACTGCAGTCATACTTTACTTGATTAGACTGACACAATGTAAAAAATGGAAATGAATTTGATCTCGTTTCCACTCACACCACTGACAGTCTCCTGTAGATCAGATGACATATATAAACACACACACACACACACAAAAAGCAACATGGTACACAGAACCGAATCAGTGTTTCCTTTTTTGTACTGATCAATTCACAGGAAATACGTTTTTTTTTTTGTTTGTTTTTTTAAATGTTTTGTTCTCATTTGACTGTTTTGGTCACTGGTTATACAGCACAGTCAATCTTGATAATGTACCTTTTTGTTTTGTACTTTAGGCGAGACCCTTCCCTTGAGTTCAGGGAACAAGATAACGCTCAAGTTTACCACAAATGGAACAGAAACAGCCAAAGGATTTCATTTTGTTTATCAAGGTAAGGCTGCTTTTTATACATTTCCAATATTTTGATGTGCAAACTTATTTCGTGCACTGTGTGAATTAAAAGAGGACACTTCAGCCTTGAACTCATCACATAAAGGGCTGTTCAGCGAAGTGCCACTGGATGTGGCTAGGCTTGGCTGAGCGAAGCAGAATGATGTGAAGTCAAATAGCCCATCCTGGCACAGCAGATGAGTGACTAATGATGTGCGAGGAGATTCACAAGAGCTTTTCTACTGTTTCATTCTGCCTCCTTTGTCTTGCTTCCCCTCCTGCTCCCTGTTGTGTTTCTGACCAACACACCCGCCCACCACTCTTTGTCTTTCTTCCTCTCATCATCCTTCCTCCCCTTTTATCCCCAGCTGTCCCCCGGACAAGCGCCACTCAGTGTAGCTCGGTCCCTGAGCCCCGGTTTGGGAAGCGGATAGGGAATGACTTTGGCATCAGCATGGCAGTACTGTTTGAATGCAATCCAGGCTACACGCTGCACGGCTCCAGCGCCATCAGGTGCGAGGCCGTGCCCAATGCCCTGGCCCAGTGGAACGGCACTGTGCCCACATGTGTTGGTAAGCTTCCTCATCCTTCAACCTTCGCCACTTCCTTTGCGTGCGTCATTCACACGCAGTAAGATAGAGCAGGTGCACAAAATTGGTTTCTGTTTTTCCACTGTCATTACTTTTCCGAATATCTGCAGAGGCAAACACAACAGTGTGTCACAAATTGTGTCCCTAGACCACAATTTGACCCCATGTACTTTTTCCAATTTAATTAAATAAATAATTAGCAGTGGAAAGTGAACACCATCACCAACTTTACTTTAGATCTTTGAAGAACACTAATCTCTAATGCACTATGTACTTGTAGTTTATTATCTAATGATCTTCTGTACAGCAGCTCTGCTTTTAAATGTATGTGGATGGTGGACAAAACATTATGATTTATCGACAGTACACTGCCTTGCAAGGGTTTTCGCTCATGATGCATTATGCAGAAACTGTAATGCAATATATTTTGTTCATATACAGCAAACTGGGTTACCAGTTTATCAAGCGCACACAATCTAATAATAGCCTTCATGTGTCCAATACAATAACCTGCGGTAAAACCTAGTTTTTTGAAGCTACATATCATCCTATACACTCTACTGCATATACTTTGCAGAGCTAAAGCAGCTTTTATCTATATTTTATAAGTGTTCTGAATTTTAAAGTGAAAATATTGTGACAATGTGAAAGGAATTGTTAATAATGACAAACCTGCAGAGAATGATTAATCGTATATGCAGCTTTATAAAGAATTTACAGCAGTTGTTCAGCTCTCAGAACCACAACTACAATGTTAAGATTCATTCACTCTTATAGTGTTGCTTTCGACTGTTTTCTAGTAAACCCACTGTATGCTGCCTGCTTGGCTCCAAATCTACATCCACAGTCAGTTCACTTCAGAGGCGATATGTCAGCATTTTCTTCACAACTTATTTTTGCTGCCTCAATGTGGCCAGAAACACCAGTCATTGCAGGTTTATATCCTGGTCACTTAAAATCAATCAGTGAAGAGCAATTTCTGTCATCATAATGAAAGCAGAATAAGGTTATGGTCTTTATTTCATTTCATTGTGTGTTTTAACTAAATGAAGCTTCGCTGGCTTGCTGCTTTAATGCAACAGTGAGGAAAAGTGAACTCCGTATTCGTGCGTTGAGTTCTTAAGCACTTGTACAACATGAGCCGCGTACAGCTCAACTGTGTTCCTCAGCTCAGACACTGGAAATCATGTTGCATGCTCTGTGTAGTTTGTGTAGCACAACATCTACTCCTGTTTCATATAAAAGATTAAAAATGTAAAACCACTGTTAAACAAGAACTGCAAGTCAGATTTGTTTTTAATGTAGATGTTAAATATATGGAAGTGGTCATGATCCAATAGGCTTTTTATTTCAGGTCCATGTAAGACCATCTAACAAAGGGACCAACATCACTCCCCCTACATGGCTGTTTGGCAAGCATAAATAGAGCCCTGTATGCACAAATATATGTGTATGAATTTGCACACATCACATTTATACACGAGCAGATTTGCATGCCTTTTCTACACACTTACCCAGACATGTGCACATAAAGAAGAACATGCTCTCAGTCTCACGAAGACACCCACGTGTTCAAGATAAAGGACTATAGATGAGGGGTGGCAAAATCTATGGAAGCCAGGCCTTGTGCCAGCCAGCAAAAAGTCCCAGCCAGTGAGTGCAGGCGATTTCAAGCCAGGGTTGATCCCGGTCTACTGCCAAATGGTAAGGGAATAGCAGTGGCACGCGCAGTTCCATTTTAAACAGTGATTTTTATCTGGAGATTGAATCTGGCTGCAGCATCTCCCCCACCGGCAGTGTACTCATCCAGAATAATGGATATAGTTTCATGGAAGCTTCAACAAAAACATTATGCTCAATTACTCAAGCCTTCTTTATGGAATATGACGGCATCAGTCACTGCTCTCCTGTGAGGTACCTGTTTTTCGCTAGATGTTTTTCCATTTCCTTATCCGGCTGTGATTGACCTCGCTCATCATGCAACACTGCTTTTGCTTTTGATTTCACAAATACAAAGCTGCTGATTTTAGTGTTTTGCTGGCGAGTTTGTACAACATTCTAGCATGATTTAATTAGTTTCGCCTGAACGGACGCATAATGTTTGGGTGGACTTGAGTAGAATTTTATGGAAAACAGTTGACTTGAATAAATAGTGTTTTTGTTTAATAACAATGGAGTTTGACCTTTAGTCCTTTAGAAAAATGAAATAATGCAAATGATGTCTCAATTTTTCAATGTCGCATGGAAATGGTGGACTCTCAGCATCTTCTTATGTCACCATTAGATTGTGGAATCAGGGGAAAGGATCTCGTACATAAAGTTAAAGACAAATGCATGCATTATGGTTAGTTTATTTTCCACACAGCTGAGTGAAAGGTGACTGTATCTCATACACTGACTAAATCAATCCTGACTGTAAAAAATCTTCACTGCCAAATATTACATAAACTCACAGATTGCCATGATTCATACTTAGTATGCCCACACTGTGGGGTTCACTGTTGGCCTAAACATTTGTTCAAAGGTGTCAACAAGTAAACAGTGTCGCGCACAGCTTGTTTTTTAACAGTGGACTCTTGTTTTGAAATAACCTCCCAAGACCAATTAAAGTGTCTCAGTCTGGGTCTGTGCGGTAAAGTCAGGCCAGAGTGCCTCTGCGGAGCAACACGAGCTGCTCTCGAGGTCTCGCAACCTTTGGAAGTTTGCTAAACTTTCTGTAATAACAGTAAAAATTATTGCCAGTTTCACTAATAGTGTCTCTATGTGACTATATAATATTTTTAGCACTTTTTTTTTTCCTCCCGGAAAGTAAGCATCAGAAGTTCTGGTGCAACATATTTAATATATGTTTTGCAAAATCACACCACCTCCCACTCAAGCAGATTGGAACCAAACACAATAAAGCAGTCGGCATTTTGTCACTAGTTCAGCTGTTTTATCCATATTAATGATGATAACCTTCACCAACTGACTTAGACTTGGATGACTTTAGCAATTCCAGGAAGGAAACTAAGTTGTTACAGCAGCATGGATGTTCAATAAATGGGTAAACCATAAGACAACACAGAATATTTAGGTATAGAGTGAAGGTAAAATAAAGTGAAATAAGATTTTAAAAAATATATAAAATACAGTATAAGAAAAATCGACAGAATATACAAGCGTGAAGGTATTTTTTTTTCTAAATATATAGAAATGTGCAAATGAAATGGCTAAAATACAGATCTGATCGCTTATATAAAATTTATAAAATGTATATGTTCAAAAAACAAACAAATGTAACGAGTCATTTAGGTATGTATAGTTTCAATATTATTTGGGGTAAAATTAAGTTAAAATTTGTTTATAAATCACTGATAAAAACAAATAAGATTTGAACCAGAATGCTGCACAATTAAAACAGCATATTAAACACGATAAAATGCCTTAAAGATAAATATGAAATATGAAAACTTACAACACAATAAAAGATGAAGTCAGAGTGTCTCTATTGCATTGAATGCCAATGAGAGGAAAGTCCTCAGCAGCAAAACGTTTCAGAAGTCTAAATAGTTCTTAGATGAAAAGTTAAACTGTCCCAGAGATTAGGGGAAGGAAGCGCAAAGGCTTGATCGATTGTATTTTTGTGCCTGGACCACACTGTCTGGTTGTTCGACCTCATTTTAAAACCTGAAAAACAATCCAAAAAAAATCTTACAAGTAATCCTGAAATGCGCAAAAAAACTGTGGAGAGGCCAGTGCTGGCGTCATACTTTTCCTGTTCGAAGGTGAGCAGCTGTGTCTTGTACCAACTGCAGAAAGAGACAATGCTCTGCACCCACATACGAATAAATAAAATCGTCTGAGCGATAATAAAGGCTCAAACGACTTTTTTTAGGCTTTGGGAGAGAGACCGACATTCACCTTGGCTAACTGCATGTGATGTGAACCACCTGTGAAACAAACAGAGTTTCAACACCTTGATTAAAACACTTCAAATTAAACGTGGCTGTGAATTCGTTGAATATCAAATGGTGCAAGATAGCATCTCATTGGCTCACCATCTCGTCTTCCTGCAATACCTCTGACATATCAGACTGCCACAGAAGGAGAAGGGTGACAGACGTTGATGCCTTTATAGCTGCTATGACTTCTAATCCTGCTCGACCGGTTACATTAACTGACGGTTCAGTGGACTCACGCGTTGTGAAATCATTCTAAAGTACCTGGTTTGTTGCTTTTTGTCAGAAATGTGCTTAACCTGCTAGATGAATTTAAGCTTAGAAATGCAGAACAAGACAGAACTGCACTGTATTTTGTGTTGATTTTTCTTTGTTTTAGCATTGAAATTGGTAACTAATAAAGGTCTGATGTCAAGAAAAACATATTTACTTTCATGCTCTCTATAGAAGTGGGTTTGTAGAGCCAGCCAGAAATTGTATCATGAAATGAAAGGTTATTGATAGTGATAGTCTGGCCACCTGCCGTGTTATTTAGTATATAGTGCCCGTGTACAGAATCTGATATGACATTCTGACTAATGTGCTCTATTCATTTTTATTTGTTGAGCAGAATTCAAAAGAATCACACAAAGCTGGTGTCCTTCACTTGAGCTAAACACTCTGAATATTGAATTCTCTCCAAGTGATATGTGTTAAGAGGAGAAGTTATTACTGTGGTGGTGATTATATGAGAATATGATTGCTTCACTCTGCGATTGCTCTCAGATACAGTACAGAAGTCATTTTTTCTAATATGTCACTCAGAATGAAGGAACAAAGCCGTCACTTTGTCAACGTTCTCTAAGTGCCTGCAGGAAGGTGCGTATCAGCTGTGAAATATTGATAAGGTCAAACTTGTGACGAGCTGATAGCTGGAAATGATATAAGGTGACTGCTGAAACACATGCCACGGCTTAACGGATGTCTGATAGACACGTTCCAGTCGGTGACAGCAGAACAACAGTTCTCAACAGAGCAAAGGGAAGGAAGAGAGAGTGGAAAAGCTAGCACTCTTCAGGATTCTCTCTTGTGTAAAAGATTTCGCTGGCTCTCAGCAAAACCTTGTAACGTGTCAATAGTTAATTGCATGTTTCTGTATTACCCATCAGAACTAGATTTCAATAGGCAGGAGATGCATATTCTGTTTTGTTGTGTGAAATAATCCAACAGATTCTGGCCCTGCAAGGCTGGGTTAGCACAAGCCTTAATGGACAAAAAGCAGAGCCAAATACTGCATAGAACGCTGCTGGCTGGATACTCAGGCAACTGGCACCTGTCTGAAAAGCAATGAAGAAAATGTAGCTGCTCTTGCCATTTTTTTAATTTTGTTTTTTAACCACGCTCAGATAGATCCCAGTGCCTGTCGGCGTCAGCACAACCTGGTCAGCAACTCCAATTCAGCATCCGTCTGAGAGCTCAGAGGCTCGATAAATATGGTATTTGTAGCAGTGATAGAAACAAGGTGCACTTAGAATATCTTTCACTGTTGAAGGATGTGATTTATGTGGCCTGTGAGAGATGAAATTACAAATCAGGGCTGAAGTTTACTTCTGTGTAGCTCAAGAGATAAGTGTGTGCCTTCACGCTACGCTCCACTGAGTGCTAAACGAAAACTAGACGAGCCCTCAGTAGAGGGTAGAACCACGCCCTCTACTAGCGAAAACCCTGTCCTCCCTATCCAAATGATGCAATATGTATCAATTTTGATCATCCTATGTATCTCCCTTCCTACTTGATCTGCTGACCTGTAACTCCACAACTGACCAGGGGACCGTAGACTGATCGTCAGTGCCAAGTTTGATTATCCTGACTTCAGCACTTGCAGAGATATCGGAACGGACATAGCCACATACATACATACATACATACATACATACTTACCCAGCCAGATACCGCACCGAATGCAGTAACCCCGCTGACGTTCGTCAGGCGTGGTTAATTATAATTTGTGGACAGGAATGCTATAAAAATCAGTTAACTTACATTATGTATTATTATGGCCGGCTTTATCACTAAACTCTGATCTTTCCTGGGGATCAATAGAATTCCAACACACCAAGTGATTTTACAGTTGATCATTTGAAGTCTACTTATCAGTGGTCATTTCTAGAAGGCAGAACGAGGCTTTTAGATGTTTTGCAGTTTGCTACTTCGACACTGTGATGCTTTGGTGATTCCTGGCTGTGTTTTTAACTGTGATTAGCCTGAACTTTGTCAAAGCTGACTCTCTTTGTTCTCTTTCTTTCTCAATATGTCGTCTTTCGTCCAGTTCCCTGTGGTGGAGTGTTAACCGACCGCAGAGGAACCATCCTCTCTCCTGGATACCCAGAACCTTATGCCAACTATCTGAACTGTGCTTGGAAAATCTCTGTTCCTGAGGGAGCCGGCATCCAAGTGAGAACACCCAAATGCACATCCTAACAGTTTCATTGTTTAATGAGAGATTAAGAGAGTTTTCAGTTGGATTCATTATTTGCACGCGGGCCTGTTATTACACAGCCAGACATTTTGCTGCTCGCCGTTGCTTCCCATTTATTGAATTGTGTGTTTTCGTGCTTGCTTTTAAGTTTTTTACTAAAATATATTTCTCTTTCAGATTCAAGTTGTGACCTTCGCCACAGAACACAACTGGGATTCGCTGGATTTTTTTGACGGGGTTGATGGCAATGCTCCAAGGCTCGGTAGCTACTCAGGTAAATCTGATACAACTGAATTTTAGTTGTCAGCTCCCACTTGAATTTCAATCAGATGTCACAAAGCCCCAGTAGCAGACAGATGTTGTAATGGAGCTGATGACATTTGGCATGTCCTTTGAGAACACTGTCTAAAGACCAGTTAAAGGAAAAAAAATGAGAAAAAAAATCTCCCTCCTGCTTCACACTATGTTCCCGTCTTTGCAGTAGAGAACGTCAGAATGCAATCCCTGTTTTAGCCAGGAATTTTACAGATGCAGTGTTGCCTGAGGGCTCATATTAATGAAAATGGTGCGGTTGCTGCATAGTAACCTACAAGAAACAGGCCATCACATCATTTTAGATGCTGAATCTGAGAATAAGAGGGGCTGGTGTAGTATAATGACTTCTGCTTCAATATCGGCTATCAGTGTTATGGGACCAGGTGTCAAATTTCGCAAGTATTGGATATCTCATTCTGGAACAAAACTCTTTAAATTGGGAAATAGCTTCACAGCACGACTTTAACTGTGCAGGCCAGTGATGCGGTGTGAATGGGCTGAGGCATTTTGAATGGCTAGAAATCAGATTTAGCTCCTGTTAAACTGATAAAGACTATTTTGATTGTGTAAAAGTCTCCATGGAAATTGCCAAAGACGTATGCCTGCAATAGAGAAAATGATCCCAGAGCTGCCATGTATACGGAACAGTCTGCAGTGAGTTAGAATAGCAGACTGTGCTTGTGTTCCTGGGCGTGATGTTACTGGCCTTTCTTCAATAATATACTCTTAAACCACACAGCAGAACAATTATTGAGTAGGAACGCAGGTAAATTTGAGAAATATGGCTGAAATGTAAAATTCTGTATTCTGTGTCATATTTTTTGTGGGCTTAAATCTGGAATAAGGACTTGCCAAGGCCTTAACATTGTTCTGTATTTTGTATAACTCAGGTACAACAATTCCCCAACTGCTGAACAGC
Source organism: Acanthochromis polyacanthus (assembly GCF_021347895.1). NCBI lineage: Eukaryota > Metazoa > Chordata > Actinopteri > Pomacentridae > Acanthochromis > Acanthochromis polyacanthus. The sequence continues at coordinate 14,275,240 of NC_067124.1, forward strand.
ACATCCAACAACTTGTATCTGACCTTCCAGTCTGACATCAGTGTGTCAGCCGCTGGCTTCCACTTGGAGTACACAGGTATGAGGAGAGACGGCTTGCCTGCCTGCCTGTCACTTTGTCTGTTGTCAGTTCATTTCTGTGTCCATCTGCCACTGGCTTCCAGCTGTTGCACAGAGGTATAAGACATTAGGGGGACAGCTGGTCTGCGTGGCACAGTTGGACATGGAGAGAAATCGTGTGAGCGAGTTGTTTCTTCCTCTCTGTATCTGCTAATTTTCAGTCTTTGTATCTGCATCTCTGGCATTCCAGCCTATTCCTCAGTGGTTTGTTTTATTTTTAATTTTTTTGAAAATTCTTCTATAGCTTGAAGTTACTGGTTCCACATCCTTTTTCAGTTAAGGACTGCATTTGCTCGTGTCTCAGCGGGCTATTCACTTTGGGGCATATTTGCTGAAACGCATGCTAAACATTTACCAAAACTTAAGGAGTTATGCTGGCCCCAGTGGAGAGGCTGATTTGCGAAATCCTCTCATTGCAAAACTGCATCATTGAAAATGGAGGTGAATATTTGCACTCGATTTGTGGAAGTTTTTTTTTTTTTTTTAACAGATTCTTAATAATACAATCCACTGTGTCTCTTAGATGCATTTTAAGTCTGTTCTACACATTTGTGCTGATTTGTTGTTACTCACAACTTTAAAAATGAAATACGTGGTGGAGACCAATTGTCTCTCACTGTCAGTGAAGCAGTAAAATAGAAGCAAAACAAAAGTTTGGAGAAGATATGAACCGCATAACGTTGAGATAAAATGAGAGGAAGCAGGTCAGACATCTGCTGAAATAATCACTTGAAGCTTCCGTACACAACATGACAGAAAAATAATACATTTTTGAGTAAACTCAGTTCAAACCAACAGTCAGTTTCCACAAATTTGTTGCAAAGAAGCGTGAGAAAAACATTGCTGTCACCGAACATGTCCCCGCTGTCAGTCGCGTCAGTCCGCAAGCATCATGCCACTGTTGAGAACGACTTCACTTTGCCGTCTTTCACAGGCGGTGCTTTGTATCTCCTGCTTAGAACCACTCTGTAGTCATGTCTCTCAGTGTGCTCTTTCCTTTCTGCATTGCACACTGCTCCCCCTTCCTCCACTACCTACTGCTGAGAATCCCTTCAGTGCCATGTCTCACAGTCGGCTCCTTCCTCTATGTCTGTCTTACGCTTTGCCACTGCTGCCCTTGTAAAGTGCATTCCCTGTTGCTCTGTGTAAACCACACTCCAGTCAAACTCCACTCATTTGCTTTTCCCGTTGCTATTCCTATTCGTTAGCTCGCCTGCCATATGGTTCAACTGTCTGCCTTTAGGCAAACATTTGTGTATGAGTGATTGAGTCATCTTGCTTCCCTATGGATCTACCCATTAAGTATGTCTATTTTTGTGGTCTTTTTTCCAGTTTGTGATGTTGTAATCTACTGCCGATTGCCATTTTCGGATTTTGACCATATTCTGCTCTGACCTATAGATGGTTGTATCTTTGTTTCCTGTTTCCAGTCTGGGGTTGGCATGAACCAGCCATTTATTCTGAACACACTCCAGTTTTTAGCTACCAATTAATACTCTGAATGTTCAGTACAGTGGGAAGAAAACAGCAAAAGGGATTGGCACAGACTCAGCCAGCCAACCATCTGTTTTAAAATGTTTCCTTTGGGTGATTGTTGGAGTCCATTGAGACCAGACACAGAAATCCTGTATACCACCCGTCACTACAACATCCTGGGAGCCAAGCGCTTAACCAGCTCTCCTAAGGCTGACAGTACACTATAGTTGAAAGCAAAATTGGTGTGTTCTCACAGGCAATATGGCAGTTTACATCCCAAATAAAGTCCCACAATGGGCTTCAATCACTGCAGTCTGCCGAGGGCCCTATTATTTCCACATGAGCTACATGCAGCAACTGGTACAACAAAATAAATCAATTGCAGACAGTTTAGAAAGACTTTTATCTTCTGAATCTGCCTCAAAATCTTTCTAGAGTGTTTTTTACCTGCACCACTCAGAGGACATTATAACGCTGAGGTGTAATTCTAAACTTATTGTTGATAATCTGGTTGACATGTGAACATTTCAGGTGAACTGATTATGTATTACCTAACACAATCATCAAAGACCGTGCTTGGATTATACTTCATGCTGAACTTGCAATCAGGTTTATCCTGTTCTTGCTATGCTTTCTTTTTCAGTAGTAACTATATTTTTGTGTTGTGCTGCCAGAATGAATTCAGCAGTTTATTGTAAAATGGCAACACTGGCTTCTGGCTTCTCTCCATCATACATGTCAGTTAGCATATAATATAAAACTCCGGATTCTCATTGCGTTCTGGGTCAAAGTCACTGTTAATCTAAGTTTCACCTGCATACAAATCTCTTTATTTGCTTTGATGCTTGCTATAATTTTCAGGGTCAGCTTGCAGTAGGATGGATGCACCAGTGAACATATGTTTAGGCACGTCAAGTTGCAGAGTAAATTTCACTAAGAAGTGGCTTCACTTTCTGCCTGTAGAGCTACAGTACTATGATTTATAAACTGGAACCATCAGTTTGCTTAAAAAAAGGCACTCCTTCTTTTCCACAGAGTAAACTGTTTTATATTGTATGACCTACGTGTTGCTTCAACATCTGGCAGGTAAAAGGAGGATGATCGACCTCCTCCTACCTTTTTGAATACTAATTAGTGTTGTTGTTTTCTAACAGGTTGATTTTCATTTTTTACAAGTCCCTCTCCAGTCTTATTAAACACCTAAAACTCATCTCTGTGTATTGAAGTTGCATGTTTAGAAGTTTTGTTCATTAAAATAAAAATTTTAATTATTTAATTGATAAACACTGAAAAATTACTAAATGCTACACTATGGCAAGTTTTAATATTGGAGCAATTTAGCCAGAAAACGATTCCGAAGAATAATAATGATCTAAAAAGCTCCACCCTGCAAGTTAAAAGGATTGTTGTCTGAGATTTGTTTTGTATAAAACCTTGTCTGTCTAAATTTATTTTAGAGATTGCCATCTGTACACTGCAATTTCAAGGTAGACTGCTTAGTGCCCTTCTGATATGTCTTCTAACATATAAAAACATACCGTATGGAGCCTACTAAATAACTGGATTCTCAGCTAAGGAGATCTGCTCTTGACTTGTGGGCTCACTTAGATAGTAAATAATGACACATATTGTGCAAATTCCAGATGCTAGATACAGTCTGAAAGGCATCCTGTTTAGAATCTCAAGCGTGTTTGAGAGATGGGGCACATGCCAGACATGATTGCCCATGCAGGAACAGGTGCTGACCTTCTCACAGCAGGGTAACAACAGTCCCTGCCAAAATGTGCATTCTGACAGTTTCACTGGAAACCATCTCTAGCACTGCAGGAACTGGTGCCATGTGTAAGTGGGCAGCGACTCTCAACCTGACCAGAGCACAAAGGTTTATTTGGTAAGATCTGGTCCGCTGCCCTCTGGCTGTGGAAGCTGATCTCGTAGTTTGTTTTTAAAAGCAAAACAAGTTTTGCTGAAGGCCCTGCAATGATACATGAAGGTTTTACAGGGTCGATTTGTTGAGCTTCTCACTTATTTTGTTTCTGTATTTTATTCAAGCAGTGTCAGAGCGTCCTGTATTACAGTGTTTTACCAATCTTTCATTTTCATAGTTTGAGCTACAATTTTAGAACATGAAAATGCACTGCTTTAAAAGGCCATTTTCTAGCTTCCTCAGAACACTACAAGAGAAAGGCTGATTGTTCCCTACTGTTTCGACACATGATAATTTCACAGAACTGTTTAATTTATTGCAGCATTATGCTTTGATGTCACACTTTCCTCTTGGCAGCCGACACTATAGCAGCGACTGCTCTTTCATGAATTGTGCCACCAAATCTCCTTGAAATCAATTAAAATATTCAAAGTTAAAGAATTTGTCAAAGTAATATTTAATAAGAATCGTCATTTAAACCCACATATGACAAAACTTCACAGCTTCAAAGAATCCACCCACTCTCCTTGAACAGTAGCTCTTCTCAGTTGAATTGTTGTAGCTGTGTTTGTTTTCACTTTGCTTACTGATCTGCGCCTCTTGGGTTACCGTCTCCTCCTACTCAGATATCCTCTATAACTTTCACTAGATGTGGAGATGAGTGACCACTCCTGCTATTTGGTGCTCTGAAGAGTTGCCTATAAAACGTTCTGAATCTTTTTTGGCCATATCTGCTGCTGTGTTTACATTCGTCCACCCACCTACTTCTCTGGACCTGTTAACTCTTTGAGTGGGCTCAAGTGTGAGTGTTTGTACAAGTGTGTGTATTTTCTTTCTTAAAGTGGTGTGTATGTACTTCATCTGTGCCTGCACACAGATAGGAGTGTTTTTTTTGTGTGTGCGTGTGTTGCTGTATTTGTATATCCTCCTTCCCACAACCTTTCACTCTACAGGCTACTTTTTAATTATGCTTCAAGGAGAAACCTTGTATTTTCCTTTCACTTTATCGCACTTTCTTCTATTGTTCAGCAGCTGATTTTAATGAATTTTATTTATCCAAACAACATTTGAACAACTTATTGACAGATTACATGTGTCAGTTGCAACACATTCACAATAAGCGTCTTTGCCAATGCCACACCTCACTGTATGACTGCATACAAGGTCAGTCAGTAACAAAATTAGTTGTGAAACGCGTTCTTCTCTGCCTGTAGATGCATTTTTTTTGTATTTGGTTACGTCAAGGACAAATGAAATGGAGACCTGACTATATTTTTGTGCTTTTTCTTCTGTGAAAGTGAATGTAGCTTAAATTCACTTAAAATGTCCTACATCGATATGGCCCAGAGCTGGCATCACCGTTGCTTTTAAAGCATTAAAACACAGTATCAGGCCTCTCACTACCTGGCAAGTGGCACTGTAATCATTTTGTTCCGATGGAGCTCAATGCGTCTGTCAAGTAATGCTTCAGGGATTGCTTTGTAATTTCACAGTGATTCCTTCAGATCACAGTCAGAAGGATTTTGCGATTACAGCCACGAGTAGAATAGCTTCATGGCTTGTCCCAGTTTCTAAGCATCATGATGAGGGGAAAGGAAAAAATCATTTATTCAATTATTATACAATTACAAGCACATTAAAATGAGGGACTGTGTAATTATATGGTAAAATGTTTGATTTTGATTCAAGAATTTCCTTTTCTATTGGCTGATTAAATGTAAATATTTCCAAGATACAATGGCTTCTGGACAGTGAAACAATATCAAATGTGCAGGTTTCATATTATGCAGAAGAATGATTGCTGTCCACACTTGTGTGTTGTGACTCTGTCCTAAGCAATAGGTTTGGATTCGTGCCCAGAGCCGCTGCCTCCCAGTAACGGCCAGAGAGTGGGCGACCGTTACACTGTGGGTGACATGGTTTCCTTCCAGTGTGATCAAGGATTTTCATTGCAGGTAGGTTAAAGCTTACAGTGCAGATCTCAAGTTCTCTGACGGTTTTGATAAGTGAATCATATCGATCCGCTTAGAGTGACAATTTCAAGACATACCTCAAAGCAAAAGTCTGTCAAGGCAACGTTATCAAGTACTTTTCCTATTTGTGAGTGTGACAGATTGCAGGAAAGAATTATCTGAATGCACAAGTGTGTGGCGAGTGTCCACGTATTTATTCTTCCATCTGTATTGGTATTGATATGTGTGTACTTTCCTTGCCTGCCTCCCTGCCAGGATGTGTGTGTCTATTACAAAGCAGCTTTAACTTCTTCCAGTGCTCCCCGAGCAGACGCTGTAGCTGTGGCGTTTTGAGCTGTAGACCTTTCAAGGCCACAGGCGATGGATTGTGTTAACAGTCGCCTCACTAATCCCACACCGATTTTTCTTCCCAGCTTGGGCATTCACTGCTTTTCACATTCTCTCTGGACCAACCAGCAACTTCTTACACACATCTTCAGGCTGAAGAGTCTGGATACTAGAAATAGACTTGAGGCCATTGTCGAAACAAAAGCACAAGATTGGATGAGTGTTGTGCTTATGCGTGTGTGGTACAGCTGTGGATACACACCCATGCTTTGAAAGTGACCTGTTTTCATGTTTAGTGGTAGTTGTGTTGCTGGAGACTCACCTGAATGTTTGCAACATCTTCACAGCGGGAAGCTTCTAGGCTTGAATTTACAATTTAAATGGATTAAAACAGCATCACTGCTATGAATATTTAACTTCACTGTTAGATTATTTGTGTATGCAAGAAAAAAATGTAATGTTTGCCTTTTATTTGATGCTATAACACATCTCTATGTGGTTAGAACCCAACTGGTTCTCATGCTGCCCACCTATCAGCACGAGGTCTATCTCCTACTTGTGATACCATCAAATATTTTCACACAGGAGAAGGCTTTAAGAAATCTAACTAATTCCAATGATCCTTAGGAGAGACATAAAATCTGCAGGAAAAGCTGTTGGTTTGATAATTTTCTGTTCTGCTGCACTTTATTTTGGAGATAGTGAATAGATTGCTTTTGTTTGTTTTCTTGAACAGGGTAATGCATATATTACCTGCATGCCTGGCCCCGTCAGAAGGTGGAATTACCCCGTACCTCTGTGTTTAGGTAATGTATTATTTTATACTGTCTGACATTTCTAGCGAACAGGATTTCAATGAGGTGATATTTTAGACAGCAAAACCATATTTGTAGCAACGAATGCAGGTGCAGTCTCTTTCTTTTATATTTTGTCGTTCACCTTCTTTTCATTGACTTATTTATTTTTTATTCTCCCTGTTTTATATTTCCCTCATACCAATATTTTACTCTTACACAGTGACACAATAGATCAGTGGCCTCACAGAGGACTTGTTATTGTATGAGGAAGAGCAACAATTTCATTGTAAGATCTGGGGAGAGGATGATGGTTGGGCATGAATGGCTTGGGGGGTTGGGATTATGAATTTTCTGCTTTCTCCTTCAGTTGAAAATCAATAAGGCTTTGCACCATCTCATGTGTTGTTTGATTTCTGATACCCCTGATGAAAGTCTGTAGTCTCCCCTGACACTTCCTCTGATGTTGATTGCCACAGTGATAGATTCCAGAGATTACTAAGGAAGTAGTGCGCTGTCTTTTGACACCTCATAGTTCCGCTGCCCCCAATTACACAAGTCTACATTAGTGCAAGTAGACCCTTCCAGTGGATATAAACAGGCAGAACTGCATGCTTGCACACTGCAGCCTTCATGTAAATATTCTGTCCCTGAGGTTTTCACAGTTCACTGCAGACATAAATCCCAGCTTTACAGATGACAGGCATGTTCTCGGATGCGCGTGTTCTCTCGTTAGCTTAACTCCTCTCTCGTTTATAGTACATGTGCTCACCCAAACACCCGAGGATCTGTATTCACTTTGTTGCTGATAAACCCACATCAAAGTGGTTGCATGCCCCTGCACAAACAGTATAACATCCTCATAAGTGCCTCTCCTCTCCTCTTCTCTTTCATTTCATATACAAACAGGTCAAACAGGTTCCCCCCACCAGCAACGCAATTAAATCCCAAGATAGTTTTTGTCTTGTTCTGGTCTGGGTTGATAGTCCCCCAAGAAATAGCAGCAATACCCCTTGTGTTTCCGACCATTTCCCACATAAATGTGTCTTTTGGCGTAGTGATTGGAAAAGGTGGAATGATTTAGCTACAGGTTTATAAGATTATAGGCATCTGGGTGTTCATGTAAGACGGGAGAAGGGGATGAGTGTAACCTTCACAGCGAGCTGGAGTGTTCTCTAACACACTATCAAAGCAAAGACGTAGGGTGAAGCAAGGGGGAGGGTGAAGTTATCACTGCTGAGCTGAGAACTGTGTTGGTGTATTGAATATTGACTCCCTCATTTATTTTGATTTAAAGCTCCACCAAACAAGGAATGTGCCTTATTCAGTTATCTTTTCATGAATGCTCTTATGGAGCATAATCCACACAGTCAAGATGATACGTAAAAGCACAAGAAAAGATGTGCTCAGACACATACCCAGTCTGCATGCAAACACACAAACGTATAGTGTACATGTTTAGCATAAGCAGTGCTGGTTCTCCTCTGCTCTTTTTGTACGCATACACAATATGTACTGTAATTTGCACACACACAGACATAATGCTGCCTGCTCTCCCTCCATCTTCTCCCTCCCAGTCTATGTTTTTCTTTGTTTTCCCATCGAGCCTTTCTGTGGAGAAGTGACATGTTCTTTCTCCTTGGTTGGTCTCCCTCAGCTCAGTGTGGAGGCTCTATGACAGATTTCAGCGGCGTCATCCTCAGCCCAGGCTTTCCAGGGAATTACCAAAGCAGCCTGGACTGCAGCTGGAGAGTTGAACTCCCTATTGGCTTCGGTCTGTAACCCCTCCCTCTGCCTTTTTTCTTCTGTCTTTTTTCTTTTCTTGTTCTGCTAGCTCTCATGTCTTCTGTGCTGCTTTCTTCTATAGTGTTCTGTCTTTTTTTTCTCTGACTCTCCCATTCCTTCCTTGTTCACAATAAAAAGGACTTGGTGGGTTTATGCATTCATTTGAAGTAACATCCTGCTGTAGTAATTGAAAGAAATCTGCTTGTTAACTAACTTTGGCCTAATTCATGTATTCTTGGGTTTACTTCCTGCTTATTATCCCTTTGTTTCTGCTCTTTAGGGATCCATCTGCAGTTTCTGAACTTCTCCACAGAGCCTGTTCATGACTATTTAGAGGTGCGCAGTGGGACCCTTGAAACAGGAACAGTGATTGATCGGTTCAGTGGCCCTGTGGTGCCCAACTCTCTCTTTAGCACCACCCACGAGACCACCCTCTTCTTCCATAGCGACTACTCCCAGAACAAGCCTGGCTTCCACATTGTCTACCAGGGTAAGGAGCAAAGGTTGTTGAAGTCAAGATTAGGTCTTGTCTTAGGAGCAGCAAAATTGGAGTTTGGTATCAGAACATTGGCAAGCATTTCCATTCAATACAGATGAGGGACAAAGATTAGCCCTTCAAGGCAGGTGCTGTCGCTGAGGTAAGATTTAGAGCAAAGAAAAAAATCATTGCTGACATCCTTTGAGACATTCTGTAGCACGTATCTAGTTCTGAAGTTTTGCAAATTCAGTGATATGTACATGTGGTAATCAATGATATAACCCTACTTTGATAGAATAATAAAACCAGTTATATGATGGCGCAAATTTGTTCAAGAAATTTATTCCACCAACCATAGAACCTCTATTTTTCACCCTGAGAGGCAGCTTTTAAAAGGTAGAATGGTCTGAGGTAGACTTTGAGGGAAAATATGGTCATAATTTTTCATTTGCATATGTATATATCAATGAGCCCACACAATTTCAGAATTTTTTCAAGTTCTCTAACTTCAAACATTGTTCCACAGATTGGCACTAAGAAACTAATGCAAAAATCGACATGACCCCACCCTTCTTCAGTAATTTTTAGTCTGAAAAACTGTTACCTATGACAGATTTTTCAACTCAATCAATATTCATCACTTTAGAAAAAATCTGTCAAATTAAACATGGTCATTTGTGGGGCATTCAGTTAATTGAGACGGAATAACCCAATACTGTCTTATAGTTTTCAAATTTGTTTCATGAACAAAATTTTCATTTTATCAAGATTCATATAAAGCAACAGATCACATGCTCGGTATAGGTTTATCGAGGTCATCAAAGATATCATTGCGTTTGCCTCCTGGAATCTGTATTTCATTAAACTCTTCTTCTGGTTTTGACTATTTCCTTCAGCGTACGAGCTTCAGAGGTGTCCAGACCCACGACCGTTTCGTAACGGCATTGTGATCGGTCAGGACTTCAGCGTGGGAATGACAATTTCCTTTGAGTGCCTGGCAGGTTACACTCTTCTCGGAGAACCTTCTCTCACATGTCTGCATGGAGTCAGCAGAAACTGGAATCATCCCATTCCTCGCTGTGAAGGTGACCTGCCAGTGTCTCTTAGTAACACAACAGGTGTTTTCCTGCCACTGTCGTTAATATTCAGAAAATATGTATGCGAAGTTGTACTGAACGCTTCTAACTATTGCTCTACCAAAAACCTAAATGCTTCTCCAAAATAACCTACATTTACATGATTGAAAAATGGTATTCATCAGTCTTTAAATGTCCTTTTATGTCACTGTTTCCCCAAACTTAGTAGGTAAATAATTATTTGACCGTCGTTGGTCCACGTCAATTTCAGGCCGGCAATACTCAGGGATTGTGTTGACTGCTCATTTTGATCAAAATATGTCTATATGGACATGTTTCCAAGGCCAAAAACATGACAACCAGAAGAGGTTTTTAGCAGATATTTTCCTTAATTGCAATGCAAACTCAAAAGCTGCGCAGGAGAGATTTAACACCTGGCAGTTAGACAGGTTCTGCTCACAGTTTGTGATGTAATGGAAGCCAAAAACCAATGCAGTATGTTGACTTCTCTCTTGGCAATTGTGACTTCATTTTTCTGTGTCAGAAAACATATTTCCTTGCAGCTTCTACCAAAACAAAATTGATTGTTGTATATGATTAACTTATTGTAATGTTTAATTTGAATGCATGCTGACCTATTTGAGAAAGTTATGCATACGGTTTTCTGAGAATTTGAAAAGACACAAAAAATAAGATCTTTGAAGTAATTTTGAGTAGGAAAATTTTATAAGTCCTGTCCTATATTCTGGGCACATTAAAGCATCTGACTCACCAACAGTGTCATAGCACTTTATTGAACTATAAACTGATACAGTCCGTTATAGTGATACATGGAGCATTTGCAGACAGTCTTTATTACAAATAATATTCATGTCTGTGTTGTAAATCTGAGGATGTCTCCTCAGGTGTCGTTCAGGTATGCTACATTATACTCCATCAGTTTGGTGCAGCAGCAGTTCATATGTTTGAAGTCCAGTTACAGGGGTAAATAGATTTGTTTTGCTTCTCATTTACTGTGTTGTTTCTGTCAAGTTTACAGTGCTGTTTTGATCCCATGGATATTGCTTTGACTTTGACTCCAGGTTCAAAGTCAGATTTTTGCACATCTGAAGGGGTGTAGCAGAAGGAGTTTTAATGTCAGAATCAGTCAGCGTCATCAAGTAAACAGCGTCCATTCCTCACAGTTGCATCTAACAGGTGTATTCTCCCACCAGTACATCAGTGATAACCCAATAACACACAGTTATTCTTTGTTTTATGAACAGTTAGTGGAAATACATCAATTAAAGAAAGTTTTATGACTTGAGGAAAGGCTGTTTTTCTATTTTTTTTTATTTTCCAGCATCTCTGACTTTTCCTCCCTCCCTCCCTCCCTCCAGCTCTCTGTGGTGGGAATATAACATCCATGAACGGCACAATTTACTCTCCTGGACACCCAGCTGAGTATCCACACTTCCAGGACTGCATGTGGACTGTCAGAGTGCCTCCTGGGTATGGCATCTACATAAATTTCTCTGTTATCAATACAGAGCCAATCTACGATTACATCACTGTGTGGTAAGTCCTCATTACTTTCTCAGTATGACGTTGTTAATCACTTATCTGCACACATCAAACACTATTTTCCATACGTAGAGCTGAAAGCAGAGTTTTACAGCCAGTAGTTTGGAAGCAGTAACTCTAATTTTTAGTGTTTGTGAGCTTTACAGACCAGTTGCACTGACTTTACTAAGCAGTGATCCACAAAAAATTATTTCCATGACAAAGTTCAAATATGCACCAAGTTTGTGGAATATGCAGTAGTGTTGTGGGGGTCAGAGTTCTTTAATATCTGCACCCACTTATCTGCAAAAGCTGAAAAAATATACATAATTCAACCACCTGAACTCAGCTTGACTCGACTGCATACCCCGCTGCAAAATCCCTGCTCCTCTCTAAGGGAACACTGAAGATCTATTGCAAAAACTGTATTTGTAGTCACAACTTCCGCAAAATAATTTGTTAGGGGATGTATTTTATGCAGCTCAGATAATAGTGAATCACCACAGTAATATTTAAAGAATTTTAGAGGAATATCACAGGCAGCAGTGCATCTTTGAGATCCACTTGCTCTTCTGAGACGGTGCACTACTTATTTAAATATTACAGTTTGGGTTCTACTTCGTAGTTCCTAATGCAGATTACTGGCAGTCAGTCTATAAGAGGATGTGCACGTGTGTTTAAGTGAGGGGCAGTCATCACTGCTTGGCTTATTGCAAGCGATGTTCCCTTAAGGTTTTTATAACTTAGTCATAATGCTGCTTTGTCACTTTCTGATTCGACACATTCAAAGCTGATGTTTTTATTAAGCTTGTTTTACCTGCATTAGTAATATACAGTGTGCTGCTAATGGAACACCTCCCAAGAGATCTGACAACTACAGTATAAGTCCTTACTAAAGGAAAAAAAAGGAGAGTATGTAAGATTTTGAGGCTGTGTTAAAGTCTCTCTCCAGTCATTGACTGAACACCTAAAAATTCATCTTTATTTATCAAAGTTGCGAACAAGTTTCTTCCATTAAAATAATCCCTTCTTGCTTCATCCCTTTAAATCCCACGGGAACGGCGCTACTCCCATTTTACGAGTGCTCTTTCAATTACCGCAACTCCTTAACCATTTGTGCTAGAGAGAACATTCAAACAATTTCTGAAAGAAGACAACATGAACTTTACGGGGTATTATGTTACATCAAATGAACCAACAGTGCCCATCACAAAATCCCACTGGAGCGGCGGCGCTCCCAAGGGTTTTTATTATAGTTCATATTTGACATTTTTGTTTAATATTTTGTTCATGTTTAATTCCAGTTCCTAATTTAGTAAAATCCTGAAAAATTCAAGTCAATTTTTTTGTATTTTTACATTTTAAGCTATTGTTACATTGTCTAAACACACAGTTTGTCAGATATTGCCAGATATTGAAAGCTTAGGTTGCTCTGAAAAGACTGGTAAAAAGCAATCACATATAGTATGGTTTCTGACTCTTCTACTGCCCAAATAAAAAATTCAGGCAGCCTGTATGACCTTTGAGTGTTTAAGAGTTAAAATGGGTCAGATGTAACCACAAACTGTTGCTTCCTTCAGAAGCTGCAGATCAATATAGGTCCTGCTTTTCTCTTGCTACAGCTGGAGCACATCGGCTCACTACAAAACTACTAAATCATGCACAATAGCAAGTTGTGATATTGGAGTCATTCAGCCATACATATTTGAACTAGAAGTCAATTATGAAGAAGAATGATACGGAAAACCCTTATTTGCAAGTTGACAGGATTGGTTTATTACGTATGCAATGTTGCATATGAAACCATGACAGTTTGAGCCTTTTTTTTATTTTGTAGACTATCATTGGTACACGGCAGTTTCAGGGTGGCAATACTCAGTGATTGTGTTTACTGCTTATTTTAATCAAAATATATCTATATGGACATGTTTGCAAGGTAATAATAATTGATAATAACCAAAAGATGGTTTTAGCAAATATTCTCCTTCCTTGTAACAGCAACTCAAAAGCTACACTAGAGAGATTTAAGACCTGACAGTTAGACAAATTCTGCTCACAGGTTGTGGTGTGAGACAAGCCAACAACCAATCCACTATGCTGACCTCAGTCTTTACAATTGTGGCTTCATTTTTCTTTCTCTAAAAACTTTTTGTCCTTGCAGCCTCTCCCTATGATAGAATACACTGTTGTGTATGATTAACCGAAGGAAATTGAAATGAAATTGTGCCGCTGCGTGTCCCTCCTCCTCTGCTCTCCAAACTTATGGTAGATGTTTAGCTCCAAATCCCCCTGGTGAATGTTACATAAAAGGGAGGAAATGTGTATCAGCATGAAAACACCAAACTTGGGATGTTTGTGGAAACAGTAGAAACTTTAGCTGGTAGCAGACAGTTGTACAGCAGTAAACAATAGCCTCATGTCACTCCAGCAGCTGTCTCCCTCTCTGGCTGTCTGTCCTTCTCCCTATACTTTTCAGTAGTCTGTGTTGTACCGTAAGCCTTAGGCAGTCATCGAGCAGTCCTCATGGGTGATAAAGGGAGGATATGCCTTCCAGCGTCTGGGGTTGCCATTCATAGTATGGGAAGAGGGAGCTACTAGCACTACTGTTTTCAAATGAAATGGTGCATAAACAATCTGTCCCTTGATGGAAGCATTTCATTTCCCTGCCCGACTGCCGTCTCCCATTTTGCTGATCACTCTGAAATGAAACTGCAATAAGACTTTTTTAATATATAAGATATTAGAGGTACACAAACATACAAAAACACATTTAGTGTACATCATTCTACTGAATAGGCCTGGAGCTACCTGATAGTGCCGGTAATGAAAAACCTTTCTCTTGTTCAGAAATAGTATTTATATACACAGATCAGCCACAACACTGAAACCAACTACTTAATATCTCCCTTGTGCCTCCAGAATAACTCTGAATCGTCAGGGCATGGGCACAAGACTTTTGAGGGTGTCCTGTGGTGCCTGGCTACAGAAGTTGGCAGTGAATCCTTTAGGTCCTATGAGCTGCAGGCTGGGACCTCTGTGGATCAGGTTCCGGCAGAATTTAATCGGGCAAATGAGGACACCGAGGATACGCCTTGGGCTCTTTCTGTGCTCCTTTGTAGTATCTGCTGGGAAAGTCAGCTGCATAGACTGTATATAAAGGTGAACAAACCCATGTGAAGATTCTTGATGATTGAACCCATGTGGTGGCTTCAATCATCAATGTCTTTGCAATACCTGACTCCACCTAAACCCCAGTTATTCCAAAAACCTATATTATGCTTTAATGTTGTGGCCTATCTCTGTATAATGGAAAAATGCCACCTTCTTTGCATTTTACTGAGTAGGTAGTTGTTTTTAAATGTGACACCTAAAGGTTTATGCAACATTAAGCTACTTATTTTAGAAGAAGGTCATGGCAAAGCTTTGAAAGTTCTCCCTGCTCTCATTAGCAGAGATGCTGTTTTGGATTTAACAGCTAACACTTGCCTCATAAATGACTTCATCACTAATGACAAGTTTG
The DNA here is from genome assembly GCF_021347895.1 of Acanthochromis polyacanthus. NCBI lineage: Eukaryota > Metazoa > Chordata > Actinopteri > Pomacentridae > Acanthochromis > Acanthochromis polyacanthus. The sequence continues at coordinate 14,290,255 of NC_067124.1, forward strand.
GTTTTTTTTATTACCCCACACCCATCCACCTTTCCTTCCAGACATGTTAGGGCAGGGAAAATGCTCTAGGATAATGTAGGTTTATGGTGTAATAGGGACACATGATGTGAATACAGTTCCTGAGAAATGCAGTCTAGAAGTTACACAGTATACAGCAGAAGTTAGCAAACATCTGTGTAACATCCCATAAATGTCACAATTCAAAATTGTATCACATTACAATATTTGCATTACTTATAAGCTGAGCATTAGAGTATTTGCTCTTCTGTAAAGGAAAAACCAACTGTTTAGATCTACATGATAAAAATACAGGCACAACAGTAGGAACAAAAGTCAGTGCAAAAGTTAATACTGAGATCTATTTTTTTTTTTTAATTTTTCACTGCTTTGTATGTATACCTGTATTCCTTTTGACAAAGATTCTATGAAGGTTCTGCCATATCTTTTCAGCAAGCATTCATGGTGCCACCTGTAATAGTCCTCTTTGAAATGCATTTTGCACTGCTGCAGATCCATATTATCAGTCCAATCTCTGTGCTTCTCTGTCAGAATTATTTATCCATTGTAGTGGCCCTGGCCAGGTTCATACCAAACATTGGATCTCATTTGAGCAAAAAAAAAAAAAAAAGTATATATCTTGATCTCATCTGACCAAAGAATGTGCTCCACATATTCATCAGGCTTTGTATCTTTAGCATTGATTCATCTTGCAGTTTTCTACTGAAGAGCAAACAATACATTTTTCTTAAATGCTACCTATAGAAGTCAACGTTATGCAATGTCCTTCACGCTGTCTGAGATTTCACAGACACTCTTTATTTCCATTGGTAACCCTGTTTCAGGGTTAAAGCTCTACCGGTCTGTTTTTCACAGCTAAATTGTGCAAGTAGTTCACCTTCTGTGATATCATTTCTGGTGGCCATCTACCGTGTCTAATTAGTGGTACTGTGCTTCATCCTATACCGAATGATTTTTTCTGCCACTGTGTTTCCACTTATTTCAGTTGGGTACCAATCTTCTGTTGTCCTGTTTATATTTGTGGAGTCTCATAATCAGATTTTTCAAACCAGTTTGGTGATTAGTTTCTCCGTAGGGCCATGATGTAGATATAAGATTTTCAAAGTATTTCGTTTTGATTGTTCATAAGAGGAAATACCCTACTTTTCAACTCAAGAAAATAATGAAGTTAATGAGAGATGATACAATATGGCTTCATTTGTTATTTAAGTGATATTGTACTCCGGTGTACTCACTTCTGTTGTATACTGAATATACACAGTTATATACAACTTTGTAGAAATGCCTGTTTTGGGTTAATCCAGTGAATCAAACTGCAAATATCAGCCAAGTCTAAAGATAAATACTTTCATATTACCCCAAGCAACATCTATCTTTTCATCCATTTTCAGTTCCTTCCCTCCAGCTCTACCTGGGGGATCTTGGGGTCCACCCAGACCAGCTGGAATATATAAGTATGCTGTGGGTCTGCCCCGGGGTCTCCTCCCAGTCAGACGTTCTTGATGTAGCTCCACAGGAAGACTCCCCAGAGGCATCCTAATTAGATGTCTGTGTTGCCTCAACTAACTCTTTTCAGCATGAGTGCTGGAGCAGCAGGTCTACTCCAAGCTCATCCCAAATATCTGGCTCCTCACTCTATGACCACAACCTGCACAGGCAGCTTATTTCAAATTTTTGTAGCCATAAATCAGAAATTTCACCTTCAGGCTCAGCTCCATTTTCAACATGGTATTTCTCTCCATGCCATTTGTCAATTCCTCACATCACTGTAACCTCATTTGGGAACAAGGCCCACAGACTCTTAAACTCCTTCACTTGGGGAAGCAGTTCCAAATGCCAGAGGTGGGTGGCTGTTCAAGGGACGCATTAGACACACCAGGCTGACAACATTCAGGGTCTTTCACCATCTCAGGGTGCTTCTTCTCTGCTGCTGACATTGTGCCAGCCACTATCTCAGGAGCTGTTCATGCCCTGTTCTCTGTTCTTTGGGTCTGTTTTGCAATTTTGAGACACCTGAAGTTGAGGATTTGGTGAAGTTAGTACAGTTAGAACATGCATTACTTGTCACATGTTTTGCTGCATTTTAAGTATACACCAAGTTTGAGCTTTGAGTATACACACATCATTGAATTGGAAATAACCTGTCTCATACTGTAGCTACAATAATATAAATGTGGGTTTTTACTCCCACAGACACATTCACAGATAACAGCTTTCTCTCCCCTCAATTAAGGATGAGTAGTTTCCCTAAGAATCAAATTAGGTTATAATTCTCAGGGCTACACTTTGTGGTAAATCATGATTTAAACTTCAGGGCTTTTGGATTGTGCGATTATCATCCATACATTTTCTATACACGTTTACCCTTTTAGAGCTATGGGGGCTGAGGCCTTGTCAGAAGCTCAATATGTGCGCATTCATTTACAGAATATTAAGTCTCAAGTAAGTTTAAACTACGCATTTACTTATTTTACAAGAAAAAAGTTATAAAAGCAGTGTTAGCAATTGCACATATTTTTATAGAATTCTGTATAATTTATTTTTTTTCCCAAAAACACTTTATTCCCCATCAATATGTAAGATGGCCGGAGGGGGGAAAGTTTGAGTAGTGCACCGCCTCATCAGCTAACATCTACAGAACTTCTGCTTTGACATTTGATTAATGTGAAACTTTTTCTCAGATTGTCAAAATGACTGCTGAGTCCACCAGACTGCTGGAGGACACGTAGACCTGCGCTTTGATCCCAGCAAGTTACTACTGGTGTTTATTCATAAATCATTTGCTCTCTCTCTCTCTGTCCTCCACCCTCCTCCCATATCTCTGCACCAGGGACGGACCTGACCAGACCTCGCCTCAGATCGGTCAGTTTAGTGGCAACTCTGTCCAGGATGGCGTTTCTACCACCGCCAACCAGATCCTCATCAAATTCCACAGTGACTTCAGCACCAGTGGCTTCTTTGAGCTGCATTATTATGGTAACCTCCCCTTTGATACCAGCTAGGTAGGGACACTACCCCACATTTCTGTAATGATCCGTATTCATGTGATCATCACAGGACCCGTGTGGTGGTAACGCACATCAAACGAGAGCAGAGAAAGATTGTCCCCTTCTGTCTACATTGAAATGCTTTCATTTTCCTCCTGGTATTGCTTCCAGTACTGTCTAATGATAAATGATGAATCCTTTCTTTCTTGCCTGTTTTTATCTCCACTATTGGCACACCCCTCGAAAAGAATCTGATTAATAATAAAATGTTCCTCAGATAAATTACTGATTGTTTTTTGATGATCATTAACAGTGATGGGTGGCAATTTAAGATCTAATCACCTTCAGTATTGTGGGAGAGTAAAGATTGCTGCGGCTGAATAGAAAACACACACACACACACACACACACACACACACACACACACACACACATGTTTGTACTTCTATCTTAGTGAGGACATCCATAAGCGTAATGCATTTCCTAGAGCCTTATCCTAACCTTAACCATCACAACTGATTGCCTAAACTTAATCCTTACCCTAACCCTAACCAAACCTCAATTCATACCTGTTCTCTAAAAACAAGTCTTCACCCTCAAACATGGCTGTTTCAAAGTGAGGACCGGCCAGAATGTCCTCACTTTGTAAAAATGTCCTCACTTTGATAGTTAAATGCAGAAAATGGTCCTCACCATGTAACAAGTACAAGAACACACACACACACACACACACACACACACACACACACACACACACACACACACATGTTTGTACTTCTATCTTAGTGAGGACATCCATAAGCGTAATGCATTTCCTAGAGCCTTACCCTAACCTTAACCATCACAACTGATTGCCTAAACTTAATCCTTACCCTAACCTTAACCAAGCCTCAATTCATACCTGTTCTCTAAAAACAAGTCTTCACCCTCAAACATGGCTGTTTCAAAGTGAGGACCGGCCAAAATGTCCTCACTTTGTAAAAATGTCCTCACTTTGATAGTTAAATGTAGAAAATGGTACTCACCATGTAGCAAGTACAAGAACACACACACACACACACACACACACACACACACACACACACACACACACACACACACACAGAGACAGACAGACAGTCTGTTTCTGTTTTCTGTTTTTAAATGCACATATACTCAGTCCAGTGTTTTCCTCTCCCTAACAGCTTACCAGCTGAGAACATGCCAGCCACCCCCTCCTGTTGCCAACGCTACCATCCTAACCGATGATGACGAGTTTGAAATAGGTTTGTCTTATTTTATTTTGCTCGTTTACCAGCCAGGGACAGTGTGTAATACAATCAGTTTGCAGCAGACGTAAGGATATTTGCTTCGACAGCCCTGGACAGATGGAAAAACAATGAATAGACACATCAAAGAGTTTTGGTCATTCACTCCAAAACCACTGTATGTTTATATATTTGTTGCTGGTCTTTACACTCTTACCTATTTTCAGCTAAATAATAAATCAATCCCTGTCTATTTTCACAGTTTATACATTTTCTGTAACACTTTAGTGAGAGAGCTGTTTGTTGCAGACTTTACCATCTCCTTTCACCTTCAATGTGCTCTTTATCTCTCTCTTTTTCTTTCTTGCTCCTTGCTCTTCTCTCTCATATTTCTCTTCTTTGTTTTGAATTTCCCTATCTGTTCATGCTTCATGCATTAAAATATTAGTTTGAGGGCAGGGCTAATTAGCTCTACTTATAAGCTGTTTGTATTTCAGTGTTCAGAAATGATTAGCAAAGTGAAGTGGAAGTCATGGCTAGTGGCTGCCTTACTTTGTGCCTTTGAAATTGAATGTAATTTAGATTTTGTGTGTGTGTACCTCTGTATACGTCTGTGACTGTGTAGTGTAATGAAGAGCCTTTAGTGCAGCAGCTAGCTAAGGGGATGTCAATCTTCATTAGAAAATGTGTTGTTGATTACTATTTCAAGTGCTGGTGCTGAAGAGTTGTTTTTTTTTTTTTTTTTTTTACTAATGCAGCTTTGTGGGGATGTGTGTGTGTGTGTGTTTGTACCTGGGTGGGTGGATGAATGGATGGATATGTCCACTCCTGACCTGTGTGTGTGTGTTGATATGGTTGCTGGTGTAAATGACCTCACAGGGGACATTATTCGGTACTCGTGCTTGCCAGGCTTCACCTTGGTGGGCAGTGAGATTCTGACCTGCCGACTTGGAGAGAGGCTACAGATGGATGGACCACCGCCAGTCTGTCAAGGTTGGTTTATGTCTGTGTCTTCTTGTTTTTGTACGCCTTTCGACTGTTCTTCTGTTTCATGTGTGGGTTTTGCTCCCTCACATTTGTGTGTACGTGTAGCCATGCTCGGTTATGTGTGTGCTTGACACCACTCTGCCAGGGTTGGTTGCAGTCAGCAGCACCCAGTGTTGATGCATCATTTAACAGACTGCCAGCAGGGCCCCTTCCAGCAGGCTCCTGGTGGCAAATAGCATCTCTGTTCTAATTTATCAAGACTCATGGAGTCGGAATACAACTGACCCAAGATCATAAACCTGCATTTACAGATCAGCGGGTTTCTTCATGTTCAACAAGTGTTTTTGGGTTTTTTTTCCCCTAGTAAGTTGTAGTAGTCCTTTTATTCCACAGTGGTTTCCATAGAAAGCTTATATTCTACTCATTCTGCCTAAATGGCCCCATGGCTTTGATTGATGTAAAATGTCTTCCTACCCACATTTTTTTTAGAAGATGGATTTTCAAGCAAGAAACAAAGGGAACGAAATGTCTATGTTGTCTGCATCAGAGATTTTGTTTAGACTAAAAAACAAGCCTGCCTGTCGTGCTCATACATCTCCACGGCAGACAACAGAGCGCTCTGAAACCTTCTATCCCCTGTGGATAGGCATCTTTTGAAGTGCCCCGAAGTCCTTTGTCTACAAGTCTTGAGTTGATGAGCATTTCTGTCTTTTTATATCTGGAAACTGTGAGTAATCGCATTCCACTTGTGATCAAGGCATGACAGATACTCGACAAACCCAGAGTCTGCATTCATAAAGCGTCTTAGAATAGGACTAGTGATTTGGAACCTATTTGTTCATCCCTGGCTCTTATTATTTGATGTCTGACTTGATATCTTAGTTTTCTCCCAGTGGCAATTTCTGTTTCACTCTTACAAGTAAGAATTTGGCTGATTTTAATTTAGTATGTTAGGAGCCACAAAGAGAGCAGTACACAATAACAACAAAGCATAAGCTGCACGACCTGGCTGGTTGATCCTGAATCAAAAAGGTACCCATGTTCTCATGCTTTATTCATAAAGGTTGCATACAGACCTGTCTGTCAGTAGCTCTGTTAATGTATGCACAAAGGTCAGAGAGACCAAAAGCACATCAATTTGTTAAAATTTACATTTATGATCCGGAAAATAACATCGCCTACCTTTACTTGTTCTGCAGTGGGCTTACCTAGCATTTTTCAGAATTAATAATTCATGAAGGCACCAGTGAAGTCCTGAAGCATTTTATTAGCTTGTTAGACATTGTAAAGAGAGAGAAACAGAGGAGAGAAAAGCTTGATTGCGTACTGAATCATACTGCTTTGGCATACAGATGTACTATTACATTATCTTGACATGAAGGAAATTAAAGCATGTACTGAAGTGAAGCACAATGCTTTTTGATGCTTGCTTCCAATGTTTGTTTGAAAATGACCAAAATAGCAGATCGGCAACAACATGAAAAGGCTGGAATAATTTTATTAGTTTCCTGTGTGCCAAGAGAGGGCAGTCAGTCACCTGAGAGTACTGGAAGATATTTCAGGCTCTCTGGTTAATGTTGGCCCTGCCAGCTCACCTTCTCATGTGTTACTGACTACACTGAGCTCTGCCAAGACCAACCTGGTCCCATCATCTAAAACTCGCATACTGTACTTGAAATAATTTCACAGACTTTAATTTGAGTGACTAAATTAACCTGCCAAATCCAGATGGATAAAGCATGTTGGGGCTATTCTAGTAGAACACAATTAGGTAATAAATTATACCAGTATTTAAGATGGACTTTACTTTTGTGATGTTGGTTTACACCAGCTCTGGAACATCATAAAAATGTGTTGTAAATAGTGTACACTGCCAAGAAAATTGTCTAAACTGATAGTATAAAAAACATATGAAAAAAGACATTATATTAGTAAAGAATGTGCCTTTTATTAGAAATTATGCCAAAAATGTGCACATATACAGTAAAATGCTCAGTGAAATGAATGTGTTTGTGGTGGGTTTCCTCAACATGTGCAACAGAATGTGTCAGATGACTAGTCATCGGGATCGAACTGCTCCTTAAAGCCTGCTTTGGGCATCACATCGGAACGGTGTTTCATGACATTTTCATGGATCACCTCATTATTGTAGTCAAGAATTCATTACATTTCTTGTGTTGGATATGTTATGTCCTTGTGCCACCTCTAGCATGAAACTAATTGCTCTCCTTGGGACATGTAAAGTTGAACTTAATTTGAGTTGACCCGCTGTTCACATGCGAGAGACTGCTACAGTAAGCCTGTGAAGGGGCCATTTCCTGTACGCAGCTTGCCGATAGGGCAGGAAAAAGAATTCTCTTGTGCTCCATGATTCTGCTTTTGTTTGCCGTCAACCCCTCTGTTAATTGTCATTTTATGCTTTTAAGATAAGACTGAAGTGTCCTTGCAAGGGCTATGCAATTTCACCCACAAATACCCCGGGTTTTTGCGATGTTTCTCAAGACTCTGTCTTTATGAAAGCCTGTGAGGAAGGTTGTGTCGTAGCTTTGATCAAGGATGGAGCCACAATCGAGTTGACTGCTGTGTTGGTAAACCATCTGCCACACTGAGGTTCATTCCAACTCATTAAATGATATAATATTGGTCCCGCCTTCACATTCCTATTGATTTCCACATCTTTGAGAAACTCTAATAAATAACATGTTCTGCACTCACCTCGTCTTTGCAATATGTGTGTGTGAAATCTATTTGTGTGATGCCAAATAATATGTAATGCCAAGTGTCACATTGTGATTGCATGTGTTCAGCCTGCTGAGCAAAAATCACATGTGGAGGATTGCGCTAGGAATTACCAACACATGCACTGTTGACACGATTTAGCAAATGTCAGCTCTTAGGGAAATCACACTGGCATGTACACAAGAGACTGTGCAAGATGCTTGGGTTTTATAAAAATTTCTCAATACAAAGGGATGATTAATATGATCGTTTACAGTCTGATGCAGAATCCTTTGACTTCCCCTTTATTCTCTTCATAAAATGCAGTCAATTTAGATTTTTTATTTAAATAATTATATTCAGAATGTAATAATTTAGTGTTGTATATTTATTTTTAAATGATTTACTGTATTTTTCTGCCTGCGAATTATTGTACAATTATGTGTGTGAACCTCTGTGGTAATATGCACACACTGGCTATGCTGCGTTTATGTTACACTGAGCTCCACATTTGTATTGTAGCCAAACCACCATGTACATGCACTGCAATCTTTCTTTTGCTCTCGGGGCAGCTTACTATCTGTATCATGGTTCTTTGTAAACCCCTCCTCTAAAGCAGCAGTATTGAGGTATCTGAAACATTTTGAAGCCTCCTATGATTCATTTTTTAAATTCTTACACCTCAAGTTTCAAGCAAAGCAGTTTAAGCCACAACTGTGCTTAATGGATCGACTCCTGTTTGTTGTCTGGCAAGATTATTTCATCACACAAGCACTGGAGCCTCAATTATTACCATAACAAGCTTCTACGAGCTGGATGGCTCTATTCAGAGTGTATTAACACTTGAAGTCAGCCAGTTTCATGTGCATCTTAAAGAGGGAAGTGGAGGAAATGGAATGCATGGAGTGTGTAAATAGTTTTTGCATCGCTACGCCCATTGTAGTATTTTATAGAAAAAGGTTGTAAAATTGAAATTGGCAAAATGTTGGAGAAGTTTCTTTCAAATTATGCAACGTTTTCACCTTAATTTGTGCTGGCTCTCTGACCAACAGAGCCCTGGTATCAGTAGAACCAGAGGCTCCTGCTGGCAGGAGAAATGAGGAAAGTATTCTGTAAATTGATGTTACTGCACTAACTAAAGGACCCCATTTACCTTCAGTGAACTCCATATTACCAGGGAAAGTCATAATTCTCATGCTAAAATTGAGCCACAGACCTTTTTATTTCATCTCAAATGCAAAATTAAATATCGTAACTGCAAAGTCGTGCAATACGGCTAATGTATATTATTTGGAACGTATGGACTTTAGAGGTTTTTAAGAAACTAAAATTAAAAATGAATCCACCTAAAAATGATCAAATGATGTGACTCATTGCCACCCACTCCTGTGGAGTGTACCCTTAGGAGACATCAGTGTTCACAGGGAGAAAGAAAACTACTTTTAGGTCCCATAGCTCAAAATTTCTACTGCTGACTTCATATTTTTGCCTCTGTGGGCTGTCAAGAAAATACCTATGTATGTATATAATACTCAAGCATACATTTTTAAAGAAATTCATCCTCCACATTGTTCTTGATACTTAGATCTTTAATATTGACTCGTATATTTTTTTTCTAAAATTTAAGCTAATTACATAGCATATAATTAGACACTACAGGAACTGAAAATAAATGCAAATCTGTGACTGCTTTGAGAAATGCAAACTACAGAAGCAGCTGATGAGAACATTTTTCATACAAGGGGAAAATATAGATTTTCTCACAGACTGTCAAAGAATAGTAGTGAAGGAACCTTAATTTATTTTCTGAATAGATTGAGTTGAGATTTAATGCCTCCTTCAAGAAAACTTTATTTCCATAATTATTGATTCTTCTGTGTGCAAATCTTATGCTTTTAATTATTTACATATTTAATATCTATATTGTTGATGATTTTAAAAGATTTTTTATTTTTTAATCTCACTGCCCACAGAGGGAGAAAGAAATCCTTTTTTCCCCAGAAAACTATCTTCATGACTTTTTGGAGACTATGTGTTACCATTTAAGCGACGGCTGTTGTAGTTCAGCCAGCTGAAACTTTTGCAGTGACTTACTGTACCAGTGGGAGTACTCATACTGCTTTGTGTTAGAATTCTCCTCTCTTGGCATTTTTTTGATATATGTCTGATTCTTTCCAGTGACCTTTTTATCTGGGACACTTGTTCGCATTAACCTTTTATATGCATCATGTTTCTTCACTAGTGGCCCTGAAGTTAGCAACAGAGAAGGAAAAGAGAGAAACAGGACTGTCATTACTTCAGACATGCCAGACTACAGGAAATGAAGGGAATGTTCTGAGCTGGTACACATGAGAACACACACACACACACACACACACACACACACACACACACACACACACACACACACACACACACACACACACACACACACACACACACACACACACACACACCACACACACACCACACACACACACAGTTTTCCATACAAAGTTAGCTGTCTCACCTCCCGACAATTATTTGACAGATTGATATCAGGGGAGCCTGGTGACAACAGCAGACTCACCAGCTCAGCCCTTTGGAGCAATATGAGTTGGGCTGAAATGTAATTGTTTCAGGACTAGTTATTTTTTGAAACTAATTTCTACTGTCACACTGAAACAAGCTTTTCCTCCCTTCATTCTCCACATCGTGCCTTTTCTCTAATTCTTCCGTTTTCTCTCCTATACTTTTGTCTGAGTTCTGCCTCTTGTTTTCGTCTACTTCTGTCATCCTTTTCCTCATCCCTTCTTTTCCCTCCTGCTTCCTCTGTAGTTTTTCCTTTCTCACTTTATCTTCCTTTTCTACCTTATTCTCGTTCTGTTTGTGTTTTCCCAGTTCAATGTCCAGCCCATGAGGTGCGTTTCGACTCGACAGGGGTGATCTTAAGTCCAGGCTACCCTGAAAACTACCCCAATCTCCAGATGTGCTCCTGGCTGATCAATGTGGAGAAGGGTTACAACGTCACTCTGCACTTTGAGCTCTTTCAGACAGAAAAAGAGTTTGACATCCTGGAAATATTTGACGGTGGGTCATGCTGGGTTCATTTGTAAAACACTAGTTGGCAACTCAACTGGAATGTTTGATATGTTAACACCAGACAAAACATCAGTCACCAGCATATCTGCTTGATCTCGATGTGAATCATTTTCTGTGTGTCTTTGTGTTCAGGTCCTAACATCTACAGTCAGAGCCTTTCATCCCTCAGTGGTGACATTGAGACACCCTTCAGTCTGACCACCACAGGCCACCAGCTCCTGCTGCGCTGGTCCTCTGACCACGGCACCAACCGCCGCGGCTTCCACATCAGATATGTGGGTGAGTATCAAAGTATGTATCCAGTTTATAATCATATTCTCCTTTTATTATTGCTGTTTGAACATACTTTGTCTCTAAATTGCAGACAAGTGCTAAAAGTCATGGGTCTACAATTTTGGCAGTATGTGGTCACTTCACTTGAATATATGAAATTTATTGAACCTACAGCTTCTGGATCTGATTGTGAACATTACTGAGGACACAGAGTGACCCCATGATTTTTATCGCAGTTGTTTCAGGGTATTGAGTTTTAATATCCATCAATTATCAAAAATACAATTTTACAGAAAATTGTTTAATGGGAGATGTTTTCACATGCAAAAACCAGACGGCACAAAGAAAGTCACTAGGAGGCTTGCATGCTGTTTTGCACTCATTAATTTCAAAAGGTTTGAATTCTTAATTGGCTCTTTAATAAAGCAAGTGGTGCAAAGCAAGAGCAGCGCAGGGATCTTCTTCCATTTGAAATGCATCAATAATAATGGAAAAAGCACAAAAGACATTCATTTTTCATGTTGTCTCTCCATTATATTTAATACACGAAAGTGTTCCTGTGAAAGCAACTCGGTGTGATGAATTTTGTAAAGAAAACTCCTCTTTGACTTGATTGACTTGAACAAGAACTGACTTAAACTCCAGTGTGTATTTTTGTCTAACGCCCCTGCTGTCTTCCAGTCATGCTGATTTGAAGGAATAGTTGACAGCTTTTGTGAACCACACAGCCTCCCCTTGGATTTTCTGTCCCATTGGCTATTCGGTGGTCTTATTCTGGAAATCACATTTACCTTTTTTGTGTTCGATGGGCTGGAAGATGAGGGAGAGGAAGGCTATGGAACAAATAACTGCAGGATGCAGCAGCCCTGCATGTGTTAAAGCAAATTGAATATGTGCATGCCCATAGGCCAGAGAGGAATGGTAATAATGTGATTTTGAGGACTTCCTTTACTTTGTGGCACACAGCCTGAGTGCTAAATAGATGTGACACTCCTCAGGCATTTTCCCTCATTATCGTTCTGCATTCAAAATGGGGCCTTACTGTAACATAAAATGTTCACCTAAGTCTTTCTCTAGAGGTGCTTTGTTAATGCCTCTCATTCTTTCCTCTGCTTTATTTTTCTCTCCCTTCTCTCCAATATATGCTTTTATTTTCTTTGTCCTCTTCCCTTGACTTCATTCTCATCTCACTCTCCTGCTTCTCTTTTCTGTGCTCGCCTCGGTTTTCTTCATCCGTCTATTGTAGCGATGTACTGCAGTACTCCAGACTCTCCACAACACGGCTTTGTGGTGAGCCAGACTGGGGGTCATCTGAACAGCATGGTGCGCTGGGCCTGCGACAGGGGGTACAAACTGATCGGAAAGGGCACAGCTGTGTGCAAGAAGACCACCTATGGCTACTACGCCTGGGATGCGCCAGTACCTGCGTGTCAAGGTGAGCTCATCAGCCCCGGCAGCCTTTTATTTTCAATTTTAGCCTGTTTCTCTCCCTGCTCTTCTGGTCACTGCGTCTGCACCCGGAGTCTCAGCAGGCAGACAGGCGAGTGCTTAAGGCATCCAAGTGTCTCAGCCACAGCCTTATTCCTTGTGTTGTTAGCAACTGAACTGAATCCAGCCTGATTGAGAGCCAGCGTCCTGTCAGGTGGAAAGGAAACAGAAATCAATCCTCCCTTCTTCTGTCAATTTCCACTTCTTCAAATTACTTTGGCTAACTTGCCATTAGCATGCAGTGTCTGCTGCTGTTGGGTCTCACTCAACTAATTGGGTTCTTTGATGCGCACATGTGAAATGTGTGTATTTTTGTGCACATGACTGCATGCACTACCACACACACACACACACACACACACACACACACACACACACACACACACACACACACACACACACACACACACACACACACACAATCAGGCAGCAGTAAACATCAACAGATGGTTTGCTCAATTGCATTTTATCATGATGCAGTGAAATCAAAATATGTATGTCATGTACTTTAAATGATTTAAAAAGGCTTTACACCTGTGATTGATTCCATCAGTTTGGTAATTGCATGCAGCTCTTCCAAAGCAGATATACCAACCCTGCAGATAAGATAAAATATTCATACAGATGCTGTCCATCTGTTCGAAAGCAAATATTACATTGCGCTCATTCTTTCCAGTACACGATGTGTTGAGAATCTACAATATATTAATCCATCTGCCTCACTCATGCACCTCAGAGAAAGAGCAATGGCTTAAAATAATTTTCAAGCCCTGTGACCTTCTATGCTTTGATGATTTTAAAGAATTCACTCTTCAAACATCAAATATTTCCATCTGCAGTGTAGAGAAGTTTTCATTGCTTTCGATTCGTATCTGTTAAATTGTCACAAATGAATGTCGATTGATTCTCTCTTGGGGTGGTGGATGGCGATGTAGTGGCTCCATGCCATGCTGGCAGATACCTGCCTTTGATGTTTCACAGTGTGCAGTTACTAATACTGCTCCACTTGAAGAGATCTGTGTTTGCATAACCATTGCCTTTTAGTATGGCCCTACAGATGTTGGTTTCCCTGCTCTATCTATTATACAGATGATAAACATCTTGAAAAGTACTTGCTCGAGCGTTCTGTTTTGGTCTAAGCTCTGAGGCCACAGTAACCTAGATTCACTCTCTAGTTACAGGGACAAAGTGCTGTATGGTAGATTTTCAGTGTGTGAGTGCTTCCTACTTTTAATGTTAAGATTTGGAACTGATATTAGCTAGACTTTTGGCTGCAGAGTTTTATGTCATTACAATATTTTCTGACTATGAGATAAGCAACATAAAATATTAACTAAACCACTTTTGTTTTTTTGGAGGGGTATAATTTAAGAGGTAATCATGAATGTTGGAACCTGTGATTCTGGAGGGAGATTGATCTTTAGTTAGTTGGGATATCAGACTGGATGTGTGAATGGATTTTTTTTTCTTTTTTTTCCATTTTCTCTTTTACTCTGAGGAGGCTGGATCCATTTTTTTTTTTTTATTTAGAAGCCAGTTCCATATGTATTTTGTTGAATTTCTTTACCTTGTAAACTTTAAAGAGCATTTTTATGGATCCATAGCTGCACTGCCAATACCAGTGAGTGTATATTTAGATGCGCATTTATCACTGTCTGCCATCAATGTGACTGTTGAGTGATTATGTGCCTGTCTGACCATGTCTCTCTGGTATGCGTCTTGTTCGGCACATTAACATGTGCGTCAACAATGGCTCTCTTGCTGCTTGCAGCTGTGTCATGCGGTGTGCCCAGTGCACCAGCGAACGGAGGTGTGCTCGCTGCTGATTACTCTGTCGGCACACGGGTGACCTACTTCTGCAACAGCGGCTACCGGCTCTCCTCCAAAGAGCTGACGACCACAGTCTGCCAGCCAGACGGCACCTGGAGCAATCACAACAAGATACCCCGATGCATCGGTGAGTAGATGGTGCTGGGGGAGGATGTAGAAGAGAGAGAGACCGATTCAGAGAGACTGCAAGGACCCATAGCAAGATTTCTTTCTTTTTTTGTAAAAACATTCTCAAATTTTAGGATTAGAGAGTAAGATTTATGGAGGACTTTCATTTTGATAATGTTCCCTTTGTGTATTATTTCTGCTACTTTTGATATGCAAGAAATCAAAACATGATGATGAGGAAGTGTAACGGAGGACACAGATTTTTTTGTTTCCTTTCTGTTTTGAATTGGAGAAGATCCAAGTAGGGGTTTGGAAAAAAAAATCCTCCGGAGAACTTGTAGAATATCAAACAGTTTTAACAAAACTGCACAGTAATGGAAAGTGTCATAAAATATGGAGTGCGGTCCCACAGAACCACGAGTTGCAGTTTCATTACAAAAACACTAAGTTATTGGGTGGTGATAAAACAGATGGATGAAAGGGAGAATAGTGGTTGAGAGGAAATCTGTAGCTGGCACTGGGATGAGTGTTTTACATGCCAGAGCAACTCCTCCAAGTTTGAAAGTCAGTGTGAAGAATGATTGACAGCACTGTTTTCTATGGAGACCAGTGTTTATTCTCTGCCGTATACAGCAAAAAGGGGAACAGAGTTTGTTTTGAAGCTCATTTGGTTGGAGAGAGCGCCAGTTCATAAATATCTTTGTTGTGGAAGAACATTTGTGTTGACTGCACCGCATAGATTAGATTATTGTACTGCTTAATTTATTCCTTTGTATCTATTTGTATTTTCTCTACATGACGAGTTGTTGCATATGTTTGCAGGGGGCGTACAAGGGAGAAGAGATGAAAACAGATGTAAAGCAATTAGACAAATCCCCCAAAAACTACTTTATCCACTGCCCACTCAATTATCATGTTTCATTTGGGGTTTTTTTCACAGTGATGATGTGCCCAAGTCTCAGCTCCTTCACTCTGGACCATGGAAAATGGAGGATAGTCAATGGTTCGCATTATGAGTATGGAACTAAAATAATATTCACCTGCAACCCCGGATACTATCGCGTTGGCCCCGCCCACATCCAGTGTCTAGCCAATGGAGCGTGGAGCTGGAGAAACGAGAGACCTCGATGTAGAAGTGAGTCACTTTGGCTGCAACAGGACATTAACACAACACTTGATGATAACACACATTCCTGAAAGTCAAGTAAAGTCCACATTCCAAAAGAAAGAATGAACAAAGAATTAAACTAGAAGATGATGTTACCAGAAATTACCTCTACTTTATTGCTAGTTAATCATTGTGTTAGCATAAAAAATAGAATAGTAATAGTGTAGTAGTCCCATTCCATATTCACACCGTATATGCGTTTCATTAGTTTCATTGAATAGCTAGAATAGAAAAGCATTTTAACATTGGTATCTAACTAAATTGAAAAATCTACGTCTGGCCTTGCCTCAGTTAGATCCACAGATTGTAGCATTAAAGACTGAATATCTTCTTTTCGGTTCACTTAATCAGCATTATTGTGGAAATCGAAATAAAGAAATAAAAAAGAAATAAATGAAATAAAAGCTTTTCTCTGCTGCCATGGGAACTGTTTTTTGAAAAGCAAAAGTGCTGAATAGCTCATGTAATGGCAAAAGGAGATCCCAGCCAGCATGATGAAAGATGTTGGGACAAAGGCAAACGCCATCATTATCCTCCCCGTGAAATAGTACAGGTCACTCTTTTATCGCATTAAGGTCGCTAAGATGAGTGTAAATGACTGTGCTCTCCCATTGACTCTGAAGATGTAAGCCAACATCCAGCTCTTCTTTCTTTCTCTCTTGTTCTTTTTCCTCTCCGGGTGCCTCCTCCATCTCCTTGCTCTTATTTTTTACTATCCTCTTCATCTTATTGCAGTCATTTCCTGTGGCAATCTTCCCACTCCTCCTAATGGGAAGAAAATTGGGACCCAAACTACCTTTGGAGCGTCAGCCATTTTCAGCTGCAACCTTGGCTATGTTTTAACGGGTTCCACTGTTCGAGAGTGTCTCCTCTCTGGCCTTTGGAGTGGGATGGAGACTCAGTGCCTGGGTAAGCATGGTCTAAATGTTCCCTTTAACTTTTTAAAGGACAGCATTGACCAGGTCACAAACTGTTGGCAATCTGCTCAGACAGAGTTTGAGCTTTTTTGGTAATGCCAACATGCCCAGAATACAACCAGATGGGCAAGCAGAGGGTGACTATAATTGCCTCTGTTGCCAAGTGTGCATGGCCAATGACTGTAAAACATTTAGAAGATGTAACATTTTTTGTCATCTGATTCTGACATGGTGCCGTTTCTCAGCGATGCCGTTGGAACTCATCAGCCTGTTTCAGACCTTGTAGAGATCATACGGAAAAAATTTGTTTTGCAAATGTGCGAGCACTTTTGGCAGCTACCTGTAGCGGATTGGAGCAGGGTTCTATACTGCAAAGCCTTGGAGTCACTGCGATTTGGTGTTTATGAAATATCAAATGTGAGAAAGCAACTGTAGAGCCACAGCTTCCCTGAAACCATGACACACTTGCCAAGTTGTACCAGCACAATTTGAGCAGTTGTTAGGATATATAAACAAGAAAATATGCTACAGCTAAGCTTACCACGGCTCATCACAGCTCTGTACTGGTGAAGAAAATGAGACACACGTAATTACTTGAGCCACATTCCAACCCACGCAGCAGCAGAATGTGAAAGTTTCCCTGGCAGATGCATTAGTCTATTTATCAGCTGTGTGGCACCAGCTCTCTCAGCTCGAAGATTGGTTCAGTTCATTAAAAGAAGGACACCTTTCACTTGTTTAGGTGATATGATTGACAGGATTAACTTAGTGAGGGACCTCTCAGTATAGTTGCCTGCTTCAGCATTATCGTCATAGAATCTGGCTGCCCTCCACTGGAGTGTGATTAAAAAAAAAAGAAAATGCTCAGCTGAGTTTCTGGGTGCAGGAGTGAATTAGGGAAATCAGAGTCACAGTCAGTGGCAATTTCCCAGGTTTTAAGTGGCAGTGAAAATCTCAGCAAGATTCCTCCTCTCTGAAAGGGATTTATTGTA
Source organism: Acanthochromis polyacanthus (assembly GCF_021347895.1). Lineage (NCBI taxonomy): Eukaryota > Metazoa > Chordata > Actinopteri > Pomacentridae > Acanthochromis > Acanthochromis polyacanthus. The sequence continues at coordinate 14,308,069 of NC_067124.1, forward strand.
GCTGAAAGTAATACGATTATGTGCATGAGTGTATTGCACAGATTTTGAGGAGTTTCACATGCGTGTCTCTGGCTACTGTAGATGAGAAAGGCAAAGTTATCACCACAAGTGAAGCTGAAGTCTGTGTGACTTGAGAAATAAAAATTCAGAGATAATGAGGTGAAAAATGCGCTCCAAATCCAATATGTTTCATGAATACACTAATTTTACTCGCACCCATTATAATTCCAAGACCTTTTAAAATACCAGTTTGCTCATTTCATTTTCTAATACTGTTGTCAAAATGCAAAGTTATTCAAACATGATAACACAATCAAAATTGTGTTTCTACCCTGCAACTGTCATCCATTAGTTCAATGGAAGCCACTGCAGGTCATTATTCCAAAAGCATAGCGAGCTGAACTACAGCTTTGCACTACATTGACTGAAACAGTTCATTACATCCCCTGCAAAAATTGAACCTCCGTTTTGGCAGAGTGTTATAAATACTACAAGAGTTTAGGATGGGCTGTCGTGTTATGGCAAAGTCTCCCTCACTGAAGAAATTAATGATATTGTTGGGAAAGAACAATAAATATTAAGAAGAAAGGGTAAAATGGTCTCATTGCTGCTTGTCTTTTGCCACCGTCCTACAGCCGGCCACTGTGGCATCCCAGAGCAGATCGTCAATGGGCAAGTGATCGGAGAAAACTTTGGTTACAGAGACACGGTGGTTTATCAGTGCAACCCTGGATTCAGACTCATCGGCTCCTCAGTACGGATCTGCCAGCAGGACCACAACTGGTCCGGACACCTCCCAGTCTGTATCTGTAAGTACTTTAACACCACGTATCACTGATAAATGTGAGTGTATGTGAGTTTGCTAAGAGGATTTGTATAAGAGTAGTTGTGCAGGTGTGGAAAAATAAAATTAAATGGATCAAAATTAAGATGGGCAGAGTGCTTTCCTGAGTCTGCTTTTCAATGACAGATGACCTACTTGACTATTTGTATAGACACTGCTTTTCAAGTATGAGTATTTTAGTTTGATATTGTTTTAAGGAAGCCCTGAATATATAAATTTGTATTCACGACGATTTGATTTAACTGTATAACTCCTGCGCTTTCTGCAGAAAACACTTAGGTCCAAACAATATTATCAATATCACTGTAATATTACTTTTCAATACTTTGTGCAAAATCAGATTTCCATCATGTCTAGCATTTCATTTCCTGCAGTATGTTTGTATTTAATTTTTTTTTTTTTATTTCTCAGGTGATGCGTTTTTTTTTTTTTTTGCATGTGCAACTTTATGATTTAGATGGGTAATATTTTACTTTCATGTACATCAGCATCAGTATGTGCAAAATTTAAATTAATTTCATGTTTCAGGTGCAATGTAATATTTCATTTTTCTATTGTGTTATCATACTTCACCTCAGTATAATTGCCATCTTTACTTTTTACTGTTCTATTCTAGCCTTAGTTTAGCTCACATATTTCAGTAATGTATTATACTTATAGCTTGTTTTTTTACTTTTCAGACACTTATTTCCTTTGTTTATTCTGAGCAATATCTGGCACAAGAATTTTCCTATTTTCAAAAATCAGCTCTGTGAATTAAGATATGTTTAGCATTTTGTGAAAGAAAGAAAAATCCGAAGCTACTTGCAGTTCCCAAAGCACTCCACTCCTTTAGTTTGACAAATGCTGAAATCTGTCAATACCTCATAATTTGATTCTTGATCTCCCATTCACCTCTTACTGCACTGAAATATGCTGCTTAATCTTTCCCAATTGAGATCATGTCTCGAGTCTAATCCCCCTATTGTCCTCTGAGGTTAATTATATGATAATGACTTTCTTATGATAGGTGTCACTGTATGCGACCTCGATCATTGTTATTGAATTCTCTCTATCTCCCTCATTCTCTCTGTCTTTCTACACACTCTGTATGTTTCCCACTCCCTCTCCTTTACCATTTCTGTATCCATTCTTTGCTGCCTATCATTTTCCATTATCTTCTCCACTTCCTGCTTTCATCGCGCACCTGGGTGATGTGTGTCAACCTCAGCTGTCACATGTGGCCACCCTGGTAGCCCTATCTATGGCCGCACCACAGGCGATGGCTTCAACTACAATGATGTGGTTCGATTCTCCTGCAACAAAGGCTACACCCTGGAAGGACCATCCACCGCGCAGTGCCAGGCTAACCGCCAGTGGAGCCAGCAGCCGCCAACATGCAGAGGTGAGGTCCAGGTGCAGAGCCTCCAGAATGTATAAATGACTGTCAACTTGACTTGACTTGGGTATCAGAAGGATGCAAATCTACCTTGACAGTTGAACTCAGGTGTCTCAACAGACTTTGCCTCAGGAGTCACAACAAACAGAAAAAAAGCAAGAATTTGAACCAACAGATGCATCATATTCATATGCATCTCATTAAGCATTTGCAACGACTCATTTCCAAAGAGGGCTGTACCACGACAACTAAAAATGTTTTCATTTTATTTTACAACAGGCTACTTTATCTAGTGCTGCCTCTGTAAGTCAGGCTAGCCATAAGTGGCAACGGGAACCTGCCAGCAAGCAGAAATAGGATCCAGCCAAAGTGTTGGGACAGAATGAAATAGCTTTTTTGCCGGTGCTGTGATTATTCAGGGCTATGACCACACGAAATCAGCCGCCAGCAGATGTATCATGATCATTCTGGAAGCAGTGGCCAGTGACTGCCAGCTTACAGAGGTTCAGACAAACCAGCAGAAGAGATGAGGTGCTCACACATCTATTGATTTGAATGGTAGAAGTCCCTGCACTAATTCTCCACGTATGTAGCCTGGACTTAGAGCAAAAGCAGAGAAATGGCAATATTAAGCTTAAACAGAATGTAGGAAAGGGCAGAAGGTGCTACAGAGAGAGATTACTTCAAAGATATGAAATCACAGGATGCAATCAGTGGAAGATATCTAATTTACCCACATGATGGTGCTTCTTACTTTTTAGTTTGCCCAGCTTAGGCTCATTAGTGCTGTGTTTATAATCAACAGTAATGCAGGGATCTTTATGTGAAACCAACCCAAAGAAGTGTTTACCCGAGAAAGTTTTTTAGACAATTTGGATGTTTTGAAGACATATTTTTCACTTTTTACCTTGTCAACAAAATGAAATGGAAACTGACAGTAACAGCATTCAACCTCCTTTTTAATGATATTTATATGAAAAAGCGCTTCTCCTATATCATTTCCCTCTACTTGAGACAGGTATTTGTTGCAGTGTGAAAATGTGCTGAATGTAGGTAAATATTGTACGATGTCGACTGGTTTCAATGAAATAAGATAACGGATGATGACATTATTATGAAAACTGAATTAAAGAAACAGATTTGAATCCAAGTGGCGTTAATTGGTCTATTACCTCTGGATCTATTGGACTGAAGCTGGGTTTGCCAGATTTTGCCCATTTATAAATATCTCTTCTCTTGGCTTGAATTTTGTTGGCAGTTGGATGTGAAGAGACACAATTTTCATTATTCTGAATAGCACTGCAGAGACAGACCTGGTGAGCGATCAAAACAGTGAGATTATATTAGTCTGCAATGACTCCCTTTGTCAAAGTACGTCTGTCTGCTCCCACGAAAATTTCACCACATTTAGCCAGCTTTGTCACACATTTGCATTATTGATTTAATTGGATGTTGCCCTAAACTTAATTTCACCCTTGTCTCCTTTCAGCTGACTGATCCATCTTGTCAGTAATGTAGTTTTGGAGACTAACTGCTTCTAAAATGGATGCTTGTGAATGTGTGGCAATAGCTGTGCTTTTGTTTTTTAGCACGAAACATTAGGTGTTATTATTATTGGCAATGCTTAATATAGCCCGCACTTATTTTTCTTTTTGTTTGTAGAATAAACAGAAAAAGCCACTGATTAGGTCATGTCAACATTTCTATTATTAACTCATGGGAACATGCTGACAGACAACATTTATGCAAATTACGCTCCTTCCAGAAAGAGAAAAGAAAAAGATTTACACAGCTTCCAGGAAAAATCCCCAGTGATGAGATGAGTGGAGTAACTTAGGCAGACTGCCACGTGGTGTTAAAATAAAACAACTCTTGACAGAATACCTGCTGTCCAAATAACTTGATACATAAACCACACAAGACTACATTAGAGTGCAGTAACTATACAATACGTATAATAATACAGTTTAATAAAGAATGAATGTGTGCTGTATTTCATCTCCTGCAGTGCATTTGCATGATGCACACTGTATACATACTTAATGCCACAGCAGCCACATGGATTGAGATCATACATTTTCATAAGATGAATTTAAAAACCTTTCCAAGAAGTGAATATTCACCTTGACTTAAGCAAGCATTACTGTCTTGTACATCAATAATTCATCTGCATTGTCTTTAAAATCCACAATAAATTGATATTTATTAAAAGTTGCCAGGAGCAGCTCTACAAGCCATTACTTTTCTCCCACTGCACACTTATGATAAAGAGATTATAGTTAATAAATTGAATCCATAAATAGACTCAATAAGACTTTACTCATGGTAACAGGAAAACAGGGAAAAGAGCAAAAGGCTGTTTTCAGCATATGACTATCCAATTTCAAGAGTATTTTGGGTGAAATTATCTTGGATGAAAAATCCTTTCAGCAATAAAAAACAATGTTGTCTTCCTTGTAACTATTCTGCTATGATCAAATTTCTTGATAAACTATGGCATGAATGTATTTTTTCTTTCTTTTCCTCAGTGGTTAACTGTACAGATCCAGGAATTCCTGCCAACTCCATCCGGGAGAGTAAGATTGAACACGGTAACTTTACGTTCGGCAGCGTGGTCTTCTATGACTGTAACCCTGGATATTACCTGTTCGGCTCTTCGGTGCTCACTTGCCAGCCGGTGGGCCACTGGGACAAACCTCTACCGGAATGCATCGGTACAGTGGCTAATTTTCATTTTACATTTGCAATAAACGGGCAAGTTGAACTATTCATGTTATGAGTAAAGATGTTTTTCTGTCCCGAACGCCTTTTGTGTGTTATCAGCGTATTTCATGCAAATGTTCTCACAAATAGTTTGTGTGCAAATTATCTTGGTTGATTTTCCCCTGTGTGTATAATTTGCGCAATGAGGTGTAGCACATATGAAATTAAACTGCATGTCTTCACCTTTGCGACAATGAAGTTTCTTGTATGTGTGACGAAGCATCTGTGACAGTCTTAAATTTACATAACTTTTAATTATAGTTACAACATGCATGTAGCTGTGAAATCATCTCCACATCCAGTGCTCTTGTTTGAATTACTCATGAACTCGTGATTGCATAGACAATATCCAGATTTGTTTAAATCATTGCCGTCGCTGCATAGATAACAAGAAAAGCACTCAGAGAGCGTAGTACTTCACCAAGGCTGTCCATTCCCCCCTGTGGCATTGTCAGAAATGAAGCAATATTTATTTTAGAAATGCAGCATTTTTTATTACTTATTGATGATCAGAAATCACGGCACTACAAAATATGTCCATTTAATATAGATGTACCCACAAAAAAAATGATCTTGCGCTGAGCAAAGACGTGTGTTATCCATGTGTGCATTATGTATGGATACTGAATTGTGACATAAATATGTAGCGGGCTGCAGGAATTGATGAGACTCGAGAACACCCCCACATTTTAATCATTTGTTCCTTTTGTCATTTCCAATGGATAAGTCCTGATAAGTTCACAATGGTGCATTTTTAGTAGGATCACAATCATGTGATCGTCTCAGCAGGCAGCTGACGTAGTGCTCATTTGTAGTCAAGGTCACAGTGCCGCTATCTCGCAATGATACAGAAATCTATTAAAAAATGCGTGGATCCAGACTGTAATCCATATCACTGCTAAAATCTAATGACTTGGTCTTTGTGTCATTTCTGGCCTTCCCTGAAAATTTCATTAAAAACTTTTAGACTGTTTTGAGTAATGTTGCAAACAGACGGACAAACGTATGCCGATCGTCACATAGCTCTGCCGTGTTCCTTGTTGGAGAAATAACATGTCGATGCAATATTTTAATCTCGCAGGAAAAAGTAAAATATATTTATACATACTGAAGAAATAACACCATGAAGACAGATAAAAACCTATGTGAATTAACAGCTTCACTAAATGTGACACTCCAGTTCCCTGTTGGTATCGTATCATAATGCAGGCTGATTGTGCATCAGAGTAAACACCAGAAATTAACTATTTTGATGATACAGGAATATTCTAGTTTTGTAATTATTTTTGCATAGTTTCAAGCATATTTTTGACATTTCACGTTGTATAGTTTTCATTCTAACGAATTAAAAGCTGTGGTCAAAATAAGAGCAAAGGTAATCTTAATGCACCAAATATTGTTTCCTTTATATAAAGGCAAATCTAAAAATCTTTAAGTCACATCAAATAATAGAAGATCTGAATAGACTAACATATATAATAACCAAGATAAGAGCTTAACAGTGAAGGTATTGAAATTGTCCTGAAAACAGCATGGGGGTCCTAGGGTTAATAAACCTCACAAGAGATGCAGGTTTACAGAAATAAACTACCCTCAACCGAATGTCTTTAACCTTGTTTGTGTCATCTGTCACCCATCGACTTTTAATGGTACAAGTTGCTAAATGCTGCGATTAGGAGCATCTGTCTAATGTGAGATGCTCCAGTGACTTTTGGTGATGTTCCACTGTGCCTAACTGAGAAATGTGGGGGTTGCTGGAGGACCAGTTGTTCAGGCTACAGCCAATATTTCCTCAACTAACAACAAATACCATCTATGAACTATCAGAGTTATCTGAGCTTGTGCCGTTGCTCTCAAACACCTGGTTCATGTGCACTCTGTTTCTGACTGCTGACAGTAATGACCCAATTCCAGTGAAATTATCTTAAATAAACCTCTGCTTTTTTTTCACACAGGCTCAGAAAAACGCAGTTCATTTCATGGTAGAGAGATGACGTGCAGCATTTATTTTATCAAACGGAATAGTAATTAAAGAGATACACAAGAGTGTCTGTCTCAAATGTTTATTCACTGCTCCAGGCATCAGTGACTCTTTGTTAAGAAATTAGCTTTGCAAAAATTATAGGAACTTGCTTTGCATTATGAAACTAAGCTGATTAAATGACAACTCCCACAAATATAAATAAATAAAGGTCATAAGATAATGTGGCAGCACAGAAAATGATGTATCAAGTTCAGTTTATTTGCTGTGTGCATGTTATTGTGTGTCTGCACTACTTTGGGCTCTGTGCTGCAGTTCATTTAGATTAGAATAAAATAATCGATACTACATTGAAGTGCCAGATATTAGGTTTATTTTGAGTACCCGAAAGACTGTTTTTACACACAATACTGAAATTACAAGGGTTCAGTAATAAGTGGACAGTTGATACTAAATGCTTCTTGAGCAGCTATTGTTTCCAAAGTAGTTCCTGCACAAAAGAGCTCAAATGTGCTTCAGAATTGAGATTACGATGTTGACAATGATGCTAAAAATGCAATAAACCAGTGACCTGATATCAAGAGATATCAATTATAGTCAGCTTGAAATAAATAAACAGAGGTGTATTCAAATGGGAAAACAAAAAACGTGGCAAACAACGTGGCAGTCCAAGAGGCTACAAGTCTTGTGGATGACAGAAAAATCATTTGCAGGGAGATTTCATGACCACAATCTCAGAGGTTTCCCGATACAAACCTCTGGTGAGCTTCAAAGACAGAAAGGCCGGATTGTATTTAGCAAAAATGTACAAAGCAAAAAAAAAATGTTTGACTGTCGGAGGAACTGGCACACTAGCTATTGATTAATTGATTTCTGTGCTGACGGCAACAGCAGGATAAACACTGAGACATTTACAGGAGCATTCTTAGTGCTCACACGCAGTCAAATGCCTCAAATTCTAGGATTCATCAGGACTGTGATCCATAAAAATGTCACATATATTGGACAAATTTGTGTGTGTAACTGCATTTTATCTCCCACAAAGTTCTCTGTATATTTATGTAAACATACTCTGACTAAAGCTGAGACTTGATACCTAAATGAAATTTTAAAAAAAGGCTGTCCAAATACTTGCCTTCTGAACTATGCACCAACTCATCTTTTCATGAAAAGCAGCTAATAACAATGATGCCGTTGTAGAAACAGCCAACAACTTTCTGTTAAATGTATTAAGGCACGTTAATCTACTAAAATTGCTCTTTTAACACAAGCTCCCTGAACTAGATACAGATTAAACGTTCAGAGCAGTATGTCGGACTGTTGCTGCTTTTCACAGAGTGTCATTAATATCTAATAATTATATGTGCTTTCACCAACCCAGCTAAGACTGTAAAAAAGGCGGGGGGGATCTTTAACTGAAAGAAAGGAAAAACTTTTCATTTCATTGCCTATCAAGCTGTTTCTGTGACAATAGTCTGTGTGGTGTCCCATCAGCCTCAGTAGCAGAGTGAGAGGTGATTTTATCAGGTGTGTTGAAGCATGCAACATTAATTCATCTGTCCATCCATTCTGTCACGATAATCTCTCCTGTCCTCCCTCTCTATCATGCAGAGGTGGACTGTGGCCACCCAGGTTCACCTCCCCACGGAGTGATGAGTGGGGAGAAGTTTACCTTTGGCTCCACGGTGAGATATTCCTGCCTGGGAGACCGGCAGCTCATTGGAGACTCATCACTCACCTGCCAGCTGAATGGACACTGGAGTGGTCCACTGCCCCACTGCTCAGGTACACACACACACCTGGTCATGCATATACACACATTCCTTCGCAGATTCCAACAAAAAGTCTTTATCTCATTTTCTGAAGACTGTGATCTTTATATTCTATTAAAGACTGTTTGTTTAATTATGTAAAATAGAGTCGTGATTCCAACTCTGTTTGTGCTTCCTGGACAATTATTCTCTAAATTAATGGAAAGAATTGCGGATAAAGGTTTGGTTTACCCAAATTACAAAAGAAAAACAAAGCATACTTTCTCACTTACCACTAGTGGTATCCAACTACACAAATAATTGGAGTTTTATTTGCCCAGCTGTGAGAGATCCATCTCTGAAATTACTGCCATCACACCCAAACTCTAGAGTTTAATGGAATTCTGTTTGTTTTGTTCACAGCAGTAAAAAAAAAAAAAAAAAAGCTTCTTAAAAAATTCAGTAGTAACATCTTTTCCAGAGGCAATGTCCACAATGCTCTGGATGTTTCATAGAATACACTGTTCATCTGTTTCTCTTGGTGTAAGTAGTTCCATTGAAAACTGTCTGTAGATGTGTCTAGATTTTACGAAACAAGGACAAAATTTGGAAAGAGAATTCACTATTAAATAGTTAAAATGTGATTTCTCAATGCTACACAAAATTCCATTCAACTATTTTATATTAGATTGTCAGAAATAACAAAGTCTCTCTCTGTTCATTGATTTAAACCCTCTAAAAACATGACCGAATATCTGCAATGGATATTTTGAAGTTCCTTGAATGAAAAGAATCCCTTCCTTAATCAAAATGGCTGACATGTAACTCAACACCGTTGCTTCCACCAGAATCTGTGAATCTGTAAAGTCGCCACCTCTTTCTGCACTCATCCCTCCACTGCTCATTGACACTTGATCAGGTTACCTAGAAATACGCTTCAAAATGGCAAGGGGCAGTATTGAAGCAATTCAGTCATATGCATTGGAAACGGAAACCAATTCTAAAGAAGAATGATACACAAAGTCCCGGCCCACACACTGACAGGATTGGTTCCTTAACTGTTGGCTGTGGGATTCTGTGTTTTTTGCGACCTTCATTGGTACATAGCAGCTTCAAGGTAAAGAGATGCTCAGCCACGTCATATAAAGACAAGTTAACAAAGTAAAAGACTTAATTTTGTAGTGGAGAGGATCTTAAACAACCTTCAAACCTGGACTCATCAGACCAAAACTATCTCCATGGTTAGATACCACAAGAGATGTCAGCGGAATATTTAAAACAGGCCCACAACATGAACACCTCAGCGCAATGGTGTAATGCCAAAGAGTCTTGACATTAATGGAATATTTGGTCAGTTATCAACCTCAAATTCCCCATTTGCAAATCTGTTTTGGCATTTCACTTTTAGAGCAGACACTCCTGTGGTTTATCTGACATATCTGCATTTGGCAGAGTACATGAATGGTGGAACACTGCCAAACAAACTCTTATTATTCCTCTTTCATTCAGTAATAGGGAAGTGTGAGTTTACTACTCAGCCGAAAATGTGCTAAAGTAAATGTTGCTTTCTGCTGAAACGATTACGAGAGATCACCTGTGATGTAATTCTCAAGTGAGACGCTCCCTAACAAGACTTTTTAAGCGTCCTGTGTTCACTACATTCATCTCGAAACTCTACTCCTGATGTTTTCTAAAAACATGGGAAAAAAGTGTCTTCTAGTGTATGTCTGCAGAACTACAAACTTTCCCACTTAATCCCCCCTGTGCACTTCCCTCCCATCACACTTAAGCATTTCTGACCATTTAAGTGGGTTCTCTTTACTGCATGTTCACTTGGTTTGTTCAGCTCACTGACCCAGAAGTAATGTTTGTAAGCAGACTTGTATGGCAGTTATTTTTTCCCCCTCTTCTTTAAATGGTAGTACAAACTCTCCCCTCACCTCCACTGTTTTGTATTTACTCAGACAGTTGAAAGCAGTCAGACAGTAGGGAAGTGGGTTTTCTAGGCGAGTAAAGAGATGCACGTGGTTGCAGAGGCTCCGAACTATCACCCAGCCAGAGTCTCCATTACAGTTGCTGTCCTAGTTCAACAAAACGAAAAAGTCACAGAGTGGAGATGGGTTTGTTTGCTTAGCTTCAGTCTGCATAATTATTTAGCGCATACAACCTAGTAGTTAAATAAAAATCTAGCTATGCGATGTAGTGATGTTAAATGTAATGTTAAATTTCTCCTTTGTGAGATTAATAAAGTCTATCTTATCTTATCTTAGTAAAGTATACACTAATCTACTACCTGCCAAATGTATGATGTTGTTTAGGTTTGTCTAATTCTACCAAAACAGAGCTTTGAGGTCCACAAAACCCTGAAGTGAGACGTCCACGGACCAGACTTGTTTTTCCAGCACATCCAACAGATGCTCTATCTAAAATGTGGCTAATTTGGATTCCAAGTCAATACTTTTGTAATATTCCTCAAACTTTTCCTGAATAATTTTTGAAATGTGGCAGAGCGAAGTACTTTGCTGACAGAGGACACGGACATCAGGAAACACCACTAGCATGAAAGGATGCAGGAATCCGCAAGAGTGTTTAGTTAGGCAAGTTGTACTTGTCAAAGTTCCCATGAGTGGTTGGTTTCCCAGAAGAACATTGTCAAGAGAATCACACTGCCTTCATCAAATTGGATTCTTCCCATGTTGCATCCTGCTTCCAGCTCTTACCCTTGTAAATAACACACACACCAGCTATATATGCAAGTAAACAACATGCCACCTTCTCCCACTGCTGCATGGTTTAGCTTTGACACTCACATGAACATTGAAGATGTTTTAGGTGGTGGTTAGAGGTGAGGGGCGGTATGCTGATCAGTATGTGGCTTTACAGCTCTTCTGTGGGATTGAACCACACAGATCAGCCCACCTTTCCTCTGTGTCTCACTGAACGTTAGGTGCTCATGACCTTCCTACCATTTCACCGGTTGTTGGACCATTTTTGGTAGACACTAACCAGGAACAACCAATAAGCTCTGCTGCTTTGAAAATGCTCTGACCCCATTCATCTGTAACCATCACAATGTGCCCTTGTTGGAGTCGCTCAGGTCCTTACGGTGCCCATTTTTCCTGTGTACAGCACATTAGCTTACAGAATTACCCTTCTGCCTAATGAATCCCACCCTGTGACAGGTACCATTATAATGAGATAATCAATGTTAACCTATCTGTCAGTGGTTTTAATGTTGTGGCTAATCTGTGTATATTGTAATAGTTTTGGGTGGGGGATAAAAGCTAAAAAATGTTCTTTATCAGTCATCACCGCGGTTTTAAAAGCAATTTGGTGTCTATTGAGATGATTTGATCAGTACCCCACTGTTATGACAAATGAGCCTCTCGTAAAATGATGATCTCCAATTTTGTCCTATATTTTGTTCCATCATTCACTCTGAGCCGTGTTCTAGCACCATGAGCTCTACTGCTTCTGCTTGTCTAGAGGATACCCAGCTAATATACTGCTTTAATCTGGGCAAAAAAAACAAAACATTTAATACCAAACCAGATTCAGTGCATTTATTTTAACTTGTCCAAAACCTAATCAGCATCAACTCATCACTTAAAAAGTGAGATAAGTAAAGCCAACATGAGTCTGTTCCAAAGTATTTAAATTGTCAGACAAGTTTAGAGAGTAAATCCCTGGAGGAATTTGTGCAGCAGGGTATCAGTCTAGGGTCAGGGACCACAGGATTTAATCATAATAAACAGCAATGCAACTTACCAGGCTAAAGAAAAAATAATATGCTGCAGTAGGATATTTACAGTTTATAAGCACATAGTGGAAATGTTGATTACATATATTCACACTGCAAAATGTGGATTAAATTACTTTTGCACTGATACAGCAGCACCTCTATGACAGAAAAAAAATATTTTGCAGCTTTTCTCATAAGAAAATGTAGTTGCATAGCATGTACATGAAGAAATAAGAAGGCTTCAAGTTGTCATACAGGATTATACTGCATCAGTGCTGCTGAATAACTATGAAATCTGCAACTTACAATGGAAACAAGGAACCATTCTAAATCACTTGTTCATCACTGCAAGGCTTTGATGAATTCAGAGTGGGCAGTAAACATCTGTCACAGCTGTAGAGGAAATTAGAACCAAGACACAGCTGGAGCTCAAGTTGTGAGTTTCATATTTGTGCAAATGTACATTTTCACACATCATTTCTACTGACACATTCACAAAAACTTCTGAAGTGACACAATTACCACAACAATGTTAATAAGACAGATGGGCTTTCTGGAATGTATGAATGTACAGACTAATGACAAATTAAAGGAAAACCCAACAGAAAGTGTCTTAGTAGGTTGTTGGGCTATCTTGTGTCACCAAAGCAGCTTCACTGTGTGTTGGCATTGATTCTAAGAGTCTCTGAAACTTTACTAGGGTGACTGAGCAACATTTTTCCACCTTATTTGGCATTTTCTTAGTTGTGGTAAAGGGAGTTGGTCCAAAGTCTCCCACAGGATTGAATTTGATTGAGATCTGGTGACTGTGAAGGCCGTAGCATCTGATTCACATCATTTTCATACTCATCAAACCATTCAGTGACCTTTCAAGCCCCGTGGACGGAGTTATTCTCATTCTGGACGAGAACACCACCGTCAGAATAGAAATGCTGCATCACAGGATAAAGGTGATCACTCAGAACAACTTTGTATTGATTTGCAGTGATCCTTTAGCCTAGCCGCGCTAGACAACCCTCGGCAACGAATTTAATTCTCTGCCAGGGTGGGTCTAGTTACCTTCCATAAGGCTCGAGGCTGGATTCTCCTAAAACTGGCCGGACCAATCACCATGAAGTGTAGAGTCAGAAGGCGGGCGTAACGAAGTGACGACAGAGGCGCGACGATTCTGACAGAAACAACCGGAAACAATAAACAGTTGTCTTTCGACTCGGCTTTGGCCACAGCCCTTAAAGATTTGAAGCTAAAATTCAACTTGAAAGATAAACAAAGGACGGCACTTAAGTGTTTCATTGAGAAGAAAGACGTATTTGAACTTATGCCGACGGGATATGGCAAATCCTTAATATACCAGTTGGCTCCGCTGGTTGGGAAGCTAATGGGACTTAGCCACAATCCGCCGGTGCTCTCGGAACTACATCAGCCTATTCATTGCGTTGATTGGTTGTATACCCACCCAATTGCTGCAGAGGGATTTGATAGACAACCTTTTAGCCCGCCTCCCTCCCTGTCGAGCTTCCCGAGACCCTTGTGCCGTCAGAAACATGGGTGTAGCATGGCTAGGCTAGTGATCCTTTACTCTGAGGGGAAAAATGCCTCTCAACGTAAAAGAAGACACCAGATCCTCTAACTGTAGATGTCATCGATTTAGTTTCTTCCTTTAATACATTACACGCATGTTTGTTTAAATGTGTCTGTCAGTTTTTTGGGGTTATTTCCTACATAGTTTTCCATTACATGCCCTAAGTTTTCTTTGCTTTTCAGTGATTGTGTTATTTATTTGCAGAAAGGTGATTGCATAGTCTGTAAACAGCTTTTTTTTTTTTTTTGCAGAGCTAGACGTTATGAAAATGGCAAATTATAATTCAGTGTTCATCACCAGTAGCAACAAAATAATTTGGAATATGAATTTCTCAGAAGTCTAGCCCAGCGTCAGCAGTAGCTCTCATCCATGCATCCATCCATGCATCTATCCTTTCTCTCATCTGGCCTCCCTTGTTAATTAGTAAGATGAGACTTAAAACCGCTTGCCAACCCATTCCCCTTTTGTCCTCGTCTGTTGCATGGCTGAGTTGAAGGCCTTATTATTTCCTCACAAAGGGAGCCTGGTGAACGGACATTAACTCAGATTCAAACCAAATCCACCACCATCCCAATTAGTGAGATTATAGCTGTCACAGTGCATGCCGAGTCAGGCTGCCTCACCTAACCGAAGGAGACTAATGAAGTACAGACAGCTGCTGGGAGACACACACACATGCAAAAAGTTGACCTGCACACACACACAGGCACAAATATGTATGCACAGCCAGTGTGCACTTGTCCCTGCCAGTGCATACAAGTGCATGCAGGGAGATGCATAAACATTCACGTGCATCAAGTGCGCTCTCTCACCGACACACGCACACATATATATCTGCAGTGAGACACACACTCTTTTCTAGCCCCGGCCACAGGAGAACTTATCATCTCCAGCTGTGAGCCCTTGACCTGACAAATGCATTTTGTGAACATATGAGCAGTGGGATGTGTGTAGAAGATATGAGCTTTGTGTTTGTGCAGCAAGGCTTCGTCAACAAGTCCAGTATTACTGCAGCTGTTTGCTGCTCTGTACACAGAGAGCAGCAGCCAGCACATAGGGAATGATGCACAGGGTGTGTGCACAGCTCAAGGAACAAGATCTCAAAGTCAATAAAGCATGAATCCCTCACAAAGACTGTCTATCTGTCTGCCTGTCTATCTTTCTATCTATTTGAATATCTGTACATCTATATGTCTCTCTGACTGTGATACTCTGTCTTCTGAAGCCCAACATTTTTCCCTTTTCTTTCCTCCACTGGTTTCATTTCTGTGAGAGAGCGGAAGCAGCAGCAACAGTGGAAGCAGTGGTTGGTGTTATGTGCTTTTTTTCCCTTTGCTCTGAGGATGTCCCTAGTGAATACAAAACCACCCCACTCTGACTAACAAACCACTCAGCTTGGCTTGCTGTTCGTCACAACATAAAATCTTGAGCAGTGATGGCACTGCCCTGATTCCATACCTGTCATCTCTCTCCCTCACTTCCTATGGCTTAGAAAGAAAACGTGTCCTATTTTTTCCACCCACCAGAGACGCCGCTAATGGGAACATGAAGAGAATTAACAAGAGACGCTGCATCTTTTTATCTGATTTAATTCATAGACATGCTTGACAGGTGGAGCAAGGTGGGAACACTGCAAGTTTTAGATGTTGTTCCACCGAACAAAAGACAGAAAGTATAATTCAGGATAATGAAAATGCATTTAGCTTCAGAGGTCAAACTGTATTCATCATTTCTCATAACCACAGCTGGTTGCCTTTAAATGCTGGCTCTGCTGTTTTTATGGATAGAAAGCTCCTGATGTCAAAGCTGTGTAAAGTATGGCTCCTCCAGGTTGTTGGCATAGTGACAACTGCTCATTGGTGCATTGTCTCGGCCCTCTATGTATTGTCCTTCTGCTTGACAGACAGGAACACTGTGTTGTAAGTCAATGTCATACCAACTTGAAAGGATCCATCTGTACATGCACGCACACTTGTACACACACAAACACACCCACAGAATGTTCCAGTGGATGGCATCTTAAGTGTACTGTCTTTATTAGTCCATGACTGGTTATCTTCCATTGCAGGCGATTCGACAGGCGCTTGTGGAGATCCTGGTATACCTGCCCATGCCAGCAGGGAGGCAGGAAACTTTAAAGTGCGCAGCAAGGTGCGCTTCACCTGCACAGTGGGACACACACTGTATGGCTCAGCAGAGAGGATATGCTTCCCCAATGGGACCTGGTCAGGAAAACAGCCATTCTGCAAACGTAAGAGGAATCTTTAAACTATCTCAGTGATGTTATATATTAAACAGTAGTAGACAGCAGCCTGAGAGGGAACACATTATGCATACGATATTTCTCTATACACAAGTACACATTTAAAGTCCTACAGATTCAGGAGACAGTGCATGGTTACATAGACCTGAATACTGAATCTCAAATTGTTTTGTGTACTGATTGAAGTGCACCTGTGGCACTGAATATCAACAGCTGTCAAGTACCAGAAGCTGCCACTGAAGGCTCGGACAGATCCTTAGTATGATTTTTTTCATTCTTTGATCAGGTATTCTCTATTTTAAACCTAATTTAGTTGGCATTTTATTCAGACAAAGTCCCCGTACATCTGCTTCCTGTTAAAGCAGCTTCCTGTTAGTCTAGATCAGCTTGTGAAAACTGTTGTATAATGTCTTTTGTGGCTCTGGACAAAGCTTTTTAAAGTCAGATAAAATAACTCTGATGTTATCAGGGTTGGTCTTGGAGACACATTTTAGCAGAAAAACCTGTGTAACAAAGAGGGTTATGTAAATTAAAGTTATGTGTATTCACCTTTTAACTGACAGAAGATGCTATTGAATGTCATGATGAAATGTTTGAAGGGAAAACTTGAAACTTAAGGTGAGGATCCTTCAGGCTCCTGGAAGTCCCTTAAAATGTAAGGAAGTGCATAAGCAAATTGCATTGATAGGATGTTTTGCTATGTACACTCTTCAAAACATCTCCAAGATAGCATTTGATTTGGTACAAAACTTGCATCAGCTATGGGAAATAAATAATCCAAGCAGTATTCTGCCCCACCTTAAACACACAATCATTGTATGTAACATATTGGCTGCATTCTAGCACATACACACATGACTGCAAAAGCTCAAGAATGCAGTTTTGCACCAGATGGATAAAAATCTCTCTGGTATTTTCTGCCAGCACATGGTGCTGTGACTGTCTTCCAGATTGCAACCAAAAAATTCATTAATTCTAGACACCTAAAGCCAAGTCCTTTTTGGATTGTGATAAATGAATCATTGTGGATTTTGAAGATATTAGTTCACAGAACAGCAGCTCTACATCTTGCATAAATTACCCCCGGGGGTCAACCGGATATTGAGGCAAATGTTTGACTGCTTTTGCTCTCTTCTCCTTACTGTCCGCCAGCTTGGAACAGTGCCAATGTCATTTTTAATCTAATGAATGCATAGCCCTCTAAACTATCCTCTGTATATCTGCCTTTTATTCCATCTCCCTTGTTTCTTCCCTTCTCTCTCTCTGGCCTTCATTTCCCTTAATGTCAGCCTTTTTCTGTTGTTTCTCCTCTGATTTCTTTGTCTTAATCTTGTTGTCTAGCTCATCTCCATCCCTGCCCACATTTCCATCTCTCCCTTTTCTGTATCATACTCTCTCTGCCTTTCCCTTCCTCTGTTTCTTACTCCACATCTCTCCTTCTCTAGCTTTTTATCTCTCCATCTCCCAGCTGAACTCCTGATTTAAAGATTGTTTTAACCATCCTCCACCTCAGGAGGGTGGGGGCAGGAATTCACTGGAGCCTGAATGAGTCTCAGTGCTGTCTGTTTGTGATCTAAAGCCCTGTCTAGTGTTAAAGCCCATCCATCTATTATCCACAACCTTTTACAGTCTCCGAGAAACAGTCACTGTAGATATTCAGCTTAATATCTATCTCACAGTGCCATCAAGGTCTGTTTTATGTGTCTGTCATGATGTCAGTCTTGAATTATTAAGAAAGGGAACCAAAAAGCTACTATGCTTTATTTTTGGTAAATGCACCCAGGAGCATACGCATACAGCGGGTGTATGAATATGCTTGTGTGTGCATTTGTAGAGCATTAATGTGAGCAAGTTGCCACCTGATGTGGTTAGGCGTGTGCCTGAGTGATGCATTTGCACCCAGATTAGTTTGCATGTATGCACATGTGGTAATTGAGAAATCACCACCGCACTTGCAACACGTCTGTCTCCTACAAGAATCACTATTTCAGATTTTCCAGGCAATTAGGTGATTGAGAGAGCAGATCCGTTTTGTAATTAGACGTGATTTGGAGCAGAAGAAAAACACATGAAACAAGCTCTGCACTCGACACTCTTCAAGGATACATTTTAAGTGGCCTATGATGAAAATGCTGGAAAGGATACTGTACTTTAAAAAGTCCAACTCTTCCGTTCTCTACAGAAAGTCTGATTTTCCTCCCCAAGGATTGTACACCTAAGTTTTAACTTCTATTATCATTAAAGCTGAATGCTGAGTCCTAGGACCATAGTTGCTATATATATGTCAGGGTAGAGACTGTGATTTGGTAGAATTGGAGTTTCTACCAGTAGAGTTTGCGATTGTAATCTCTACCAGTAGAGATGGAACTTTAAATCTGACCCCTGACCCTAACCTTAACTAACCCTGACCTTTTAATCTAACCCCTGCCCTGACCCTAACCTTAAAAGTCTAACCTTAGCCCTGACAAATCTCTACTGGTAGGATTGGAGTTTCTACCAGTAGAGATTGCGATCGCAGTCTCTACTGGTAGAGACTCCAATCGCAATCTCTACTGGTAGAAACTCCAATTCTACCAAATCGCAGTCTCTACCATGATATATACATATATATATAACTCCCATAATCCTCTTGTTTTCAGCACTAAATGTCATTACCACAGATGTACTGAGACTTGACAACACACAAACTGCACATTATTTAATGATGACTCGTCAATACTGCAATTGGGATTTGTGCAGCACAGCGCCAGCTCTGCTCATTAGCCTCTCTTAATAAAGCTGTGATGCTGTATAGATTAGTGGTTCTTTACTGGTTTGTTTCACAGCTTCTCTGAAAGAACAACAATGATTTCTCACATCCTCTGATGTGAGGCTCACATGCATAATAGTGAACTCCGACACCAGCTAATGATTTCTGTCAGGTGTTTTCAAAGCGAGTGTGAGAGTCAAGAGAATATAAATATTGATCAGGTTAAAGGCAAGATGGCAATTATTTCATGAATGAATTAGTATTCCCCTAATAGTAGAGGAATGTATATTTTCAGTCATTTTATCACCTCCAGACCTTCAGAAGTCATCTTGCAGCCACCTTGGGGCGTCCACACCTCAGATGGTAAAGCACTGATATGGAAAATAGAAAATCCATTACTATTTTACACCTCTGACCTTCACATCCTCTCTTTTCTCCCCTCTACAGCGGTACAGTGTGGGAACCCAGGTACTCCTGCTCACGGCCGTATTTCCCGTGTGGACGGCACAACCTTCTCCCACTCCATTGTGTATTCTTGTATGGAAGGATATTTCCTCACAGGGTCGCCTACTCGCCAGTGTCTTGCAAATGGCACATGGTCTGGCTCAGCTCCAAACTGCACAAGTGAGTTTTGGGTGCACGGAAGCATAAAAGGAAGGTGGAGTCCTGTCTCTGGGCCTCGTGTCATTTACTTGAAGGTCCTTTCTGCTGCACATTGTTTATGTAATGAAATGAAAAGTGCAGCAATTCTTTGTGTGATCACCGTCAGCTGTGACATTATTGTGCGTCCGACCAACAAGGCAGAGTCCCGATTATACCAGTGGTGTGAACAGAGAAACAACAAAGCAAAATTCAGTGTTTCGTGGTTAATTACATTTAGTTCAGTCACACTTACATCTACTGTCGCAGAATTTGTTATTTAGGAAACGGGACCAAAAAAAGAAAAAGTAAAAAAATAGGACAGTGAAGGTTGGGCACTCCCCTGGGTGTCACAGATGTGCACCAAGCGAATTAAATGTTGCTCATCATTTACACATTAGCAGCAGATAATTCACAATAAGTGTTGTGCCAGTAGTACAGTAAGCTGAACCTGTGAGCAGCTCTTCTTATGTTTTCTGTAGTCTGATGATAAACTTCTTCATATTTCTCCCAAAAGGAGGCGCTCTGAGTGATCCACGGCAGCGCTAAAATAGGCCATAACATTTTAAATAACACATAAATCTCGTTGAGCCTTCTTTCCCTGCAAAGCGTCAAAATTGTCAGGCAGTTTTTATTGTCTAGATCTCAGCAAATGAGCCTTGCAGTAATTAAGAAGTATGCCAATCTATATTCAATTTGCACCAGGATGACTATCAAACAAAATTACACATTGTTCTTTTCTCTGAAAATCTCTATATTCTCTCTTCTTTATTCTTTTTGCTTGTTATTGAATCACAAGAAAGGATAAATGGCATAGGCATAATTTTCAATTTTGGAATGAAATGGGTCTCTGGATGGATATGTACAGGGAGGGAGGGAAAGAAGAGAGAGATTGAAAATTGGATTGAGTAATAATGATCCAGCATGAAGAAAGGCAGAATAGCTGTCTCGTCTCGTTTCCCCACTTCAGGACTTTCTCATCACCAAACACATTCTGCTTCATGCTATCACTTAACATTAAAGTTTAGTGGTCAATTCAGGGACATCAACACTGAGGATGCCAGGATTGGCCCTCTGTGCCTTCATTAGGGAGGCAATCATTTTCACGGTTCATGGGTAATCGATCATGTAGGTTACCAGATCAAAGTCACGCAACATTTTCAAGGGGAGAGAGAAAAGTTCTTCCTTCGCTTTTTTATTTTTTCACGGCACTCTTGATGGTTGACAAAAGAAATTTATAGAGCATGCTAAGGAATTAACAATTTAGTTGAAGTGCATTAGGAAAGAGACATGCTCAGTAAACTGTGAAGTAAGGCCATAAAGCACTTTATGAAATAAACAGTAAACACTGATTTTTTTCAGGGAGACTATTTGACGTGTAATTTACCGTGATACAGTGGATTTATTTCCACTGTTTCTTCATATTCTTCACTTCTCTAGTCAATGCCTTTCTCCCCTAAGAGTGGTGTTGAATTCCTCTAGTGAGGTGGAGGAATATGCTGTTGGGGGATACAATTAAATGAAGACTTTAGAGCAAAATGCGGAGTGGTGCGTTTAGAGATTACAAGGTTGCCGAGTGAAGTGATCTGCTTTTTTAAACTTGAAGTCCTTGCATCCTAGAAAAGTAAATCCAGGGCTCGAGTAAAACTGATATATTACAAATCCCATCCCCTGGTAGAGCTTTAAGTGCTACAAAGCTATGGCAAAAAATGGGGGGAATAAACTCACACAGCGTCACTTGCCACCAGTATGCTCATAATGTAGTTAAAATGCAGTGCAGAAAGGAATAAATAGATATTTGGTTACAACCCAACAGCCTTTAAATACAGATTGTACTGGAAGCAGCTTATTGAAGTGCATGTAAACTCCTTCTATGATTTCCATCCTTAACTTCATATCTCCCAGTGAGCATTTTTCTCCGGAGCAAGCAAGTGTACTGAATGAAAAGGCTCTTTGGTTAAGTTGAGTTGTTGAAGTCAATAGCCTGCAGCTTTTTCTACATTG
This sequence comes from Acanthochromis polyacanthus, assembly GCF_021347895.1. Classification (NCBI taxonomy): domain Eukaryota; kingdom Metazoa; phylum Chordata; class Actinopteri; family Pomacentridae; genus Acanthochromis; species Acanthochromis polyacanthus. The sequence goes on from NC_067124.1 coordinate 14,329,765, forward strand.
TGCTGACAAACTCCATTGTTCACTCCTACAGAAACACAAGCACATGTAAACATTTATGTACACACATTTTTCTCCGGCAGCCTTCCTTTTCTCTTCTAAGACCACTGTTCCACCTCCTCACGAGATGGTTTTGTTTGATACCAACTGAAACTGGTATGAGCAGTCTTTTATTCATGCCAGATGCTTTTGGCCTGTGTTTAGAGAGACTTTTCATGCCTGATTCAGGATAATGTGTAATTTTGGTGGCTCCAAGTCAAATTGAACAGCAGATCTGCTTTGTGGGAAACACAAATACTCACAGTCACCCAAAGATTTATTGACTCCACATTAACATGGCTGTAAAGGCAATAGTTTGGCTACTACAGTCCAGGCTTCCAATTCAGAATCTGTGCTGGATTAAATATGAAATACTGTATGAATGCATTTCTATTGCTAATATTCTAATATTCATTTGACTCAGAAAATACATAGCATTTTTCCAACAGGTTTTAATATTTACTGTGAAATATCTCTGCATGGATTTGATGCATCGGCACAAAATTGTGTACATATAGTCTTGTTTTCCAGACAATGAACCTTAAAGACTTTGGTGATCACCTGATTCTTTTCTCTCTTCTATCACTGTGAGGTTCGTATCTGTAGTGTTGAGTCAGCCGTTGAATGGATTGCCTCAAAGTTTGCCTCACATGTTCTTGTCTTCCTCGGGATGCACTGTAATTTCATTTAACCTTTATTTTATCAGACAAGATATTATGAAAAATTTCTTATTTACAATGACAGCCTGCCAAGTGCCAGAGGGTATTCGAGGGAAAAGAGAGGAGAGCAGAGGAGAAGGAAACAACTTGGTGAACAGTGGAGTCAAGTAAATAATGACTGCAATTTCCAGAAAAAGAAACATTATTTGTCATTTGTTTATTTGGATTTGTTCGCAGAGCAGAAATCAATGTTATATATTGTTCCTCAAAGTCTTATTTGGGAATTTAGGATGGAGTGATGGGTGCAGAATACATCTGATCTAAACTGGAAGCTGAAGTTACACCAAGTAATAAGAATATTGTTTCTAAACAGACAGGTTGCTGGACAGACTTTTTTAGAAAATGACCAGCTGGACAGGTAAATGCCACATCTGTATAGCTTGATAAATATATCCATGTAGACTTAAGTGATGTGACACAGACTGAACTGAACTGCTGCAAAACAAAGCAGTGTATTTACCCATAATGCAAAGAAAACCAGATAAAGATGACGTGTTAGTTTATTTATTACACAACAGGTTCCCAATGAACTGCAGATATTCTGAATGACTGTAAACACTACGTATGTCAGTGCCAGATGCACTGTGTTTTATTCTTCTGACATAAATATAGTGTGTAGGAAAATCTGAGGAGGATGTTGTATGGAATTCCTCTGAATAAACAGAAAACACACTCAACATTTCAGAAATTTAGACGGCAAAGTTTCTTCTACCTTCCAACCTGTCAGTGTTGTTTTGTGTTAATTTGGAAAATAGATATGTCCAGGATTAGATTAACTTTTGAATCAAGCAAGGACTTACTGTCATCAACCCAAAACCTCAGTTAGTGGCAAAGTGAGGACCCCATTTTTTCCTTTATACTCACAACCAGCAACTCTCAGATGAATCATGACAGGATACAAAGTTAGTTTCACTCAGCAGTGATAAGTGTGTCCAAGTGTTGAAGTCCTTGGCAGCAACTGAAAATAAACAAATGTTAATTTAAGGCAGGAGGCGTACGCAGGGACAGACATGTGCTTCCAACTGGCTTCGTACATTAAGGTGAACAAGTCTGGAAGGATTTTCTAATAAGTGCACGCAAATTAGGGCCTGTGAGGTGAAACAAGGTCTGTAAAAAGCAATCAAATAAAGGCTGGCAAATAAATGTATTTATCAGAAATAGCGAAGGGTTAAGACCTGACAATGTAGTGGGCCAACACTGTGAGCCATCTGTTTACTTTGGAGAAAGTGTGCCACGATAAGAAGCCAAGAAAAGGCAAGAAAAGAAGAGACTGAACAGAAATGACTGGCAAAGGGGAGCTCCTCAACATTATTATTATGGTTTTAAATGAGTTCTCCGCTGGAATCGGACAAAAAAATATCCCTGCAGTGGTGGAATGTGGATATGTGAGGGATCACTGTTTTACTGTGATTGATTCTTGGGCCAGGAGCACAATAGATGTTGTGAGGTGATAGTCTGAGTTTAGTGATATTGGCTTCATCATCAGTATTGGTTAATATAGTGCAGATAATGCCTTTAACACATTAAAACGTTTTCTTTATGTCATCAGTTTGGCCAGTGAATGTGCATGTTTGAACAGCATTGTATTTTTTCTGCAGCTGCCATCACATTACATGTTAATTCAAGGAGAGAATAGATTTTTTTTTCCTGCGGTTACGTGAAAGGAAATATGTTCATTTATCACTATTAGTGTTGGCAATCGACCAAAATAGGTTGGAAAATGTAAGATATCAGCAAAAATTCAATAACATGCATCCCTACTTTGAGTGCATTAATATGGCTACCGCTAAATCATCAACAGTTCATGTCTTCACATGAATTAACACCTTAATAGATGCCTTGGAAACCATTTGAGTTATTTTTATTGCCTAGCACACTCCATGTGCAGAGAAATATCTTGTTACATGATGTTGTGTCTAAAGAAAGCTGCTTTATGCATGATGATTCTTTGTGTTTACCTTGATTACATTGTGCACAACCAGCATCAGACTGTTGGAAAATGCACAACACAAGCAAACGTTCATGTTTCATGAAGCTTAATTGTCAAGTGGCCTTTTAAACTTCAGTTGACAACTAGGAGGTGTATGTTGCTATCAAGTAAAATCCAATACATCGCCATATTTAGTGAATTTTAAATCATTCAATATAAAAAAATCTCAAGATTTTTCACTCACTGTGTCTTTACATTGGAGCCAATGTGTCGTGCATTAATCCCCCATTTACAGTACAAGAATGTTTACATGTGCAAGTCTTCTTTACGCTGCACAACTCAAGAAGATGACTGTTTTGTTAATCGTTTAAGTGACTTTAAAAATACAAAAATACCACACTACTTAAACACTATAGCTTTTAAAGAAAGGTTTCTATTGCTTTAAACATCAGAATCAGATAAACACCTCAACATTACCAACGATGTGGCAACAAACACAACATTTTTGTGTTTTGTTTTTAGAAAATCATCACATTAATTAATATGAAGTACTGTTGAAGAACTGTGAGTCCAGGTGCAGTTTCACCCTTGGATTCTTGAATGTTTTATTTGGTGATCAATTTATATCATGCTCAACTGTATATGGCAGAGATGTTTCAAACATTTAAAGCAAATTTTGTTTGTGGCTGAGAGGACAATTATTAAACCTGAAAAAATACTTTTTTCCTGATAGCATTTGAATAAAACTATAAAATGCATGAATATGTCTTAATGCCAGAAAATACAACCAGCGATTTTCTACAAGAAGACTATAAATAGGAAAAAAAATAATTAGAGTAATATAACATAGACCCTCCCCTGTGCTCACCACTCTGTCCAAAGCATGAATAGGCATTCAGGTTAGTGTTGATCAATGGATGTTTTATTTTTTAACAAAGTATGTTTGATGTTCTCTACACCATTTTCTGATGCAAGCTCTTTATATGTGGTTGCTAATGACAGTGATCACCTGTGGCGACCCTGGTATCCCAGCGAATGGGCTTAGATTTGGTGATGACATCACAGTGGGCCAGAATGTGTCGTTCATGTGCCAGCCGGGTTATGTCATGATCGGAGGCGACGCTGCTGTCAGCAGGACCTGCACCACCAATGGAACCTGGAGTGGAACGATGCCAGCATGCCAAGGTAAACGCCACCCACAGACACACATTTTCCATACACTGTGTCATGCACATGCAGCGGTTGACAGTCAACCTTGATAACCATCAGACCGTGCTGTAACAACCTTGGTACTCCAGCACACTGTCACGTACAATATAAAGTACATGCTTGCATTCAGAGATCTAATGAGATTAGTGAGGAAGGTGACACAGGACTTCCTGTGTCATCAGATAATGTTGTACTGTTCACTTTTGTGCCCTGATAACACAAATAGCAAAGACACATTAGAATGGACGTCTTCAACAGAGATGTGTGTATTTGTATTTTAAAAAGTGCGGATATTTGCATTTACACAAGTCTACACTCACAAGTAATTTTCAATATTTTTCTCAGGATTTAATCTCTACATAACATCCAGGACACAGTGATTTCACCTACACCTGCATCTGGAGCTGCACCTGTATTGGCTCAGAGCCAAGGCTACAAGTTCCTCTGACACCCGATGATGGATGTCAGAGGAACTGAAATAAGAAGTCCTCTTCAGCACAACAAGGATCCCTCTAATTGTACTCCAGCAGTTAATCATTGGCTTCCTCTCTCTAAGTTTGTGAGCTCTCGACTCTATGATTAGCAACAAAGTTTAAAAACCCAGTGAGAGGACTCAGGTGTTGTACACCCATCAGCGCTACATCACTCGATGATTTATGATGCTCGAGTGGAGGCGTAGATTAGCACTTCTGCCGTTGACACCCAAAAGTAAGTATTGCAGGGAAGATTAACTTGTGCAGTGAACAGTTCAGAAGTACACCAGGAAAGGGAAGCGCCCACAAGGCAAATGGTGGCTCATTGTTGCTAAGGAACTGTTCCCAGGCTTCTGTCTCAGTTACAGCGAGGCAAGCTGTCGTTATGTTTGCCTCTCGAGAAATGGGAAAGGACAAATGAAATGTGAGGCAGAGTGTGAGAGATGGACATGTACACAGAAAAGCTTAACAAACAACCTGTTAGAGAAATATACACAGGCAAGACCAAGAAAAACAAACACATTTTTAGGACAAGGGACCGAGAATTGTGGAAAAACTCAGAGCCTGTTTATCTTATTTGACTTCTTGTGCAAATCTGTTCTTGTTTGTACATACACCCTATATAAAAGATGCTATTGGATCATTTTGCTTCAATTCACTAAATGCCCCATGCACAAAGTAAAAATAAATAAATCTGACATAAACACATGACTTCTTATATTAATACTTTGAATAAAATTATTTGAAGGAGTATGAGTTGGAAAACTGGGATTTTTGATTTTGCCCAGTATAAACATTGTACAACGCTTCTACCTGGGACACTATTTGAGTGGTTTCACCATAATACCTGCTTAATGCATGTTCCAATGTTGGCCATAAATACATTTTGTGTCATAAAATATGCCTCTGACCATACTCTACGTTTTTAAAATTCTGATTGATGCCGATCAGAGGAAAAAAAATCAACCTCATAGATTGAACAATAAAGTTTTATGGTGGGTATTTTATCAAAGCAGGGTTGTACCCATGAAGTCCATATGCACACATCGATGATCCTGCAAAATTTCAGGACTGTAGCTACATTGTTTCTGAAGGCTCTTCAAACATTGATCTACTGATTGGCGAAAAAATCGACATACGCCACCCCTCCTGAAGAATTTTTATCTCAATAACTAACCTTACCTATAACTCAGATTTTACTTGATATCACATGCATGCACAGAAAAACAATAAGATGAGTATGAGATGGTCTATTGTGAACTTTTTGTTTTATGTGATGAACATAAAATAAGTTGGAATGAATCTTTTATGATCCTGAAGTAGTCTGTCCCATTTCCACTCCTTAGCTCAGCTTATAGAGAGCTTTGGTTTCAAGCCACATGCAAACGTCCTCCACAGGCTCCCGCTGCGACCTTGCCTGGAAGTTTACAACATCTAAACTGACATCGATTGTAATATTTTATTAGCACGTTTCATTATTAACATGCCCTGTTCCATTGTATGTTGAAGTTGTTGAATGAATTGATGGTTGCATCAACAGTTTAAATGGGGACACAGAGAAACATGTGGGTGTATGTGTGCATGAAGCTGTTAACCTCCAAGCCCTAATCCTCACAGCAACAGCTCAGGCAGCCCGATCCTGGTGAGCTTGATGGGGGTAGTGAAACCCTCAGCGCTTAGGCTTTCTCATCACACACACACACACACACACACACACACACACACACACACTCACACACCACCATGCATACATACCATCATATGGGAGCATTCAATTGCCGAAATTTCTCTCTCACGTATAAATAGACAGATGCTTACACAACCTCACGTTTTCTTCCAGCGCTCAGGCTGCCTGAGTGCTGTCAGGTCGCTCTGACCTGTATGCATTAGTGAGTGAGCCACCGGATCTCTCCTGCCTCTTCTCACCTCTCTGCCGCTCTCACTTTCCCAATAGCACTTATTTCTCTCATGGGGTAAATGAATAAAAGAAAGACGAGAGAGAGGAGTTTGATTACTAAGTGGTTACTCTACATTAATTTTTCCGTTCTTATCGTGGATGAAGTATAAGGAAGTAATACAGATGTTTCAAGTTTTATTTTCCCCTTGTCACTGTTCTCTTCCTTTTCTTTGGTCTCTGTCTAACACTATCTAGGACAAGCATTAGAAAAGCACATTGGTAATCACAGCTTTTTATCATCTCTCACTGACAGCCTACGCAGCAAGATGTCTTAGAAAAGGACTGAGAAAATATCTATTTTCTTTCGCGTGAAACTGGAAACGGTGTCTATTCCAGTAGGATTGTTTGCCTTTTCATTTTTGCATGATTGGGTTTAAGTTGAAGGTGCAGCTGTTCAGACAGGGTGAGCTGTTTGAAATTGTCATGATGCAGGGCATCTGTCATCTTGTCATAGATCTGGATGATGTGCGACTGTGATGTGAGCTAATGTTCCAGGAAGGGAGAGAGAAAGGAAGTGAGAAGAAATGAAGAAAAGGCAGAAAGAGAAAAGCTGAGACCGAAAGAGACAAAAAGGTTTTACATGTGCATAATTTTGTTCTTAATGTGTGAGTGTCAGATTCAGCCACAGCATTTGTGTGTGATGTGCAGACACGCACGCACGCACACGCACACACATACACGCGACAGATGACGCATCGTAAGCTTCGCCCAGCAAGGATTCAGTTTGTATCCCAGGTTTGGCATGTTCAGCTAAGAGGCACTAATGCTGCTTAGAACTACTTAGGAAAATGGGGACACTCTCTGCTTCTCATTCAGTTCTCCCTGCCACCCATGCCTTCGTTTTTATAATGTTTTCAGTTTTTTAAAGTAATTCCTGATGCATTGCTTATAGGATTATTAGGCCTACTCCTATAATCAGCCTAATTTGCCTACTTGCACACGTTGCACACACTGAAATCTTCAGACTTTCTCTTTCCCCCTCTTTGTTGCTTCCACACAGACATACTGTAAGACAGCACACACACACACACACACACGCACACGCACACGCATAGAGTAACCAATTTTCTACGTTACAGCATCCAGCTGGGCATTTAAACGAAGTAATTCATAATGAAGTGTCTCTTCTTTTCTAAGGCTCGGCAGCAACAACATGGAAATCCCAAACTGATGACAGTTGTTACTAATTCATCAACTTCAAAGAGGAACAATTTCAAGTGAACTTGTTTCTCCTTGGGAACCTGAGCCATAAAATTACATTACCAAACAAAGAACAGATTGCTCTGCATAAATACCTTAGTGTGGTTTTCATCCATGTATCATTCCTTCTTTTCATAACCAATTTAGAAATAGAACATCAAAATCAAATTTGGTCCACTGCCCAGTTTTTCATTTCCTGTTTTGAACTTTAACATAAAATTGAAAGTACAAATAACAGGCTGCTCTTTTTTGTTTTGTGTCATAAATGTATCGTAAAATAATTTTTTATTTTTATTTTTTTTGGTTTTCTGGCTTTGGGTTTTCAATTGAATATGAAAAGAGAAATGATACACAGATTGTCTTACTTGTGACTTTTATTCACTGTTCACCATGGCCTACATATCTTTCTAAATATAGCATACTTGTAAAGCATATACTGTACACTGCTGCATAATGTCCATATGGAAATCTTTTTGGATTCGCTGCCAACCAAGAACAAAAGACGATTCCACCTTGGAGAGAATGTGTGAATATCCCGCAGTGGCTTGCTCCACATTTATTCTAATTCACTGTGTAGAAAAAAAAGAAAAAAACTAAACCTAACATGGCAGGAGAGATGCCCATCATGTGTCTAGCTTTTATTAATACAGTCATAGTCACAATATAAAGCCAGCTTATTGTCATATTATATATGTGAGGAAGTGTAGAAATGGTTTTAAATAGTCAGAAGTCAATGCTTTCTGAATTATGTAAATAAAATAAGGATGATTAAAGTCTAGTTTGTCAGAAAGGGAGGAATTGAACAGCTATTTTAGCTTTTGGAATGAAATACTTAGTCCTAATTAAATGCCTTTGTTCTCTTTGTGGATCATAGATTAAGTGTTACATGTTTGATTCTTTTTTAAAAAACAGAATTTCAAGCTAAAATCATAAATTAACTGTACTCATATTTAGTATCCAACCCAAGACAACAGTTGGCAAACTAATGAAGGAAGTGAAATTACCAGCTGTAATCTTATTTAGGTATTAAAAACAGCATGATGATGTCTGTCATGCAGTTTGCCAAGTTGCTTGGATGTTGTGAAGTTAATATTCTCATAGCACTCGCAGTCGGAACATTCCTGGTTTGGAGGTTTAAAGTAGTAAGCTCGGTGTTTCTTATGACATCCACTAATGCAGCTGGTGCTTGTGATGCTGCTCAGCGCCGCAATGTTCTTAAATCTGCCTTCATCTGGCTCTGTGTGTATTTTTGTCATGTATTTTGCAAATGAAACTTACTGTGTTGCCATGCTGCCAAAGGACTAAATCTCAGCTGGAGACTGTGGTGTTAACATGACAGTTTAAGTAAGTAGATTTATAAACTAAACATCTGATCTTGCCAAGCAGTTGCAAGGCTTGAATGAAGTCTGACTTCAATTTGCCAATGTTTGTTCAAGGGTTTCATCAGACACAAGAAAGAGAAAGAAGGACTTGAGGAAATGATGGGTACTGAGGGAGGATAGTAATAGTATAAAACAACTGCTATAATTTATTCACATCCCTAAAACCCATATCCCATATGCGTCCCCATGGGTTCATCTCCAACTGTGTCAGAACAAATTCTGAGCTTTATTATGCATTCATTTATTACATTTGTTGAGCAGGAAGTTTGTAGCTTACACAGACACAAGATGCCCCCTCTTTTCTCACAGATATTATTCAGTATACTCCAAACGGAGATGGCAGAAAAATCCCTTATAGTCAAAACACAGACTATTTCTTTGGGCTAAAGACCTAATTTTCACTCAGTCATAATCCACACTGTGTTGAATGGTGAGTCTGTACAGATTCTGTTGCTTCTTGATATCTGTAAAATAGCAGTAAATGGGGTGTAATTGTAATTTTGACAAAACATATTCATTTTTGACCTGCATGTAAAAGCTAACTTAAATCCTGCTGGGTTTAAAAGCAGAAGCCCTTAGGGAAATATTTTATCATTTTGGGTCTGAATGGAAAGATAAAATCTGTGTGAATGACAATTTACTAGGGGGGAAAAAGAGAGTTTATTACGATGTCTAATACATTTAAACAACACTACTCCCGCCGTCACCGTTTATCAAAATTTTAATTAGAAACGCAAGGCCCAGGGTGTAGCCATATCCATGTAAATCCACATAAATCACAGTAATTATCTCTAAGACTTGTCTGTTATCCTTGAGTTGTAGCAGATAGCTGTGTTGGTTCAATTGACTCAAAGTAAAAGAAACTGTTTTCTTTAGATTTTTTTTAATCTTTCATTCTTGTGTCTATGGCTTTACACTACATATCCAGTAATTGAGTATTGTGTATATTATTTCTATACATATTTTTATGCAGCTTGAATGCTTATTGGATAAAGTCGTGTTTAGAGATTTATTTGTGTGGATTAACATGATTCACACAATTATTAGACAGCTTCATTTCTTCAGGTTAAAACAAAGAGATTTTACGAACATAAATATTTGTAAAATACTTTTCAGATGGATGCAACGCTGTTGAAATAGCTGAATTATTGATGCTTGCCCACCAGACATCAAACATTTTGCAGCAAATAGACAGCAGGAATGCATTGAGAAGAAAAGGTTCAAAATAACTGCAAAGGACTGCAGAGAGCTTCAGAGAAAGTAAACATGCCAGAAGTTCCATTGACTCCATTATCCTCCAGTGCTACTGAACTGCAGAACTCCAGCTTAGCTGGAGAGTCCAGAAGTATATGGTGTGAAGTGCTCAGAGACATGACTTAGGTAAAGAAGGCTGATACAAGACCACCATTGAAGTGTCGAGATTCGGCAAAGAAATATCTGGGGACAGATCTTCAAAGGTGTCAGGGACAGATGAAATGAAAGCCAGTGGATGGACCAGATTAATTAGTCTGAGACCGGATCACTAATGGACCCCACTGTGAGTCAGAAACCAGCGGGTTAGAGGAGAGGTATTGATATTGGCTGCCGTCACTATGAGCCTGGATGAGCTAGTTGGGCCTTTTTCAGAGTGGAGATATAAAGACGGACTGAAAGTCAACTCAAAAACCTCCTGCCAGTTTCTAGGCAGTAGTTTCTTCAAGCAATAGTGCAGGAAGTAGTAAACAGCATTCAAGGAAAATTTGCCATTACATGCATCTGTGTAAAGTACTACTAGGCTAGCCAACAAGATCCCATCTGACTTAAAATGTAAGATTCACAGTGAGTGAAGGCAGCATACCTCTCTGATTAGCATTTGGAAAGGTGTGGTTGCCACTTTTGCTGGTGTACAAATCTGACAAACTCAGCATGCAGGATGAATATTCATTGCATACTTTTAAAGGGCCAAAAGTGTCATTTAATTGCCACTTTATGCTTCTTAATTGTGACACTTCAAAAAGTGAATATATGGAATATTTTAATAACCTATCAATTTTGAATATTTATATATTCCTGTGAGAAAGTCAAAATTCACTTTTTCTCTGCTAAACATTCAGGGTTGAGGTTCTGTAATATTTTGGATTTACTGAGTGCATCCTAAATATTACAATAAAATGAATCCTGAAGAATACAATTTGCCTAGTAATTGTGCATGCAGTGTAGAATCTTATATTTTCAGGACATTTGAATGGTCTCGTTCAAATTCTTGTTTTGACTTAGACATCTCTTGGTTTTCAAGTGACAGCAAATAATACCCTCAACTCCAACTTCTTCCTGTTTGCGGCTGACTTTCCGCTGCTGAAGCTCATTTGAACTTTGTTTTGACTCAAATGTCTCTGGACCTGTTATGTGCATTGACTATACTTTGATAAACTTGTGACTCTCCTCCACAGTGGTATCGTGTCCCACACCTCCATCCATCCCCAACGGCCTCCTGGAGGGCTCAGTGCTCGAGTGGGGAACCAGTGTGAGCTACAGCTGTTTGTCTGGCTATGAGCTCTCCTTCCCCGCTGTGTTAACCTGCACTGGAAACGGGACGTGGAGCGGAGACCTGCCTCAGTGTCTGCGTGAGTCATTCTTTGCCACCCTAATTTGTACCTACATTTATGATAATTATAATGGTAATTACAGGCGTCTATAGAGGAAATCTCTTTGTGTTTAGACTGAAATGGACTTGGTGACATTTCTGCTGCTGTCTGAAATGTGGCAATTCACACAGTGAGCTAAATTGGGTCTTTTCTCTTGATGCCTTGATGTCGCTTTTTAAACATTATCTAGCTTAAGAAATGTTGGACTCTTAATTAAAGTCTGGCATCCTGTTGCTTTCCTTCTTCCTCACATATTGATCATGATTTTATACTCCATCATTGGGAAATAAAGATAAAACATTCTCTGCCATGCCTCATACTTTTGCATGTGAAATTACCAGGATTTCCACGGTGCATGAAATTTGTGAAAACATGGAATATTGAGAGGTATAATAATCCGAGAGGTAGTCATAACATTTTACATTTTTCTTCGGGGAAGTCGTGACATAACAGGTAATTTTTAAAGGTCTCCTGACAGCGATATACCTGCATGTTATTCTAACACTCGTCTCATACTCTCACTACATTAGTTTCAAGTTGTGTTCTCTAAGGCAAACCCGCTTACACCTCTTCGCAAATTATTTCAAGTTGATGAAATTAATGAAAGTCATAAATAAGTCATGAAATGTAACACCAGGACCTTGGTGGAAAAGCTGAACTACAATACAATTATAATACGACAGTCTTACAGAGCTGCAGAGGGGGCATTACCGGTGTTGCCCCTTGTCAGAGCATCAAGGCTTTTTAGGAAGCAGTTAACATACCCTCATCAACTTTATGCGGCTACAAATGACTGTTTGAAAATCAAATACAGAAAAATATGAAGGAGAAGGACATTAGACTGTACCTGTTCAGGATGAGCAAAAATTAATATTTTAACATTAGTACATTAAATGAAACCTCTAATTTACATTTTGATGATATGAAAAGTGATTTGACCTCTAGCCCTACAGTCAAAGCTACAATGTTGATGATGAAGATGATGATCTGAGTGGACCCACAAGTGGAGTGTCTTATGCTACTTACTACATTAAGACTATCTCTGAATCGTCTTTGCAAGCATAATAATAACCTCTGGGATGCATGACTGCTCAAGAGTGTCTGGCTGTCATCTGAATCATTCTTGCACTATATCAGTCTGACAGAAATTAAATATCCAGAAGGGTAAAGTACTTACATGTGTTTTTTTTCCCCTCTCTCTCTGTGTGTGTTAGAACTCACTTGAATGTACGTTTGGAGAAAGTGGAATTAAACAAATGCCACTAAAAAATAATCCAGCACAACACGCTGAGCGCTGAAAGATGTGTTGTTTTTTTTCCTGAAGCATCGCTACTTAAACTAGTGGATGTAGGCAGCCCTTTTGTTTTCACTGGTGAAGTGCTCCTCTTGGATAACTGATTATTGCAGCTCTCTTATGCAAGTAATCTCTGCTATCAGAATTGAGCGAAATTAGATGTTTTTTCAGGAACACATGTTGCACCACTACAAACATAAACCATCTGAGACTGATCACTTAGTGCATTTAAAGAGGACAAATTATACTTTTCCTTAGTTTCAGTTCTAATGTAACAATGCCAATGTTCATGCACACCCACAAAATCCAGTTACAGTTTTCTTTGGAAAATGTATACAGCCATTCTTGCTAAACAATCTAATCGAGTATTATTATAGAATTGAAAGGGAAATACCCTGACTGCAGAGGTTTTCTACTTCAGTCGAAGTGTTGATGCATTTTTCACATATACAACTAACGCTTAACTACTTAACGGGATGTACAGAACAGACATTTTCTGTGCAGCTCACAATTGAAAGACTAAACCCTAGATTATGTTACAACAGATAATGACCATAGCATCTATCAAATGGATACATCCTGTTGTCATCTTTGTTGCTGCGGATGTTCATGCTGTCCGATCTGATGTTCCTGATTAGATGTGGGCTCAAACATGTACAGATAGAATTGAAAAATGTCCATTTCTAATCAAGAATAAGGAATTTTGCTACTTTGCAGGTGTACAGTTTTCTTTCCAAAGCTTGACAACAGCACAAGGCAGTGCCGAGGCTGCTGGTAGTCGGCCAATCAGACCAACGATCTTTTAGGGAGGTGGACATTAAAGAGGTTTGCTCTAAGATTTCCTGTTTCAGACAGAGACTTGGCTGAGAGACTACATAATAGGAAAAATAAGATGGATAATGATTTCTTTAAACTGTGAATTATGCAAAGCTACTAGTGAAGCCCCAGAATAAAACTAGAGACCATCTGTGATGGGATCACACCAGCTGTGATGTCCGGCAACAGTTGAGGTTCTGATCCTCGAGCACTCATTGCACAGTCATCTAACACCCATCTTCAAACTCAGCCTTCATTTTGATGTCAGCTACACACCTGTAAAATTTGATGGCTGCACTTTACATGGTAGAGATGCTACCACTGTGACAAAATCTGTCCAGAGACATAAAAATATCTGCCAAAATACTAAAAATTGCCTTTGTGGTAGTTCCTGCTGTAGGAGGTCTCCACATTGTGCTATGATGACACACAGACACACACACACACACATAGACACACATGGACACACACAGTGAAAAAGACAGTGACATACTTACTCACAAGGTGCTCATTTGCGTAGTTAGCGTGAGATGCAGCTGACAGGCAGCTTGTGTTTGTGGCCATGCAGATAGAAGCACAGCACCTTGTGCAGCCATTTGCTCCTCTAAGTGACCACATGGCAGCTGTTTATTGTAATTCATGTAAATGAATGAGCACACTGCTTCCTGATTTATATACTGCTTAACTATAAAGGGCCATATTTTCCAGTTATGACCAGATATGTACTATGATACTGAATTTCCCTTCGGGGATGAATAAAATTATTCTATTCTGTATATGCTTTAGCAAAGCTAAAGGCATGTTTTAATTGAAGTTCACTGGTGTCTGTATTCCAGTTCTGCATCGCTGTGTTGGATTAAACATGTCAGCTGGTCATAACATGGATAACAGTCCACTTGGTAAATGCACCATGCCTAGAAGCTGTCTGCTGCAATTGTGATAGCCAGTGACATCCCCCGACACACTACAATCATTTTTCTGCATCAGCACCCCCAAAACAACCTCCTGCAGCAGTGTGAGCGAGTAACCTTTATGTTCCATGACACTGTTTAGTGTCCAGGCACAGAGCCGTTTCTGGCACAGTAATTACATTTAATTGGCACATTCTAAGAGCTCTTCACCATAAATATCATTCATTGTGTTCAATAAGCAACTTTTGTAAAGAACGTTAGTCTCCTGCGGCATTCCTCAAAGTGGGAGCATGTATGTGATAAATCACCTAGGTTTACCAAGGCAAATAAATGAGCCTGGAAAAGGGGAACAAAGGGGAAGAAAATGCTGATCATATTTGGTGTAGAGAAGGCTATTATCTGTGCATTAAAATGTCAGCACAGCACTATCTACAGCACTCTCAGGTGGTAGCTACTATAAACTGTGAAGTCATTATTAAGAGATAAATCCTTGGTGTCAATGCTTACAGGGTAGTTATACTACTGACCATTACTGTGTGTGTGTGTGTGTGTGTGTGTGTGTGTGTGTGTATATATATATTAATGTAAACATATATTTTAAACAGAGAAGCTACAAAGGCACACAGGCCAGTAATGTTTTTTGCATCTCTGCATGACACAAAACTAAAAAGATAATTTCTAAGAAACAGTCAGTACATTGCATTAACTTGTAGACTGTAGATATTTTCCATGTAGCAATAAAAGTGTAGCTCAGCTGTAAGAATAATCAGATTTCTATTGGCTACATAATACACATTTGCTCCAGATGAAACCTGATGCATTTACTACATTTCGCTGGTTGCAGAATAATTTAGAAGCCACTGCCATGGTGTTTATTTGACATAGTATCTTTGCACTGCTCTATATTTCATAAATACTGTTGCAGTTCCTTTTCAACTTGGCACTTTTTAATTGAAGACTGTTCAGCAAAACTGCAGGAATGCAAGGAATCTGAAAATCAGATCTTAATATCTGTACTTTTATAAGCATTTTCTATCAAATAGGATGAAGATGCATGTTCATATTCCCTGCACTGACACACAGGAAACAGCATATTTCAGTGTCAGAGAATGCTAGTTCATGTGTCTGCACAGACAAGTCTGTGATCCCAGCTTTGAATCTGGTCTCTGCATACTGATTACTTAAAAGCATTGATAATTCATCAAGGAAGAGGAGAGGCGATGTGAGAGAGAAAGTTTGACTCATCTCTCCCTCCTTCAGCCTCACACACATACTGTACACACACATGCACACACAGGGACATTAAATATGCTGAGCTTGGTTTGGCTTGGGGCCATTCCTCTTATATATCCATAAAACAGTACATTATTTCCTGCTGCTTGAAGCTCATGACTGATGTGCATGTCACCTGTTTGGTCTGTTCTGTCAGTCCTCCAAAAAATGCCATCTGAATGCTAAGTCTCACAATGCCATTTGAAAAGTGACTAGAATAGCTTTCAGAACCGACATTTGCATCTTTATTTGTTGTCATATCAAACACAGTCAAACTATTGCGTAGTGGGGGGTTGAAAATCGCAATGCATTGTTTTCAGAGGGGACCTGTGTTATAGACAAACATGTTTTCTAGGAGAAGATATGACTCTGAATACAAGGATCTGTTTCTGAGATAACAGTATTTGCAGTAATGGCTTTATTCAGCCATTCCTGCATGGGCTGGATTCTAATCTCCTCTTTTACTAGATATCTATTATGTCAGGGGCTGGCTGGTGGAAGACCCTGTTGGTTCCTGAGTTCTAGGAAGAGAGGAAACAAGAACTTATCTCTGTCTCCAGACCTCCATGCAGCAGCACATGTCGGGTCTGGAGAAGCAGCCTGCCTTATTATTGGCTTGATCCCGCAGTGCTCTGGCTGCATGACTGAATGCTGTGACTCTCATCTTCGTCTCTGCTCTCACATAGACTGAGCATTTCTAAACCCCCCACGGCGAACAAGTAATGTTTACCGATCAGTATGGTTGTGGATTAATGGATGGATGTAAAGTATAAGACGAATAGAAAGATACGTTGGCAGACTGTAAAATGGCTGACTTCTCTCACCATCAAGTTCATTCAGCTGAAATTATTCTAGTCAGTTTGATTAGATGTCTATAAGCAATAAATTGAGGGAGCAGCGGTGATAATCCATTGAGCTTCATCTGCCGAGGCTGTGGCTGGAGTCCTATTAAAAAAGTCATATCGTGCAAGCAGCTCTGAGAGCACCAGCAGCAGCAGATGGCTTCAGTCGTGTTAACCTCAAGGCTCACTCAGAGAAATTAATGTTTCACTTGCTAATTATTTTGATCTAAAAGTGAGAGCCATGACCTCCCTCACTCCCTCTTTGCTGCCAAGATGAATCGCCACATACCTGCAGTAAGAGAGGTAGATTCTTGGAGGAAATGGAAAAATATCAAAATAAAAAACTAGACAGAGCAATTCGCCCTCAGACAAAGATGTCAGTATGTCTGCCCACATGCAATAAGAAAGACTTTGTACAAACATTATGCCAGTGCAATTTGAATAATTCAGTCCTTGAAGATTTTCCAAATCCTACAGAAAAACAATTATTTTAACAGTCAGGCACTCAAACAAACAGGATATGATAAAATGCCTGTGGAAACCAACAAAACTCACAGCAGCAGTTAAAGCCCCTGTAGGTGCTCGTGGTCTGATCGTGTGTGGGTACAGCAGTAGCCCACACACCTTTTTATTTCTGAGTGAAGCACTGAATAGTCCTCTGAATGCTGCATTCAATTGACTGTTTTCTGCAAAATTCCTTATAAGTTGTAAGGTGAAAAAGAGGTGAATATTTGTAATATATATGGCACATCAACGGGGCATCAGTGTTGACGTAAACAGGAGCAGGGTGCTGAAGTCGGTGCATATTTATCTTGGGTGGTCGGTAACATCTGTGTTGGATTTGTTGGCTCTTAACTTATCATGTCAGCAATATAACACATACACACGTGGACAAAATTGTTGGTACCCCTCAGTTAAAGAAGGAAAAACCCACAATTCTCACTGAAATCACTTGAAACTCACAAAAGTAACAATAAATAAAAATTTATTGAAAATTAAATAATCAAAATCAGCCATCACTTTTGAATTGTTGATTAACATAATTATTTAAAAAAACAAACTAATGAAATAGGGCTGGACAAAAATGATGGTACCCATAACTTAATATTTTGTTGCACAGCCTTTTGAGGCAATCACTGCAATTAAACGATTTCTGTATTTGTCAATGAGCGTTCTGCAGCTGTCAACAGGTATTTTGGCCCACTCCTCATGAGCAAACAGCTCCAGTTGTCTCAGGTTTGATGGGTGTCTTCTCCAAATGGCATGTTTCAGCTCCTTCCACATATGTTCAATGGGATTCAGATCTGGGCTCATAGAAGGCCACTTTAGAATAGTCCAACGCTTTTCTCTCAGCCATTCTTGGGTGTTTTTGGCTGTGTGTTTTGGATCGTTGTCCTGTTGGAAGACCCATGACCTGCGACTGAGACCAAGCTTTCTGACACTAGGCAGCACATTTCTCTCCAGAATGCCTTGATAGTCTTCAGATTTCATCGTACCTTGCACACTTTCAAGACACCCTGTGCCAGATGCAGCAAAGCAGCCCCAAAACATTACTGAGCCTCCTCCATGTTTCACCGTAGGGACAGTGTTCTTTTCTTCGTATGCTTGGTTTTTGAGTCTATGAACATAGAGTTGATGTGCCTTACCAAAAAGCTCCAGTTTGGTCTCATCTGTCCAAAGGACATTCTCCCAGAAGCTTTGTGGCTTGTCAACATGCATTTTTGCAAATTCCAGTCTCGCTTTTTTATGAGTTTTTTTCAGCAGTGGTGTCCTCCTTGGTCGTCTCCCATGAAGTCCGCTTTGGCTCAAACAACGACGAATGGTGCGATCTGACACTGATGTACCTTGGCCTTGGAGTTCACCTTTAATTTCTTTGGAGGTTGCTCTGGGCTCTTTGGATACAATTCCAACGATCCGTCTCTTCAATTTGTCATCAATTTTCCTCTTGCGGCCACGTCCAGGGAGGTTGGCTACTGTCCCGTGGGTCTTGAACTTCTGAATAATATGAGCCACTGTTGTCACAGGAACTTCAAGCTGTTTAGAGATGGTCTTATAGCCTTTACCTTTAAAATGTTTGTCTATAATTTTTTTTCGGATGTCCTGGGACAATTCTCTCCTTCGCTTTCTGTTGTCCATGTTCAGTGTGGTACACACCTTTTCACCAAACAGCAGGGTGACTACTTGTCTCCCTTTAAATAGGCAGACTGACTGATTATGAGTTTGGAAACACCTGTGATGTCAATTAAATGACACACCTGAGTTGATCATGTCACTCTGGTCAAATAGTTTTCAATCTTTTATAGAGGTACCATCATTTTTGTCCAGGCCTGTTTCATTAGTTTGTTTTTTTAAATAATTATGTTAATCAACAATTCAAAAGTAATGGCTGTTTTTGATTATTTCATTTTCAATAAATTTTTATTTATTGTTACTTTTGTGAGTTTCAAGTGATTTCAGTGAGAATTGTGGGTTTTTCCTTCTTTAACTGAGGGGTACCAACAATTTTGTCCACGTGTGTATCTGCCTCTGCAGCCAAGTTCTGTGGAGATCCCGGTACGCCTCCCAAAGGACGGCGCGAAGGACGCAGTTTCATCTTCAAGTCGGAGGTGACGTTCAGCTGCAGCACCCCGTATGTGCTGGTGGGATCAACAACACGCATGTGCCAGGAGGACGGCACCTGGAGCGGATCTCAGCCTCGATGTATAGGTATTAAATATTAGTCTGTATGCTGATTTAGCTATTACATTATTCATAGCCCAAGGATGTCACTCCAGCATCTGATATTTCCGCATCCAAGAGGCTTTATGCACATTTTAGAGTGAAATAACAAAAGTCATGAAACCAAACAAACATGATGTCTGCCAGGTACGATCAAAAAGTACGAGCAGTTCACATGAATAGCAGAACACAAGGTGAAGCAGAATCAATAGGCTCTTAACTGGTGCTGATGTAAAACTCAACCACAAGAATGATATATTTCTGTTTTTAACTTGTCTTCATTGTACAAATGCTCTGTATTTACAGCTGAAGAAATGGATCTTAGTCTCACCAATTACTGAAAGTTACCAAAGTCAGTTTCTTTAAACTTTCAAAGCTAAAGGTTCAGGATGGTCCACTTATTCTGGTCATTTTATCACATCTACTCAGTCATGGTCATCATTTCCCCACTGTCATTCCAAATTTATCCCTTATTGTCACATTGCTTTCTTGTTCTAGAACCCACAAGATCCACGTGTGAGAACCCAGGAACACCTGAGCACGGCTTCATGAATTACACAACAGGCTTTAAGGTAAAAAGAGGAAAAATGCAATCGATTTATATTTTAAAAGACTGTTATGTACTTGAACTGAGGGGAATCATATATTTAAATTTAAAACAAATTGATATTTTATATGGTAACAATTTGTACCCTTAATTTCCACACACTGTATAAAGATGACATACTATGAGAAACTTACGAAACCGTGACGTTCAGTACGACACTTTCTACTGCCTTCTACTTTGATGTGCAGCGTGGGTCAGGAGATACCCATTTTCCATTGAATTTGGGTCACTTTTGACCCTTTTTGTGCATCAAAGGGTTAAAAGATGGGATTTATTGAATTCCAACCCTAATCCTCACCTGTAAAGCAGGTGTGTAACATGATATACTGTTACAGACTCATCTAGCACAACTTATGTGATATTTGAAGACTGTTATACTTAAGAGGTGAGAGCAGATGAAAGCATCTTTCAAAGCTCCATTGCGTTAACTGTTGTCAGTTCTCTGTCGAATGGGCAGTTTCCAGGGGAACTTCCAGGTAAAATCATCATTTATTCCTTTGGATGATGTTATATGATGCAAGAATGTAGCACTGAAGTGTGTACATTTCCATCCCAGGTGGTTACAAAGAAGAAAACTGCTTGTATTTCTCAGCCTCTTGAATGTTTGCGTGAAGATATGGTGCATTTCTGGGTCTATGATAATGTGCGCTGGATAACGTTTGAGGGAATGTGTAAAACAAGCAATGCAAAAATGCATCATAGTCAGAAAAATTGATATCATGACCAGTGGTGTGTGCACGGTGGCTCCCTTGAGATGCTTTCAGCAAGTGTATTTCATTTTATTTCCTCCCTGCTGCTCTTAGAGTGTCACTTACAAGTTAAGTGCAAATGATTTCTCCACAACATTCAGCAAAATATCTGATCTGGAATTTGTCCCAAATGAAAGCAGCAGCAGCTTATTTGGATCAGTGCATGTAATGGCTGCAGTCCTGCATTTTCTGCATTGCTGAACAACTTTACCACTATCTTGACATCGCAGAATGAGACAGTCGTGTGTCGATACTGTCTTTAAGCAGTCTGCTGGGATAGTAGCTGAAAATAAGTCATTTATTAAGGTAATAGAAAACCATTTGGCTCCTTATTTTTTGCCACAAAGTCATCTCTTTATGTCTGTACATTAGTTGGGAACACAAACATGGGCATCGCCTTCAGGAATTGTCTCCATCTGCCTACACACACTACAGATAATCATTTAAAAAAAAAGTTTGGTGTACAGCGTTTTTTCTAAGCTCTTTAGATGTGATGCTGGGAGCCTATTGGCATTTGCATCAGTGTATTGACTCTTTCCACTTTGTGCGCTGTCTGTTTGTGGCCAGGTGGGCAGCAGAGTCGACTTCCAGTGCCAACAGGGACACATACTGCAGGGCTCCACCACCAGGCTCTGTTTGCCAGATCTCACCTGGACTGGCATCCAGCCTACCTGCATCCGTGAGTTCCTTCTGCTCCCGCTGTATCTTCAGAATCCTCTCCCCGTCTTCTCTTTTCACCTTTCTTTCTGGCATCTTGTCACTATTTATCCGCATTGCTGGCTACTCAGACTTTTCTGCTCAGCCCCTCACCCCCCACCGCCTCAGTCGACATCTCCTTCCAGTACAACTCCTCTCGTTCGCTCTATCCTGCCTTAACCTCTGACCTCCCAGTAGATTGCAGTTTGTGCCTCAATCAACCTGCCATCATTCTGAGAGAGAAGTGTTGACTGTGATTACTGTCACTGTGTTTGAACTAGTTGAACTGTTGGCCAAAACCAAACCAGGCCTGTGCAGTCGAGCCCATTCGCTGCATCAGGACCTGTGGTTTTCTCACTCGTGATGTAATCTAGTACTTCACCGGAATCCCTTTTAGCTGCAGTATTTTTCATGGAAATAGTCTCGCTTCAAGCCGTACTATACACTGCATTTTACTAAGCACTTAGAGTGTAAACACTTGTGGGGAGATAAGGGGATTCAGATGATATTTTGTAATCTCGATTTCATAACTACAAAAAGATGTGACACCCACTTGAATCCCGGAGACATTTGTGCTGAGAAAGCAGAAGCATTGTAATACCTACCCTTCGTTCTGTGCTGATCCACGCTGCAGCTCGGCATTATGCGTGTTCATCGTTGAAGTTTTACAGGGATTTTGAATCCTCGAGTATCTGCATGCAGTCTTTTTATTATGTGCATTCTCAGCTGACAGTTTATTAGGTGCTATCACAATATTCCGTCACTTTCATGAGCGTTAACATGCTCAGTGTTGATGAATAGTTATAGAGACGTGTTTATTTTGCAATGCTGGTGAACTGAGAGGTGCTTTTAAAATTTAGTGACCCTAATTAACAGAATTACGGTCCATGACTGAGTGCAGACACAGGCTGTTTATTTAATGAACCAATTTACACAAATCGTTTTTGAAAGGGTATATATATATATATATATATATATATATATACACATAAAAACTGCAACATATAATGCAAATTTATAAACAATGTAACTTACACTTCTGTTATAATGTCCTTTATTGTCAAACTTTTACAATTATATAGAACATTTTACATCAGAAAGCAACAGAAACAAAGTTTTCACTTTCATGTCTTGTCATTCAGGGGGTTTAATTTCAGATTAATGTTTTCTAACTATAATTTAGACATTTTGACAGCAGAAAAGAATAAGAAACACTCACCTGTCTAGGCTTCTGTCACTTGACAGCTCCTAAGATGTTCCTGCTCTACCTGCATCTTCAAAATGTTGACCTTGCCATCTCTCTCACCATGAAATCATTCACAATGTTGTACATCTTGTGACTCCTTAATGACATTTATTTCCAGCACTGTGATGGAACCTTAAAATAAAGCAGCAGCCAGAACAAATTTAAGTCAACATAATTATAGGTTAAAGCTCCAGCAAACTCCCAAAACTTGGAAGAAGCTTAATTATAACCCAAAGAGTGACAACTCATTGGGAGCAAAGCTTCAGTAGCTGCGTCAGGTGAGGAAGAAAAACTGCATGCAGGTAAATGACTGATATGACCCTCCTGGACCTGCTAAAAAGAAAAAGAAGACGATGAAGCAGTAAACCTAAATACAAACTTTTAAACTTTGAAATAGAATTTTCAATATCTTCTGAGGAAACCTAATGCATAATAATATAGCTTTCATTGTTCTGGAAATGCAAATGAAGATTGTACAGATGGTGTTTTAAAGGCTTAATATAAAGCGCTTGATCTGCAACATCTTTGAACGCTTCCCTTGAAATGGGCAAAACAAGCCGAGGCCATGAGTCACTCAATTGCTTGGCAAATCTATTCTATACACCTCATTAGAATTCTTAATATTTAATCTGCTGTGTGTTTAGATGTGGTAATTGAGATTGTCGACTTAATAGATCGATAATGGGATTAATAGACGTCATACTGCCTGACAAAAAGAGGGGGAAAATGAAATATGTTAACAAGAACTGATTCTGTTGTTATACTGAGTGATAGCCTGAGAAAACATCTGCCATATTTACTTTGACATTGATAACCTTAAAGTGATAAGACTAGATGATTGCAGGTTCTTAACTTTCTAGCATTTTTGATTTTATTGTCATTCTTACCACTGAAATTAAAATACAGAAATGTATCTTTAATGGTCATCAGATTATCTACTCCATACATTTAGGAATTAATTCTCAATTGTGTCAAATATGTGACTGAGAAATATTTCTCTTAGTGTTTATCATTGGTAGCTTAGGTTGAGTAATCAGAATTATGACAATTTATATGCTGCAATCTGTCAGGTTTATTTTGCATACAGGTGTCTTTTAAATTCGGTTAACTTTTCCTGTAACTTTGCACCACTTTGGCTCAGTACCTGACAGGTGGTAGAAACATCCAGTAGATGTTATACATTCATATCACACCGTAGGCCATATTTTCTGAGAATTTTTCATTAAAAGACCTTGCTAACTTTAAATTTGCAGGTCAAGTGTATGAATATATATGTGTCCAAGGAGAAGCCAGAAACTTTTGACAAGTCTGCACATACAGTGACAAGAAAAAAAAAATCAGAACCCGCTGGAACTGCCTGGTTAATAAAATCTAATCTGATCTTCATCTACACCACAAGTGCAGACAAACACAGTATGATTAAGCTAATAAAACACAAACAGTTATAATCTTTCAACATTAAACATTCATACTGCTTGCTGCTGGAGAAAGTAAGTGAGCTCTTGGATTTAATAAGGAGTCAAACCTCTTCTGCCTGCAACATCCTCCAACTAGCATCACAAGTAGCAGCAGATCAGACCAGCACATCTTTCAGAAGGTTTATCTTTTAGTTTTTTGGACCATCCTTTCCAGCATGTTTTCTTTCTTATTTTTTCGTCTTTTTTAAAAATCGTTTTCACCTCTGTTTGTATTCTGTGTTGTGGTTTTGGACTCATCTCTGCTGAGAGTAGCCATGGTGCTAAATTATCTCTATTTATGGACAGTTTGTTCAACTGTGGACTGATGAATATCTGAACTCTTGAATTTTTATAACCCTTCTTAGTTTCATGGAAATATGCAAATCTCTTCTTCTGTGAAACATCAGCACAGGCTTCTTGTGAACAGCAAACTCTGTGTGTTTTTCATAAGTCACAGCTGCTCTCACCCACACTTCCAATCCTGTTTTATTGATTGGACTCCAAGTTTAACTCCAGACTCTGATTAGCTTTTGTTGATTTCATTAGTCTGGTGGTTCACATCAAGTTCGAATGATGTATTCAATCAGGACCAGAACAAGACAAGGACTTGCATGTTGTTAAAAAAGCTTGTGTTTGTTCATAATTGTAACTTTTGTCATTTTGCCCTAGCAGCCTCCTTTTGTACTATTGTTGTACTATTATTGTCACTATTTTCCGGTTACTGTGAGTTTAAGAGCATAATGTTTACCTCACTGGAGATTCAACAATGTAAACCAAGGTTAGGATATGTTTCGGATAATTCATTTTCACTACATTGACGTACAACGTAGATTTTTAAAATAATTTTTCACCCATAAAGCCTTGAAGTTGAACATTTAGACCCAGTGGGCTGCCTGACCTATAATGTATTGTGGATAAACGGCGGTTATGTATATGTATCTGAGTATGAGTGCTTTTGTATGGATCCAACACTGTGTGTTGACCCTCGGTCACAATAAAATCATAAATCCTCTAAAATACCTTTCTCTATGATTAAATGTTCTTCTGTTACTGAGAAACCTCTTAAATGGATTTACAAGTGAGGCCAACCAATCTTGTGCTGCTAGTGAAAGCAAGAACTTGAAGAGATTATCAGCACAAGTGCAGTAAATGCAATGGACACAAGTCATGAGTTTAATATTACTGAAACGTAATCACGTTATCTTCAATCAGATTACTTCTTTTTTGTTGTTGTTGTTTTTGGGTAAACACACCAAATCCCCAAATTCCTTTCCAGCTCACTGTGTTTTCAAATTTAGCAACAAATGGTGCTGATTTAAAATGTAATTTATTCATTCAGTGCACCAAGAGACACTAGCTGTTACAAATATCACACACACACAAAAAAAAACCCAACTAATAAAACCCTGCAAGGAACATTTAAAAGTTGACATTGTTCTCTTGGCCGTGAACTGCTGCTGCTGAAGCTGGCTGGCGTCCTCGTCTCTACCAGAAATCCATCAGCAGACTGTCTCCGTGCTCCTGCTGCCTCTATCTGTCTCCCTGTGCTGAGCCTCTGGTCTCTAACTAATGCACTCTGTCTCCATCTGAGATACCAACTTTGAACTAAGAACATTGCATGTTGTCGTGTGACAGAAAAAATGTCCTTTGAGGCCTCGTATAATATCAGGAGTAAAGACTACTGCACTGTTTGAAGTGTAAATAAACATGGCACTGTCAGCAGAACTTGATCAAGGATACGACACAGCTTTGATACAACAATCCAACAGCCTTGTAAGTGTCTTTAGCATTCATGGTCTACAAACTGTACAACCGCTCTGGACATGTGCTGACAGTTTGTCATTTTAAATGGGTTACACAGACTTGTACTCAGGCAGCGAGGTGACACTTTATTTATGTAGTTATCTGTTTATTTACTTAGCTCTCCAGACTTCATATCTACAACCTACAGAATGAGGCACTTTTTCTGTTTTCGTGCAGTGTAAATGGAAACCACATTAGATTTCCTAAGAGCAGATTTATGAAGCTCTGGGTGGCACATACAGTTGACTTATACACTTGTCCTTGTGCTCTCCCCATCAGTCTTTACTAATGCAGACTAAATGGTTGCACCTCTTTCTGCAGCCGAGTATAAGATGAATTCGACAACTATCCTGCTCGATTTCAGCGTACAACTCACCTTGATAGACCTGCTTTACTCTCCAAATCATGAACATTATGTCTGCAGACATGTGCACACACATCAGCAGCAGCAGAAATAATATCCAACATGAGGAATTTCCTGCAGTCTCCTCGCCTTTCATAAAGCTCAGAAACTGGGTTTCATCCTGGCATCCCCTCCACACTCTGTTGCCACTAATGTCATTAAGACGCCATGAAGGACCGATTTGGTTCTGTGACTCACATGCAGCTGTCTCTCATTTGACAGCTGGCACCGTATTCTTTCACTCACAAGCTGCAAAATTATTTCGCTATTTTCACATTATTGTTGATGCCTCCAAGCCTGAATGTGGAACCCCTCAGTGTTTTTGGTGGTGCGGGGTGATTTGCATAAATTTTTGTTTTGTAGAGAGAGTTTGTTGATGTGAAAAATTAAACTAAGTATACTCGACCCACTCACGAGAAAATGAAAATATTTAATATGGTCTATAAGAGGCCTGTGTTTTGGCAACACAGCAATAGCAGCTTTTGTCTCTCGTTTCTAATCAGCTAAAGCTTGAAATCTGCGCTTTGACACTATCTGAAATCAGCACATCATTCACTGTCTGCATTTTTTTTTTCCAGAATATTTTAATAAGCTTCAAAATCTGAATCAAGAAGGTCAAACCTGAATCACAGTCAGAACCCTTCACTTTTTAAAGACTTTATTGTGTCATGAATTTATTTGTAAATGGATACAATTTTGCATTTTTTTACATCTCCACTGAGCAGGCTACTATGACAAAATTAAATTGTTAGAAGATTTTTTTTTTTTACTCATTTATTGAAAATGAAAAACTAAAATCTCCCATTTGTATGCATTCAGACCTTTAATTCAGTTCTCTGTAGAAACCCCTTTGGCAGCAATTACAGGTTGGAGCCTCCTGGGTGAGTCTCTCTTTGAAAGCTCTGAACACCTGGAACTGGGTTGTTTATCCGATTCTTCACAGGTGTGTGCCTTTTTAAACTCTGCTCATTCAATTCACTTTGCCACAGGTGGGCTCCATTCTTGTTGCAGATAGGTATGAGGGATTATTAAAACAAACTCAATTTCAAGTGCAGCAGCAAAGTGTCTAAATACTTTAATTAAATAAGAGACGTCAGTTTTTGATTTTTAATTCATTTCTAAAAGCGTGTTTCAGCAATTTAATGCATTTAAAATTCAATTTACAGTACAAAAGTGTGCAGAAAGTAAGGACTACTTTCGAAAGCAACTATGTACTCTTAGAGTTTTGTGATTCGCTTTTGTTTTTCAGCGAACTCCGTCTCTTTTCTGATCAGGCTTCACTTACAACCTTCCTTTTGGGCAATTATTTTAGTCAGCATTCTGCTTCCTTCAAGGGTCCGTGAGTGTGTGTGACCTTACAATCTTTGTGCATGCTCTCACAAGGTTTACAGTGCCATTCACTTCAGCGCTGTTTTGCAAGGACGCCGCTGAGCTTCCTCAAGGTTGGCTCTGTCCTTGACATTTTGATTATTTCGAGAAATACATAAACCACACCAAATGCTTTGTTCCAAATCCGACCTTGTGTTGTGGTGCAGCATTTCAGCGTGAAACACCTGACGGTTGGCAGGCCAAGGCTTGAATGACTAACAACTGGCATAGTTTTGAACAAAATACTGAGTAATTATTCACAGTGTGATTACGTTTATTTGCTGGTAATGACTCTACACTCACAGTTGTTAGGCACATTAGTATTCTGGCCTTGTCATTGTTTCTGTTCACATTATCCATCTCCAAACAGTGCAAACTTTAAATGTATCAGTGCACACTTTAAAAATGTAAGAACTCAATTACAAGTGTCCATACTCATATTGCAGTAAAATACACATGTCAATGTAAATATATACATCCTAATAGCTTCCTGGATTTAGTTCAATGTGTGTGCTTCATTTTTAATTCTTGTTATTCTATCACCCTGCCCCTTCTCTGCTCCCCCAAAGGAGTATTTAATTATCTTTTGTCTATCTGTGTGTCTGTTTATGTCTGGGTGTGTGCATGGAAGTGTGTGTTTGGCTGCATTTCTATATATATGTGTGTGTGTGTGTGTGTGTGTGTGTGTGTGTGTGTGTGTGTGTGTGTGTGTGTGTGTGTGTGTGTGTGTGTGTGTGTGTGTGTGTGTGTGTGTGTGTGTGTGTGTGTGTGTGTGTGTGTGTGTGTGTGTGTGTGTACTGACACATTTGCCTTCTGCTTGATCTTCAGCTCACTCTTGCAAGCAGCCGCGGAGCCCAGCCAATGCAGACGTCACAGGTCTGGACCTGCCCTCCTACGGCTACACCCTGGTGTACACCTGTCAGCCAGGTTATTTCCTCTCTGGGGGTTCGGAGCACCGCGTCTGCCGCTCTGATGGCAGCTGGACTGGCAAGGTGCCGGTGTGCAGAGGTACGTGACTGTCAGAGGTCTGCAAGGGCAATGATGGAGCCAACGGTGAGAAAGTTCCGGAGAAAGGTTGTGCAAAACTGTGGAGGGTGGTTTGGTAGAATATACTTTAGAAAAACTGACAAGCTGATAATCAAATGTAATGAGGAGTTTTCTGTGAACTTGTCGTGTCGCTGTGGTACCAGTTTCCTAAATGTTTGAACATAAGGGAAAGTTTAATGCAAGCAGCATGTTACAGCTCAATAGTGTTTCGAAACATCCTCAGCCGTGAATCTTTACTGTGTTTCTCTGTGTCTTTGTGACCTACATGTTAATGTTCTTTTGCAGTCGGCTCCAAATCACATGACAAAAATGTCAAACCCGTACCAGGGACCCCGAGCCCTAAAATAAACGGTGAGTATTGAATTGTACGAGCTATTTAGCTAACAGACTCAATAGTTGATGGTCCTGTATCTGTCTTTTGATCAGACCAGCATCAAGTTTTGCAATGTCTGGTTTCCTGGATACGACAAATGTTACAGATTCTTCTAAGACCTTGACTCACAATCGCGTACAAGAAATTTTCATCATATTCTCTCTGCAAGCTTTTTGCCTATCCACTGAGTTCATTGTAATGTAGTTAAATCTGTTCACATCTTTATCAAAATCACAGAAATAGCTTTTTACTCTCTATTTATCCTTAAAGGGGAACTTCGGTTTTTTTCAACCTGGGGTCTGTTTTCATATGTCATTTCATACATGTGAGTAATGGAGAAATGAATTTTCGACATAGCTCCAGTATTTAGCCAGGCAGGCAGCTTAGCAGCTCAGCTAGCACCTCAGCTAGCGAAAAGTATGGGGCAACTTGCCTCCCCGCGTCAAAGTCCGCCCTAATCGCGCAATAGCTCGCGCCAAAACACCAGTTTTGACGTGAGCTATCGCGCGATTTCGGATTGAGATTTGCTTTCTAGCGTCCTGAAATTTGGATACAGACCACGACAAAGAGCGATCGCCAGGTAACGTGGAGGTTTTCGTTCACTTCTCATCTCTAGTATGTTGTTGGACACTCATTGAGACTATCCGAGCCGGTCAGTGTGGGGAAAAAAGCACGTTAGGGCGGACTTTGACGCGGGGGGGCAAGTTGCCCCATACTTTTCGCTAGTTGAGCTGCTAGCTGAGCTGCTAAGCTGCCTGCCTGGCTAAATACTGGAGCTATGTCAAAAATTCATTTCTCCATCACTCACATGTATGAAATGACATATGAAAACAGACCCCAGGTTGAAAAAAAACGAAGTTCCCCTTTAAGTGTGAATAATGTAGCTTTGTGTCAGCATGTTGCAGGTTCACAGGAGGAAAATAATTAGCATTTGAGGAAAATAGCTGGCACTGTGTGTTATGAAGTCAATACAAATATAACACCCCTCCTTTGCCGCTCAATATGTGGCATTTTCTAAATAATTGAGAGTGAATAATTGTTACAAAAACATAATTAAACATAATTAGTATTAGGAAATATTCACAGGTCACAACTGGGGCAATATCTACTTATCATGTACAGTGTAATCCATCTGTAATTAGAAAATACTGGTACGGCAGGGAATTTAATTATAGCTTGTACTGTAATGCATGCATGTAACCGGAAGAGATATAGTTATGATGTAAATATTCAAGAAACTCTGAATTTGCTTTGAGTATCAGTGAGTTTAATGCAATGTATAAATTTTGATTGTGTTTAAAAATTATTAAAGTTAATTGATGCCATATGTGGTTTGGATAGAAACTTTTCAGTGCCAAAAATAAACTAATAAAAATATTCTATCATTAACACCGGTCATGTAAGTAAAACTTGCAGATTTGTCTCGGAAAATAAACTGAACTCCAAAAAGAAGTGCAGGTAATTTTTATTCCTTTTAGAATATTATTTCACCCTTACATTAAAAGTGTCGCGTAGAGTAAAGAGCTATTAGCAGCAACATTTGAAATAATATTACAAGACATCTACAGTTCCCCTTAGACCTTATTTTACCTCAAGAATCTATTTCAAGTTTGCCCTTTTATCCTTCTCACAATGTAGGTTTAGAATTTCATCTTCTCTCACCTCCAGCTGTTCTGATTTTAGTTGATTCACTCTGTCTTCTGTTTCAATGGCTCTGTTTTTTCCTAATGGTTTTATTAGTTTGCCTTGTTTAAATATTTTTCAGCTGTTTTTTTTATATGTTAGTTATTTGTATGTCTGCACCTTGTGTTTGTTTTTGTCTTGGTGTGTTACTGTATATTGCAAACGAGGCCATTACCTCAGTGTAGTTCTGCGTTTAGATGAAGGTTGATGGATGGATTGATTGGTTGATTACTTGTATTTCTTTGTATTAACAACACTGCACCCACAACTATTAGGCAACTTAGTATTCTGACTTTATCATTGTTTCCATGCACACTGTCCAACTAAAACAATGTGAACTTGTAAGCTGCAGTATGTAACTTTTTTCCTTCCTCCTTCTAGCAGTAATTATGCAAGAACTGGATCCATGCTTATAATATTTAACTTCCTGTTGATTGCTTTTTTTAGACTGTAATTCTTCCTCTGACTTCAGTGTTTAATATTTATCTAGAGGATCAGAAATTTTTCTTGGATGCTACTAAGTTTTTCCTGCCAAAGACTCTGCAGCAGTCCCAGTTACTTTAGCCGAATCCATCTCCATCGCTACAGTTGCCTTCCTCTTCAGCTTTGGCAACGTGATCTTTGCTGGTTCTCTACCAGTGTGCCACACTAAGAATTTTGCCACTGAAAACACATTCAAAATTTAAGATCTACAGTACCTGGCACTGACAGGCTTTCTTAGCATTGTGTAAGCTCATTTGGCAAGGATTTCATGTATGGCATTCTATTATGTTTCCATTTAGCAACTAGCTTTCATGCTAATGTATGTAATCATTTTGCAGTGAGATGTACACAACCAGTCAAAAATCTGGACACACATTGACATTCATTTATTTTATTTATTTATTTGTATTATTTTATAAATACTGAAGATTAACACTTCTTTGTTTACAACATGATTCCATATATATTCCTTTATAGTTTTGATGTCTTCAGTATTAATCTACAATATATAAAATAATTCAATAAAAAACCATTGAATGAGAAGGTGTGTCCAAACGTTTGACTGGTAGTGTATTGATGCGGCAGGGTGTTGCTTGAAGTGATTCACATCTTATATTACAGTTTTTCTTGATTGCTAAGACACATTCCTGGAAAGCTGCTCACCTTTTCCCTAAACTGTAAACACAAAACCCAATTTTCAAGCTACATTCACAAAGCCTCTGACTCTTCTTTGCAAAAAAAAACAAAACAGAAATCCTGTGCATTTACATATAGCACTTGTACGTAAAAATAAAGCACAAAAATATACAAATGAAGTACAAAGAAAATAAGTGCAATATTCTGCCACAGCATCACTTCTCCGTACTGGGTCAGGCCACAGGACTTCATCTACATCACAGGCCGCATTTTCTCTGGCCAGGCAACAGGGGAAAGAACCCCTGGCATGCCGTATCCATGCTCCTCTTCTAAGATTTCTGTCCATTGTAGTGCCTCACAAACCAGTGCTCTGGCTTATATGTACCCTCACATCATTAGCCACAAGTGTGATCAATTTTGAGTTGTTGTGTTTAACCGGTGACGCCTGAGCTTTAACTGTGTTTGACTTTTGCCACCTGTGCTCACCATTATGCAACACATGTGCATCACAATGATAATAGGTTGACGAGATGTCTAAACAGGTGAAAAGTGCTTACGGTTTTGCCAAAAGAGTGACTGATTCAACAAGTGGGTTCAGGCAACTGAAAATTTGGTTCAGAAAATAGGGTTTAGTGTTTTAGCAATTGAGAAAAACTGTAAGGTGTACATAATTATTAGGCATCTTTATTACCTCAAAATCTGCCAAAAAAGAGATTCAACTTGCACAGTTAAAATGCTTTTTAGACAGATTCAACACCTGACAAAGCTAAACAATAAGGCCTGAAATGTGGACACTGAAGCACTTAGTGGTAAATATAGATGACAGTGTGCAAAAACTGCAAAAGACTCAAAAACAAATGTAAAGCTTCAAGGAAGCCGTCATCCTGTGGTGGCACCATATTATAGAGCAGTAGCCTAATGTCCAGAAGAACAAAGTGCTTAGAGACTTGACTGAGATAAAAAACAAAGAAAAGAAACAGACTGTAACAGAACCATCACTGAATGGATTCACAAGCAGAGGCGTCAAGATTGGGCCAAGAAATACCTGACGATAGATCTTTCAAAGGTTTTTGGGCAGATGAGAGGGATTACTGTTGATGGAGCAGATGGATGGGCCTGTGGCTGGATCACTAATGAACACCACTTTGAGTCAGGCGCCAGAAAGGTAGACGAGAGCTACTGGCTTGGCCCACTGTCATTATGGATGAGCCGGTTGGACCTTTTCGAGCTGAAGATTGATTAAAAATCAACTCTCAAACATACCGCCAGTTTCTGGAAGATGGCTTCGTCAAGCAGTGATACAGGAACAAGTCCACAGCTTTCAAGATTACATGACCTTTATGCAGCACGATGCTCCATCACATGTCAACTAAACCACTGCTTGTCCTCAGATATGACCAAATAATGACTCGACCTCCATCACCTGACTTTAAATGATATTTAGAACTTGTGGCTCTGCCTAAGCACGAGATTCACAGACTTCTACACCATTGTGGAGGCTCAGATTGCTGCTTTCACAAATTAGTTATTTAATTTTCCTTTTGTGATTTGTTGAGACCAAACAAGTTAGCTCTTTATCATTTAGTTTCCCAATAATGCTGCACACTCGTAGCTGATTAATAAGTCTTCACACTTCTTTATTCCCCTGAGGAAGACGAAACTCATTTTGCTTTTGTTAAACATTCAGGTTTGAGGCTCAAGCTAGCACATTCTAATTGTTCGACAATAAAATGAATCCTGAGGAATACAGTCTACCTAGTAATTGTGCATGCTGTGAACAGGCAGTCACCTTTTTGTGCTAGAAAAAGTTTTCGGACTGCGTAACTATTGAAAAAGTTGTCAGTTCCACAGAGCAAGTCCAGAGTTCTCTTTCAGAATGTGCTTAATTAACTGAGATTGTCGGAGCATATAAAGGACTCGATATCATTCAAATTGAATGAAAGGATTGTTATCAACTGTTTGATATTTTGATTTCACTGCATATCTAATTACCCTCTTGCAATGCGGGTGCAAATCATCATCTTGAATTGCAAATTTATCAATATTTTATTTTGAAACACACACAAGACACTTTTGGTGACCTCTGCCTTTCTTCATATTTTCACAGCATCACCTAATGAGGTTTCTTATTTTATTTTCCTACAGTTCCTGACAATGTCTTTGCCCCTGATTTCGTCTGGAAGGGTTCCTATGATTACAAGGGCCAGAAGCAACCAATGACTTTGACAGTGACAAGCTTTAATGCCACGACGGGAAAAGTCAATGTAACTTTAACCGACAGTAGCATGGAGTTTCTGCTCTCTGGTGAGTCATCTATAAATCATCTGTCTTCCATTTCCTCCCCTCCACCTCCCCACTCCTCCTCTCACTACCTCTGCGTGTCACTTCCATTTATTTTGAGGGTGCCTTGTGTCAATCAGTCAATCACCAAATGATCTCATGCATGAGAGTGGAAATTAACTATTGGCTCTAAAGACGGATGTATTAGTGTTCACTGACTGACTAACTGTCCACTCGAGAGTCACTTGTCTCCTCCTCCCTCAGCTGTTTTCCTCCTTTCTTGAGTTTTTCTTTATTTTCCCTTCTTGCCTCTCTCTGCCTCCCTTTCTTCTTCCCCTCTCCATTCCGCCACACTCGTGTTGCCTCATCGCTTTACTCACATCATTTCTCTTCTCGCCTCTTGTCCTCTGCATTGTAGGAGTCTACAAACGCCAGGAGGCACGGTTAATGCTCCTGCTGTACCAGATGAGAGCGCTGGCCCACAGCTCCTTAAGCAGGATTACTGATGAGACCTGGGCAATGGATGGATTTGTGAGTATACACAGGAATTTGAAGCACCTGGCTCGTGTTCTTTTAAAGCCGCGACTGTTTTTTATTTATTTTACTTTATTTTTATTAAGTCTGACAGACAAGTGTATTATTACAGGCAGATGGACTGTCAACACTTTGAAGCCAAAAATAAGCTTTTCCTGGACTGAATCAAACCAGTGTTTCCTCATTATTATTGTTGTGATCCTACTTAAAGTGCCAAAAAAAGAAAAAATCACAATGTATGAGAAGAAACTGACAGACAGAATAATAATTTCCTGCCTTACTGTGTGTTTTCTTCTATATATATGTGCATTCACTGTACATTAGATGCATCAGGCACCTTGTTTGATCCGTTGCAGTTTTCCTGCATTGACAATTTGCTGAATAAGCTCAGACACACACCTGACATCTGAGGGACTCGGAACAACCGCAGAACAATTTTTGTTGGTGGAATTGATGTTCCTCTTCCAAAATAAACTTCAAGGTCCGCTTAATAACAACTTGTGACAGGTGACTGCACACCGCTGAGCTATTGATAGCGCTCTGCAGAGCTTCTAGAGCCGAGTTTCAAAAAACAAAGGTGTTATTTTTGAATGTAGCATGACAGAATTTGTTGACTGCCTTACTAAATACGGTATATCTGCAGGTTTTGATGTGCTGCGGAATAGGTGGAACACTGTTTACTATTTATGCAAAATGTACTGCTGCTTGAGCTCTGTGTGATATTTTCCTCCCAGGTTTCGGCTGAGCCTGAGGGTGGCAGCTATGTGTTCCAAGGCTTCATACAGGGTAAAGACTACGGACAGTTTGGACTACAGCGGCTTGGTAAGCATCTTTTGAAACAGAGTGGGTCACTTCACTGTCAGTCACTCATTCTCATGTTCTACTTTTTACAAAAGAAGAAAAGAACATGATGCTACCATCCTCCTGCACTCGGAAAATCAGTTTTGCTTATTATTATTTCACTGAGTGCTTCACTGTGCTGAACGGTGTGTGTGAGTGTGATGCTAAATGCTGTGTGGTCACCTTAAAATTCAATTCAGCCTGCAGGTTTTTAATGCAATCCTGATCCAGCTTGGTTCAACTTCTGCTTTGTTCAATATTTTTGCCACCGACTCAGATTAGACGATTATTGGGTCATAAATTATTTCCATGATTTGGCCTCGGACCAATCATAGCTTGCTGTCACCTTAATGTCACCTTACGCATCGCTCATTGTCACCCCCAATGCCTCAACTCTTTTGGTTCAAGCTATATTTGTGCCAATGTCGCATAGTCTGACCTCAACTTTGCACAAATGGGATGTGGAACTCGGGTTTCTTTCTCGTAACTCTACAGCTGTATGTTATGTTTGGTCTGTACTGTATAATCAGAATGAATGCATTTGTAGCGTATCTGCTATGAAGCACGTCTCGGCTCAGGCATGCAGCAGATTATCACTTTTCAGCATCACTGTCCTTCATGTTTTTGTGCTTCTGTCGTCATCATGATTGTCTTCAACCAGATTATTATCACACACTGTGACGATAATCAGAGTGATCTTTATGGTTGCCGTCTTTATCATTTTGCTGCTGTGACTCCAACTCGTCAGCATTGTTATCTTCATCATCACCATCGTCATCGTTGACACCGCTAAATGATATGTATGTTTCTAGTTTTTTTCCATTTTTTATCATCATTGTCTGTCTGTGGCAATTTGTGAATATAAATCTGAAGTAAATACATTGAATACAGACCTTTGCACATATTCTCTGGACAAATCTATTGTTTTATTTCCGCAGGTCTGAGTGTGAGAGAGAACATTACACTCAGTGATCCAGAAAACAACGGCTCTACCAACAGCAGTTCTGTTGCCGTCGCGATCCTCGTGCCTTTCTTTGCTCTCATCTTTGCAGGCCTCGGTTTTTATCTCTACAAGCAGCGGTGAGTAGCGCGTCCCAGTGTCTTCCATAATAGCTAATTTTAGTTTCTGCTGTTGTCTGTATCTTCTTTGGTTCCCACATGAGAAAGTAGATTTTTGCAAGTCTGTGTGTCCCAGGTTGAATTTAAGTTATTTACCACAGATCTGCTGCTGAAAAAGTTTTAGATTTCCAGATTTATTTAGATGTTTGTTGAGTTGCATCCAAAACAAACACACATCAGAATGAGGTGGTACACTGTGGCCCACTTCCATCCACTGCTGTACTGCAGCGAAGGTTCCTCACTGGATACAGTAGTGTACTTGTGAGAGACTTCAAAGCGTGATGCAATATTAGTCAACGTGTTACCATCCAAACCGTATTACACAGCAGCATAAATCAGGCATTTCTAAGGCCTACTTTGATACAATATACAACATGCTCCATGTCCGTATGCATCCAAACTGCACAGCAGCAATGTGCACTGTGTGCAGATGGAAAGCTTTTGTGTTAATTTGAACAAATTACCTGTCTGAACTGCACATACACACGGAGTGTGTGACAAATCTGTGCAAAATTTGCTCTCATTGTGTTAGTTAGCAGTGAAATGGCATTGGGCTCCTCTGACTGCTCTTTTCAAGTATAATTACCATCCAGCCTCATTTACCTACTGCAGCTGTCCACACCAAGATAATGGAAACATGTTTATTTGATTTGAAGGAGGGGAGATAATTGGGATACTGTCTCTCAGCTAATGTGCAACTTCCTTGTTTTTTTTCCTCAGGAAAACCGATAAAGCGCAGTACACAGGATGCTCGGTCCACGAGAACAACAATGGACAAGCCACTTTTGAGAATCCCATGTATAACACAAACACAAAAGCTGCTGAGGGGAAAGTTGTCCGCTTTGACCCCAATCTCAACACCATCTGCACCATGGTTTGATGTCTATGAGAGTTAGACAGAAGGAGGGAGAGAGACACATGGAGATGGTTGGAGAATAACAACGTCTCCTTGTTTGCTTCACATGAATATATATAGACATATTTATGATTTCCCAGTTTCAGCGAACACAGAATTGCTCAGAAGCATAAAGCACACTTTCAGCTACACTTAAGGTAGTTGCAATCGATCGTATACAGAAGATAAAAGATGAAAGAGAGGAAGGGAGGCTCCACACTTTTTCAGATCTTCCCGTAGTGCGGCGAAGAGAGGAGGTTTTTTTGCACTCTGTGAGTGTTGGCTTTACAAATACAAGAGCCTCTGGCATATAGATAAAATAGAGTATTTTAGGCTCTGTAGTATAAATATAGAGGGGTTATTTCACAATGCCAAATGAAAATTATGGCGATTTTCTTTCTGAAAAAAAAAACAGCCCAGACTCAGTCCCGTCCTCTTTTTATTTTGTTCTAGTCTTGATTTTTCTTTTCTGTTATGGAGGTGAGACGCCTCTCAACTGTGAGTGGATCATTGTACCTGTTTTCTATTTTCCAAGCTCCAGGCTGCGTAAGAGGAGATGAAATAGTTGAAAAGAAACTGCCTCTTTTTGAATAGTGTTGGTGCTGTAATCTGTTCAAAGTTATATGGTCAATTATACCTCCTAATTAGACGGTACCTCCTACAGACGAAATACATGGCCAGGGATTTAATTACTGAAGTGCAGTACAATTTACTGAGTGCCATTGGGAAGGCTAGGGCTTCTATTGTTACATTGCAGGTTCTTTGACAACAACAGAGCATTTTCTTCACCAGAGATACAGACGACATTAGGGTTTATTATCAAGCTGTGTGCAATGAATTAGTTTTTTTCAGAAATATTAAGTATGACAATTTAAGTTTCTGAGTAGCCTGAGAGTCTTTGAGTGTATTGCTGATGTGGGGACGTATCTTACGGTTCTGACAACTGAGTTATATTTAGGTAATTGTTCTTAGTCTAATTATTTTTCCAGCTCAGAATTATTTTGTGCCCCAATTAAGCCAAATTTGGAGTGACTTAACCCCAGCCTTGATCCTGGATTTATCAAGACTCTCACAGTAGGAGCTTCTTGCCGAATGATTTCAGATTTTATTGAAGAATACCTGCATTGCACTTCACCTACAACTGGCCAGGTTTCCCTGAAGTTTATTTAAGCCTGGATGTTGATTAATCAGTGCAAATATATCTCAGTGGGCAGGGATAAAGGATAAAGCTCGATGTCTTGTTTCCTGTTGATAAAAATTTGAGCATGCGTCTGCCTTACTGTGGAGTGATTTGAAGACAGAATAAGTGCAAACACCACATCATCTCTGGCTTTCAGAAACCGAGCAGTGGTTCTATAATTCTTTTGGGAAACCGTGCCTTAGTCGGTAAATTCTCGATCCCTACTCCTACTCTGAGACTCTGGGTAAATACATGGCCTTGGCCTATTTTATTAACACCCACTGATACAAATGGTTATTCCAATGTCTTACAGAACCATCAGCTTCTGCCAACAAATGTACAGTATAAATGAAAGAATTTGCACACTTCAACATGAGCCACCATCAGTATTGTGCCATCATCCGAGACCAATTATGTTTTAAAAAATGAATTTGACACTGTCATCACATTTCTACATCATTGCAGTGCCTTCAATGTTGTATGGGCATATGTTTTTAAGGAAGACATGATGTATATTGCATTAGTAAAACTGCACACTAGTGGCATTTTTCTGCACAGTTTGCAATGATTTAGCAGAGTGATGTCAGAAGGTTTGTCTTTGGAGAGGCATTGAAAAGCAGCTCATAGTTTCATACATGTGCATGTTGGCAAAAAAGTGATCCAGTATAGCAA
Organism: Acanthochromis polyacanthus; assembly: GCF_021347895.1. NCBI lineage: Eukaryota > Metazoa > Chordata > Actinopteri > Pomacentridae > Acanthochromis > Acanthochromis polyacanthus. The sequence continues at coordinate 14,369,219 of NC_067124.1, forward strand.
TTGCTGCTATCAAACTTTGTACCACTATGTTGACTCCTGTCATTGCTGTTCCATTTTGTACATTTATACAGTTTTGATACTTGATGGCATTCTTTGGCAAGATGTCTTGTGTTATCTATATGTAATATATTTTGCGAGTTCATATTTCTTATGGATGAGAAAAGAAATGCATCTGGTAAAAACAATATACAGTCAGTCGTACATCCAGAGACTCCAGAGTACAGTAGAATGCTTTTAAATGTACCACACAATTGTTATCCCATTCAACAAACTGTGTATATGAATATGTAAATATTCCAAACTTTTGTAAAGAGATATATTTTTTATGCAAATAAAGCATTTGTAAGTTATTGAATATGTTGTGTAAATTTTCACATGTAAATGTCATGTAAGATCAAAAAAAATTTGTATTTTTTCTTTATCAGCAATGTATAAATCGTTAATTTATATATAAAATCCAAAATAATGAACTTGTTGTCTCTATTCTTTTGTCATTTGAGATTGTTTTGGTCTCCCTCTGCTACAGTATTCACATTTTAAAGAAAGTTTGTGTGCTAAGTCAAGAATTCTTTCGCATTCAGTTCAAACTATGATTATCGGTGATAGCGTTTTTCTGCAAAGGGACTCTGTAGATCTTTAAAAACTGCCTGAAGCGGTGGACTTTGGCCCCTAGTCCTTGTTACCACAACCACACTGTTAGAGAAAAGTTTTTGGCCATCCCATGCATTTGTGAAATAGTGCAGTAAGAACCACTCTTAGGTCTGTAAGAGCAACTTTTTAAGTACAGTCACAGCCAAAGTACTGAACAAATCCTAAAAAAAAAAGCCATTAAAAACTTAAAATTGATTTGTTCCCTAAAAATACATAAGAAATTTTGAGTTAAGTGATTTTGGTACCAGTGATCCACTAATGAAGGCTGTGCTTTTCATTAAAAGACACAATTTTTGTTGCCATCCTTTGTGTCTACATATGAAAGTTCTTCAGAGACAAAAATGGCTAAAACAAGGAACCTAATGCAAGAAACACACCTTAAGATACAGATTCTCAGCCAGGAAGGGTACAGCAGCCGCCAGATAGCCAGGAAGTCCAGATGCAGTCCTACAGGCTTCAGCAGTTTGATTCACTCTGCAGAAATACAGTTTGGAAGAAAAAACAAGATCTGGGCGTCCAAGGGTTTCTTCAGTAAGAAATGACGGCATCTTGATCCACATGAGCAGAGAAAAACACTGAATGACATCACAGGAGCTTCAGCAGCAGTAGTCAAACCAAACTGGTGTCCAGTTTTCCACCTGCACTGTACAGGGCCGACTTCTAGATCATGGTTTAAGGTCCTACAAAGCTGTCAAGAAGCCCTGATCAATGAGAGACGGAGGTTAGCTCAGCGTCGTTGGGCCCAAGTACACAAGAATTGGGACAGCCAGGAACTAGAAGAAGATTCTGCGGTCAGATGAGTCCAGTTTTATCTTCCTCCTGTGAGGGTACACAGAAGGCCAGGAGAAGCATTATCTCCAGCGTGTACAGTACCTACTGTCAAGCATGGTGGAGGCAGTATCATGATTTGGGGATGCATGAGTGCTGCTGGTGTTGCTCATCTCACTGTCTGTGATGGCACACTGAACTCTGCCAAGTATTGTGCCGTTCTCCAAACCCACATGCTCCCTTCTGCACATTCACTGTTCCGTCGAGGTCAAAACTGGATGTTTCAACAAGATAATGACCCTTGAACACATCCAGGGCCAGCAGAACTTGGCTGCAGGAGCACGATATCTAGATCTTAGTGACCAGCTCAATCCCCAGACATGACTGAAAATCTATGGTAGATTATCAAAAGGTCCGTTTCAAAGCATAAATCGAAGAATTTAAAAGAATTAAAATCAGTGATTTAAGAAGAATGGGACAAGATTAGCCCTCAACAGTGTCAAAGACTCCTAGGGAACATGCCAGCCAGGATTAGAGCGCTGCTGCTGCTAATGGCAGGACTGCTACATTTTAAACCTTTGAAGACATTCTCTGTTTTTTGTTGACTTTCATAACGGCAATGTTGAGAACTGACATATTGAAACTGTCAAGAATTTAGTTTTGTTATTTTTTCTTGTAAATGATAAACAAAAAAAATCATTTGTATTTGTCTAATGCAGCCACACCTTTAGAAACACAGATTTTTCCACAAATATTTCATAATAGTATTTGAGATTGTGTAAAATTTTAAGGGTGTCTGAAAACTTTTTTCCACCACTGTATTTTAAAATGACTGAAATGGTTTAATAGTTTTACTGTTCATCGATTGCATCTTCATACATTCAGAAGCAGTGAAACGTCTGCATTTGCTACTTGAAGCGTTGCCTCCATTGTGATCAGTCTCATTTTGTGTTCCAGTCTGGTTACAGAAAGTTGAAATTGACTTCAGAAAAGACACAAAAATGAAATGAATTCTGGATGTGCTTTACTTTGCATGCATGTTTCACAAATGTTTGTTTTTTGTTTTTTCAAAAGTCTTACGAAATTCTGATCGATTTTTTGACCTTTTTTGATAGTGGAGGTACCAGTGCAGCAAAAATCCAACTGTTACATGTATGATATGAACCTTTTGACATCTGAGAACATCCTAGTTCTGTCTGTTTTCCAGAATTAATGTTCACAAATGTACAGCCATGTCACCTTATTTAAGTGTTTAGTAAATCAATCAAAAATGAGAATATTTAGAATGATAGAAACTACTAAACTATTCTCCCACCAGCACTTTGTGACATGCTGGATGGAAATAGGTCGATACCTGCCACAGAGGTATGAGCATCATCGAGGTGACAGTTTGTCAGGACGTTATGTAACTGAATGAGCTGAAGCTAATTGCACCAGTCAAAATAGAAGCGATCATCAAGGGAACATGACAGCGATCACGAAACGCTCTATAAAGCGAGTATGAAGAAGCCCCATAACAATCAAACAACATGCACTTGAATGGCAGGAAGTGGTCTGATTTCAGACTCAGGTTAAGCGTATACTTTAATGTCTAAGCCTGGGATTTGTGTATGGATTAGAAATATTTGCCCGCAGGATTTTCCATTGAAGTTCCTCCGAAGCTTCATCAAGCAGATTTTGCCAAAGGGGTGATGATGTAACATAAGCTGGTGCTCGGCTGAAATGTCAAAGAGGCTCAGGGTGTTTGCAGGGCGTCGGTATATGCTGACTGTAATACACTAACGGTAACTAGTTCTAAACACCGACTCGACCTCGTGTTTGTTCTTACAGCAGCATATTGCTTCATTAGAGCTCTGGTTTCTTGTCAGAGGATCCTCTGAGGAGCCTCTCTGGGCTTCAGTGGTGGGTCTCTGCTGCACTTTGTACCATGTCTTCTCTACAAATGCTCATCTGAGGTCCAGTAACTTAGCAGCTCCGCGCCACACGCTGGTTTCAGTGCCCTGTTCATGGAGGCATATGTGGTCTTGTGGCTTGGGAATGTGACTGGGAGAGAAAATCAATTTGCAGCAGTGCATAGACGGGTACAATGAAGGCATGTTCCTGGCTGCTCTGATGTGCAGATACCCCATGGCGTTCCTCCGCTTTCATCAAGAGGCTGAATGTGCAACGTTAAATCCCAGCCCCCAACATCACCAGCATGCAGTATTGATGCTTTACGTCACAGACAGAAACACTTGTGATGAAACATAACTTCAGACGAAACAAAAAGTCCTGCCGATGTGAGTGAGAACTGCTGATAGAATCGAACCATCGAGTTTTTCACCTCTTATCCTGCAGCCTGTGTGACATCTCATGTTTACAGAGTGAAGCTGGAGTCAAGAGAGTTTGTTGGTTTTCTTCCCGAGTGCATGTCGAAGCTCTGCTCTGGATTCTCAGTTGACTGTCTAACCCTTTTCTTGCGGTATGTTTCAGTTTTTCACTAATGAGCCATTTTCAGCTGCTCTCATTGGTCACGTCCTCGGGGTGGCCGACTGTTCATAATGCAGACGGAAGGCTTGAGAGAAGAGAAAAACCCAAAGAAAAATTAGTCAGAAACGCACTTAAATGCAGGTAAAGCTGCAGAATTTAAAACCGTCTCAGGAAAAAATATATTTTTTCATTTTCCTCCACACATTTTTACCTGAAGAACCAAAGCCAAACTATTTCACCCTGGAAGATTTTTAAGGAGCAAATTCTTAATGATTGGTGGACAAAGTAGCAGCACTTTAACTTCCATAACAGTAAAATGCATGTAAAGGTTATGTCTCGGAAAATATGCTGGGGTTTAATATTCTGTGGAATAGTTTTGTGAGAGCAGGACCTAGAAGAGTTATATAGTTTAATATACTTTTTTAAAATTAAAGTGAATGAATAATGTAAACTCCTCAATAGCCATTTCAGCAAAATAAATTTTTTAGCCTCAGTTAAATCACATGGGCTCTGGGAAATAGCTCTCAGTAAGACTCCGGTGGATATAAATTGAAGGATGTTAAACTGAGGTCAACAAGCGTTATCAGTGCTATCGCAGGAGCAAGTGAGGGGCAGGAGTGTGTGTGTCTGGGGTGGAAGGGCAGAATTGCGTTCATTGATCCTGAGCACATGGGGGATTTTCACATTTCCTACAATATGATCAATTATCAGGCTGTTGGCATCATAAATAATGAGACGGATGCATAATGTAGCATGGTTCCCCTCCCACAGTCCCAGAGATAAATGGGAGATCATACAATTAATTGGAACAAGGTTAATATTCAGGTCAATACTGTATGTGTTGATAGACTTCTTTTTAATCTTACTCAAGAACTTGTTTTCTTGCCTAGAGTTTAAAGCGAGGATGCTATTGTTGTTTCTTGTTTTTACTGTCAGGCAGATTGGAGACACTGTAACTGACCTAGGCATAGTATGACACTTAACTGCCTTAAAAAATAGTCTTAGTGCTGTTACACTTCATTTTTTACTAAGAATAAACTATCAATATATGTTTCTATGACAAATTTTATTAGACAGAACCAGGACAGCAGTTTCTCTGTATTTTAATTGAATGTTACCCTGGTGGCTGCAATCTCAATTTTCATCTAATTTAAAAGATAATTTAATCAGTGTATCCCCCAAAATGGTTAACTGTACCTTCACTGATCCCAAAATACTAAAAATAAGCCCATATACTGTGAATTCTTAGTTGATTAATTGGTTTGTTTTGGCTGGGAAGGACAAAAATCTGTAAAATGTTGTCTTAGAGATGTTAATGATGAATTTTAATTGCTTGAAAATTATTCATATCATTCTCAGCAATCAATAACAACACATTTATCAGCCACCACACCAACCAAACAATTCTTAGAATTGCTAATAAGCTTTTTGCATGTCTCCGCTGGGATTTTGTTCCTCTTTTGTGATGATCTCCAGGTCTTTGAGGTTGAACGGCTTCTTTCCCCTCACTCTGCTCTTCAGCTCCCTCCACAGAAACAGGATTCAGGTCTGGGCTCTTGTGGGATCACTTCAAAATGTTGCCTTTGCTTTTTCTTGCCCATTTCTTGACCACTTTGGCTGCAGGTTTCAGATCAATGTCCACTGCTGCCTAAGGCCAAGTTTGTTTGTTTTTTACTGCCTGATGTTTTCTTCCAGAATCTTAGTGTGGTCTTCTTTACTCATGATGCTGTTTCACTCTGCCAAGGCTGCCTGGCCCATCAGCTAAAAACAACACCTCAAAGTATCACATTCTCACCACCATGCTGGACTATGAGGATGGTGTTTGGGGGGGAGGTGAGTGCTGTGTGTGTCCAAACAGCTCCATTTTTATTTCATCTGACCACAAAACTGATGACAGATCTTTCTTTTTTGTCCAAGTGAGATGCTGCAAAGGCTTGGCCAGCTTTTGCGTGTCTGTCTTGGAGAAGTGGTGTTCCCCTTGGTTGGAGATCAACCTCGTTTAGTGTCTGCTGGAGCGTCTGATGGAGATGTTTGACCAGAATTGCTCAGATTCATCTGTGTAGTCTTGATGGTGACTCTTAGATTCTTATTGGCCTCCTGCGCCACCGTCGTTGCCAGCACAGGGGTCACTTTTGGCTTCTCACCGCACCCTTTGAGATTTTTCACAGTGTGGTGCTCCTTGTACTTTTTTAATTATGCTTGGCACCGTGGCCACTGGAACCTGAATAAACCTGGATATGGCTTCATAACCTCCCCACTGTGTGAGCAGCCACTGTGCAACTCTATCCTCGGGATGGACCATAATTTTGGCCATTTTTACTTATTTTTTTATTATACACATGATGTGGTTGACTAATACTATTAACTGACTACTGGATAAATTGATCTAAATTTATGGTTTATTAGAAAGTATTAAAACATGTTATCAATATTATGTAGAATGGTATAGGCTTCTGTTTTTCGGAAAAAAATTGCAAGCATTTAAGAGCTGTAAAGGTGTAAGTAATGTTCAAGACAGCAAATTTTGAATATTTGTCAAAAAATAAATTAAAAAAAATAGAAGTAGCCTTACGACTGGTCAAATTAGAAAAACCACTGCAACTCAAAATTTAGCGTACATGTACACTGAAATAGCTTTGACTCATTTCTGTCATGTTCCGTTAGCTCACTAACTTAAGCTAAGAAGTTGTTTAGTTGTTTTTCCTTCTCACTTTTTCTCTGTCAGTTTTTAAAAACACTTCATAAAATCAAATACTGCGTGCACCATGTCACAACCCCCGTACTGTCAATACAAATGACATTTTAATAGGTTGCTTTCATAACCATTGTATCCAACATCATATACTTTGTGAGCATATTTTCGTGGTGCTGCAGAAACGTATTGACCAATCACGTAATTTCCAAACCCGTATTGATGATACACATTAAATCATCAAACCACGGAGAATTTGACGCTCTTGATTAGATGATGACAATGTTAACAATGTGTTCATACAAAAGCCAATCTACGAGTCAGACTGTGAAACACGATGGAAAAACATTGTGAAAAAATGAATCGGGGCCACCTGCTCGTGGCTCTTTATCCTGGATATGCAGATCAGAGAATACCTGGGAGGGGAACTACAAAGCCCCGAGCCGGATCCATATGACCTTGATATATTGTACCAGCACAGTGTGAACACTAAAGCTCTTCTCAGCACATGACAACTTCGATCTAATTGCTCACAGGGTGTCCAACTTAATAGCCCCCCTGTCTCCTCCAATTAATTGTGGAAATTTTCTAAATTAGCTCCTAATACCTTGTGACACGTTCCTGAAGGGAGCAGATTCCCTCTGATGTAGGGGGGGAAAGAGACGACTGCACACCACAGATTTTTCTTTGAAAATGATGCTTTTGACCAGCCAGTCACATCTGTCACGTACACGGCATTCTTTGCTGCAGAAAATCACGTCTCCCACAAGGAAATCCTTAAGACGTGGAATTGACGCTGGTAATATACTCTGTTGTATGCAGGATGAGGCTAACAAAGGACATGAGTGTGGTTTTAAAAACACACGGTGCATCATTGTAATTTCATCAGCTCTTGTAGCCTCAATCACAGCAGTCGTAAAAAACTCCCACGCTTTTCTAAAGTCCCCCCAGGAAAATCCAGAGAAAAGAAACCCGCAACAGAACAGAGGAGCCTGCATGCTTTTGATGACTCCGGTTTGTGAGTGAGTAATTGGACTTCATAATTGAAACGGCATACGCAATATTTTATTTCAGGGTCCAGAAGAACTGAATCACATTTCTGCTCTGCCTTTGTCTTTATGGACTTTCTGTCTTGGATTTTATAATACAGTATCAAACACAAACCAGCCACATGTCCTGCTGGTTTTATGTGGAACTGTAATATTAAGAATTTATCAAATATTACAGAGAACTTGGCTTTGTTCTGACGTGCACATTTTTTATTTAAAAACCAAGAACATCACAGCAAATGCAATCAAGCCTTCACAAAAACCCATCAGATTTATTCAGACACTCTCCTCCAGTAGAAGCAGTGATTTGCTGTCCTTTATCTGTCTATCCATGAATGAAAACAAAAAAAGTTTTCTGTCACTGACTATCAGATAATGTGTTCTTTAGCTCCCAGCTGCATGAAGCAACCTGGCGTTCGAGGACACACTTTGAAACAGACGGCTACTCGGCGCACTGATCCGAATATTTATACTGCAACATTTTGAGAGACACATGGGGGAGGAAAAACTGCGGTTATGAGTCATGAATTAATATGTGACATTTCATCTTGTCAATGAAACGTTTGGGCATGATGTACAACCGCTCCGTTAAGGACGGTGGTATAAATCACAGGACGCTGACATTTTGGATTTGTTATCACGCATGCTCTGCAGAAGGTTCAGCTCATTTTACCATAAGACTGAAGGGGACGGGAAAGTGTGCCACAAATGATGCTATCTAAACATATGATTGAGCACATTTGCCCTGCGAGGAATAATTACATGGTCCTCTGTTGACGTTAATGTGCCACAGTGATGCCTGCAGCAGTCTGTGAAAGAGGACGGCTTAAGTTGTCCATTAAACAGCACACAGAGAAACTCATGGCGGGGATTTGTGTCAGCTAAACGGCAGGTCTAAACACAGATTTACTTATTCATGTGTTTAGTTGGCTTGTTTTTAGCTCCATTCAGCCTTTTGGGGACTAGCCGTGAACTTAAATGTGTCTCTCTGGGAGGGCAGCTATTAAAGGGCAGTTCTGGTGTCAAGGATCATTGGATGTGTGTGTTTTGGATGATCTCAGGTCAAAAGACACAACGACAGGAAGTCCGAGCTGCATTCTGAAACTCAGCAACATCTCAGCTTAATGCTTTTTCTTTTTATCCGTTCTTTTTTTGCAGATAATTGGGCTTGTTTGATTCACACGTATATAAATCCCAATGATTCGCACAGTTAAACAGACATTAAAGCATTCATTTTAGCTGTTTGCATAATGGCTGTGTGATTTGGCGCTCGTATGCAACATAATGCATGAAGTGGAGGCAGTTACCATCTCTTCAGATGTTACAGACAGTTTGATGGATGACCCAAACTGTCCCTGCAGTCTGCTAACACTTCTGTTGCTCGATTCGGTCGAGGCGTGTTCTCGGTCCACGGCAACATTGTAAGAACATGCGTTATCTCCTCCCAGTGAGGGTGCCAACTCAGAGCAGCCATTTCACTCCACAAGGACACTGGATTCATATGCCTTTGTCTCATTGTGTTCCCGTCTTCACGCACACACTTTATTATACCTCAGTGCTTTTTATAAAAGACAGATTTGATATGCTACATTAGTCTTGCTTTTGCCCTCTCCTAGCTGATTTCTGCTATCTGGTCACAAAACATTCAGGAGTGTGCGGTTATTTCTGAGCTTTGTGCCATTGTCTGCATCATTTGCTATCGATTTGCACAATTGGGGCCACGTACCGAAGGTCACTTTCTTTCTGCTGATGATTTTTAAATCCACTGCGCTGTTCAATAGCCGCTCCTGAATGCCTTTATGTCTGCTGGATGAGAACAGAATACAACAAAACCTCATTATTCTGGTCAAATATTTCCTAATATAATAACTGAGAAGAATGCAAAAATGTTAGTACAGATGTAAAATTTGGCTAAAATGCTCTACAGTTATAAAGAAAGAAGGAATGTATGGGCAAAACAGGCTTTTCAGCAGGTGAGACAGTCGCTCATCAAACTGCATGTTTGCAGCATGTGCTCGGCAGGTAAGTAGGTGTTGATTTAAGTTTTTTGGATGTGCTGGCTGCTCTCGTACCATGACTAATAAAAGGTGCCATGTATGCTATTAGGATATGAATGTGAGCGTGCTGATTTATTCCCTGTATCATCCTGGAGGTAACACATTGTACAGACAGGGGAAAAACCTATTAGTAACAAGAGCAGAATCCTAGAATACTGTTCAGGATTTTTCACTCAGACTCTGCAGGTGCCCTGTTTTTGTTCCCTCAGCTGCCACATAGCTGTCGGCACCAAAGCAAGTTCAAGGTGCTTTATAGCTGCACTGGTCTTCATCCTCTGCTCCGCTGCAGACCTGCATTGTCCTTTGCCACCAGTTTATTTATCATTTTTTGTCTTCCTAATGGTGATGCTGCCCTCCAATCCCACTAAAGAACACCTCACTGGACGTGCTTACATAAGCGGTTGCAAAACTCTGTTGCCTAAATACCTGAAGCTTCTTTCAGTAGTTTTTCAGAGTGCGTCAGAACTTTTTGTGCTATAAAAACCCACAGCTTTTCCTCAGGAATAATGAGCAGTCAGTAGAGAATGATTTAGAAGCATTGCAGTGCTGCTAGCTGTTGATCTGTCGGTGCCTTCATCTGTCTGCCTCTCCATCAGTCTGTCCATTTAGCATTAGTCCTGTCAAGATGTCTTCACAACTCCAGGATAGTTTAGCGGGAGGTTTTCTGTGCATATTGATTATCTGAATAGAAGGATTTTTGTGAGTCCGTCATCCTTCACCTAGTGCCACCACAAACTAAACATTTGCAGTGTTGAAGTTTTGGTCCATTGTTCAAAACACTGATAGCCTCTGGAAATAAATCCTAATGTTTCTGATGACTCATTGACTCTCCCTTAACTGCCACCATTAGAGTAAGATCTCACACCAAACTCTGATATATAATGTGATGTGTCAGCTATTGTTCTTGTGCTAAAGAAAAAAAATCTCCTTTTTTTTCTGTTCAAGTATTACATGCAGGTCAAAGAAAGTCATTCCAGAAAGTTTCAAGGCCTATAAATTGAATTGCTACAAGGTTTTCTATTATCGCTGCATCCATAAGAAACTAAAGTATAATCCTATATATATAAACCTTACATGAATTCTGACTAATTGAATAATTTAAAAGTAGTTTATATTGTAGGTTTTGCATTCAGCAGCAGTGCTCGGCTAATCCTGTCCTCTTGGTTTGAAGAAATGGTCCCACTACTGTATGCGAGATTATTAACCAAGCAGCCTGTGTCATTAAACACAGAGGGGACAGGCTCACATTTGACCAGTGGATGGTGGCAGCAGTCGTTCCTCTTGTCAGAGCCATAGCAGCAGTGAAATGCCACTGTCAGTTATTGTTCTGCGGTTGTCATGGCTTATGTGAAATCCATTTTCTCTGTTTGAATACATTCTGTCAGGGAAGAAAAGACCCAAACTCAAATCTTCTCTGCCCAGTTTTTGACAGGGAGCATCTGACAGCAAATAGCTGTATGGCCTCTTCACAGATGAGGCATCCATCTGTCCTTGGACTGCCTGCTGTCTTTCACAATGGCTTCATTTTCTTTACACTAGTTTGCAGTTCCTTTACCCTTGTTGCCTTGATCATCTGCCAGATTGCAGGAAAGACCGCCGCACTGTAATCTCAGGTATTTGTACGCTATTTTGTTAGTGATTTGTTTGTTCTTGTTGCTGCAGGAACAGTGTTTATGCATTCCATATTACAAGTAATTGTAGAAAAAGGTAAACAAGAGAAAAGCACTGATTGCTTGTGAACAGACATAAATCGTCCTGTATTTGCCTTTTCGATGCAGCTTTCTATTTGTGTATGACAATAGCTGCCATTCATGTAGCAGTAAACATAATTTCTGAGACAGTTTCCACATAAAATCTCAAAATTAAAGGTTATGTCTGGGCAGGAATACGTAAGGAGGAGGAGACTTATCCATGATGACGATTGCTCTCGACCCGGAGGGAATTCACAGAGCTCCAGCCTGTATTTGACCTGGCAGCGTGTACCCAGCCTGTCAGACACTGCCACGGCTTTGAAGAAACTTTCCCTCAATCCTTTCGCAGCATCATGACACTCCACTCCGCTGTGAATCAGCCCAAACATCCAAATCTCGCCATGCTAACGTCATTGGAAAACTAGCAGTCACAATGCGTTCCGATGGCCAGATCAGAAGTCTATGGAGCCTGATTAACTGGCTGAGTCTGGAAAAGCACAGACTTTTTCATGTTTAGACAAAGAAACATGCAAAAAATTGTAATATCAGATGCTACATAAATTAAGTTAGCGCAGTCGAAAATTATAGCAAGAAACGGCTCAAAACTGTTCCATCACTGAAGCAATCCACATCTATCTACCTACCAGTTAAATAAGGTGAGGGTCGATTCGATGACTACAATGCCTTAAAAACTCAACTTTTCACCAACAGTACCTCTGCGTTACCGAAACTATTTTGAAAATTCAATTTGGTGACTCAGCTGTTGGAGAAAAGTTTATACAAAACTAGCAGCCTGCTATTGTGGCTGATTGATGCAATAATGATTTTCATTTTTAGGGCTGATATTTAGCAGCACAATAGATAATGTTATATTTCAGACCTCTGAGCAAAATAAAAAGTTAATTTGATGCCATCGTTTAAAAGTAAAAAAGAGTGAGAGGGGAGTTGGAGAGCAAAAATTGCCAAAAACCTGTAGAATTTGTATGCTCCATACGATGGGACAGACATATTTTGTGTGTGTATTATTCTCTCGTCTAGCACACCTTTCACCTGGGCGAGATTAGGTGCCAAAATTATTGATTTTATAGCCAGATAGATATGATTAATACAGAGTCTACAAAAGGTCACGGTGGGGATTTTTTTTTTCCTGATTACTTTCCGTTCCCTCGCCATAGGTTTTGCATTCCTCCTGGTCTGTATAAACTGTTGGTGTTCTGGTGCAGTCCAATAAGAGAAGCCGACTACAGATACTGAAGTGAGGACAGATGATGTGACACTTTACATGACGCATTTAGTGCTCATTACTCGTTTTAAAAGGCTGAACTCCAACAGTATCCAGCTGCTAGTTGTGAACTCGGTCTCAGCAGCTGTGGCTGGGTGTGATTATTGGTCAAACTTAAGCTGGTTCTGTGTTTCAGTCTATTGTGCCATGAATATGTCCAACTGTTTGAACCTGCACTGCCTTTGTGACCGATATTCTACCAACACACAAACAGGAGTTCAAGAATACAGTTTCAGTTCAGTGCCCACACTCAGCCGCTGCATGTAGTCAGTGTCACACCTATTAAAAATGAAGCCAGAATCGTAACAGCCAAAGCCCAGCCATGGCTGCAGCCACAATCACGCTGACAGCTGTGTCCTCCCAAAGCTGCAGTCATAATCACAGCTTGACTCTGTGCGGTTATTGAGAGAGCTGGTGAACCAGCTCCACTGGTTTTCTCTCTAAATGCAGTAGTGTGGACTTGTGCCTGGGCAGCCACAGCTGAGGATGCACCGACTCTGACTGTGGTCACGACCAGCAGCGATTTACTGTATAATACATGATACTGTGCTAAAATACAGCTCAGCGTTTCACTCTGGGTTACAAGTAATGTTATTGGAACATAATGCAAAAGTTATTGGTGAGGTACCAAAAAAAATCATCCAGTGACCTTTTGAAAGCATTTTTTTAGATGAACTATAATGTAGCATGAAACTATAAATAATGTACATTTTCCACTTAAAACTGAAGTTGTCTTCTTCAGCACTTGGTTTGATCTCTGATACAATGACAGTTTTGTTCTTGCAGGTGCACAAGCAAACAGGATTGTAATTTTTAGTGTGAGGTGGCTTTGCTGCTGTATGTATTAGCTGCTGGGTTAAAGATAAAGATTAAAATGACCTGAGTGATGATTTTCAGACCAGCTAGCCAGCATGGCAGAGGCACTGAAATGACCACAGGCCCCTGGCGTCATCGGCTTGATTGATTTAGCTTCACCGGCCTTTTCAAGCCAGTAGAACATAATTTTAAACAGCCTAGCTAGACCAGAGTCGTGCTCCAAAAAGAACTTGTGCCAGTAAACCCAGCAACCAGCACTCTGCAGCAGAGGTGTTTGCTCTGGTTTAAAAAAACTGTTTATTTAATTACCACTGACCCAGGGAAGATTAGTGCGACCTTAGTTTCGCATCATTGGACCTCCCTCCACAACTCTGAGCCAGCACCAGAGAGAATAAACAAATAGGTAGAAATAATTGCAATAACTGAAAGTAAAAATAAAAGAGAACAAATGTTATCAGAGCCCTTAAAGGCAAATATCACCACTTGGCAGCCATTTTGGCATTCATTTCAGGTCAACAAGACCAGTCTTCTCTTTGTATGGATGGAAAAAGAGCCACAAGTGCAATTTCAATGACCCCTGAGTTATACATTACTGCTCAAAAGTTTGGGGTCACCCAGACAATTTCATGTTTTCCATGAAAACTCTCAGTTCTATTCATGTTCTAATATAATTGCACAAGAATTTTTTAGTTAGTCTTTGAACACCATTAGCTAACACAATGCAGCATTAGAACACAGGAGTGATGGTTGCTGGAAATGTTCCTCTGTACCTCTATGGAGATATTCCATTAAAAATCAGCCGTTTCCAGCTAGAATAGTCATTTACCACATTAACAATGTCTGGACTGTATTTCTGATTAATTTTGTTATCTTCACTGAAAAAACTGGTTTTCTTTCAAAAATATGGACATTTCTGAGTGACCTCAAACTTTTGAATGGTAGTGTAAATAACTACATGTATGGAATCAGCATTCAAATGATCATAAAAATGCTTTAAATGTTTGGTGACTTTGCCATGAGAGTGAGATCTTAAGCCATTTTCCCCCACAGGTCATTCTTCTACTTTTGCATAAGTGAGGAAATAGAATATTGTCCATTTGCATTCTTCATATACATTTTTACATGCTACAACTTTGGCATGTCATGCTAGAGCGCCTATAACAACAGATGATGTCAGAACGAATGATTGACTGATTCACGATGTCAGCTCATGCATTGAGCAACATGCAAGAAAACGTTTCACCTTGAAAGTCGCTGCAAGTTGCCTTAAAGCGGCTCATTGAATGAATTTTATTTATTAGTCTATACAATAGCGAGAAAAGATGAAAAGGCAGCTAAAACAGCTAAAAATGTAATAATAAACGCCATAAGAATCTCATTTATCGTTATGAATTAGATAAATTAGTTCTTTAATGTTTGAGCCACAAGTTGGTTGTAACACAGTTATTTGCAAAAATGTGTTAATGAGGGTATTTGCTTGAAGTCTGCGATATAAAAATAATGACGAATAACAAGACATTGAGACAATATGAACTTAAACACTGAGATGAGAGTATTAACTTGTTCTTTGTTGATTTGTGAAGTCAGTTTACGGTGGTGTCAGTTATAGTTGACTAATGTATGCACATTTGTCACCATGGGAACAGTGGTTACATAATACTAGAAATTTTATTTGTCTCCATACAGGTGTGGACCAGATGTGTTTCAATACTTAAATAGCACTACACCCCTGGTTTCTGTTCAGAGCGGTGAGTCTCTCTGTAGAACATCTCCGGTGTTATGCAAGTAAGGTGTTGCTTTGGTCATTTCAAAGGAAACTCATTTCAACATTTTCATATAATTTTATTCTCCACAGTTTGTGCTTGTGTATTTTGTTCCATTTGCCGTGTTAGATGTCCCATTGTGATGTGATTATTTTAAACTGAATCTGTGAATTTGTTCATTTCACAGACTCCAAACAATGTTGGAGTAGAGCTCTTAATTTCCCTTTAACGTGGTTATTTTGAAGACGTTTTGTTACAGCAGCACAGATGGGACATAACTTCATTATCGCAAGCCGTTTCAGTGGATGTAGTTTAGGTATGTCTGCGGCGTAGTTGATGATAATTAAGTTTCTCGTTGAATATGTTTGGACAGAAGTTTCTTCGAGATTCTTTATAAATCAGTAATGGGCTGCTCTCTGTAGAAGTGGCTAATGTAAACTCTGACTCTAAAAAGGATAAATTCATCTGCAGTTTTATGCTCTCTGCTACAGCAGTGAAATATATTAAATCAACAATGGATAACAGTCATTTATTCAATAAATTATGTCCATTGAGTTAGTCTGACTGCAGCTGTGCCTTTTGTATCGCACTCATTTGGTTAACAAGATAATACAAGTCCTTCTAAAAACCAAGCCAGTGCTGATTTGGTCCTCGAAGTCTGTCAAAATGTTGTGAAGACGGTTCATTTTGCTGAAATAATATTTCTTATTTGACAGAGCTGCACTCGCTGATGTTGTAAAATCCAGCACAGTTCATGGCGTCTCATTATTTACAGTAACACATGCAGTCCCACTGTGTGCTGTGAGTCATTGTAGAACTTTCCCATCAGCCATACATCCTGGTGAAATTCTACATTACCAGCTTCTGGAGGGTTGTAAATTAGAAATGAAGAGGCATCTGGTGGCGCAGATCCCCGGACCGGTGCTGGGGCTCTCTGAGGCCACACAAACCACTATTTCAATTCTCCAAATAAATCCTTCTGTGTCCAGACCGGCCGGGAAGCAATAATTCACAACTGCGTGCAGTGGAAAGAGAGACTCACATGATGGCTACATCTCTCCTTCTCCAGTGACACCAGAACACTCCCCTCTGTGGTCTTCAGTCCCAAAAGCCCGAAAGAGCATCGTAGCAGTCTGACAAAACAGAGCTGTCACTATCTGTCTGCATCGAGACAGAGAACAGACTCAAACTATGTCTGTATTCCTTCCTGCCTTTTCTTTCTCCCTTCCTGTTTATTTTCCTTTGTCCTTTCTGTCTATATATCTGATAAACAAATACATGGATAGATAGAAACCCTGCAATTGTTCCTTTTCCTCTTTAATTTTTAGTTATCTTTTTATGATGTTGCACGTCACTTTTTTCAATAAGGAATGCTGAATTCATGAAGCATTCAGCCTAAAATACAATTAATGTAGCCACAGTAAGTCTGCAATTATTTTCACATTAAAAAACATCAACTTTTTTGTGTTTTTTCTAATGAAAGATGTCAGTCTGATAGGATAACAAACAGTCTAATAATCTTTAATGTGTAAAGTTCCCCCTTTGAAAGAAATGCAACTATGAAACCTTCAACAAATCACAGAGATGGATGGATAGGTAGGTAGACAGGTAGATAGGAAGATAGGTGGGTGGATGGGTAGGTGGATAGATGGATGGAGAGATCTCCTACTTACTTCCACCTCCATTCCTCTCGTCTTTCGCCTTTCTTTGTGGACACACTTTCTGCTCTGCACACATTCTGCTCCATGTTGCTCCAGCCTCATGTGTTGCTCCTGTTTGGACAGCACTGAGGCAATCAGATCTGTGTTAAATGCGGCCTCACGCTGGGCTCCACACTGATTGGTGTGTCAATACAGGCTGGATTTCAACTGCCTGCTCAAATGTGACTTTGTTTGTTGTGCCGCCCATTCAAATCCGACGGAGATCTGATGAATAGGTGAGAGCAAGCTCATCAGATTTGAGCAGGCAGTGTAAACCGAGCCTGTGTTGACTGACACACCAATCGGCGGAGAGCAGAATGAGAATCTGTGTTTGTTGCAGAAAAGCTGTCGGTGCCTTCAGATATGACGTCCGTGCTGCTAAATCTTTATTTTGTTCTTGTTTGGAGTTATTCTTTATTTATTGCTGTCTAAACAGGAAGGAGCAATGTTCTCTCTTGTTTTTTAGCATCGCTTTGAAGGGAACAAGAAGATCACATGTAGGTGAAAGAAATGAAGGATTTGATCCAGCAGTTAAAATGAAGAGGCTCTCTGGAGGATTGGATGCTGCTGGGTGGGTGGGTGGGGAGGGAGGGAGGCGGTAGGGGGAGAAGAGTCACAACCAAATCACTGCAATTAGCACAAGAAGCACAGGAGACTAGTGCCCCCCAGTGTTAGCTTCACGTATAAATAGATTCCGCATGCTGCTGTGAAATGTCTGGATGAAACATTCACCTAAACCTCTTTTGCAATGTTCACTGATTTTATATTTTTTGGTACCATTATCCTCAGAAGCCACACTTTTAATTCCATGTGTCTTCTGCTCTTTATTTTCCTTCAGGATCAAACCACAGACAGAGCAGCTGAGTGTCTGTGCATAAAGCTGCCGCTGTGTTGGATTCTTTTTGCTGAAATGCCATTTAGAGGTAAAGTATCTAACCATTATGCATGAGACCACTATAAATATCACATTAGAACACATTATGTCTTGTGTAATCAAATGTAATCAAGACTAAGAAGTGGAAATGATGATGTACTTGAGCTGTGCTTTTTTCCTCTTAAATGGATTCATCCTGGACTGCTTTCTGATTCATGGATGAAGTCTTCAATATAAACCTTTCAGTGGCAATTCTCCATGGAGAAGCACTAAGACTGTATTGACCTACATTACTTCATGCATTTTTGGCATACGGTCTTCATGTCTTTAGCTATTCTTCCTCAGTCTTACTCAGTAGCAATAATCCCTTTGTATAGACTGGATTGATGGCAAACATACATCATTCATCGGTGTCTTTGTCACTGGATGGTTTCTTTAGCTTCCTGCTGTCAATGTGTAACCAAAGTGAACCAGAGAGGCCGTGTGACTCGCAGGATTTCACAGTCTGCCATTGTGCTGCACTTCCCTATTTTGTACAGTACCAGATGAAATGTTCCAGGCTGATCTCATGCAGCACTCTAATGACGTATCATTATAGGAAATTGAAGTTCATCAACGACCAGTGTTAATTCCATCTAAATGCCAGCATTCAGGTGAAAGAAAACAGGTAAAGACACGATTTGCTCTGACGACATGCCAGCATGGTTGGTTTGATGACATTTTCACTCCTTCATCTGAATGTCCCGTTGAGCCTAATGAGGGATACATCCTC
This sequence comes from Acanthochromis polyacanthus, assembly GCF_021347895.1. Lineage (NCBI taxonomy): Eukaryota > Metazoa > Chordata > Actinopteri > Pomacentridae > Acanthochromis > Acanthochromis polyacanthus. Next base: position 14,387,803 of record NC_067124.1, read on the forward strand.
TCCCCCTGGAGCTAAAGTCCTGCCTCTGTGAAGCAGCTGATAGCAGCTGGACTTTGGCCTGAAAGGGAACCAGCACAACAAGGAAAAGCAGCAGAGCAGATTCCTGACCGTCACCACAGAGGTAAGACACATTATAATGGATCTGGGCTGTAATTCATTGATTTATGTGAAGAGACCTGAGTCAAACAGCAGTTGATCACTGTTTAAAGACTGGAAAAACACAACCGAGGCTCTTCAAAGTAATTCTTTCACCATATCTTGGCATAAATGCTCAAACCTTCTCTGCTTTGTAACTGAACGGAAACAAACTCCCCTTAATGTTGTCGAAAATCTTTATTTTGTCAATCACAGCTTTTAATTTGGGGCGTTTAGTTGAGGAAGCTGATGAATTAAAGTCAAAGCTTGATATCATGCTAGTATTAAATGATACGTCAGATGAGTGCAGAGGTCATTGCTAATTACTGATATTACAGGAAGGGAACATTGTTATTCATTAAGCCGTGGAATGGATGGATGATTCAGTGTTCATGTTTCTGTTGTATGTACCAGCTTCTTATCTACAGTCAGGACATCATGGCTGCACTCAAGTTTTATATCATGCAGCACTAATCATTGTGTGGCTAATTATGACTTCATTTATTCCATGATTAATGCAGGGCGTGGACATTAAAGGGAATGAGTTACTTTTATCTATTCGCTACATATAAAATAGGATCCCTGAGTTTATTGTCGGCCTGCCCTTCTTGATAGCTGAGTTTCCTCTGAGATCAATTAACTACAATCTATTTAGCCATTAAATATACATACAGCTCTATTAAATTGAGGTTTAAGGCCATAATTATGGATGTTAGTCATGGTTGGCTCTGTGTTTGTGTGATGCATCATTTTGTAATTACCCATTTATTTGTTCCACATTGACATTGCCCCATTTGGCAGTTCAGCATCACTGATGAAGCCGCTGTCACTATCCAGAAGGATGCTTTTGTGTCCCAGCCATGACCTCAACATGTCTCGTATTTCTCCTCTTGGCAGTTTTGTGTCTCAGTTGATGAAAATATTTGCTAACGTCTGGGGGAATGGACCAGAGCAATGGGAGCAGTAACAGTGAAGATCTACCTCGACCTCCTCCGTACAGCCCTCAGGAGTATGGACAGACGCCATACGCAGGGATGAGCTATGAGGTCGGTCGCAATGTTAAGACATTTTTGTTAGAAATTTAAATGAGGAAGTCAGTTAAAATCGTCCAAATTCCAACTATAGTCGAGCCTTTGATCAGTGGATCATCATAAAACCTGAACACACATTTAATTACACATGGATGATTCAATTCATTTCACTTCAAAAGAAATATTAAAACCACTATTCATGCTATTTTATGGTTTTGTTCTAAAGTAGTGTCCCGTAGTTTGAATTCCTGTGTTTGAATGACTCAGGTGGGGAAGGGCAACGTTGCCGTGGTCTCCCATCCTGATCCCTATCAGAGCATGGTCCATCCTGTGGGCCCAGCAGCACCACCAGCACCAAACTTCCTGCAGTACGGTGACGCTCCACCCGTGTACTCTGCCGACCAGCAGGAAAGCGCCTTCAGTGATGCTGCCATACGAAGAGGTGAGGGCGAATAAACAGAGAAGCAGAAGGCGAGAGGAGATTTGTTTGCGTGGTCAGGGCTGATAAACAATATTTACTCCCTCATTTGCTTTGCAGTGTTTTCTTGAAATTGATTTGGAATTGAAAATTGTTCCCTGATCTCTGCTGTACCCCGACTCGGCTCTCCCTCTCCTCCCACGCAACACAAATCGTTTTAAATGAGGGAATAAAATGCAGGTTTGGTGGAAACAGCCGCTTGGAAACAGCCCGACCTCTCCGTCTGCTTCACTCGGACAGATTTTTGTTGTTGTTGTCTGCCTCTCTCCTGTCTGTGTATCTGTCTTGCCTCACTATGTGTATGGGTCTTTTTTTTCCCACTCAGGTTTTATTAGGAAAGTCTACTTGACCTTGTTGATTCAGCTGCTGTTGACTGTCGGGATCATCTGCGCTTTTCTTTACTGGTGAGGCTCCATTATACAATTGAATTCTTTCCAAAAAAAAGAGATGAGTCCATTTCAGGCACCTGTGCATCTGTCCACCTGCAGTGTAGTCTGTCACACGTCTGAAACCAGGACATGCCTGCCACAGAATATTTTTGCTTGCAGGAGTTTGAAAGTTCCCCGTGTTTCAGATAATGGATGTGGTAGAGGGCCGCTACAGTAATTTCTTTTCATAAATTGTATTCAGCTCCCATGTGCACAATGCTCTGCCCTCTGTTAATATTTAATAAAATCATTTTATTGCTCCTATCAAATAAATGGAGGCTCTATTAAACACTCCCATCTCTCTCTCTCTCTGTCTTTTTCCTATCAAATAACAGGGAAGAGCTCAGGGAATGGGTCAGCGACAACTACTGGTTCACCTACTGCATGTTGTAAGTTTTTTTTCCCCCAGTTAGATTGTTTATTTGCAACAAACTTGAACCAATTAGACCATCTACCGATTTTCCTGTTTGGTAAATAAAGAAGTCGACGTGAAAATCCGTGGATGTTATTCACAACCTGCCACCCCAATCTGAGTCCAAGAAAGTGCCAGCGACACTGTACATAAATAATGCACTCAGTGGGTTCATATATCGAACACAATGCTTCTTTTTCTGTTTATGGGCTGTTTATTTGATATTTACGATACACTCTATATTCTCTGAAAAACAGGGGGCTGGTGCTGGTCTTCATTGTGGCCTTTTCCTGCTGTGACAACCTCCGTCGTCAAGTACCCCTCAATTTTATTGCCCTGGGCCTGTTTGTGAGTAGAGGCAGCACCAGCCAGGCATCAAATTAAACCGCCACCACACCTGCTCTATTCCACAGTTTTTTTGGTCATGTATTTACTTTCCATTTGTCTCTCCTTTCCCCTTTCTCTCCCTCCCTATCTCAGACTATCGTAGAAGGCATGATGCTTGGATCTATGTCAGTGTGAGTGTTTCCAAGGATCAGTCCCCACCTGATGCCGACTCATTTACACAATAATAATCCTATTTGATCATATCAGAAGCCAGCAAAGAAGCCATCAAACTAGATAAGATGTAATCATTGCTGGTTTACCAAACTGAAAGGCATAAGGAATCATATTTTCTAGGTTTTCAGGTGCAGATAAATCTAAAACATGACACAGTTTAAAACCAATTCGTCTGTACTGGTGCCTGTGCAAACACAAGTTGCCCTTTTATTTTCTTTTAGTCTCTGAGACGTTTCTTTTTCAGCAGCATGTCACACTGTCAGAAAAGGCATCAGCCTCACAATCAATAATACATTCAAATTACCATATTTATAGGATATTGCTGTAACTGAAGCTGTAACTGATAGAAAACGAACATGGGCGATACATTATGCAGTGCACGTCCAGCGGGGGTCTCTGCCATCGCTCTAGCTGAGACACATGATACAGACTGTTCAATGAAAAAAATGCCACATTTCTTATAAGAAAGTAATGTTCCCCTTTTAGGATGGAGCAGAACCCCACTGTTCCTGTATCCTGCTCTACCTTCTGACTGGTTAGACATGATCCTATGTGGTGTCTTTCCCTTTGCACAGCTGTTTGGTGTTTCTGCCTGCAGGTTATTTGAAGCTGAAGCAGTTCTGTGGGCCGTGGGGGCGACAGCGCTGGTGTCCTTCTCCTTGAGTTTGTTTGCCATGCAGTCAAAGGTAAGATGCGTCACACACTCTGAGCTCAGTTTGCAGTGCACCCAAAAGTGAAATTTCATAAACTGCCGGGGACTTAGCTATGCAGTCGGCGGTAAATGTCCATACACTGATCTGTGTTTCCTGTGCAGTCAAAGGGAACGTGCTAAGCTGAGCAGTTGGAAGACCTTTTTTTAATGTTTTTTTTTTTCATGCAGCGTTTGCTATATGCACCGGCAAAGGTTTAAACCGCTGATGGATTTGCTGTCCAGGCAAAACTATGATTGCTGCTGAGATCAGTGTATTTGTCAGTCAAGTTAATTCCTTGTGTCCAGTGGTGAGTCAGAGTTAAACCTCTGTCTGAGCTGTTTACATGCTGTCTGAGGCCCTTACCTTCAGAGATCATAAGAGGTCTCGAGTTTTTGTTGTTTGTTGAGTCACCCCTCTTCCTTTTAATCTGTCTCCTTTTACAGTTAACTAAATAAACCAACATGTTGTGCAGTTATTCTTCTATAGGGCCCTTTCAGAGATGCATGCTCCGTCTCATATTGGAAATTTATTATCTGTACATATTATTTGTATTTGAAGAAAATACAATCTAAAGTCTAAGCTAAAACTTACACAGAGATGTCACTTGGTTTGTACAATCCAGCTTCTGCTTGTGTGCGCGACATTTAAAAGTTTTATTGCACGTTGCCGTGTTTTATTAGGCAGAGCCAGTTTGCACAAGACCTTTTGAGAATCACTTCCCTGAAAGTTTGATGTGCTGCTTCAATAAGTGGCTCATATTCAGAAGAAAAGTAATCACACAGCCAGCGGTACAAAAACAGGCGGGTGAAATAGATGTCGGATGCATTCAGATTTCATTCTGAGTCCCTTTTAATTGCTTCTAAATGCAGTTTGACATTTCACACATTTTGTCAGTTGATGTAGCTGAAGGAGACATTTGTTCTGTCTGAAAGCAAGCAGGTGTATCTGGCCTTAAATGTTGTTTATTAATCTATAGCAGGCAGTCATTTGAGTCATTTAAGCCTCAGGTTGAAATATATAGAGGGAAATACTGTGCCGTAAAAGTGCCCAAACCCTCTGCTAATAATATACTTTTATTAGCTGAGCGAGCTGCCACCACATCAAGCACTTTGAGTTTATTTTTTATGACTTCACGTTCGTCTTCATCACTTCCAGCACCTCTTGCTCTGCAGTTCACAGTCTGCGCAGAGCTTCTTGATCTCTGCCACTGTGATAAAAATGTCATAGAGACCACCTCGCATGTTCTGCTCATAGCTTCCCCAGGTGATCAGTGTTAGTGATTCTCTTGTAGTAGCTGCCATCTTTTCTGTCAATCTGAAAAGGGCAAGTAAGTTAAAAGGCCACTTCCACTCTCCTGCTCTGTGCACGTGTGGCGGCATGTTATATCTGGAATTGTTAGGATTTCCCTGTGCCTTCAAATCGAGTACGTCTCTCTTGTTTTGAAATCTGCAGCACCTCACAAGCACAGCTGCAGTGCAGACGACCTTGAGCGCTCCTTGCTTTTATGGGAATGCATGAGTGTAAATGTTGTCTACAGTTTTCTGTTTAAGAGGCTCGCCACATTCACTCCCTCTCTCTCCTCTTTTCCACCAGTGGGACTTCACCACAGCAAGTGGGAGCTTGTGGGTGTTTGGCTGGACCCTCTTGTCATTTGCATTGCTTTGTGCGATCCTCCGATCACAGGTAAATCAAGGACCTGCTTTGTTTACGCATCTGTTTTCAATGCGGACATGTTTGAAGTGATTTGCAGCATTTAGAGGCAGACAGTACATACAGCCTCGTGGCTTTTATCCCCACAATGTACCGGCATTGACCTGTGTGCTCAGCAGACTATAAAGAAGAAGAGAATGCACTCTTAGGGCTCTCAGAAGTGATCTCATTCTGATGCATTTGAATGTACACTGCTGTTTGCTGTGACAGCTGGTCCTGTTCTAGGCTTATAAGCAGCCTGCAGGTCTTTACAGAAGTTTGCATTTTGTCAATTTTAAAGTGCACTTTTTTTTATTTTTACAGGAGACAAATGGGGTGGAACTGCTTTCTTAAAACATATTGTGTCCACACTTTTCCATCATCATATATACTGTGTAGAACAACTAGAATGGGAAAAGAGCTTATACTATCCACATGCACTGAAAAATGCCCCTCTCAAAACAAGAAACAAAAACCTATTTCAAGAAACTTTTACCTTGAAATAAGTGAAAAAAATCTGCCAATAGAGCAAGTGAAAAATGGCTTGGTAAGATTTCTTGAAATAAGATATGATATTTAGAATACTGAGATCTTAAAATTAGCTGGGAAAACTTATTTTAAGCTCTATTTTACCAGGATCGTCAAGCTTAGGTGTCTTAAAATAAGCCAGATATGCTAAAAAAAAAAAAAGCAGCTTTTCACTCAAAAATAGATTTTTGCTTTTCATGGAACCTCCTAATTTGAGACGTATTAACCCTCCTGTTTTTTCATTTATTGGCAAAAAGTATACAATACAAAAAGTATTGTTTCCTTGTCTGAAAAAAATCCAAAAAATCAGCAAAAAACCCCCCAAATTTCTGAAAATTTGCAAAAACTTCAGGAACAAAACTCCAATAATTCCTTCAAAGTTTCCCTTAAAAGTTTTATTTTAAAAAATCCTCCAAATTTAGCAAGAAATTTCTTGTAAATATTTTTTAAAAATGAGTAAAAATCTTCCAAAAAATATCTAAAAAAAACCTAAAGTGATTACATTTAAATCAGTCTAATATTGTGGTAGATTTTTTTTTTTTGTGAATTTTCTTAAGAATCATTTTTAACATTTCTTTTTTCCACCAAAAAATGTTCAAAGATTTCCCAAAAAATGTTGAAAATATGGACATCCGAATTTCCACTTCAAAATATATTTTTTTCCACATTTTCAAACTTTAAAACGGGTTAATTTGACCTGCAGGACGACACGAGGGTTAAACTTTTTTCAAGTTTTCTTGTAAAATTCTACTCAAAACAAGATAATTTCAAGGTTGCTTGACTTAACAAGATATTTAAGATGCATTGTCTCAAAACAAGTCCCTCCATCTGCTGAAATGTCACTTGTTAAGTGAATTTATCTTAAATCGAGTGGGATGAGACATTTTGTCTAAAAAAAAGACAAACTTAGTAAGGTTTTGAGTTTTTGCTGTCATATTCTGGCTGAGTTACTATGTTTGCTGCACACAGCATCGTTTTACTAAGACCATATATAACCTATTTATATGGTAATGTCTATGCATGTTTACAACCATGCTATTACAAATCACTGTAAGGTCATTTGCGTGGCTAAATGCTTCTTTGATTCCTTTACAGTATACTTACATTGCATACGCCTGCCTGGGAACCTTGCTGTTTTCTTTAGTAAGTACACTCAAGCTTTCATGACAGAACCTGCTTTTCCACAAATGTTTGGTTCAAAAACAGACTGAAAATGACCTTTCAACAGGAAAGAATCCATCATCAAAGAAAGCTTAATGTCAAGTGAGTGTATGTGATGTAAGATTTGATCCCAGCGCCGAGCAGCGTGTCGCCGCTGTTTGTCACAGCAGTTAGTGTAAAGAGAGAGAGACTCTGATGTCCTCGTGCCCTTTAATTTCAATTATGCACTGCTTAACAGCGGTGGGCTTCAATTTCACAGCCACCTTTCTACGTGCCTTTGGCATTAACAGCAAATGTTGTGACCCCTCCCGTCAGCTGGTGGAACAAACTGCGGCTGCACACAGAGCTGAGCGGGCTGTCAACAGCAAGTCACAACTTATTTTCAGCTGCATAAGTCTGACTATGCCATAATTTATAGAGCCTGTTTATCTGCACAGAGCCATCTCTCAAAAATAAGAAATACTGGCCGTGTTTTCTCTCGCACCGATTCCTGTAACCGGCTCTTGGTCTCTTTCATCACACACACACACACACACACACATACATGCTAACTTTAGACGTCAGTGTTGGTGGTGTTGAAGCATCTCATCTCTGTCTCTCTCTCTGCAGTACCTGGTGTTTGATACCCAGCTTATCTTGGGGGGGAAACACAGGAAGTATCAAGTCTCTCCAGAGGAGTATATATTTGCTGCGCTCAACCTGTATTTGGACATTGTCTCCATGTTCCTCCTCCTGCTGCAGTTAATTGGCCTCTGCCGCTGACATGGAGGCTCCATGACAGGCCTCCCTAAAGAAACGCTGACACTCTGCCCACACACACAATCCAATTGTTGAGTTTATCATAAATTTAGAGTCATATTGAATGAGGATTCATACATTTTTAACTCTGCATCCATCTACTGTCATATTTAAGTACTCATGCATGTCTGTGTGGTAAGATACAGCTCAAATTTCTGTCATGTATCAGAGGTTTTGTGTTATTATGCACTGCAATATGCTTTGTGCATTTTTCCCCCCATAATTGTTACAGTTGACATGTATTTCTAGCCACAAGTCATTTCATAATGAACGCACTTTGTTTGCTTGCTGTTAATATTGTGCTTAAGCTTGAACTTACATATGAGCCTCTCAGAATCTGATTTAGTATCAAGTTAAAATCATCTCACTCGGCCACTGTTTACAATACATTTTCACATTTGTCCTTTAGTTTAAATGAATCTTCAGGATGCAAAAGCCGTTTCCAATAAAAGTCAGAATCTCTCAGCCTAAGCATTAAACCAGGCCCTGATGTTTTGTTGTTGTTGTTTATGCACAAAACCACAAAGTAAAACTCAACACATAGTTTATTGGCATCACACACCAAACATTTTTTTTTCATACAAAGAGGGAATGTATCAAGTATAGACTATCAAAGTGCAAATAGCATTTCAAGGATTAGTTGCTTTACAATAGAAAATCTCAATGAGTTACAAAATGTTATATGCCGTTTTAAAATAAATCACCTGGACATAAGAGGTGAAATACAAAGAAAGTATGAATTTCATTTAGTACCCATTCCATGCACAGCATACTGTTACACAAAAAGGGCAACATGTTATCTCCTCTGATTAACACACCGACATTAACCAACAGAGTTAGTTCCATTATTAACCACATGGCACTCACAACTTCAAGACACTTCAAAGCAATCACTATCTGTAGATTTAATGTTGCTCTATACATCTGCTAAGGGGTTGAAAGGTCATTTACCTCAGTCAGACATTAGTCTGTACAAAAACCTATTGAAGTCCTAAAGGTGAAACACTTAACAGTGTGTTTTATTTCATACGGGTTATTCACAATCCACTATTTAAATGGATCAGTTTTATTTCAAATAAATACCTACTTTATATTGCAACTTTGCTCCATTTTAGTGTCTTCAGGTAAGATATATATAATACACATACAGTAGGTCAACTCATTCCAAAGTCAATACAGTGATTTTAGTTTCGAAGGCAAGAAGCCTTACGCACAAAAACCAGAGGGGGAAAAAACACTTCTTCAAAATATTTGGGAACCAGATTTGAAAGTGAGACATTAAAGTTAGAATCCTATTTCACCAAATCATATAAAAATCAGTGTTAACATATCACTACTAGAACCAACAAAAGCCTCATGCTACAAATATTTTGATGAAAAAAAACTCAAGAGCTCATGTCAGCACACTATAAATGTTATACGAGAGAAACAACTTTAAGGTAACAGGTGTTTTTGTTTTGTTTACACTGCAGATCCTGTGTAATTAGCACTCAGAAAAATACGTGAAAAAGAACTGAATAATGGTGATTGACACAAAGGCACTGAATCTCTAACTGCGTAGAGAACCGTTTCAAAGACATGGACTCCCCATGTGGTTGAGATGCTTTTCACATTCATGAGTTCTCCGTGCATCACCCTGCAGTCCAGGATATCTGCAGAGATCTAAGAAGGCTTTGCTCGTTATTACACTAAAACTGAACCCAGAGATAAATTACAGTGACGTGGGCTTGATTAATTAATTCACCCACGTCTCAGTGTGATTGCTTGATTATCTCTTTCACTGGCCTTCCCTGTAGTATATAAACAAGAGAACCCACTATCTACTCTATCCGTCACTCCACACTTGGCTGCAGCACTCAAACATTAATTTAAGACGAGCTACAATGGAATTCAGAAATGCTGTCACAAAGGTGTGAACTGAATCAGTCTGAGCAGCCCCTCAGGGTCTGTCAGTGTTTTGTTGTTTTTGAAGCTCTAAGAGACACTTTCTATTCAAAGTGTGTTAGGACTGAGGCTTTGAGATGAATATCCATTGTCAAGTCCATTTAGAAATGTTTTCGAGCAGGCCACCTACTTTTCAGTTAAACAATCCTTTTTTGTGTGTTTTTTTAATGTGGATGCTTCACATACTAAAGTACACAACCATTATGGTTTTTATTAAACTACAGTTTTACACAGCACACTACAGCTTTTAACCAGTGAGGTTTGAAAATATCACCCAGCTGCAATCTCAAATAAAAATATGGCTCGACACTTTCACATATAAGTTCAGCTGAGTCGTTGAGATTGTAATAAGCAGGCACAATTTGCTTTGAAGAATCCACTTGGTGACTGCAAACTGTGCTTTTGCTAGTCAGTGTTTGGCACCTATAAAGTAGGCAGATATGAACAGGAGTGAGAACTACCTCTCAGCCAGTATCTGACAGATTGAATACTGGAGCAAAACTATTTATCTGCTCAATCTCCCTCAAACCGCATCCAGACTGATACAGTAGGCTTTTACTCCAGTGGAAACAAAATGAACAGTTGCTAGGCTACAGTTCCTAAATCTCCAATCTCCCCTAAAGTTGATTTCAGAAAAAAAACACTACTTATTTGTATTTTCATCAGCACAGAAACCTTTTAGGAGCCACTTCCTTCAAAATGGTAATTGAATGTGATCTCTTAGGTTAGTGTTTTCTGTGCAGGAGGGCTGGTTGTGTGGGGCAGTGGGCTGACAATACAGTAGATACAGGAAACAAATTGGACTGTATTGTTAGGTTAAGTACCTGCACACAATTTAAGAGCCTACTTCTCTTCCCTCTTTAGAGCTGAGTATGACTGACACATTCTCTATTCTCTATACATTCCACCTGCTACTTCGCATATTTCTCAACTCTTTGCAACCTATAGTGGTTTTTGGCTTTCTGTAAAAGCTCCTTCCAAATCTCAGCCAGTCAGATCATACCAAGTGCACTTGTTCTTCCCACTCAGAGGAGCTGGTGCTGGGCAGCTGGTCGGACACAGAGTCACAGAGTGGGCTGTCGACATGGCAGACCTTTGAGCCTCTGCGGTCGGCGTGGTCTCCACTCGCGTCAAGGGTTGCCATGTAAGGTAGCGGCATGGTGTCCAGCCCTACTAGATCTAACTGAGTCGGCCTCTCAGCCACAGAGCACTCCTTCTCCTCCATGTCACTCAGTCTCTGAGAGCAGAAACCCACGTCTGCCATCACCTCCTGAGGCTTCCTGCTTTCGGGGAGGACGACGATCCCACTTCTGTCGTCATCTTGCAGGCAGCCTCCTCCTGCATGGAGTGCACCCAGGCTTGAGTCGGTGTCAGAGGAGGTCGGGGGCACCAGGGTGATGCCTTGAGGATTCATGTCATGGAACCAAGCCATGATATTGCCCAGCAGGTTAGCATTTGCTGCCAATGCAGAGGATGAGGATGGGTCATGGCTGCCACACGTGGTGGAGTCTGTTGTGTCAGTAGAAGAAGAGAAGAGGCCTGTGGAGGAGTTACTGCCACCTGGAGCCACTGGTATGGGCACAGAGGCCCCATACGCCCGGTGATGACTGTCACAGTGCTGTACAGAAATGGAAACACCAGTCGCAGCAGAGTACTGGCTGCTGAGGTTGATGTTGCCAAGTCTGGCCAAGTTATCTCCCAGCTCCAGCAGTTCTGAGCTGCTTAGAGAAGCTCTGGGGAGGACCTCAACACCTGGACCGCTCTGCTCAAGCCTTGAAGGAAGGGAGGTGCCAATTGCACCGAGTGAGGCTTCGTTGGCAAGAATCTCATGATGAGACCCACTCCCTGCCATCCCTGAGTCCTGGAGTGACAGCTGAATAGCCAGTAGGATGTTAGGGTCATCATCATCCAAGGAACCAAGACCCTGCAAGAACAGGAAACACAGTGTCAGCAACACATGCCAAACCACCATCACAGTTTTCAGAATCACAGTCTAACCGGCACCACCTATTGGCGAAGACAGTAAAAGCAGCAGCAGCAGGTTGGAGCTGCAGACGAGGACAAGACAAGGAAAACAAGAGCTGCTGTAGTTTTGACATTTTGACACAAACTTGGGAGCAATTTCTAAGCCATGCTTTGCTCTTTATTGTGTTTTTGACGTTTTACATTTTAAAATCTCACCAATGGTAAAGGATTGTGATATTGGATTTTTTGTTAACAAGTCCCACAAAATAACAGTGATTTAGCCCGTCTCTCAGGATCTCCTATCCGGTGTGTAACTGTCCACCCCAAACCCATTATAAGGAAAAATAAATGCTGAGAGAGCTAGGCACTATAGTTTTTGGGAAATGTCACTCACACCAGAGTAAATTGTTTATTTTAGGGCATATTTTCAGTTGTGGATTTGGTATGCTAGTAAGTATGAATGGCATATGGACGATGTGTGTGGGACTCACTTCAAGAACCCTTCAGAAAGAAACATGCTCACCTGTACAACAGTGTGCCGTACTGATTAGTTTGAATAGTTTTGGATAGCAATATAAATCTATATATCTAAAACATGAGATTTATTCAATTTATTTATTTTACCCATCGGAAATTGCAACTGATGATGACGATGTCTAATTATGCCAACTGATATCACAGATGAGACCATACTTCTTATTCATTGATATTTGTAGTGCTGTTTCAGGTACTGTCCCCATTTTAAACTAGAAAAGCACTCAGAGAGTGCAGACCTCCACCAAGGATAGAGCGGAAAACAGGAAACCCATGCAGTAAAGGATCATGAGCTGGAATCAAACCTGCATCTCTGACACAGTTCTGTTTACAAATCACCTTCTTAACCAGTTGAGCTATCTGGACACCTTGTTCCAATTTGTTGGACGACATACTAACCTATGATGTTTTTGTCATATTTTGGACCACATACTAAACCACATACTAAATATAAAAATTCAAAGTGATCCAGAATCCAGGATCCTTTCCAGATTGCCACCAAAATTAAATCAGCTCTTCCTCTGACCATAGTCTACATCCCCTGAAAATTTCATCTGAATCTGCCCAGGCGTTTTTGAGTTATCTTGCTAACAGACAGACACATAAACGCCGGGTGTCACATAACCTCCTTGGCGGAGGTAACCATCTGTCTGATTCTGGCTTCAGTCTTATCTTTTATACAATTAACTGGGTGCAATTTTACAGTAGAAATAACTGCATTATAATAAAAAAAAACTGAAACAAGAAAAAACTTTTCAGAAATTATTTCAACAAAATGAATGCTGTGCTTATTTCACACTGTCTGAAAACTTTTAAAGGCAGAGATTCTTAACCTAAGATGAAAAAAGAAACTGTGCACTCACCATCAGAGGACCTTGTCTACGCCCACCTCCGACATCCTGCGTGTCTTTGTAGAAAAATGAATATTCATTAAACTAAATCTTTACAGTAACACAGAAATAGCTCATTAATTTATTGCTAATTATCACATTTAGCAAAATCATCTTCACTTTGGTGAACACTGCAAAATGATCAAGTAACAGCAACCTGACAGGATGCACATTCAGCATCCTCTCAGGAAATTCACAGATCAGTATCCTCATCCGAAATCAATAAATCCATCTTGGCACAATAGAACCTATTAGCTGGCTTCAAAACTGCAAGTTTCATCTATCTTTCACTCTGTGCAGCCAAAAACAAAGCGCCAATGTGATGGACAAGACTGATGGATTAGAAATGCTGCCTTATTGAGTTTGAGCACTTGTGATTTTCCAGAGTTTGGCCTCTAATTTGGATTCTGTGCGAATCAGTGCAGCAAAACTAAGGGAGGGTGACTGGATCGATGTAGTTTACAGCTTACAGTAATGTGTTTCTGGGTGCAATGGATGCTTAGATTCTTATCTATCACCCAATACTATCGGGGAGGCATCTGATCAGTCCTTAATTCTTTCTGTAGCATGAGATTGACCCCAAACCTACAGCAAGAGTAATAAAGAACTATGTTAAGACACAGGATGAGTAAAGAGACCCGTAAGAGATGATATAAATAAATAAAGGAGAATAAAGGAGGATAAATGTGCATCTGCTCCCATTACCACAAGTATTTCAGCAAATCGCTGTTGGTGACAGGGGAAAGCCAATAATGTAGCTTCTTGAGTAGTTCTTTGAAGTTTGAGGTATTGGGGGCTCATTATCCTGTAGCACTTCCATTTCAATCACCAGAGGGTGTAGCATGTCTCTAAGCGCTGCTTTACCTTGGTCAAGGTGTTGATTTGGTGAAGGTGTCCAGCTTCAGTGAAGGTAAAACAGCACCAGATTCAATTATTCCCACCACCTTGATTCACTACTGGTGCCATTATTCTCTCTTCTGTTTGCCTCCTTACGCAGCCTTCTGTGACTGCCATAAAGCACAAACTTGGACTCATCAGCTAACAGGAGTTTTCCCATTATCCAATGTGAAATACTGCTATGTACGAACCCTCCCTGAGTGTGCTGCCTTGTTTTCTCTTCTGAGAAGAGGTTTCAACAAGTTACTTGTCCTCTGAGAGACAGCTTTCTGTTGGCAGGACCTTTGCTGATTCGAGTCGTGCATTCTTTAATCAGTGAATTCTGTGATGAAGCTACTTTTCTGTCTCTCCGTGAACAAAAAGCTTGATGTAGTGATCTTCTGATGATGGCGTGGTCATCTCTGATCTGCCTGATTGTGCTTTGCATAACTTATTCATTTTCCACAAAGTGATTTAGATTTCCATGCACTGCCCCTAGGACACATCCAGTCTATCCGTGATATGCTGCTGAAAAAGCTTCTCATTGCTTTGAATAGCAATTATGTCTGATGCCATGTTTCCCACGGTCACAATGCTACTTGAACCTGGCTCACACTACAAGAATTTTGGGCTGATATATCTCAGTTTCACCCATCTTGACAATCGGAGAAGAAATCTGGTTTGGGACCTCAGTCTGACCGATTGTCCGGCTTAGATTATCTAGTAGTAGAAGGGTATACACATCCAGTCTCAACACTCCCAAGCTGCCCGTAGACTCATCAGGGCTGCCCCGATCAAATTAAACATGTCTATTATCTCAGAATTAAAATCAGGATGGTGTGACTAACATGAAAGCACATGGAGAAGTAGATGCTGTTGCTTGGCAACACTAAACATTCAAACCCTCAAGGCCAACATTAGCTACAGATATTGATACTGATCTTAAACTCTCACATGGAGTTGTCGCTGAAGAATTGACAAACCATGCTGAATGCACCCTCTCCAACCATGTCCTCATCCAGAGTCATTTAGCGCTCTGCTGTTGTTTCTTTCTTCCCTGCTAAGTGGCGTTAGCAATGCAGCACATCTTTGTTCATGCTATGAGATCCTGTATGGCGGTGTACTGCTCCCTGACTGCTTCCTCTAGCACAAAAACTTTAATAATATTCCAGTGTTAGATGTGACACTACATTCAAATTTTGTAATATGTACAAATGTGAGATTAGAGACAAAAAATATCTGTGAGGTTTCTCTGTATGCGTGTGATGCAGCCCAATTTCAAAATCTGTTAAAACCTACTATAGCCTGATCCCAACCTTTTGTAAGAAATGTTCTGCTGCAAACTTAAGGCCCAGCCATATTCAAAATAGATGCTAAAACTTTTTGATTATTTCCAAGTTTATATGAAAATACGACAGATATTAGACATGGTCTCAGATTTTTGGACCCCACTGTATGTAAAGACAGATTAATCACTACTAAGAAATTTGGGTTAACATCATCCAGACGTGTGACAAGATCAAGTTTTAGTTTAGATACGGAACAAATAAATAAGCCCAGAAGGTCCACATATGAGACTAACCACCAACAAAACAAGTCAGAAATCTCTAAAGGACAGTTCTTTGCATCGACTGCAGTACCTAAAGTGCTGTCGCTGAGGTCGTCGGGGTCAGGTGTGTTGCTACGGAGACTAGACATGTCGCCTCGCCGCCGCTGCCTGTGTCTCCGTCTGTACTGGAACTCTGCATACTCCTTAAA
Source organism: Acanthochromis polyacanthus (assembly GCF_021347895.1). NCBI lineage: Eukaryota > Metazoa > Chordata > Actinopteri > Pomacentridae > Acanthochromis > Acanthochromis polyacanthus. The sequence continues at coordinate 14,403,683 of NC_067124.1, forward strand.
ACACGAGCAAAAAAAAAGTTTGCATTACTGTCTATTGCTTACTTTGTATAAATGCTCTAATCTTGCAGGTATTATATCCAGGAGTCTCAAAATCAACGTAAAAAAGTTCTTGTGCAAGTTTTTGTTCTAAATATTTCTTGATAAATTCAAAAAACGGAAAATATGATTTAAATAGAGAAGCATTTCACTTCAAATGTGGTCAGGGTCTTTTATTCCAGGAAGCTCAGCACCAAGAGACGGCCTCACAACCTTTCATCTCCAGACAAAGCGGTTAGTCATCAGACTCAGGTCTGGACTGAACTAAAGCACAACACAGGCTCACTAGTAACCATAAATTACGTAACATGAGGATACCGATCCGCTTGTTTGAAAATACTACTTGCATGTCTGAATAATCTCCAAAGCAGTGGGGATACCTTGTCAGATGAGGTAGTGATGTTATTCAAAAGAAAAATTGAATATTTTTAACTGAATGAATTTTAAATACACATTTCTCCCAGGTTTAGTTATTATACATATGACAAGATGCTATCCTACATTCAATAGGCCTAAAATCCATCTCACAATACTGTGTGTTCTCGAGAGGTTGTCAGACCATGCAGTACATCCTACTACAATGCAAAAGACGTCGTAATTTGATATTTTGGGAACGATGCCACTCAGTAGAGTTCAAATGTAGAATCAATTTAATACAGTCTGTGTCTATTTTTCTATTTTTAAAAGCTTTACATTGTAGTCGGTGTGTCTGCAGTTGCACACTGACGACAATGTTTTTAATTAAAGGGTTGTCTATGGACATCTGTATTTGAAATGGTATTAATTTAACAATTCTAATTTTTTTTAAAAAGACTGACATATATATGTGTATAAATAGGTCCAGTGATATGTAGTATCAAACAGTTATGATGTAATGGAGCTTAATTAAGTCATATGAGGTAAGTTTTAAAGGAAGTTTATACAGTACCCAGTTTCAACGTACTATAAATGAACAATAATGACACAAAACATTCTGAAAAGTTACACAACAATTGAATAAATCTGTTCATCTCTAATTAATATGATTTGGAAAATGTTACATGGCCAGTCAACAGCCAGTCACCATGGTCAGTGTGCTGGATGCTAAAAAAATGAACCAGGAGCAAAGCTGTCAAACGCCAAACTGTTTGAACCATACAAATGGGTCTATGGAGGCAGAATGTGCTAAAACTAGACTAATCTGTGGTACCCAAAATCACAAATATGTCTAGATGTCGGATACCACAGGGCACCTTCAGAGATCCATTTTTTAGTGGGATAGAGCTGTTTGGCTGCATAAAAATGACAGCAAAAGCACGTCAGGCACAGGTGCTCATAATGCTTTTAGCTCAATGCTGTATAGTTCATCTAACTGAAAATATATATTTTTAAAAAGACAATGACTGCATCAGTTACCTTAGTCAGTCAACCCAGGCAGACATTACTTTGGATGTAAATTTTCACACAGCTTGACTCTGACACATCACTCAGCTTTAATAAGATTGTACTTGTAGTGGTCAAGTACGAGATGATTGGAATATTTCAATGCCACTGCCAACCCTCATAAGGTGCTGATAATTGCAAGGTTACTCTCATGAAAAAGGTTTTTCACATCACCATGTGAGTGCCTCAGTGAATGATCAACATCATTCTTCATTCAATCATCTCATTCATTTGCAAAAGTCACTGAGTCACATTCATAATCAAAAGCCTGTCATTCGTCAAGTCTGTCTTTCATGTTTCCAGCACCCTAAAAATAGCCCACGATGAAGCGATGTGCAGGCATTGTGAGAAGCATGGAGCAGACCATCTGTAGCTGTGCCTGTGAGGCAGCGTCATCCTGCTTTGATTATTACTATGTTATTCCCATTACTGCAGCAGAGAGACACAGGCCCTTATTTTGGCGACAGAAACGTAAAAATATTTTTTTTAGAATGGCTTGGTGTTCAGCATGCGATGGAAACATTTACTGTGAACCTCTAGGTACACATGCCAAAAATAAATTGACAACATAATATTGCAGGCTTGTTATTTGAAACCTGAGGGTTGAGACACGATGAGTATCTCTACCAAATTTACATTCATAATTTGTTCTTTTGATGATAAGCTGCATCTTTGTAATGTGCGCCCAGCTTAGTTACATCTTTTCTTGTGCCTTGTATACTTGTATGTGCTTAGGAGGACTCAATGCAATAACTGCTCAAGTGCCATTAACTGCAGTGCACAGAATGTAAAAACATTAAAATCAGGCAGAAGTAATACAATATTCAGAAAGAGAGGCTGACAGTAGTTGCAAAATTTAACCATTTCAGTGTGAGATATGTTGTAAAATTTGATGCTCTTTCACCTTTCGTCTCTGGTGTGGTATTTCTAACAACAGGTGAAGACATGTTGCAGCATGTCATGTGGATTGCTATTTTATAATCAACAGAAAACTTAATTTAACATAATGACACATTAAAGGAATAGCATCATGCTAAATAAAAATACAGGGGCTCTGTCTAGACTCCCATAAGCTACTACATTTGGTTTGCTGTCGTAGTACTTTGCCAATTTCAGTTAGGAAATAAATGAATTTGAATAAATTAATAGTGATTACACAGCAGAATTAACATGTTGGGCACTAGTTTAGTACCAGAGTGTTGGAATTAGGGGCATCCAGCAGGGAGGTTGCAAACAGAAACCAACTGTATACACCTCTGTTTAATGCATGTAGGAGAACCTATGCTGTTTCATCTTTTCCATAGACGATGTTTGGATTGTCCAGTCTGGACTGCAGAGGATAAAAGGGGGGCAACATGGCGGGCACTGTGGGAGAGGACCTGCTTCCACACTGATTATGCACTAATAAAAACATAATTCTGAATACTACATTCAATTTTTGCAAACAAACCCTCCTGTCCTTCAGACAGTTTACTTTAAAGTAAACACGCCTCACCGCATGGTGCTGAGCAGCCAGAGCCAACAGAGTTTCAACACTCATTTATCAAGCAGGTAGATGCGACTGATCTGCCATTTGTCTTCCTGTCAATAGACCTTTTTCCACAGCAGCCATCGTGGACTTGTCACAGTAGGAAAAGCACAGGTGTATTAATGACGGCTGCATTTCGCTTGGGAGAGGTTCTGCTGTTGCGCATACTGGTTTACTAACATGGTTACTGGGACACTTAATAGAAATGGGCCACCATTAATTCTACCTGTGACATATTTAAATGTATGCCATGAAAAAGGTCTACTGGGAAATACCAGCTTTACATTGTTTAAAGACGTGCACAATAACCTGAGACGCTTAGGTCTGATGTAAGATTTGCATATTTGCATCATATTGTCAACACTTGAGAATGAAGCTACGCAAAGCCTAAAGAGTGATGGAGCTTTTAACCCGAGTGAATTTGTTTCAGATAAAAAGCCTGCATGTCTAAGAACTGCCACAGTCTAGAAACTAAACAACAGCAGGAACCTGGAGTAGTAACAGCAGTGTGTTGACTTATGTGGCAATACTGAGCGCATGTATCAAGCTGTGCGGGAAAAGAAGGCAGGTCAATAATCAAACCATTATGTGGTCGACAGTTTTATGACTGTAGGTGTTAACTAGAAACACCTGTTACTAATGTGTAATGATGGTGAGCAACCTACTTAGGTGTTTGCCAGAGTACTGTGCTTTTAATCATTCTGAACGGGCGCACAGGGGAACACTGAACCATCTGGCTTCCTCCACTGTGTTGAATAACATGGTGATCTTTGGGTCATCATGGCTTGCCATTGCTGCTACACAGTCATATTTCAAAGCAGTGATGTTAAGAAGACTTTGATATAAATATTGACTTTATAATAAGATATACGACTGCATAATTTAATTATATGATAACCGTGACTTAGGTTTTAGTGTGATTACATTTGATTAGGTGCGATATTAACAGGGTTATGCCCACATTATTGCATCAAATCAACGCTTCATATTTTCAGATGAATGATGCCACAAATCATAGGTATCTGTCTCGAGCACACTGATTAACCACTTTGAGTCTGAAGTATGGATGTGATTGCTGATGAGAGTTGCAATTGCATCTTCTGCAGGGGGTAATCCATTCATTTGCTATTTGACAGGTCTGATTCAAACTGATTAGATTTCTGTTAAAAACAACCGTAACCATGCAACTTTAATTTGTTTAGATAAGTCTTAAGATTGCCAGAAAATGAATCAAAATCTCACATCTGATACAACATAACATACATGTCAAAAAGGATATTTGAAATGTTGGTGACAGATGATGTTTTAACTAACACAAACTTTCACTGAAAATCAATGAAGGCTTGTTCTGTTACCTCAGGTGATGCAAAGCCTAAATACTCCCAGTCCCACGTTCCGCCAGCAAAACTGCAAGTCACCAAGAGACAGAGAAATTTTTGTCAATCATGATTTACATATGTAGCTGTGTTTTTTTAGTGTAAAGATTATGTACGCACATTTAGTAACCTGTGTGTATGTTACCTGCGTCTGGGGGCCTCAGGTGAGTCATTGGGGGCCACTCCTCGGGCTACCGAGGCCAGGAACTCCTGCCTCTTCTGCTGCACCAGACACGCTGCACGAATGATCTTGTGGCGAGGCGTTCGCAGGTAAGGCCTGTTAACCTTTTGTGCCAAGTCCTCGGTCACCATCTCCAAGTCCGTCTGAGGGCAGAAAAACACCTGGCTGAGAGATTTTTCTTTTGAAAAGTCAGCAAGTAAGAGGCTTCACCGCATGAATACCAAATTTCGTAAAACAATTTGCTCCGAAGCTGGGTCGTTCAAGGACAAAGTGGCATTACAAGTAGCCCGACAAGTGAACTACTTTTAGGGCGACTGTTTATGTCTACTTCAAAAATGAATTAAGTTCACAAGCCTTTAAGAAATTGTAAGACCTACGGGAACCTCGCCAATTCATTCTACACTATCTAAAAGGCTGCAATAAAAAAAGAAGCGTGAAAGTAAATTCTGTGTCTATACTGGCTAATTATATAACAGTAGACATTTAACTAAAAGTTGAAATGTGCTGATGTAACTGAGGCAGACCGTGAACATCATGAGGTAAAAAGCCTTATTCCCACATCTCTAATGGCCCACATAAGGCTGACTGCCATGAACAATTGTCTTTCTTCTCAGTAAGTAGGCCTGAAACCTGCATAAGCTCGTAGATCTCTTTCTTTGTGCTTTTGGGCTCCAGAAAGAACCCATAAGGATAAGAGCACTTGAGGATGCGGCGAGTCTTTAGTAGTTCTAGGACTGCATCTTCAATGAATGTAGTGTCAGGTGGGCCTCCTTCCCCTGGAAAAGAAAAGGAAACAGAGTCAGATACCAAAAATGCGTTATTTTTGAAGAAGACATCACTTACTCAAGTCTGAATTACTTCCCTTTATTTCCAATCAGATCAGCACTAAATGATGAGAATGTGAAAGAAGAGCTCCACTGCATTCAATCCACTTAATACTGATTTTATATATTGTATCTGTGGTGTTTAGCCTGATGGGAAGAGAAGGTCAAGAAGTGTGCTGGCCTTTAGTGAACTGTGAACTTCAGCCCTCTCTTTAACAGTAAAAAAAATAAAAATAAATAAAAACTCCTTTTGGTCCCAGGTGAGAATCATGTTCGAGCTATTGTTGTTGTTTTTTTTCAGAATTTGCATCTGCATTCTGACTCTGAGCTGATCTGAATACACAATAGTGATGCAAAATGTTGTCACTGGAGAATAAAACCCATGTGTAATTTTATTATGCAGAAAGAACTGCACAAACTTTCAACTGTACTGAACTCATGACCACTGAGTAAAATCATTTTTATTTCTGTCAGCTGGCAACCATAATTATGTAACTAACACCTTTGTAATCACAGTCTACTAAAATTTAAACCACTGTGTTTTAGAACACAACTTAGCTATGCTAAACAGACTGTAGTTGCCCGTACAGATGGGGGATTATAGGACTCTAGACAAAGCTTTTTAACAAAGCACCAATTTCTTGTAATTTAGACATGCCTGCTGAATAATAATTGTACCTATTGTTTTCATGCATTATTGTAATTCTTTTGTGCTTTTCTCCCTCCAGCCTATTTTCCAAAGCTCAATATCACAGGACTAGATTAAGGTGAGTTTCAATGTGTAATTAAGATTGACACTGTTATGGCCGACTGCGCACTCACTTCCACTCAGGGCACGACTGAGCTGCTCCATCTTCTCTTTGGCTGTTTTCAACAGGCGCTGTTCCAGCTATTGTGACAAAGACAGACGCTGTTAAGTTTTACTGTTGAGGAAAACTATTCTGAGAAGCCTGGAGAGACTGCCAAAATATGAAGGTAAACAAATTAACAAAAGTGGGTGCAGCTGATTTTTTAATGAAGGTGTTGTGACGTACAGAATACAGATAAACCACATTTTCATCATTTTAAAGTTTGTTGCATTGAATAGTATGCCCACCTATGAGGTTATGTACCAGTTGTATACTGGATAACATGTTCCCACTGGCTACATTCAGTGCATGGGTGTTTGGATACTATGCAAACCAGACATCACTGGAAGGCAATGCCAGGCCTGTTTACCTGATAGCTGTGCTCATGGTTCTTGAAGCGTGTGTAGTAGTGCATAAAGCGGTCAAGTTCCTGAAAGCTCTTGTGCTTCTTCTCTGCCTGCAAAACCGTGATGAGACACCAGTCACAGTCAATAACCTCCTGAGCATGTTGTTCCCTCTCAGAGAGAAACTGTAAATACTCTGGTTGTGAGGAGTCAAAGTAAGTCGTGCTACAGGTGCGATCTGCACTTGGTGTGGAGGAATGAACTTTATTTAGCTTTGATGAGTGGAAAAGATTGTGGAGCTCCCTGGTAAGCACTCAAGACACGTATTTTATATTTTTGTTTTCAAGTGCTTTCTTGTTCTTTCTTGAGTGTATAAGCACACAAACACGGCTGCTCTTCTTGGCTGACTGCTTGTACATGTGTATGTTTCAATCAATATTCCTTTGATCCACAAAAGTTTGCCTGAACTACTATTTCGATGAATTGGATTTATCAGCATTGGTACACTATTTTTTATTTTGCTTCTTTACACTATTAAGTCTATTCTGGCAGCTGAATGGTTGTAGCCCATGCCGCGTAATAATGTCTCTGGTCCCTTCTCCTTCATGCCACACCTTCTGTCTACCTCATTACTTTCAACAATTCTCTTAAAGAAAAATGAGCCAAAAAAGTAACTTCAAAAAATATGAGAAAGACTGTGAGTATGAAGGTGGGTAAACTATCAGCAAATGGGGACATTATTGTGTCTCCTGATGCTCCTGACTGTTTTACAAAAAAATTCATTTATAGGCTGGCAGGGCAAAATATGTTTGTTAGCGCAATCTCTTATTTAAAATATGGGAAAATAAGGGAAATTCTACTAGTTTTACTCAAAAGATTATAGGTCTCAACAAGAATCTACACCATATCTGTCAGAAGTTGTAGAATGTCTTGAGTAGCTGCAGTAACCTAAGTAATCTCACTGGAGGCAATGTCAATATATATATTTTTTTATATATAAAGTGGAATTTGAGCTTGAGCGTTGAGCTTACCAGACCTCAGTAGCCCTCTCCTCATTCCTGCTTAAGGCTAGTGGCTCCAGGCTATATTGTCTGCTACTAGCATAATACACAAGTCAAGTTGCATTGTGGGTAATGTAAGCACCATGTTTTGACTCAGAAGAAGAATGTGTGGAATAAAATTTTGATATGTTTACTAACAAAAAAACTATACATACTGAGTCTGACAATATTACAAAAGTGCAAAGTTAAATTGCTGCAGTTGTTTTTAAACTTTTAGGAATAAAAAATAGCAGAGCACAGCCCAGGCTCTGCTCTTTTACTGTACATCATCATCACATGGGGCTCCACCAGTAACAACCACCATCACTCAACTCTGTTTGGTCCCTATTGTCATATACGGCCCAGAAGTCATATTTTAGAAACAGCTAACGGGGCTGAAAACAAAAATATAAAAAAGGTATGAAAACATACATAACATAATAATACAGTGTCTAGTTCTGATGTGTGTGTGTAGGTGTGTGTGTGTGTGTGTGTGTGTGTGTGTGTACCTCTTCAGTCATCTCTTTTGACTGCTCCTCCACCTGTTGGATGACCTCGTAGCGGGTGCAGCGATAATATCCCCCTGTTGATGAACTGTGCTTTTTCCACTCTTCCAGACAGATCCAACAGAAGTCGTACTTACACTGCAGAGACAGAATGAAATGGAAAGATTAGTTTCTGTTAACTCTGCTCTGGTCAGCCACATCAAAAACTGGGTAGCCAATTACTAATGCTTGTCCAGCTATACTGAGGGAATCTACATTTTATGACACCAAAAACAGGGGAACAAAAGTCACTGCGTACTTTTTATAATTGCCATCAAAAGAACAAGTCTCCATTCCATGGTATGTGAAATGACTGCAAAAATCATCCCTTTCTGCATACACCCACACACAATTGGTTTATGCTTATTTTCACCAAATGATGCTCACAGTAAATAGACCGACAAAACGTCACAGCTCTACTGATGTGGTCTAACTCCTTAACCCTTTAAGCTTCAGTGTACCGCCGGCGGTACACTTACTAATTTGCATAGGAATTTCAGGAATGTCCGACGGGTGCAAACGCGATTATACAAACACTATACACCGATGGAAAGCTTAGATTCTCATGAATCCGCCGGTATAAACCACTTTCAGATGCGATTACCACAGCGGGTGAGAAAAACACATTTGTCCGACAAAAACAAATATTCATCCATCCGTTCTCTATACACGGCTTCAAAGCACACAGCGCGACTCACATTTCCGGGTTTATTATTACACACAAAAAAAAAGATTCCACAAAAAACGGCCATAATCCAACCTTTTACATCAGATGACACAAGCCAGGAAACTATTTTGTCCAAAACATGTCCTGAAGTCGGTATAAAATCCCCGAATCGGTCGTTTTCAAGGAAATGCACCTCCCGATGCGCGTCCAATATTCCCCGTATTTTTCGTAATTTTTTTTATTTAAAAATAGAATATTAGCGATTTTTTGTACTGAAAACGGCTGGAATTGACTGAAGCTTAAAGGGTTAAATTACAAGTATGGACTTAACAGGATAGACAGAAACTTTACAGGAAGCCTTAGTCTTCCTTTGTACTGCTCAAAAATCGCAACAGAATTCTAATTAGCAGTGAGGCATATCTTTAAGTCCCTAAACCCACTACACTAATCTATTTACTTGTGTCTGTTTTCTCTCTATCAGATGATTCCTCACATCCGTTTTCTTCTATGTGCTCTGGTCTACAAGAGCACATCGGCAGCTGTTTGAACCTAGTGATGAATCCTCGGAGCCTGCTGCCACTAGAAGGCACTCAGGCTGCATTTGAGATCAGCAAGTCCCATTGGGTATTGCAGAACAAAACACTACAGCCACTCCAATCTGCAGCCTATTTGGATGTAAGTGATTTCTCTCACTATGTTATAAGTACTTCTGTGGGTGACAAGTTAGCCAAAGCAACAAAACCCTAAAGGCTGAGACCTCTGTTGTCCTGGAAACTAAATGCTTGTATGACACTTCAGAAAAACCAATACAAAATCAAAGAGGAGTGTGCCTGTGTGTGAGAGACAGAGAGAGAGACAAAAACACAGCATGCGTGGAGAGAGACTTAAGATACAACAAGTGTGAAGCTACACAAGAGGGAAGAAAATGGCAGTGAAAAAACAAAGGTTCCTTGGCAACACTGAATCTCATGTTTCCAAGCAACAGGGGCAAAGCCATTTCTTACCAGGTAATAACAGGTCAAGAGGCTGAGCCCTCTGTGGACTCCATTCCTCCCAAACTAATATCTATCTCTAGTCAGCCTCTCTAACCAGTGGAGACAGTGACAGGACTGTCACAGAGACAAAAAGATCCTGGCTGTATGACTGCACTGTGCTCCTTCCATGGTTTGCCCTCCAGCAGTAACTGAGACGCAGTCAGGCAATTTGACTTGATTTTCAGTTTCACTCTCTTCCTTCACCACAAAGCCTTTCTTTTATCTCAGTCACCCACCTATGTACTATCCTCACTCTCCCACCAAGACCGAAGCTACAGATTCACTACAAGACTTACTGGCTTTGTAGCTGTATGTAAAATGCCACCTATAAAATAATACTTTGTTAGGGTGTATAATTAGTGTGCATACACATATGAATATGTGTAATAAAGATTATACTACTCTAATAGCTTGATCTGACTGTACTCAATCTGCGGGACAGATTATAAAATTGTCACTGTGCGTAAACCCAACATTTTACTTTGAGTTTATAATCGTTTGGATAATCCAGAGTGAAACTGGTTCGTTGTAGTGTTTAAATGTATGTGTGCACTTAGCCGATTTGGCAATATGGACATTAAATTTTAACAATTATGCCGACAGCGTGTCTGAATAAACAGACTTAAATTTCCGCTAAACTGTTTGTTTACACTGAGGACTGTACATAACAAATGCTTGGTTGTCCTATAATTGCAGTATGACAGTCACGTAAATTATTCTTCACACACAAACGCCATTTCCCTCCCTCCCACAAACCAATAATTGAGAAACAAAAGCAGAACAACAAAAATGGCAACTGTGGTTCCTACAAACAATTTTGATTTACAACAACAGCTTTGCTCAAGCAGCTTCAGTAAATGGCGAAGGTGTCAAAACATCCCAATGTTATTCAAAACAGCGTCGGGCAAATGAGGTAATTACCCAAAATGCACCCTATTTATTTGTACGTGATGTCAAAAACTACCTTTGGCACTTTTAATGAAAGAATGGTGATGTTGTTCTACAGCTATTTACAATTTCACGTGGGGCTTTCCGGTCCTCGACAGATGATTCTATTTTTTTGAATTTAATCTAAACAGCAATATATGGTGTCCAATACGCACATGTAACATTTCTGAGTTGCTAAATCAGCCATTTTTCCCAATCACAAAGCAATCTGCAGGTAATTCTAGCAAAAACAGCAGAATTCCATACTGCATTAATAAGTCAGGTGTGTGAACCTCTGCCTAACTCACCTTAGCACACTGCATGTGATTGCAGCCCTCGTTTTTCTGTATTGGAGACTTGCAGTTGGCGCAAGGTTTGGAGTTAGTGAGCATCCATAGGCAGTTGGCTGCGTCCTCGTAAGCTTCGCTCACACCAGCCACTTCAGTGGAAGGAGGGAGAGGTAAAGAGAACAAATAAAGGTATAATGAGACAGAATGAGAATGGCGATTACCACAGCATCAAAACAGACCACTGTGCTGAGTGGGAAATTGTCCTGCCTGACTAATGTGTATTGCTTATATATTTTGCTAACATCTCCCAAGTTGCTCATGCACCCACACACACACAAACAGAATAATTGGCTATTATCAAAGCACCTCTGATGTGCTGTTTGAAATGCCAAGATAAAACAGAATCTGGGGAAATCGAAGGCAAAGATGGTTCCGAAACAAAATAATTGCTTTTATCTTTCCACTGTCACATCAACGAAGTGGCACTTTGGAGCGACTTGGGGTATCTTAAATCATCTGTTAGATTGCCCACAGTCCAATTACTGCATCTAAACATTGTGCAATTTCAGTGAGTGGGTTGTTCATTCTAATTAATAATTTATCATCAGCACGGTGGATTTTAATTGGCCTAGCACTAAACTGTTTGTAATTACTGTGGTTGAGTTCAGGGCAATTTAGCTCCTAATCAATCACTTGTCCGTTCCCCTAAAAATCTAGGCAAGTGAGGGGATTGGTTAATAAACTAAACTTCTTTGTTATATCAATTCACCACCAGTTCTACTGGTATGACCAAAACGATAGAAAAGATACAATTAAAAAATTTTGTAATTTTTTCTGAAACTTCACGGCAAGCCACATAAACATAAAAAAATAAGGAAGCTTTTGTCTGTACTTACATTCCTCAGGTTTCATTTCATTGACTTTCTGCAGCCACAACTTCCAGGTCTCGCAGTCACAGGGCTCATGGGCCTCACCTTGACACTCCCTGAAACAATACAGATGGAGAAAGAACTCCCACTTTGTCTCTTGATTACACATGTAATTAGATCAAATGATGAACACACCAATCACATTATTCTCACAGGAGATGCTGTCAAAACCGTCAACCACCATTAACTGGCCAAGTCTGCCTTTTAGTCAAATGCCTTTCTCATATCAAGGGAACGATAAAAGTGCAGCCTGTGCTAGATTTATCTCCATTTAACAGCTGATGTATCGGCTGAACTCTTGCGTGAACCCACCAGCCACTTCCAGGAAACACACAACAAAGCAAGATGCGCTGAGTAGAGGTTGAGTGCTTATTGGAGCTGATCTTCAGCATTTTTCCCAATTAGTAGTATCTGTATTTTTGTTTTAACCTATTCCCAAGAAAATAAATTAATTTAAAGTGCACTGCTTTGGCTGAGATGCAGCCACTGTCTCCTTTATTACTAATAATCAGTATGTTCCCTGAAAAAACACATCGGTCGACCTCTAGGGTTGAGGCATTATAATTATCACTTGGTATTAATCAGGATGTAATTGCATCACGGAGAGGGGGCACCAGGGGTATTCTGCAGGGCTCTGGGAGTATGAATAGAAAGGACATAAGGTTGTGGAGAATACATCATCTGGGCTCTATTGCCTCTGTACATTCGGCCAAGTTAGCACACACACACAGATAACATGAGTACACAGAAAACTGTTTGACATGAATCTTAGCTACTTAAAATATTTTCTAAACTAATCCACAGTTACACAGCACGTGAGAACTTTCAGAACTTTCAAGGACTTCAACTATATTAAAAAAATCAAAACATATTTCCATGTTATTTCAAGGAATGCATCTGCTCACAGAAATACAGCCACAAGGAATACACATTTCCAATGTTTTTCTGTGAGAAACAACAAATGTCTCTCATAATAGCAACCTATCTGATGTCAACACAACCTAACCAAAAATATTTGCTTGACAATATTTTGCTTTCTATAATCTCTAATATTGCTGTTACTTTTGGACAACTGCGAGTTTTGAAAAGCAAAAACAATCTTTCACACACATTTTTGACATTTTCATATATATGATCTAATATTAATTACTGACCAGCAGAAAAGGTGGCCCTTGCCACAGTCTACAGCAGGGGCCCGAAGGAGGGGGAAGCTTAGAGGATCTGAGGTGGAAGTTCCTGGGCCCTGGGTGTTCAGTCGTACTGCTCTTTCACACCCTGCCTCTGGACACCAACGGATTGCTGAATTGTTTTCCACAAATGCCTGTCAACAGAAGAAGCAAACAGGATTAAAATCAGTCAGCAATTCAACAACCTTTTGTTGAGCTGAGGGTGACTTAAGATTCAGATTTGCCACTTGGTGTTAGTTTACCTTTAATAGTTGCAAATGTGCCCCTGCAGGTGTTTTTAAAACTGAGAAATCACATTATGCTGTTAGATTAATCCCCTACACTGTGCACGCTGTCATTTCTGAGTCGAGGCTGTCAGTGAGCCAAATATATCAGGTCTTAACTGCTGAACTATTTTGTGAGTAATTCAGTCTGGCCCCTCAAATACAAAAAAAAAGCCTGAAAATGTCATCTGTGCAGCTGAAATGGAAAAGTGTTGTTTCTATGACAACTCAAACCAAGAGGCTGATCATTTATTTTTGGGTTGTACTTGTTAAGACTTTTCAACTAAGGAGCCACAGTTATTGGAAAAAAACAGATACTTGTATCTAAACCAAAATAAAGTGAAAGCCGTTCACTTCATTGGATGGATGGTTGCGGTGTTTGGGAATTTGTTGACAAAAATAAAAAGTTGTTTCCAAGTAATGGCAACTTTATTTGAAATTTATTCAATCTCTGCTTTAGCTTTTGGCCCTTTCTCTGTGTCAGTCAAGTGGCATCTATATTCAGTGAAATCTTTACTCTGCACTGAAATGTAACTGCTGCAGTCGTGTGCTTATCTCGCAGGTTGACAATATTATTTCAATATTCTGTGCAGAGCTCACAGTGCATATCTCTGTTTTTCATCTCTACCTTGATGTCAAACTGGAGGTAGCGCCTGTCCATCTCTCTGGAGACCACACTTTCTATGACTTCCACTGGCACTAGCTGGTAGCAGTCGAAGGCTGGGCAGAAAATGTTGTGGGCTTCTCCTTCTTGGATCTTTAGATTTAGAAACCTTCAAAAGCAGATTGCAGACAGCAATAAGGTATATCAGGAAAACCCTGACTGCAAAGAGATTAGGGACACCCCAAGTCAATCTGCAGAATCAACTGTCCAAAACCAAAACATGGCTTACCCTTCCCAGCATGCTCTGCAGAACTCATGGCCACAGGACACGTCGACAGGTTCCTCAAAGACCGAGATGGAAGACATGCAGATACCACACTGTGAAGGAAAATGGAGACAGAATATTAACAAACAAGATGCATTTTGTCTTAAGACCACAGGCATATTGTTTCAAGTCATTTTTACATAAATAAACCCCAACTCAAACACTAAACAGACTGGAACATGCATTGTTTAGGTTTGTTATAGTAATCCTTGAAGTGTATGCAGCCTTTGAAAAAAAATCTGAGAATGCGCTCAGAGAGGCATCTTCTCAAAATGTTGTTATGGGTAGTTTGATTTTAATTCATGTCATGGATAGAAAAGTTAGTTCTGATGAGCTGATATGAGTGTGTAATCACATAGAATATCTAGGTTTGTGAAAAACCATTATGCCCAGAATATGTACGCTCTCTTTAGTTTGTGGCTTTCTGAGTGTTTTGATCATCAGATGCATTTTGTCACGCCCACAGAAACTTGATCCACAAACAAACACGGGTAAACACATACACTCAAACACGCAGGCCTTGTTACAGCGAGAGTCTTACCCTCACAAAAGACATAAAGAAGGCAGTGTACTTCAACAATGTGAGTATTGATTTGTGAAAGAGCAGAATGTGATATAATCAACTGTAACCTTTAAACGGGCCCTTGAGTGCACTCGGTCGATTGGCACAGTGCAGTTGAAGGCATGCCTTTTTAGAGCCATGACAGAAGATACTGTCAGACAAAGACAACCTATAATTTCTCATAAGATAATAGATAAATGTGTTAGCTTCAGCGATGGTCTATCAACAGTTTGCTAGAAATAAGGATTGAAACATCCACCAGTGGATAGATCATTCATCCAAAAATGTTTGTTTTCTAATAATAATAATAACTTTTTAGAAACTGAGAAAACTATCAAATTATCTTTACAGGGATCAGTGTCATTTCAAAAGCATAAAAGAAGCTTTGTCATATAATAAAAGGCTCGATTAATTATTACTGCATATAAATTCTCAAATACATACAGGAAATGACAGGTACATACAATATTTATGCTGAAGTTATAACTTGAGTGTGCAATAAAATCTGCAGTATTCATTACAAACAGTGTCATCTAAGTTGTGCCCCATTTCGCAAGTTATTACATGTAAAGTGAAAAAACGTAAATATTACATCCTTAGACCGCGCACTTGATGCATCACTGGTAATCTTCTATAGTGAGTACTTAAACAAAATGAATTTCCAATAGGCATGAAACTAGACAAAGCTATTATCTAAGTAAACACTGATATAGTGCAGAGCATATCGTATTATCAGCTGTAATTTCCATCTTGCCAATTGTTCACACAGAGACTGCAGAGGAAATTGTAAA
Source organism: Acanthochromis polyacanthus (assembly GCF_021347895.1). Lineage (NCBI taxonomy): Eukaryota > Metazoa > Chordata > Actinopteri > Pomacentridae > Acanthochromis > Acanthochromis polyacanthus. The sequence continues at coordinate 14,419,406 of NC_067124.1, forward strand.
GCACGTTTTATTACTGGGAAATCCCAGAAAAGTTAGGATAATGAGCGAGCAATTAAATAGGGGGTGTGCCGGCCCTCTCACAGCACAGGAGGCTGATAAATGTCTGTTCAGGTTCAATAACGTTTTTACAGCACACTTTCATGTCTATGACTTATGGCAGATGTAGCTGTTGAAATCAAATAAAACATTTGTCATTTCTGATGAGAAAAAGAAAGCTAAAGTGACATTTGGCTAAGTAATGTTTATAAACATATCCTTATCCAGTTCAGTTCTATAAAAATATTTAATTGATTGCCAGTTCCATCATGTTTGATAAAAAAAGCAGACAGTTGCAATGGAAAGTACTTTCTACCTATGTTTATTGTCCCAATCATCAGTCTATGGAGAGCTGAATTTGCGTACTAAGGTTTTTTTTAATAATACAACATTCTCCTCCGTTCATACATGCCTAGACCACAATTAAAATACTACTGCTGCTCTTAGCAGTAGAGGTTGTCCTGCTAGAGTTTATGTTTTCAGGGCAGACCACTGTCATGAATACTAATGACTGCTGGGAAATAATGAAACATTACGCAGAAAGACAGGTGTGACAGTGAAAATTTAAAGAATTCAGCAGAAACACTTTAGGGAATTTGTGGCACTTTAGGGGCTTCGGTTAAATAAACATTGGCATGTAGTTTTTATGGGCACACTGTCTGTTACTATTACTATTTGCCAGTTCATGGTTCCAGCTGTTCCTTGCTACTGCAGCAGCTCCTTGGACATGTGGCTGGGTCTACCTGTGATTTCATTCCATTTGGTTAAATTTCACCTACCATTTCCATTCACATCTTCTTAAACTTTTTAATATTAAAATATAGAAAAGAAAATGACAGTTTGTCAAACTTGGGGCAAAGAGGCACAGATTACCTGTATCCATAAAGAAATAATAGTAATAATAACAAAAAACGACTAATTTAGTTTCCATGGGGGCGCCACAGGGGACAGTGCTCTCTCCCTTTCTCTTCACCCTGTACACATCGGACTTCCACTACAACTCTGGGAGCTGTCACCTTCAGAAATTCTCGGATGATACAGCCATTGTTGGGTGTGTGTCTAATGGGGATGAGCTGGAGTACAGGACAGTGATCTCTGACGTTGTCGACTGGTGTGAGCGGAACCATCTGCAGCTCAACGCCAGTAAGACGAAAGAGATGACCATCCACTTCCGTAGGAGGAGGGCACCTCAGCCTGCACCGGTGAGCATCCAGGGTATGGACATTGAGATAGTGGACTCATACAAATACCTGGGTGTTCACCTCAACAACAAACTGGACTGGTCACAGAACACAGAGGTCCTGTACAAGAAGGGCCAAAGTTGTCTCCACCTGCTGAGGAGACTGAGGTCCTTTGGAGTGTGCAGGACTGTACTCTGGACATTCTATGATTCTGTGGTAGCGTCTGCTGTTTTCTATGCAGTGGTCTGTTGGGGAACAGGGAGCACTGGGAGAGACAGAAAAAGACTGAACAGACTGGTGAGGAGGGCCGGTTCTGTGCTGGGCTGTTACCTGGACTCCATAGAGGAGGTGGGTGAGAGGAGGATGTTGGCAAAGCTCACATCCATCAGGGACAACCCCTCCCACCCACTGCATGACACTGTGGAGTCTCAAAGTAGCAATTTCAGCAGTAGACTGAGACACTTAACCAACAATACGGAACGCTATCGCAAGTCATTCATTCCATCTGCCATTAGACTTCATAACACCAGCATCACTGGCTGATGTTTACACAAAAATAGACTGCTTCACACAATCCCCTACCACATAATCTGCATAGTTTTCTCTCGTACTTCACATCATTCCATAAGCCACCTTTCCCATCCTACACTCCTGGACATATGTGATTGTGATTATGATTATCATTATATTGTTGTTGTTTACTGTTGCTATTGTTGCTCTACTGTATGATGTATGCTGCTGTAACATGGGAAATTTCCCCAGAAACGGGGAGTAATAAAGGATTATCTTATCTTATCCTGACAGGGAGCTTGAGACATCTCTCACCAGAGAAGACTCATCATCATCGGCAGGCATGAGGCTGATTTGGTCTGGTGAGGTGATGGAGGATCGGGTGGTGCGTGGCGTCCGGGGCGAGGGCAAAGTGTCCCATGCATTACAGCCACTTGGAGGTGGGTTGGGCATCTGTACCCCTGAGCGTTGGCAGCACTCCTCCGCATCGGTCATCCAGGCCTCTAAGAGCTTCTCTCTGTCCCAATCTGAAGCAAAAAAAAAGTTTAGTTTTTTTTCTTGGCACAGAAAAACTGAACAGAGAAGCAAAATCGCAATAAATGAGGAACCTGATGCTTTGTTTTGAGCACAAGATTAAGGAACAAGTAAAGTGTTAAAGCCAAGAAATAAAAGTACAAGGAGATTGCAACTTAAACAGAAGTGTACGGTGTAGTAGAAGGTCAGTGCTTAATTTTTTAAAAAGGTAGAAAAACAATGTAGAACATAAAGGTTGAACGCCCTGTTGAGCAGAGCAATGTTTTGTGTTTTGTGTAAAACCACAACTCAGACCTTTTCAAGCCATGTGATAAGACAACAGGCCAGGCTCAGTTACACAAGCCTTTCAGGAATAGCAGCTCTGATCTGTACTCACAGGGCTAAGACCAAAATATTTTGTAAGGATTCTGTGATAAAATTTAAGAATGTTTGATGTATAACAGCCCTGGACAAACTACAAACATATGGTAGAATTCCCATTTAGCCTGTTAAAATGAGATAGATTCTTAACTAAACTCTTATTTCATCCACGAAGGAATGTATAAAAGAAAAATGTTTTTTTCTCCAGTCTACCCCGTCTTATTTTTTTTCGATAATGAATCCAGCAAAGTCCACACGAATCCCACTACAGTGGCAACATCACCATAGAAGCCTTTCAAGCAGCCAACGACAAAGACCTGCTGCCATCTGGTTTTCTGTTTCAGAATAGCTGTTCAATCTCACATTAGCACAATAACAGGTTTGAGGGCCTTTCAGTATAAATATTGAATGACTTGTGGACTGTGCCTGAGTCCAAATACTCTCCCCTCCTAAAATAAGGAACATGACCCGGTCAACTGTGTAATTAGGCCATTATCAGCCTCAAGACACGTTTCACCACCAATCAAATGCCTTAGACTCTAAATGGCCTCGTTTAGATAATGAATGTCACAACAATTTCCCCCCATCTCCATTCAATTAAAACTAATCAATGACTATGACCCTATCTGCATGCCTTTGGCCGTTAAAAAGAGTCTGAAATTAAAGTCGTCACATTTAGCTAAATATCAAAAATTAGCTGGGAAACACACATTTTCAGAAGTACAGTAAGATTGACAAGCAGGCAGTTCAGCAGACAAGCTACAAGAAAAATGATAAGAAAACTGTACAGAGCCTACTGTGGAAATGTAAAAGCTACAAAGTGCACAAGTTCCTGAAAAGTTTTCACAAGAAATAAATGATATGCAAGTCCAATCTCAGAGAGAAATATCCTGAAATATTCCATTCCTTTTAGACAGGCAGGAGGCATTCCCATGATAGAGGTGAATAAATATAGCACCATTCTGGGGTCAATCTCTCCCTTCTAAGCTCCCAAAGTATGTCTCATATGTAGCACACACAGCTCAGCAGCCACTAAGCCCACTTAATTAGAGAATGGCTGTGGAAGTCTTCTGCAAAAATTTAAGCCAAGTTAAATTAACTTAATTTCTTTTTCTAAGTTTTTAATACACCTCATCTTATTGCTGGTTAAGAGAACCTAGTTTGAGAATTGGTACCTTAAGGCTGCAAATCAAATCAAAACTGTTTTACACTTATTCAGTTCATGGCGTCAGTGAAGTACTTCAGAGAAATTCAGACAAATAAGAAAGAAATTAAATTTTGACACACACTGCTTGGCTAACTGACTTAAAAACTCAGTGTCCGTATGTCATTACTTGAATGTGACTAGTTGAAAGTAAGCTTCCTAGTTTTTAATTTGGAATTATAGCCAATAATGTATGCTTTTTGCAATGATGTACAATGTCGCTCAGTTAAGTAGCATCCCTCTGCACACTATTGTTTCTAGTAAGAACATAATAGAAGACAACAAAGTCTAGAAATAAACAGAAGTGCTAATGTGGAGGATGCAATTCTTTTCCCCAGTAAAGATTATACATAAAAAAGCATAGCTCAGATTGATTTTCTGGAAGGTAGGATGTGTGCTGTGGGCAATTTATTTACAATAAGTCAAGAGCCAAGTGTGTGAGTAATCTAATTGTGGATATACCAGTGTTTCTTCTGACATATGGGAAAAGCTTACTATAAGAGCATTTAGAGCATGTGATAGATAGTCTCCACTGAGGGCATCCATCCATCCATCCATCCTCTATACACCGCTTTATCTGCTTTATCATTAGGGTCGCGGGGGGTGCTGGAGCCTATCCCAGCTGACTTGGGCGAAGGCAGGGGACACCCAGGACAGGTCGCCAGTTTGTCACAGGGCTACATATACAGACGAACAATCACTCTCGCATTCACACCTACGGGCAATTTAGAGTAACCAATTAACCTCAGCATATTTTTGGACTGTGGGAGGAAGCCAGAGTACCCGGAGAAAACCCACGCATGCACAGGGAAAACATGCAAATTCCATGCAGAAAGATCCCAGGCCCACCCCGGGATTTGAACTTGCTGCAAGGCGAAAGTGCTAACCACTACTCCACTGAGCAACCCCCATTGAGGGCAGTAAAAGTGAAAATCTTTGAACGTCTTGCATGGTGTTTACATAAGATAAATCTCTAATCCAACTCTCAATAAAACACCCATTTAAAAATAGTTTCTCTTGGCCAGACTTGAACCTGAGATGCTGCAGATTTAGTTGTGAAAAAATAAATACATTCAGTGGAAATAGATTTCCAACACACTGCAAATTATTAGATGTAATAAAGTCAAACAAATGGCACATAAAACTGACATTTTATAGCCATTTTCATGATTTAAACTGTTTTTCACATCAATCTTGCTGTCAAATCTAAAACATTTAACATCAGCGGTTCCAGATAAAATAGATAAGAATCTTCCTGAGGCGTGACTAGGGCTGAGTACCGAACTTTGGTTCTTTAATGGCACCGACCGAAATGTTTCGGTAATAATGAGTATCGAAATAAGCCTCGTCTTTCGATTCCATGTTCCGGTACTTATCACGTGATTATGATAAAGCAAACCTGTGATTGGCTTTAACATCACACGTGATTGCGGCAAGCCGGAAAAAAACATGCTGTGGCGCGCCCTGCCCATTCATAGACAGGTTTCACGTTAGGTACACTGACTTTACTGCAGTTGTGTAGCGTGTCGTCGAAGTGGGAAAAGATGCCTCTGAGGTCTAAAACGTGGCTCTACTTTTGTAAAATGGACGCCAATAGTGCACGGTGCAGTATATGCCAAAGCGGGTGGTAAACTCCATCTAAGGCTGAATACCGGCACGAGACCGATAGTCGACAAGTACCTTAAGGGAAAGTTGAAAAGAACTTTGTAGAGAGAGTTCAAGAGGGCGTGAAACCGTTAAGAGGTAAACGGGTGGGGTCCGCGCAGTCCGCCCGTGGGATTCAACTCGGCGGGCCAGGGGCGGCCGCCCGGTGCGGGAGGATCCCCTCGCGGGACCTCTCCCCGGGCGCGGGCCGTCCCCCGCCGGGAGCATTTCCTCCGCGGCGATGCACCGCGACCGGCTCCGGGTCGGCCAGGAAGGGTCCGGGGGCGAAGGTGGCTCAGTATGTACTGAACTGTACATTGCTTGCAAATGTTCTTTTGCACTGGAAATCACTGGAAAATTAAACTCAAGATGTGAAAAGTAATGTGTAATGCAATTTTCATTCTGTTAGAGTATATATTGTAAAACTGGTATCGAAAAAAGTATCGTTTAGGAACCGGTATTGATGTGAAGGTATCAGTATTGGTACCGGTATCGAAACTTTTAGATCGATTCCTAGGCGTGACAGACGGAACCTGTCTTATTTAGGCCTCTGACATCTTGGGTTTGGTGTAATTGAAGTGTGTGTTGTCATCATGCCTTGATCTAAACAGCCTTCTAAAGCCTGTAGATGTCAGTAAGAGTGGCAAAGGATTTAAAAAGGTTTCCAAATTATTTTAAAATAAATAATTTTACTTGAACAAAACTTTTCCAGAAGTTGCAGAGACACTGCCCCAACAAATTCAGCAGTTCATTTGAAGCTTCAACAACTTTAAAATGACATCACACGATCACTTTAAGTCTCAAAGCGCAAGAAACATAGTAGATTGCACAAATTTGTCCTGCATTGAAGGCAGGCCAAGGAAAAGCCTTTGTTGGCCAATAAAAGCAATAGGAAATGAATACAGTTTGCCAATAAACATATAAGGAAAGAGCAGGCTTTTTGGGAAACTGTGGTCTGGACAGATGAATCAAAGATAGTTCCTCGGTTATCGTAACAGTCATCTGAGCAAATACAGTTTTTTCAGAAGAACCTCAAACCAGCTGTGAAGCATGTTGGTGGAAATGTTAAGGTTTGAGGTTACTTTACAGCCTGGCCAGTTTCAAGTTACTGATTCAACTACAGATTCTGCAACATATCAAAGAAAGCCTGAAGATAATGTGATAATCTATGCAAAAGTTGAATTTAAACTGGAAGCAGATCTTTCCACCAGATAAGGATCTGAAGCACTTGAGCCAAACCACTGAGGAGTGGCTCAAAAGGAAGAAATGAAATGGCCTAATAGTCAAAGCTTAGATTTAAATCTCACTGATATATTGGAAGGGGACTGGAAAGAGAAAATACAAGACAACCCTCAAATACAGCGCCTTGTGAAAGTATTCGGCCCCCTTGAACTTTTCAACATTTTGCCACATTTCAGGCTTCAAACATAAAGATATAAAATTTTAATTTTTTGTCAAGAATCAACAACAATTGGGACACAATCGTGAAGTGGAATGAAATTTATTGGATATTTTATACTTTTTTAACAAATAAAAAACTGAAAAGTGGGGTGTGCAATATTATTCGGCCCCTTTACTTTCAGTGCAGCAAACTCACTCCAGAAGTTCAGTGAGGATCTCTGAATGATCCAGTGTTGTCCTAAATAACTGATGATGATAAATAGAATCCACCTGTGTGTAATCAAGTCTCCGTATAAATGCACCTGCTCTGTGATAGTCTCAGGGTTCTGTTTAAAGTGCAGAGAGCATCATGAAGACCAAGAAACACACCAGCCAGGTCCCAGATACTGTTGTGGAGAAGTTTAAAGCCGGATTTGGATACAAAAAGATTTCCCAAGCTTTAAACATCTCAAGGAGCACTGTGCAAGCAATCATATTGAAATGGAAGGAGTATCAGACCACTGCAAATCTACCAAGACCCGGCCGTCCCTCTAAACTTTCACCTGCAACAAGGAGAAGACTGATCAGAGATGCAGCCAAGAGGCCCATGATCACTCTGGATGAACTGCAGAGATCTACAGCTGAGGTGGGAGAGTCTGTCCATAGGACAACAATCAGTCGTACACTGCACAAATCTGGCCTTTTTGGAAGAGTGGCAAGAAGAAAGCCATTTCTCAAAGATATCCATAAAAAGTCTCGTTTAAAGTTTGCCACAAGCCACCTGGGAGACACACCAAACATGTGGAAGAAGGTGCTCTGGTCAGATGAAACCAAAATGGAACTTTTTGGCCACAATGCAAAACGATATGTTTGGCGTAAAAGCAACACAGCTCATCACCCTGAACACACCATCCCCACTGTCAAACATGGTGGTGGCAGCCTCATGGTTTGGGCCTGCTTTTCTTCAGCAGGGACAGGGAAGGTGGTTAAAATTGATGGGAAGATGAATGGAGCCAAATACAGGACCATTCTGGAAGAAAACCTGTTGGAGTCTGCAAAAGACCTGAGACTGGGACGGAGATTTATCTTCCAACAGGACAATGATCCAAAACATAAAGCCAAATCTACAATGGAATGGTTCACAAATAAACGTATCCAGGTGTTAGAATGGCCAAGTCAACGTCCAGACCTGAATCCAATCGAGAATCTGTGGGCAGAGCTGAAGACTGCTGTTCACAAACGCTCTCCATCCAACCTCACTGAGCTCAAGCTGTTTTGCAAGGAAGAATGGGCAAGAATTTCAGTCTCTCGATGTGCAAAACTGATAGACATACCCCAAGCGACTTGCAGCTGTAATTGCAGCAAAAGGTGGCGCTACAAAGTATTAACGCAAGGGGGCCGAATAATATTGCACGCCCCACTTTTCAGGTTTTTATTTGTTAAAAAAGTATAAAATGTCCAATAAATTTTGTTCCACTTCACGATTGTGTCCCACTTGTTGTTGATTCTTGACAAAAAATTACAATTTTATATCTTTATGTTTGAAGCCTGAAATGTGGCGAAAGGTTGAAAAGTTTAAGGGGGCCGAATACTTTCACAAGGCACTGTATCTTGCAAGTGAAGGAATTTTCCAAACTAAACCACCTAAAGCAGGTATGTCCAAGTCAATTATTTCATAGTAGCTTTGAAAACATTTTCAACTTTTTCTGCCTAGTAGAAAGAGATTTAAACAAAAATAGATGTGTCGTGTCTGCCTTATTGTTCCAACTAGTCCAGGCATTCCAATGTTTTATGTCAGCAATGCAAACAGGCCACGATTCAGATCTTACACATACACAGCTGTCTTTTCTTGATTGTGTAGGAAGTATGCATGTGAATATATTAACGTGATCAAAATCATCACTGAAATACATGCCAAAGGATTTTCTGCAGGAGGAGCCGGATGCAGTCCAACTGCTGGTTAAGTACATCACCATTATCTACATGCACTTTTCATAGAGAGTTAAATATGTGCTTATCTAAATAAGTCAAATGATGTAATTACTTCTTCATATGGTATTTGTTTATATCACCCCCCTAACAGGACATTCCCAGTGTTAAGTATTTAAAGGACAAGCACACACTCAGATATGACAGATATCTGTGTCACTGTGTGTGTTTAATGGTACCATGGGCACGTAGCAGTGCTTCAGCAGTGAAAAGTGGGGCCTGCAGCATGTCGGCTGTCTCCACTATCAGCATGTCCTTCAGCCTTCGTAGATCCTGAGGCCGCAGACCTTCATACAACTGGGGAAGAAAGCAGGATAATGACAAAAGGAGAATCAGAAAAAAGGGAGGAATAAATGAAGGTAACAACAATAAAAAGGAACAAACAGATATTTTGTAAGGAGTGCAACTATTTCAGTTGCAGAGTTTATAGGTCTGTAGTTTCGTTTTGAAACCAGTCACTAATTGACGGCACTCCGGTGTTTAAAATCATGCTGGAGTCATTCCCACTCTTCACTCGTACATGCTTTCATTGGACACAAACACGCACAGTCACACACACACAAATTAGTCACACAGTCACACACAACAGTCTGGCATGAGGCATGTGACTCCTATCATCATTAGTCCATGAGATCACTGGGTCTGTCGTGCGTCAGCAATCATCTATTTTTGATGTGCTTGTAGGACTTACTTTCTCTTCTCCCCTTTGTCCCATCTTTCTGTCTACTCCCACCCTCATTTATTCCCTTCCCCCTCTTTCTCTGATTGCACCCCCTTTCAGCCCTCTACATTTTCTTTACTTTTCTCTGCCAACTTGCCCTATTGTGGGATTCATCAAGTCAAAGTTACTCTCCAAGAAAATATTACTTGAAGAGTTTTTAATTGTAGGTCTTCATCAATACCAATATTACACCACTGACAAAGTGAGTGGTTTAATACATGCCCTGGGTGGGTTTGGCTCGGTTAGGGTGTCGAGGGTAGCTTACTCAAAGGAGATGTATCTGAAACAGCAATATCAATGACAAAAACTGCTTTGTTAGATTTTTCAGAAGTACAGTGGGGACTCCACCAAAGTTTGTTAATATTGGAAGTGACAACAGCTGAGGGTGACACGCTCAAAGCTGTATACCCACTGCCTCTTGGTATGTTTTTCTGTACCTCTCTTCGATCGAGGGCTGCGTACTCTGCCTCTATACCCTCCGCCTCGGGGGCAAGAGAGAAGACCATCTGCGACTCCAGGCGCAGGGCCAACTCCTTGTGGTGCTGCTTCTCTGCACAGTCACATGGAGTCTCGCGGTTTTCATTCTCCGCAAACAGGTCCGCTTCTCTCTGCACCAGCAACTGAGCGAGTGGAAACAAGAGGAAAGTTTGGCTTTGAATAATGGCACACATGCTGCATTCAAGAACGTATACTGAAGCTCATGGTTGGAAACAGCATATTTACAAAAACAGTAGAATATTATTTATTTTCTAATAATAGTTGAAGGAAAAGCCAATCGTAGCAGAAATGAGAACATTTTTTATATAGGTTACTGCAAAGATTTAATTTCAAAAAACCCATAAATGTACTTGGTCTTTCTGAGAAAAATATTGCGACGATTTTGCCACTTTAAAAAAATTATTCTCTCAGGTTGATTATGTGGTTACTTGTGCAATTTCTTTTTAACTTTCTTTTCCAGAATTCAGTGTAAAGGTTCTCTCTATCTGTCACAGCCTACCTGTCTGCATCAAATTTGACATTTTGTTTAGCTACACTGTAAATTGTATTTTGTTATATATACCACTGCATGGCTTTCACAGGATACTGGAAAGAAAACAAAGTACTACTTAACAGGATAAATCTACATAGTTGAGAAGCATTTAAATAAATGACAAAGCACACTGTAATTTCATTATCCACAATTGGTTATGCAGCCATAGTTGAACCCATGGGATAATTTTGGTTGTTCATATTGTACACACTTGTCCTCCATCAGGGAGATTACACAGCTAGGTGGCTGTTTGTCTTTTGTTTAGCACCAATCAGATTTTGACATTCTTCATTTTGTTGTATTATGTGCAACAAAAGCCTTTGTATTCTATTCTATTCACAAAATACATTTTAATTCTAAACTCCGGTCTTTACAAAGGCAGATACTTAGAGTCAAATTTTATCTCTCTGACTTGTGATGCATCCTGCCACAGGGATTAATAAAGGTGTGGAGTGTTGCACAGCATCTTCCCAAAACTCACCAGGGAGGGCTTTGATATAATCAATGAGCGCATGCAAATTATTGTTCCTTTCCCTGCATTGTGTCTAGATCTAACACAAGCCCACACACCAGGAACTATTCTACAAATATTCATAGTACAAAAGAGCAGGTGCTGAATAATTTGTGTTAACATCAGGGTTACTCTGGCCTCTTTTATCTTCCTTCTGCTCAAATTGCTCTCTGTCTTAGTGAGGCTTGTCAGTTCACATCCATTGAGGCTTTGATCTATACCTAAGGAAGCCACGTGTAAGAATATTTTATATTAGCCCAGAATTTGGCGATCTCACCTCAACACACGTTTTCATGCCTGAGGCAGAAGCATAATGCAGGCAGGTGTTTTTCTTATTGTCAGTGGCATTGATGTCAGCACTCTCATACTCTCCATGGTCCAGCTTCGCTCCGGTCCACGCGAGGACGATTTGCAGACACTCCGCCCGACGCTGTTCATCTTCATATGGCCGTGAGATGCGAGGTTGCAGCGCCCCCTCTGAGGTCAGGATCTGAGGCCCCATGCAGAGAAGGTGCAGAGACGTCTCGTTGTGCACATTACGCTTGTTAGGATTGCCATCTTTGCTGTGGATAAAAGACCTAAAAGACACAAAAGGCATGACTGAAGGAATGATTTAATGTTCGCTCTGTGCGATCAAGCCAGCATCCTGCAGTGAAGTGCTAATTTTGGTGTGAGTTAACAAAGTAACTCAGTAGGGTTTTAAATTTTTGCACCCACACTGTTGGTTTTTTCCTTCTCACTTTGTAAATCTATTTAAGGATGCATTGTGTGTTATTTTGTACAAAGTAGAAAAATAACATGAAAATCCTTGTACCATGTGATAAAGCAAAAAAGAGCGGAAATATATAAGAATTATGAACCTATATTACTCTGAACTGGCATAAATTTTCATGTAACTCGATATTGTGGACCATTTATTATAAATCACAAAAGAGATAATTTCCAAGTGCAAATTGCAACTACATGGAATCACTTTCCAAACTAATAGAATTTCAGTGTTTTATACATAAATTATAATAACCAGAATTCTATCTTTCCAACCAGTTACATATTTTATTTGCACTGGACTTGACCTGTTACCATTTTACAACCCCTAAGCATGTCTGGTCAGGTAAGAATGTGAAATTGTGCAAGTATCATAGTATGGAGAAAGCATAGGGCCTGAGTGGAATACAAGCATGCAAGGTTGTTAGCTTGTAAGATGGGAAACTGTTGGAACCCAATTCTATTCTGACCCAGCATGTTGCATTCCTGAGAGCGGCTAACAGATGGCTTTGTGGAAGACAGATGGGACAGAAACATATAGATACAAAACATGAAAAATTTTCTCTTTCGATACAGCAAAACTGTAAAAGACGGAACGAGCTGAACAGCAACAGGATGCTAAAAAATTAAACAAGTGTTCAAAAGACACTTGACATAAATCTAAAGCTCTAAAGATCTATCAATCAACAATTTTATCTTCAATGACAGTTGCCAATCCAAGAGTACGAGTCTGAATGTGTACATTATGTATGTTTGCTTGTTTGATTTTGTCTCAGTCATGTCCTGACCTGAGTAGGCGTGTCATGGCGTGCCGGGCAGCATAGTGCAGAGGAGTGTTGTGCTGGTAGGACTCTCCATATGTAGAGTTGGGATCTAGAGCCTCCTTGAACTGCGGGTTGCTCTCGTAGAGTTGGCAGGCCAGCACCTCATCTCCATTGATGAGCGCCTTACGGAACTTGGTTGCTGTGTTCCCCATTTCTTCTCCTTCTGCGCGTTCAAGCTCTGACTGACACAGCAGCCTCTTAAGTCGTCTTCAACCTGTTCAAGTCCAATAAGCCAGCATAATGCATGTCCTAAACAGAAGCAAAAAACAAGAGTTAAATTCCTTTGAGCCTGGCTCTGTCCAACAAGGCCTTGCTAGCTAGGAGTAATCACTGAGCTTGTCAGTCAATAAAAACCTCAGGATTCTCCTAGTCAGCCAAAAATACTTTCACCACTGTTTCAAGAGATGCAGCCCTGCCTCTTTGAGTATTAATGACTTCCACTCCCTTTGATTTGCAAGGACAACAATTCCATCTTCAAGGTTGCTCAGGCTGCTCTGCCACAAGCGCCTGTTTCAGCATCACCACTGCCCTGTAAACCACCTCCCAGCATTTCTCTTTTTATTTTTTGTTTTGAATAACTAAACATAGTGAGAACAAAGCTCACACAGAGAGAAGGACAAGACTTCCTCTGGCATCACCAGGAGCTTCCGCTGCTTTGTGCCAACGCTGCCCATCCCACTGAGGCCAGGACTCATTATGAAGCAAGATATCCTCCGTTGAAGAATAACATGCAGCGAGTCAGCATTCTGCTTCCACCAGAGCACCATATGGTCATGACTGTTAGGGCAAGGTGATGTTTTTATGTATTTTTGGTGAGCTGCAGTACAAATCTACAGAACACAGCATCATCCCCTTTGGTACAATATGTATTCTACTTCATGATAATAAGCCTTCCCAGAATGCTTTGTGCACAGTATTGGATTACTGTAGACAAGTTATGTGCAAAATAGAAGCAAAGAATGCTCCCTGAAAACCTCCAAGGTGTACACAGCAAATAAACAACTCAGCATAGCTTAGAGAATGTGACAAAGCATGGTAAGTGTTTTTTTATATTCCATTTGCAGTACAATTTACAAATTTCCACAGTTTAGACAAAAAGAGTCAAAACTGTGGATTGCTCTGACACACTGGTCTTATCAGGTAATCTTTACGGAAGATGAGAAAGGACAAGGAGGGAATTCCATGTAATTTTAATAACCTTTGGTAATTTTCCAGGAAAATGTATTACTCAGTGTGACTCAAGGAATTTCCAAAGCTTTGAGGCGCTTACCTACCTATCATATACAGGAGAAGATAGTGATCTAAACATAATTTCACACTGTCTTGTTTTCCTTAGAATGACTGATGGAATGGAGAGACAGAGCAACAGTAAGGCAGGACTTTTCACTCTCTCTAATACATCAGTTATTATTAATGATCTGTCCTCTATCCAGTCCTTAACTATATTGACAGTTTTAAGATAAGACGTCCTATCCTTCCCCATACATTTTCTGATATGGCACTTAAAAAATAAATAATGCATCGTGTAAACAGTGCAGCCAGTGACCCAAGTTAAACTTGTCTTGCATCAAAAAATGTGTGTCAAGCTTGTGCCATGTGAGGGCAGAAACAACAATCACCACACACAATCAGAGGGCAACACAAACAATGTCCCACCTTGGTGAGTACTTGTAAACATCCGATCCTTGAACAGTTATATAACCCCACAGATGGTGGTATTCTCCAAATGTATAACTAATTAACCTGACTGACAATAGTTAACGACACTCCCCCATAACAGTGCCAACCAACCAGATCTAACTATAGCTAGATAATAGTACGAGCTAGCCATAACAATGGAAAATAAAATGAGAGTTTGTGTGCGTAGCTGCCACTTGTCACTAAACTCCTTCATGCAGGCCTTTCCCCACGTCGTGTGGTGTTTACCATTTTCGCTAGCCTGTTATGCTGTTAATGAGCAGACCTCGATAACGCTTTCTTATAATTCAGGTTAATAAAAAAAAGATTAAAAAACATTCTCTAGTCACTAACCTTAGACAATGTTTGCTGCAAACCATTCCGTCTGCTGACAGTGGTCAGTGTTAATCACAGAGCACAGTGTTGCTTGCTTGCTAGCTATATGTTATTCAAAAACAAAAAAAAAACATCATGACGCTAGCATCTGCGTTGAAGAACGTCAGCGCTACGCTAGCGGCGGAGCTAGCAAGCTAACAGCCGTTGCTAGCCAACTTACCGCTAGCTAGCATAGTTGGTAAACTCAGTAAACAGTGAGGAACAAGTATTCAGACTTACACAGACGGGATTTCTCACTGCTGTAGACCTGGACGTGCCAATTGACTTCCGGTCACAAGAGCAAAAAACAGCCGCTTTTCTCGTTAACTGAGGCAATCCTTATCTATAAATAATGTGCTCGGAGAGGGGGATGTTGCCCCTTCAACAGTCCGTTCGGTCTGCTGGCTGCTCCTCGGGTTGCCAGGTTTCAGTACAACCCCCAAAGCAGGCGGAGAAGGATATTGCTCTTTTTCCCCCAAAGCCTAAACGATGGCTTTTGATTAAACACACTGTTAGATCATAAACTAACACCGACATTAACGTACTTCTGCGGTATGTGGGACTTGAACATATTTTGTTTTCCTTGGAAACTTACTGTATTTTGGCCTTGGTGTTTATCCCAAAGGCAGAGCATCACAGCTGTGCACTGTTTGTCATGTTTTATGGAAACATAAGACATATTAAGCAAAAAATAAATAATATTCTTATTTTAAATAAACGGCTTCTCCATTTTCAGCTCTAGTCTTTTATGAACCCATCAGTTAAAATAGACTTAATTCACTGTTTTGTCGGATGCATTAAATTTCCATCCCAACTCAACAGGCTTTTGTAGTGATTGATTTAACTACCAGTGCAATAACAAAAAAGACCACTAGAGTGAGACAGAGTCCACAGAAAAGAAACATGCATGATGTTCTTAACTGGAGTCTAACAATCCACATGTACAGAAATATTATAGACAACCATTTCAAGGAATTGCAGTCTTTGACCTGTAAAACACATTAAATGCACACATTAGCCCATGATATGTAAAGTAGTGTGCATTTAAACAGGGTAAAGATGTCTGAAAGAACTACTTAGATACACAGTAGAACACATATGCCTTTTTATTATCAAATATCTGAACTTCGCAATGAAGGTATATACAGCTTATTCTTGTCACATTTAAGAGTGCACACATTTCCATATGAATAGGCCTTCAATAAATAATCTGTAAACACATAATCTCAGTGTGAAGGTAAATGTATGCAACAACAAAACATATTGTTTCAAAAAATGAACTAAATAAATGCTTTGGCAGTTATTTTTAAATTCCAAACACAGTTACATAAATGGGATGTATAAAAAATGCAGGCCAGCAAAACTGAGGGATGTTTTTAAAAAAGCAAACATCTTAAAGTAGTGATGCTGATGGCGTCACATCTCTTGGATTTTATTTGTTTCTTATGATGTTCCTTTTGTCACCACATGCAGCCAAAACAAATGAATGGTGCTCACATAGCATAAAAGCAAAAACATGTCTTATTCAAGGTGGCAGATGAAGAATAAACAAAATGAGGCCCCATTTCTCAGAGACAAAGTATTCAAGGATTTGCGTAAAAGGAATAGTAAGCTGCCATGCCTTTGGATGGAGGGGCTTCTTTGCTGTAGGAGCTGTTGTTGGTGGTAGCTGAGGCCAAGTCCTCGCACTTGGTGCTGCTTTGTGAGTCCTCTGTGCTCGGACCATTAAGAGGCAAACGCCTCCGCTTGCAGGCTAAAGAATAGGAGTCAGCCTTGTCTAAGGAAAGAGCTGCTGACTGTGTCTCTGTCCAAGAGGCGATCAGGGCTCCGCTGCCGTTCACCTCCTCTTCTACCTGGGGTTTAACTTTGCCTGAGTCTTCTGGGAAAGCACCAGTGGGGCTGGGCCTGGGAGACCACGGCAGACTGGGAGTCACCTTCCTCTGATACGCTGCTCTGGACCCCCACCCTGCAGACATGGTAGTGAAAGGAGAGTCTGGGTAGTAGCTGAGAGCATGAGATGTTTGCATGGACAGCGATTTGATACCGTAAGGAAGCAGGGAGCTCGAATATTCTCCCTCATATGGTGTCAGATCAAGCTTGTTGCTGGTGCTGTTTCCCCCCTGCTGCATGGAGGTGACAAACCACCTCTGTGAAGCTCCATCTTCAGTCTGAGACGAGAGCAGGCTGTTGGTCTGCGGCACCGCTCTCTCGCTGTTGTAGAAGCGGTTCTGGGGAAGGTTGTTGACGAACTGGTCCTGGAAGAGGGGCTGCATCGTGTAGCGGGTGCCGGGGACGATCTGGTGGGCACGGGAGGAGTCGGTGGGGGACGGGGTGAGGCGGTCACTCTCTGGGGCCGTGTACATCCTAAAAACATGCATGTGACTGTGAACATGAGGTCAGGAGAGGGCAGTGTACGGGAAACGTTCTTTCAAAATGCAATTCCTAATGCACAGTATGATTTAAAAAGTGATAACTGATGAGCAATGCATGCATGTAATGTCATACTCACGAATCGTAATTATCTCTGAATCCTTTGGCAAAAGGGTTGTGATCGATTTTCAGCTGTGTGATCTAAAGCAAAGCACAATTGAAGAATACACTGCATTTTTCTAAGGGATAGAGGACAAAAAATGTCTATAGAGCACATGCATGTCAAGTTACACAAGGAAACAGTAGCTGATCAGAGCTAGAAAGTGTTATGCATGCAAATTGATTGGTCAACACAGGATGCTACATGCAAATTACACTGAAGGTTTGGGTCTGAGGATACTAATAGCAGCAGCCTATAGGCTTTAAATCCACATTATGCATTGCAGGGGAGGGATTTCTGTCACTTACGTCAGTGTTCTGGTAGGCTGTGACCGCTATGAACTGGGTCTCTGGAAAAGTGAAGCACTGAGTCTTAACTTCACTGTTGATGTCCTCCACTCCGTCCTCCGTCACCTCCACGATGTGCAGCCTGGGCTGGTACTTATGCAGAGACTGTAGAACTATCATCTACACGAGGAAAAGGCACGAGGAAAACAACAGTAAAGATAAAATTAAAAAACAGTAATAATGTTCGTCAATTTTCAAAATAAAGGCCTAAATGACTTTTACATTTTCGTCGAATTTGTAAAAGAATGAATTTTAAAAAATTCTACAAGTGGTTTGGCCTGCTTGCGCATAGTTGACACTTACTTTTTCATCGACAAACACGTGTTTATTTTAAGACCGTGTCATTAATTTTATTTGATTAAAGGCATTCCATCCTTCCTGTTTGTTCACAGAAGCCTGTAATTTAATTTCCTTACAAAAAATACTTAAAAATAAATAAAATGATACCCAGTAACACTAACAATCGTGTCAAACCGATAAACGAAAATCAAAATATATTGTATTGCACCTGAATAATGAAAACAGCCACTTAATTAAAGATCATTACAATTATTTTTGACACACTATATTAAGTGACCCTTCAGTGAGGGTTTACGTTAGTTTCTTTTTTTCCCTCCAATTTATCACAGTACCTGGGAAGTGTTGTGACTGGTTCCTTTGTTGTTGGTGAGCTTCAGTTTGCTGAAGGAGATTTCTTGTCTCATCCAGTGGGCTCCTGTGTTTGGAGACTCTGGATGGATGTAGACTTTGTTTCCTGAAATGAAGATTTTCCAACAATATAACTCCTCATATGCAAATTAAACACGTGGAAAGATGGGTTCAAAGCACAAAAACAGACATTTTGAAAAACTGCGTGTAAAATTAATCTTTGAAATTGAATTTAACAGAAAGTCTGTCTACTACAGAATTTATTATTTCTTTTTTTTCATTGAGGGAGAAATAATTCACCATGTTTTAATTCAACATCGAACAAAATAAAAATGTTGCAAATGCCAGTATCGACCTGGATCTGTACCTTGGCTGCTGTTGTCCGCCTTCCCACAGGTGACCCACTTTCCTCCCTGGAACCTCCAGTGGTTTGGGTCCGCCAGAACCACCTCCACGAACACGTTGTAGTGCGCAGTGACACTGAGACCAGCGATGTTAAAGCTGAGGAAAGGGAACATCCGTCTGCAAACACATGGAGAAAAATTATTTTTAAAAAAAAATCGTGAATTTAGAGTGTAAATTTAAGCAGTCACACAGGTGAATTAAAGTTCGATGTTTTTGTTTCCGCCTCACCTGCCCTGCTTGGTGATGATCATCTCGGTCTGGTGCCGGTGGAACTTGAGCCACAGCGGCCGGTTGCAGAGGTAGACTTGGGCCCTCATCCCGGGGCCGGTACTGGGGAGGGCCATGCTACCGAGAGCGGTCCCGGAGCCGGTGTACGGTGGGTAGAGAGTGCAGCCGGGGCTCTGGCCGAGCTGGTAAGCCGGGCTGAAGTGGCTGCGTCCGGCTGTTGAGGGGGAAAATCCCGTCGGAGGCAGCACGGAGCCCAAATGGAGAGAGGACGGATACCTGGCGGCGCTGGACGGGGTGTACACCGTCCCACTGGGGGTGTACGGGATGAAAGAAGACGGGTTCGCTGTTTCTCCGCTTTGCTTGGAGATGGTGGACGGGATGTAGTAGCGGTCAGAACCCATGCTGTGCTCCGCGAACCTGTTGCCGGCTGCCGGGTCGTTTCCATCCACGGCCGGAGACTTGCGCCTCTCCTCCGCTGCGTCTTTTGGAGAAGAGAATGTGCTGCTTTCTCCTTCACCGCCGAGCATGTTTTTCTCTCTCTCACCTTGGCACAAGCGCAGTTTGGTTTCTTTGATCTGCTCTTTTTCGGGGAAATTCTCCACTTCAGCAGTCAGAAAAAAAATGGTAATTTTTGTTTCTAATGCCTCTAAAAAACGCCTTCTGCTGCGTCTTCCACTGGAGACTGATGGGGACAGAAAGAGATGGTTAAGAGCAGCTTTTTATACCCTTTGAGGGCCCCAATGCAAATGCAGACCCATCAAGACACAAATACAGTCAGATAGTTGTGTAAAGTGCCCTTAGGCGTTCCAGGGTGGGGCTTTAGAGGAACGAAATCTCTTCAAAAACAGGGGAAACAAGTCATTTTACTTCACATGTGAAACTCCTCCTTTTCTTTATAACCTGTTTTAAAACTTCTAAACAGAGAGAAATATTGTTATCCATCAAATGTGTAACATATCCTAGCATTTTTATTTCTTCAAATACAAATTAACAAGAATAGAATAGAATAGAATAGAACTTTATTTGTCATTGCAACAAGTACAGCGAAATTGCAAAAGCCCTTCAGCATTAATTTGCAATGTGATGCAGCCCAATGCCAAATAAAAGCTAAAGCATTAAGTGTATCTGAACTGGTCAGTGGCCTAAAAAGAAAAATAAATAGCCCAACCTTGTGGATCTTTAGTTGATTTGATTTGTTACTGCAGGAGACTGGCTCTGACAGGAGGACCTGTTTCTTGTAAACCATATGATAAACCTGAAGTAAAGCACAGATTTTTGGGGGTGGTTGTGTGGTGCAAAACTAAAGTGAAAGCACTCACCCACCACTCTTGTAATACGTGGCAAATTTAGTATCAAAGGAAAATTGGTAATTTTGAGAGTTGAGTTTGTTTCGATAAACAGTGCGAATTTTCTCTCTTATTTTCTGCCATTTTTTGAAAAATATTTTGTGTCTGAATTAATATCTAACAAATATAGTAAAAACGCGTTTTCCTATCTGCTCAGTAATGCATTTATTTATTGGCTATAAAAACACATTTGTTGAAATTAAATCGTTGACAAATCTACCTTCTTAGTGATAGATTTTATTATTATTATTATTATTTATTATTCAGGGTTAATGAAATACGATTCATTCAATTCTGATGCGGTTCTGTGTCCCAACGGGATAGCCGACGTGAAAAGGGGGGAAATAACCAATTATTTTTCCGTTTGAAGAAACCTGTGATGCTTTCAGGATCAGACAGTCAGATATGAACAACCAGAGCAACCGAATCTAAACGTCTCTAGTGAGAAAAATCCAAAATAAAAGGCAAATAAATTTATCTAATTAATTCCCTGTAAATTAAAATAAAGTTGTATTTTATGACAAGCGCAATTACGGTTTATTGCACTGGTAAATGAAAATGTAACAAATGAAAGTTTGCACATTTACCTATCGCGTGTTAAAAATGCATGTAGGCTATATAAAACATAAACTTACCAAGCAGTTGAGGCTCCTGGTTCCGTTTGTTAATCAGATTAAAGACACACAAAGAAAAAATATTAAAAACTGTGCTAAAAGCGCAGGATAGTCTGTGATGCTGAGCCCATAGCAGAAAGTGACATCATGTTGTGTTTGGGGTGAAAGCAGTAAAATAAAGCCTGAGGCATGTGAACGAGAACTGATCACCGTGAAGACGCGCAGTCCCGCTTTCACCGCGCGCTCCGGGCATGACGCACAGAGCGCAGCCTATTATCAGATTCCCCTCCGATCACCCGGGGAGGGGCAGGGGATCCTCACATCTCAGGGGTGTATAAGAGCCACCCAGGAATCATTTCCATCTCATCATCTCCACAAAGAGCAACAAGGTGGAATTCCTGTTCGGGCTTCAAGTGGATCTACTTGGATCAATAGTGCAGATTTTTTGGTGGACTTTTACATCCAGCATGGGTCAAAACTCTGCAGAACATTGCAACACAAAGAGAACAACACATTGCCAGATTTCTGGAAGATGTAGCTTTAAGATTGTACTTTTTTTTTATCCTAACACTGTCCAAAAATCTGCAAATGTATGAATTCAACAATATAAAAGCTGCAAATTTGAATTTTAACCACAACTAAAGCCCAGGCTTCTACCAGTAATAATGCACAAAATGTGACAGACTGCAGAACCTGCAAAGTATTAACCTCTAATAGAGAGTTTCCCCTGAATAGCTGCACAGATAAAAGTCTATATGCACCAGATAAGCTCTGTTACTGCAGTTATGGAGGTTAAATATTTAACCACCATAACTGCAGTACCAGAGCTTATGGTAATCAGTAGGATTCTTCTTTATTGATGCTAATGTGGCTGAAGAGTGAGAAGCCCCAACTAAAAGAGCAGAGGACCGAGCTACAAAGAATAGCAAACACCAGAAAACGATGTGATCTTATACACCAACTGAAACAAAAGAGGCTTTATTTTAAATGTTTGAAAGAGAAAATAATCAGGTTAGTGCTGAAATGGACATAAAAAACTAACTGTCCTGTGTGAGTCACTCTGATAGAATATACACAATACTGCTGATACTCTTAAGTTTGTCACAAAAATGCAGAAAGTTCACAGACAATTTTGACTCTCATTGTAACTCCCTACAGCCAGTTTCTTTCAGTTCAAAGTAAACCAAAACCGATACTTTGACTGCTGCTGCATTACTGTGGTAATGGCTCCCTTTTTACCAGCTTAAAGACCCATTCACGAACCAGACGATGCTCAGCTGCTGGTGCTCAAAGAGAAGTTTGCATGATAAAGACAGTGAGAGGATTAGTGAAACGGGTTGCCACCTCTGAAATAAACAGGCTGCACATCAAACAAGACAAAAGAAAACTGTTTGACCAGCAAACAGTCTAAAGCTGATACACTTCTGCTGATTGCACTGATAGACTAACTCATGAATACAGAGTAAGAATCCACGGATCTTGGCATGCACATGAGGTTTGGCTGATCCTCAGTTTACTTTGAACTAGAAGTATTTTCCTCCAACTTGTCTATTCTCTTTCTCTGTATTTAGCAAACTATCTCTCACACACATGATCACATGCTTTGGTGTTAAAACTTGTGAGTCAGAAGTGAGAATGCAGAGTTTTCTAATGAGGTTTCGATACAAGCATGTGTTTGTCCCAGGAGTGCAGGGGCTTGCACACTCACTGACACATTAAGTACTGAAAAAAAGGTGCTGTATCCACCCAACTAAAACCCTTAAAGTCTTCCACTACTTAATTTTTTTTTGTTATTATTCATTTGGGTTGAATGTTTAACTACTGAAGACTAGTGTACAGTTAAGCCCAACATTATTCAAGTTTGATTTAAAATATTTTTTTGCTTGACCAGTTGGTTTGTTTTGACTGGAAATGATAGAAACAAGTGACCAAAGATGATATGACATAGTGTTA
This sequence comes from Acanthochromis polyacanthus, assembly GCF_021347895.1. Classification (NCBI taxonomy): domain Eukaryota; kingdom Metazoa; phylum Chordata; class Actinopteri; family Pomacentridae; genus Acanthochromis; species Acanthochromis polyacanthus. The sequence goes on from NC_067124.1 coordinate 14,442,218, forward strand.
GAGATGCTAATAATGAATTTAAACTATTTCTATTTTTTGTACATTCAATAAAATGCTATGTCCATTCATATCTCTTGAGACTCTTGCCATATCTTAGCTACTAAACAATTTCCAATCATCCTGTTTTGCAGCATTCTTATTTACTATACATTTAGAAAAACTGATGCAGTAGCTGTCTAGTCAGTTACTAGAGAACTGAAAGTAAAACCAAGTAGTTTTGTGAGCTTGCTGTTATGAGAGTTGCACATTGTAGCTGCTCACAAGAATAGAAAACTATAAACCCGTATTCAAGTGATTTCAAGTGCCAGTGTGAAGCACCATCAAAAAGGACAGGGAGTTCCACACCGTAAAAGATTTCAAAGGTCACATAAGAAGACAAATGTGAGCCTTGTGCTGGCAAGAATGGTAGTGCAAGAGGCAAAGAAGAATCCAAGGATCACCACCAAGACCAGACTGAGGAATCTGGTTTCAGCATCTCAAGGCAGATGCTGTACAAGTCTCTATGGAGGATGACCAAGCAGGAGTTCTCTTCTGCATACAAAAGCTTGACTTGCTTCTGTAAAAGTCACCTGGACAAAGAAGAAAGAATTTGGTCACCAGTGCTATGGTCAGGTCAAATTAAAACTGAGTTTTTTGGATGTGTTTTTGCTGAATAACAAAGGAGAAAGATTCAACCTTCAAGAACATCTTCGACATTAGTGACCATGGTGCTGGGAACATAATGCTTTCACAGTGTTTTCAGCATCATAAGAAAATTATTAAGGTTCTGGAGGAAAACGATTGCATTCTTCAGAAAAAAACATTGGACCTTTCAAAATGTCAATGACCTGAAACATACAGCCAGCAAACAAAGATATCTTGGAGTGACCAACCAGAAGTCAAGCCTGAATCCCAGTGAGGATCTAGGACCTGAAGACTATAGATTGATGGTGGCAAGAAAGCTTCTAACTTTAAAGATAGGTGGTCTAAAATCCCAGTGGAGAAATGCAAACAGTTTGTCACCAATAAAACAAAGTGTTTGGTTGCTGTTGTCGCTAAAAATAGTGTTGCCATCGATTACTGAGAATAATTTTGTACATATAATTTTTAACTATATTGGTTAAGCATATATTAAATTATATCCATATACATCATTCACATCTCAGGCATATTATTTTATGTCATTTTTAGACAGAAGGGACTCATTGGTCAAGTTAAAATCCACTTTAAATTACAATTCTGCACAGGCTTGTTCTTAACTGTACATACAGAGGTTGTTTTAACCCTTAATCTGCTAACAGGTTAATATTCATCAGAGTTCAGTTTAGAAATGAATTTAACATGTACAAGTTTGATTTTGTGACATTGTAAGTTGAAGACAGTCATGGTCCAATATGTGACTGGCAAAAGTGAGATGAGTATATATAATTTCTTAATTTTTCTGAAATCATGTCTGGAGTGAATCTTTAAATGTAATACTTTTCAGCATTTGTTCTGCTTGTAGTCCACCTTTAATCTTATCATGACGCATGAAACAATTTCTAGCTTAAAAGCTTATCTCATCACTATAAACATACTTATTTTAAAAAATACAATTCAATACATGATATCTGTAAAACCGTTTGGCTGCTTTATGTTTATAGGGCAGCCAGTCTGTGGAATGGCCTCTCTCCTCTCCCTGCCACGCTCATTGAACAGCCTTCCCTAGCTGTGCCTGCTTTTTGACACGTCTAAAGGGCTGTTTCTGACATCTTGCCATCCTGCCGGTCACCCCTCCCGCAGTGCTCATGCCAGGCAGGAGGAAAAAGCTGGTGACCTGGCCATCGCTGCCCTGCCCTAGGCCACTGCCACCCCGCTGGCAGCAGAAGGTCTGTTGGTCTGAAGCCATGCCAGGAACTCTGCCACCACAGCTTGTGATGTCACGACGAACACGCTCTCAGATTAGAGATCCGATTGGCCCAGAGGATTTGCCTTTCTCACTTCCTGGGAAATGCCCTCTCAACAACTTAGAGACGTACAAACTGAATTAATTATCACTTTAATTTAGTGTGATATCAGCTTTCTGTCCCCCATAGCTGATCAGCTGTCTTCACGGATCATACAGAAGACCAGAAATATGTTCTCCCTGTATGAACTGTAATTTACATATGAGGAATTTTGTAAAAAAGGAAAAAAAAAACTTTATACCAATGTCTCCAATTAAAATTCCAACAACTCATCTTTTACTTCCTTTTGGTAATGAGTTACCACTGCATAAAACATAATTCTTTTGCACAAAGTTTTTCTTGGTAGATCCAAAGTTCATGCTTAGAAACACTTTCTGAACTTATAACAAATAATGTGCTATGAATTGAAAATGCAAAAATGAAAACAGTTCAGTTCACGCAAGTGGTGTAATATTTCCTTTAGAATACTCATTGAACAACCTAATAGTCACCAGTGAGAGTTCTCATTGCAGGGCGTCTAAATGCAAAGGGTGAAGGCCTCTTGCGACCCACTTCCTTGTACCCCCCCCCCCCCCCCATGCTTCCATTATGGTTTGGTCCTACATCCTGTTAAGAGTAGCAGCAGGAGCGAACCATCACATTTGGTGCTCAGCGTGGGGGCAGTTGGTGAACTCTCATGTTCCAGCTATCCCATGGAGATACACTTCTGCCTCTCCGTGAAGATTTGGTGTTTTCTCATTTGCATTTGCTAATGAGATCCTGTTTGCATGACTTTATACTGGAAGGCTATCTCTCTGAATATCTCTTTACAAATACAGGAGGTGGATGGAGTCGTATTTATTTAACCCTAGCCATCAATTAGCCCCATTAGGATTAAGGAAGTCTTTTTTGAGGAAAGGTCAGGCCAAGAAAGCAACATAACTGTATGTTGTGGACACATTTGGTTTTAGGGGTCTGGGACTGGACTTAACAACCTTTTACTTGTGGATTCTCAAACTGGATGAAATGCAGAAACCATATTTACATTCTGAGACATCACCTTTGTTGTCAGTCACCAGTGGAGTAACAGTTGTAACACCTTCATTGTGACACAGTAAATCTCATTTGGCAACAAAAGAAGAGTTTATGGGATCATGTGGTGCTAACCTGGGCCAGTCTTTAAAACTTATTTGTTGTGTTTTACTACTTCCTTGTTTATATCTACCGCAGAAGAGCTCACCATTTCACTGATGGAAATGTGTCTCCCCTCGCCAGTTCACCCTAATCGCAACTTCACACAAGAGATTCATCCTCCCAGAATCTTCCCTCAGCCAAGACCCATGACTTCCAAAATCACTTACATGACGGGAAGTTCTTGAAGTCTCTAGCCAATGCCAATTAAGGCCTGCTTAGAGCACACCCGCATTATTATCACCCAATCTGTACTGTTAAAAGTTCCTGCCCACCAATCTGCCAGTGTCAGCAGCCCTCAAGCACAGCCACCATTTGATCTGAGGTCACAAAACCAAGCTGATCCTCAGAGATGGGGATGGTTTAAGACCATACGAACACACCTTTATAAAGCTGACCTGGTGTGTATCTACAACACAGCTGGAAAGTCCCAACTCCAATGACCTCGAATGCACCATTTGCTTCATTTTCATTGATTAGTGATTAACATAACTAACTTTTCACCAGACAACTCCAAGCAAGCAAAGATAAGCAAGCTAATTCACATGCCAATCACCTTAAGGCTACTTCTAGCAAATCTTTAATCTGGAGAATCTATTAAGCACATTAAGTTGTTGAGACAATAACAGGTTTAGTATAATATAGTTCTATATAACAGGGTGGTTCCTCATACAGAATGGACAATGATATTCCACAGATCTACATATTCATCATTGTAACATCAGGAAAATAATAATTCCAACATTCCCTGTCTTGTTTAGAAGACTGTCCCTCTCCAGTGGAGTGGAAGGAATATTTTCTGCATTATGTCCCCTCTCATAGCAGAATGGTGGGACCCTGAGCGTGTTTTTCTCATATGGGGAATCTGCTGACTGTGGTATCACATTATGATTAACAATTTAACTATGATCCCCTTCTTTCCCATTGTTATTCCACAGATGGCTGCGAGTAAGAGCGAAATACCAGCGACGACATGCAGGCTTCATTAGATTCATTGATTGATTTATTGTTTTCCATGGTTGTAATCACTTCCCCCAAGGTAATTTGTGAGCTCTTTATGGTTCAGAGGTATAAGCCTGAGAGTTAATTAATCGGCTTTGTTTAGAAGTTTGGAAGCAGAAATGCCCCTCTGAACTGCGACAGTTTCTGTGATTTAGAATCCCTTGTTTACCATGAGAAAAGATCAAAACTAAGCAGGTAAACAGGTTTAATTATGTTGGGATGATTTCTAGCTCTTGCATTTACCTTCATCAATCTTTACCCTGTTTGGTTTTTTTGACAAATCCAAATTTAGGATGTTCTCATGTTTCAGAGGACACACTCTTCAGAATCTTTAACTATTTTACTCAACTATTAGAATTATGCAATACAATAAAAAAATACTACACTACAATGCAGTACAAACACTTTAATACTAAATCAGCGCAATTCATTCATTAAACTGATAGAGAATAAAAATTTTAAAAGAAATCAATTTTAGACAACGTTTTTCAATAGTTACATCCAGCATTGTTTTTACACACGCTTTTATTCTTCACTTTTATCATTTCTCTTTGTCCAAAAAGGCAAAACAAAGCCATAAGCATTATGACCCCAGAATCACATAGTGCTACATTTATGTGCTAACCCAAATCTTTGGTTGTTGCAGAAGTCAATGTATGTCCCCCTCGACCACAAAATGCCTGGTACTGTCTGGCCTTTGTCAGTTTTAATTGAAGTTTACGCTTGCTTTAATTGGCTTTTCGGTGGCATGTGAATGTGAACTGCTGTTTATGGGTTAAGTGCATCTTAATCAGTGCTTTAATCCAGTCATTAACAGAGAAACATGAGGTGTCGAGAGCAGCGAGGAGAGGTTGATAATTGAGAGGCTGCTTCCTTGCTCCCTGCGCTGTGTGTATCTTATGTGTTTGTGTATGTGTGTGTTGTGTTGTGTGTGGATGCTTACTTTAGCAGCGCTGGGAGTCAATCTGGAGAAAGTGACAAGACAATCTGGAGTGGAAGGAGGAGAATCTTTCAAAAAGTTGGGGATGTCAGTGAAATTTTACACAATATCATAAAAGGACAAACATTTCCATCCATATTTTGCCATACATTTTCCTTGTTATTATTGATAACCGTCAGGTGACACTAGAAAAGAAGAAGAGCGCAGAAAAGAAGAAAAATACCATGATGTAAAATGCGGTCTCCACCACAGAAAACATTTCTCAAAACAATTTCCTTATTTCAAACCATATATATATACCGAATAAAATATACAACATAGAATATAGCATCTCCCCACTGACAGTAAAAATAGATTGTTATTGTCTAGTGAACACAACTACTGCAAACCCGCCCCATTCCTCTCTGTTGTTCAGCTGTCACATTCTCACTGAGTTTTTCTCACTGTATATTTTAGCACCTACCCCCGTGTGAGGCCCGTGTTCTTCTTCTGCACCCCCACTCTTGTCCTCGTCCAACACACACACACGCACACACATGCACGCACGCACGCACGCACACACGCACGCACACACACACACAGCGTTGAATGAACAAGTCTATATTGAATAAACATGCTGGGGTTCTGATTTGCATCATCCTTTGCTTGAGTGTATTTTTCACCAATTTTGGTGTCATTTATTACAGACTTACACACCTACTGATCCTATAAAAGCACTGTCAATTGCTCTCAAACCCTCAGTGTGAGTCACCTTCTCAGGGAGGATCCTCGAAAAATCAAACCCCTAAAATAGCCTTTTCTGCTTTTGCAGCTGAGGAAATTAGGCTTCTAAAGAGGAGATACATTTGTAACATGTCCACTTCTTCTTCTTCTTCTTTCCTTTTGGCTTTTCCCTTCAGGGGTCACCACAGCCAATCAATTGCCTCCATCTAACCCTGTCTTCTGCATCCTCTTCTCTCACACCAACTACCTTCATGTCCTCTTTAACCACATCCATAAACCTCCTCTTTGGTTTTCCTCTAGGCCTCCTGCCTGGCAGTGGGAAACTCAGCATCCTTCTACCAATATATTCACTCTCTCTCCTCTGGAAATGTCCAAACCATCTCAGTCTGGCCTCTCCGACTTTATCTCCAAAGCCTCTAACATGTGCTGTCCCTCTGATGTACTCATTCCTGATCCTATCCATCCTGGTCACTCCCAAAGAGAACCTCAGCATCTTCAGTTCTGCTACCTCCAGCTCTGCCTCCTGTCTTTTCCTCAGGGACACTGTCTCCAGACCAAACAGCATGGCTGGTCTCACCACAGTTTTTTTTTTTAATTTAATGATTCTTTTTTATCGATTCTGAAAACATATAGTACAAGAGAACAATCACCAAATGTAACATTTTCCTCCTTCCCCTCCCCTCCCCTCCATCCCGCACCTCCCTGACAACAATCCCCTCCTCTTCTTTCTTAACTAAAACAATAAAAGAACTATAAACCAACCTATATACTTCTACTCCTACCCCTTTAGCATATACATATATTACACATATATTACTAAGAAAATAAATACTAAATGATAATAAACAGTACTGGTTAAATAGGTAAGATAGATAGGTAAAAGAAAAATTGTACAAATATAATATACAAATATACAAAGTAATTAAAAATTATTTTTTATAAAATAGAAGTTAAAAAAGGGGTTAGGGTATACATGAGTAAATGAATTTAAAAAGGGTATTGAATAGATAACAAATTAGAATAAATATAAATAAACAAACAATAATACATGTATACACGTATAACTACACACATATACCTATGTATATGTAAATATACACGCATGCGCATGAGCGCTCCTGCACACACGTACCCATACTAATTAGACAGGAAGTAGAGAGAAACGTTACGGGTGAATACTGGATAGAAGTTATAGATGGGATAAGTGTTCTGTCCACGACAAAATAATCACTGCGTGAGAACGAGCGGTGTACATGGGACAAAAAAAGAGTATTTTCTTGCTGAGGGATTTAAGAATCTCCATGGATCGACATAGCCATACTGGTCCATAAAAATGGAAAGGGTCTGAGAGACTTTTAAAGGTGATATAACTCTTGGGCTCGACCTGTCAAGTGTTGGGTCCAGGACACAATTCATGTCTCTTCCAAGTATGAGTAAATGCGAGTTTAGATCTGGGATGGAGGATGGCAGTAGCTTCATAAAATCGTGATTGTCCCAATTGGGGGCATAAACAGACACTAAAACTACAGGTTTTTGATAGAGAACACCAGAAGCAATAACATATTGACCATTTACATCTGATATGACAGTATTTAAAGTAAAATGAACGTTCTTCCTTATCAATATAGTTGCACTCCTTGTTTTCAACCCTATTTTCCTACTTTTCGTTTTTTCTATTATAAATAGGCACTTTTTCTTGTTTTTCTTTAAAGTGGGTGAAGCTTTGTGCAATCGTGCACATGGGAAACCCACTTTTATCACACTTTTATTCAGAGTAGTACTTTTTTTGCACTTTTTGGACTTGCGTCAGGAGAACCCTCTGGACACAGCGGCGGTCGCTCTGAGGAACAAAGACACTACACACGTGAGGCCCTTCTCGGCCTCCGCAGCTCATCCTTTCTCTACACGGAGAGGCCCCATGTCCCCGCGGAGATACGGAGAAAAAGAAGAGGCTGCAGAGGAGGACGGCGAAAGTGCAGGACTTATTTTCCCTATATCATCATGGGGAACGTCCTCTCCATCACCAACAAGGTAGAGGAGCTGGCCACGCTGACGCGGCTGAAGGAGCATCGCGAGTGTAGCCTCATGTGTTTCACGGAGACGTGGCTGAATGGACATACACCAGACTCTGTGGTTTCCCTGAACGGATTTACACTTGTGCACGCGGACCAGAGCGTGGTGGGAAACGGCAAAAAGTCTGGGGAAGGACTGGCTTTGTACGTGAATGAGTGGTGGTGTAACCCAGCAAAGGTGCATGTGAAGGAACAGCTGTGCACGCGGGACTTGGAGATGCTTACGGTGGCGCTGCGGCCGTATTATCTACCGAGGGAGTTCTCGCACGTGATTGTGTTTTGAGTGTACATCCCACCATCAGCTCATGCAGTGACAGCGTGTGAAAGACTCCACAGCGCCGTGAGCGAAGCCCAGAGCCGCCATCCCCGGGCGCTAGTGCTGATCAGCGGAGACGTCAACCACGCCTCCCTCTCTGCCTTTCTCCCAACTTTCCCACAGTATGTCACATGTCACACGCGGGGCGACAAGACACTGGACTTACTGTATGTGAATGTGAAAGGCGCCTACACCGCTGCCCCCCTCCCCCCACTGGGCCGCTCGGACCACAACCTGGTTCATCTGCTCCTCCACTACACACCCAAGGTGAGAAGAGGACCTGTGCAGAAGAGGACTGTGAAGGCATGGACAGATGAGGCCAGTGAGAGACTCAGAGACTGTTTCCAAACCACAGAATGGAGCGTACTCTACAGTCCTCACGGAGATGACATCAATGGCCTCACGCACTGCATCACAGACTACATCAACTTCTGCGTGGACAGCACTGTGCGAACTCGGAGGGTATGGTGCTTCTCCAACAACCACCCCTGGGTCACCCCTGAGCTCAAAGCCCTCCTGAACCAGAAGAAACGGGCTTTCATCTCAGGGGACGGAGAGGAGCAGAAGAGAGTGCAGCGAGAGCTCCAGTGGCGGATCAGATGGGCCAAGAAGGACTATGGGAAGAAGCTGGAGGAGAAGCTGGTGCAGAACAATGCGCGGGACGTGTGGAGAGGACTTAAGAACATTTCTGGACATGGACAGAGTGCCAGAGGGACAGCTGATGGAGACCAGCGCAGGGCGGACAAGCTGAACTGTTACTTCAACAGATTTGAGTCTCTCCCCACCCCCTCTGCCCCCCTCCCTGCTCCCCCCTCTTCACACATCCCCAGCCCAGCGGACTCTCCCCTTACTGAGACACCTTCACTGGCCCCCTATTCACCCACACGGACTATTCACCTTATTCAGCTCTGCCCATTTTCCAACGGGCGGGACTTCCTGTTTTGAGTAGCACTTCCGGTAATTCGGTCATAGCGGTGTTTATAACTGAGACAGTGATGTGGGAAGAAACGAAAACCTCTTTTAAAAACAGAAATGGATCAAGTCTGCCTCATCCGCGACTTATTACAGAGTGGGAGGATGACATGAAAAAGTGGCCACAAGTCATGTATGGCGATATTTTTCACTATTTCGTGTTGTCTCTTGGCGTTGATTGCTCGGCTATGAGGAATTATAAGAGCACTGAAGCCTATCAATATTTGCACAGTGGTAAAGTCGGCGCTGTTCTGTTACGTCAAGAACGGGAATATACGTTTCTTAAAGCTAATGTCAGCGCGAGTCAGGCTAGTACCTCCTCACACATGGCGTGGGTGATGGTGACAGCTGATGGAGTGGTGGATACTCCTGTATCGCTGGGTTGGGACGGTCCTGCAGTCACGCTGCTGCGATATTATGGAAGGTATGTTGATTTGAATAAAACTTAATTTGATTCATGTATATATGATGTGGCTGTGCAAACGGAGGTTGTTATTGTTATTTCTGAAACAGCTCCTGCAGTTTACTGTGTTATTAGCCCTGTCACAAGCTAATGCAAATTCCCTGGAGCCACGAAAAACTGATTCTGACCAAACCGCAGTCATAACAACGTTTCAAAATAGCAGAGAGTATCTTTTTACCTCACTGATGGCATAGCTAGGTCTTTAGTGGAAACTGAACTTTGGTAGAATCGCTGTAGCTGCGCTGACAGTGACCGATGCAAGCTGTGTGTTTACATAGCCATGAGCTGGTCCGCAGCATTCAGATCTAACCTTTCCGTGCTCTAAACAAGTCAGAGAGAGAAAACTTCATCTTTCCCCAGTTGTTGTGGCTCCCACGGACAGTGCAATTGATGCCAAACATGTTAAAATCGCTTAAAAGAACAGTTAAAAGTAGCTACAGTAGCAAGAGGACTCGATGTTGTTGTAGTACGAAGAAGGTCAACCGGAAGCCGGTCTCAAAAATGGCACCGCCCTGCCTCACTTCCTGAATAAGGTGAATTCCCACCCCCTGCAGCCCACCTCACTCCCCCCCTCACTCCCCCCTCTCCTTCACACCGGACCAGGTGAGGAGAGAGCTGAGGCGACTGAAGCAGAGGAAATCTGCAGGACCAGACGGCATCAGTCCCAGGCTGCTGAGGACCTGCGTGGACCAGCTCTGTGAGGTCCTCTGCCACCTCTACAACCTGAGCCTCAGCCTGGAGCGGGTCCCCGTCCTGTGAAACACCTGCTGCGTGGTCCCGGTTCCTAAAACAGCACACGCCAAGGAACTGGCCCACTACAGACCTGTCGCACTCACCTCCCACTTCATGAAGACCATGGAGAGGCTCCTCCACCACCTCCGCTCAGTGGTGAGCTCTGACCTGGACCCGCTGCAGTTTGCCTACAGGCCCAACATGGGGGTAGAAGACGCTGTCATCTACCTGCTGCAGCGAGCGCTCACTCACCTGGAGAGCGCCGGGAGCGCTGTGAGAGTCATGTTCTTTGACTTCTCCAGTGCCTTCAACACCATCAGGCCGGCGCTGCTGCGGGGGAAGCTGGAGGATGCGGGAGTTGATGGACATCTTGCTGCCTGGACCATTGACTACCTCACTGACCGTCCACAGTATGTGCGGCTGCGTGGCTGTGAGTCAGAGGTGGTAGTCTGCAGCATGGGGGCGCCCCAGGGCACCGTCCTCTCGCCCTTCCTCTTCACCATCTATACCTCAGACTTCACCTACAACACGGACAGCTGCCATCTCCAGAAGTTCTCCAATGACTCCGCCATTGTGAGCCGTGTGTCCGAGGGGAAAGAGCTGGAGTATCGGTCGGTCATCATGGACTTTGTGGACTGGTGTGAGCGCAACCATCTGTGCCTCAACACCAGTAAGACGAAGGAGATGGTGGTCGACTTCAGGAGAAGGACACTCCCACATCCACCAGTGAACATCCAGGGGCAGGACATTGAAACAGTGGACAGTTTCAAGTACCTGGGTGTTCACCTCAACAATAAACTGGACTGATCCCACAACACTGATGCTCTGTACAAGAAGGGCCAGAGTCGCCTCCACCTTCTGAGGAGGCTGACGTCTTTCGGAGTGTGCAGACCTCTACTAAGGACTTTCTATGACACTGTGGTAGCCTCTGCTTTCCTCTACACTGTCGTCTGCTGGGCCCCGGGCAGCACAGAGCAGGACATGAAGAGACTGAACAAGCTGACCAAGAGGGCCAGCTCTGTTCGGGGCTGCCCACTGGACTCTGTGATGGAGGTGGGCGAGAGGAGGATGTTGGCCAAGCTCTAATCCATCATGGACAACAGCTCCCACTCACTGCACCGGACTGTAGTGGAGCTGAGCAGCTCCTTTAGCACGAGACTCAGACACCCTCAGTGCAAGAAGGAGCGCTACCGCAGGTCCTTCATCCCCACTGCCATCAGACTGTATAACACTACTGTGTAGTTGTTATTATGTGCAATATCTTATTTTATAACAATGTATATAAGAAAAGTTTTCTATCTTATAACAATGTATATAAGAAAAGTTTTCTATCCTTAGATGTGTATATTTTTTTCCTATTTTACCATTTCTTACTATCTTTATTATCTTGTACTTGCACCTTTCGTGACTTTTTGCACTCCTCTGTTTGTTCCTAAGAGCTCTGTAATGGTAAATTTGTCCTTTGTGAGATCAATAATGTCTGTCTTATCTTATCTTAAATTTAGAGTGGAGAATTTGCCCAATCCAGGGTCTCTTCAATTTTTGCTGATCAGAGTTGCATAGGTGTGTCTCCTGGATGAACATTATATCAGCATTAAGGTTCTTAATATGTGAAAAGATATTGACACACTTCACAGCTGCGTTCAACCCACCCGTATTTAATGAAATAATCCTCACTGCCCGCCCGCCACTGGCCCCCACACCAGTCATATCTGACATATAGCGACAAGAGACTGTAGAAATGTTGGGCTGAACCTGGAGCGCCAGCAGCAAAAAATAAAGGAAGTATAACATGGAGGTACAGGACAAAGCAGTGTATACAAGCTTAGTGAGTAGAAACTAACAAGTAAAGTGTAAGCAAGAAGAGAACTCTTTCCCCCCACCCAACAATGACCCACATACCCTATTGGAACAAATCCCCCTTTAGCGAGGTCATAAAAACTCTCCCCTGTTCTACCCTCACCTGTCTCACTATCTTCCCTATGATATACACACGTGGACAAAATTGTTGGTACCCCTCAGTTAAAGAAGGAAAAACCCACAATTCTCACTGAAATCACTTGAAACTCACAAAAGTAACAATAAATAAAAATGTATTGAAAATTAAATAATCAAAATCAGCCATCACTTTTGAATTGTTGATTAACATAATTATTTAAAAAAACAAACTAATGAAATAGGGCTGGACAAAAATGATGGTACCCATAACTTAATATTTTGTTGCGCAACCTTTTGAGGCAATCACTGCAATTAAACGATTTCTGTATTTGTCAATGAGCGTTCTGCAGCTGTCAACAGGTATTTTGGCCCACTCCTCATGAGCAAACAGCTCCAGTTGTCTCAGGTTTGATGGGTGTCTTCTCCAAATGGCATGTTTCAGCTCCTTCCACATATGTTCAATGGGATTCAGATCTGGGCTCATAGAAGGCCACTTTAGAATAGTCCAACGCTTTTCTCTCAGCCATTCTTGGGTGTTTTTGGCTGTGTGTTTTGGATCGTTGTCCTGTTGGAAGACCCATGACCTGCGACTGAGACCAAGCTTTCTGACACTAGGCAGCACATTTCTCTCCAGAATGCCTTGATAGTCTTCAGATTTCATCGTACCTTGCACACTTTCAAGACACCCTGTGCCAGATGCAGCAAAGCAGCCCCAAAACATTACTGAGCCTCCTCCATGTTTCACCGTAGGGACAGTGTTCTTTTCTTCGTATGCTTGGTTTTTGAGTCTACGAACATAGAGTTGATGTGCCTTACCAAAAAGCTCCAGTTTGGTCTCATCTGTCCAAAGGACATTCTCCCAGAAGCTTTGTGGCTTGTCAACATGCATTTTTGCAAATTCCAGTCTGGCTTTTTTATGAGTTTTTTTCAGCAGTGGTGTCCTCCTTGGTCGTCTCCCATGAAGTCCACTTTGGCTCAAACAACGACGAATGGTGCGATCTGACACTGATGTACCTTGGCCTTGGAGTTCACCTTTAATTTCTTTGGAGGTTGCTCTGGGCTCTTTGGATACAATTCCAACGATCCGTCTCTTCAATTTGTCATCAATTTTCCTCTTGCGGCCACGTCCAGGGAGGTTGGCTACTGTCCCGTGGGTCTTGAACTTCTGAATAATATGAGCCACTGTTGTCACAGGAACTTCAAGCTGTTTAGAGATGGTCTTATAGCCTTTACCTTTAAGATGTTTGTCTATAATTTTTTTTCGGATGTCCTGGGACAATTCTCTCCTTCGCTTTCTGTTGTCCATGTTCAGTGTGGTACACACCTTTTCACCAAACAGCAGGGTGACTACTTGTCTCCCTCTAAATAGGCAGACTGACTGATTATGAGTTTGGAAACACCTGTGATGTCAATTAAATGACACACCTGAGTTAATCATGTCACTCTGGTCAAATAGTTTTCAATCTTTTATAGAGGTACCATCATTTTTGTCCAGGCCTGTTTCATTAGTTTGTTTTTTTAAATAATTATGTTAATCAACAATTCAAAAGTAATGGCTGTTTTTGATTATTTAATTTTCAATAAATTTTTATTTATTGTTACTTTTGTGAGTTTCAAGTGATTTCAGTGAGAATTGTGGGTTTTTCCTTCTTTAACTGAGGGGTACCAACAATTTTGTCCACGTGTGTAAACCTTTTCTGCCAACTACCATGGCACCAACTATCCTTACTCTTTCTTTTTCCCTACTAGTGACGTCTAAGCACCCGTATCCCTTTAATAAATCCCCATTATTATCAGATTTTGAGAAGAATCGCAGGTTAACTACAAGCAATAGGACTGCAGGGTTCTGTAGAATGGAAGAGTGATAACAGTATAACAGTTATATGAGTACAATAAACTAAAAGTATTATGTAATCCGAGTCTACCTGCAACGATGTCTGATAATGAGCAGCATGAAACACAATCTGGAATATTATAGACCTGCTGAGTGGTCTACTAAACCACATTAGTTCCGAAAAATAATCGCATAACATAATATGAACAGCTTTTCTGCAGAACACAAGCTTCAATTGTTGAACTTCCGTGATAAACAAAAGACACATCAGCCAGTAATAAACCGAACCAACTCAAGAATGGCCCCAATTGAACAGCAGAGTCAGGCGCACAAAACTGTATTTACATCTCACGACTTAACCGAAGTCTCTGTAAGCTCACACTTGAGAGCGCAATAGAAACACAGCGAATTGTAAAGTTTGTTATGGTGCTTACTTATCCATGTTAGTTTGGACCAGTCCTGTGGCTAGGCTAGTCGTCCGTCGGCATCTGTTGGTAACCGGCTGCAAATGACGCGGCGTCTTCAGCCGAGGTAAACCTCTTTTTGGCCCCGCTTCGGAGCGTTACCTGCCGTCGAGCTGGAAACAGTAGTGCCGGTCTCAGTCCCGGGTTGTATAGCTTAGCCATGACATCTCGATATTTTGAGTGTTGCTCCATAACGTCTGGTGTGTAGTCTTTGAAGATCTGCACCGTTGCGCCCTGGTATTGGAGACTGCCTCGCTTCTTACGAGCCTCACGGACGATAAGATCCTTGGTTTGGTAATGGTAGAGCCGCATAATCACGGGCCGTGGTCTCGAACCCGGCTGTGGTTTGGCAGCAAGTGATCGGTGTGCGTGGTCTACCTCTGGGGGGGACAGCAGGACCTGATCCCCCAGTAGTTTGACTAGCAGTTCTGAGAAGAATTTTGTAGGCCGGGGACCCTCGATGGATTCGGGAAGACCAACAATACGAACATTATTCCTACGGCTTCGGCTCTCCAAATCTGCCGTCTTGGTCATCAGCTTGTTGTTGCTATCAGCTAGCATTGCGCAGCGTTCCTCCAGCGCTTGAATATGTTGCTCCTGTATGTCAGCTCCCGATTCCAAGGAGTCAATGCGTTGGCCGTGCTCTGTTACCGTGGCCTGGGTTTTATTCAGTTTCTCCTCGAGAACCGCAACAGTTGTCTTGAAGTCGGCTGAGATGCTAGCTCAGTGCTCCTCCAGCAGGCTAGCTATGTTAGCGAAGCATGAGCTGCCGCAGGTATTAAAAGGCTCACCGTTGGCTTTCTTAACTTTTGTTGTTTTCGACATTTCGCTTGTTTAAAAACTCTGTATAACGAACTATAGTAAGATGTGTTCCAGAGGTTGGATAGGGTTCTGGAAAAGTACTTTTAAATGTAAAACCACGGGAGAGTGAGACTAACACGTCCTCTACATCGACTACCCGGAAGTCGACTGTCTCACCACAGTTTTGTAAACCTTTCCTTTCATTTTAGCTGAAACTCTTCCATCACACATCACACCTGACACCTTTCTCCAGCCGTTCCAGCCTGCCTGTACACGCTTCTTCACCTCTTTTCCACACTCTCCATTGCTCTGGACTGTTGACCCTAAGTACTTAAAATCCTCCACCTTCTTGATCTCTTCTCCCTGTAACCTCACTCTTCCACTTGGGTCCCTCTCATTCACACACAGATACTCCATCTTGCTGCGGCTAACCTTCATTCCTCTCCTTTCCAGGGCAAACCTCCACGCCTCTAGCTTCTCCTCCACCTGTTCCCTGCTCTCACTATAGACCACAATGTCATCTGCAAACATCATAGTTCATTGAGACTCCTGTCTGAGAGCTGATCCCTGATGTAGTCCCACCTCCACCTTGAACTCCTCTGTCACACCTACAGCACACCTCACCACTGTCTTACAGTCCTCATACATGTCCTGCACCACTCTAACATACTTCTTTGCCACTCCAGACTTCCTCATACAAAATCATAGTTCCTCTCTGGGCACCCTGTCAAAAGCTTTCTCCAGATCTACAAAGACACAATGCAGCTCCTTCTGACCTTCTCTGTACTTCTCTATCAACATCCTCAAAGCAAATATTGCATCTGTTGTACTCTTTCTTGGCATGAAACCATACTGCTGCTCACAGATGTTCACCTCTGCCCTTAGTCTAGCTTCAACTACTCTTTCCCATAGCTTCATCATGTGGCTCATCAGCTTTATTCCTCTGTAGTTGCCACAACTCTGCACATCTCCCTTGTTCTTAAAGATGGGCACCAGCACACTTCTCCTCCATTCCTCGGGCATCTTCTCACTATCTAAGATCCTGTTGAACAACCCAGTCAGAAACTCTACTGCTACCTCTCCGAGACACTTCCATACCTCCACAGGTATATCATCAGGACCAAGTGCTTTTCCACTCTTCATCCTCTTCAATGCCCTCCTCACTTCATCCTTACTAATCGTTGCTACTTCCTGGTCCACAACAGTCACCTCTTCCACTCTTCGTTCTCTCTCATTTTCCTCATTCATCAACTCTTCAAAGTACTCTTTCCATCTTCCCATCACACTATTGGCGCCTGTCAACACACTTCCATCCTTATCCTTTATGATCCTAACCTGCTGCACGTCCTTCCCATCTCTGTCTCTCTGCCTTGCCAACCTGTACAGATCAGTCTCTCCCTCCTTACTGTCCAACCTAGCATACAAGTCATCGTAAGCCCCTTGTTTGGCCTTTGCCACCTCTACTTTCACCTTACGCTGCATCTCCCTGTACTCCTGTCTACTCTCTTCAGTCCTCTCAGTGTCCCACTTCTTCTTAGCTAACCTCTTTCTCTGGATCCACTCCTGCACCTCCTCGTTCCACCACCCAGTCTCCTTATCTCCTTTCCTTCGAGATGACACACCAAGTACTCTCCGACCTGTCTCCCTGATCACATTTGCTGTAGTTGTCCAGTCATCTGAAAGCACCTCCTGACCATCCAAAGCCTGTCTCAACTCTTTCCTGAAAGTCATACAACACTCTTCCTTTTTCAGCTTCCACCATTTGGTCCTCTGCTCTGCCTTTGCCCTCTTCATCTTCTTCACCCCCAGCGTCATCCTACACACCACCATCCTATGCTGTCTGGCTACACTCTCACCTACCACTACTTTGCAGTCACTGATCTCCTTCAGATTACACCATCTACACAGGATGTAGTCTACCTGTGTGCTCCTACCTCCGCTCTTATAGGTCACCCTATTTCCCTGCCTCTTCTGGAAGAAAGTATTCACTACAGCCATTTTCATCCTTTTTGCAAAGTCAACCACCATCTGTCCTTCTGTGTTCTTCTCCTGGATACCAAACCTGCCCATGACCTCATCATCATCGCTGTTTCCTGCACCAACATGTCCATTGAAGTCTGCACCAATGACAACTCTCTGACTTCTAGGGATGCTCTGCATCACTTCATCAAGGTCCAACCAGAATTTCTCCTTCTCCTCCAGCTCACATCCTACCTGTGGAGCATACCCACTAACAACATTGAATATCACACCTTCGATTTCTAGCGTCAGGCTCATCACTCGATCTGACACTCTTTTTACCTCCAGGACATTCCTAACAAACTCCTCCTTCAAGATAACTCCTACTCCATTTCTCTTCCTAGCTACACGATGATAGAACAACTTGAACCCTGTTCCTAGACTTCTAGCTTTACTACCTTTCCACCTGGTCTCCTGGACACACAGTATGTCCACCTTCCTCCTCTGCATCATGTCAACCAGCTCTCTACCTTTTCCTGTCATAGTTCCAACATTCAAAGTCCCTACTCTCAGTCCTAGACTCTTGGCATTCCTCTTCTCTCTCTTCCTACGAACACACCTTCCTCCCCTTCTTCTTGGACCAACAGTCGTCTATTTTCCACCGGCACCCTGTAGGTCGACAGCACCGATGGCGGTCGTTGTTAACCCGGGCCTCAACCGATCCGGTATGGAAGTCATACATTTGATTCGCATGTTTGATTTGGCCAAAGTTTTACATCGTATGCCCTTCCTGACACAACCCTCTGTATTTATCCGGGCTTGGGACCAGCACAATAAGGGTGCTTTCACACATACGCCTTTTGGTCCACTTAAAGCGGACTGGAGTCCGCAACACCAGCAAGTACGGTTTGTTTGGGCTGGTGTGAAAGCAGACCAGATGTTTTTGGTGCGGACTAAAGAACCGGACCGAGACCACCTTCGAGAGGTGGTCTCGGTCCGCTTCTATGTGAACTCCAGTTCGGTTCGCTCCTGGTGAGAACACAAACCTATCTCCATTTGGACTGGCTTGATGGCGCAGCAGACTTTTTGGTCTACGGGAGCTTCCGTAGCCAAAAACGACTGTGTAATGTTCTCGTACCGAATGCGAGCTTCATGCTGGAACAACAGCAATATTTGTGCTTGCTGCATAAAGCAATGATACGAATATATGGCAACAAGAACGAACAGGAGAGCATAGTTCATTGTTTACGAATAAACCTCGATCCATGGAATGTTTTCTTCCGGGATTTTTCCCTCTTCACATGCTGCACCAATCAGCGTTCACCTACGGCATCTAAAACCTTATTTTTCTGAACAGCGTCGCCAAACGACTGGGGGGAGATATAACATTCATCGTAGTTGGTTCAACTGCGAAAAGACTGGTGTGAATGCGAACCGAACCAGTTGAAATTAGAAACATTGTAACAACTTTTGGGTCCAAACAAACCACTCTAACGGACTAACAGGTGTGAAAGAACCCTAAGACCCTTGCGGCTACATTTGTAATGTGTCCACTAAGGTTTTAAAATATTGTGTCCACTGTGAATCTCTCCCTCACAGAATTAACAATTAACAGAAGGTATAAACATAAGTAGACTAATTCATCAGCAATATGCTTCTTTGCTCTAGATCTTAATAATTTGAAACCAGCTCTCAAATGAAACACCCGTGTCCACCTCTTGGTACATATTTCTGCTTTATACAACACCTCTCCAACTGAGCGTGTCACTGCTGTGTGTATTAGTGTATTATTTTAAGGTGTGAAGAGCCTGATGACAAGGTGAATACCAGGGGCCAAGCTTGACCTCGCCCAAAGCGTCACCACACATGACTCACCCTGTGAAAGTGTGAAAGTATTAACAGGCCATTTACAGCACAAGATGATACTTCCTCCCAGGTTAGCAGATCAGACACTCCCAGATCACTGTCAGCCCAACAGACAAGCAACATCTCTCTCTGATTCCGACAGAGAGGAGAGACAAGGCAGCTCTCTTTCTCTCAGGCATTCATTTCAAAGGAAAATAAAATGAGGAGAAAAAAGATAAAAGAAGTTTGAAAGGGATAAGGCTTCATATTGTGAAAGCAAGCGAGGAAATTCTCTGCTCATGCATGCAGAAAACTAAGAGTAAGACTGTATCTGTAGCATGACTACACCGAAGCATACTAACTCCGGGATTGATAGAGTGACGACATAATGGCAGTCTTTGTGGAGCCTGGACAGTGCTTTTGTGCATTTAGAAGTCACAAATGGGATTTTACTTGAGCATCCACACACAGACACACACTGGTGCACATACATGGTTACTTCTGAGATGTTACAAAAACTTCTCTTTCTTCTATCCATTAAAAAACTATCGATCTTGTGCTTTGCCTTCTCTACTTGATGGGTTTTTTTTTCTGTCATAATGGAAAGTCTCCCCGACCATTTCTTCAGCCTATTCTTCATTTGGAGTAATTATAGATGGAGAGGTAAAAGATGTTTTTTCCCCTTTCTTTTCTTTTCTCCTTCCTACCTATCTTCCTCTCCCCCTGCGTGCATTCAGAGGAGCTCTCACCACTGCATTCTTATTAGAGACATGTCTGAAAGGCTCTCCGCAGCATGTGGTGTCCTCTGACCGTCCGCTATGGTTGCTTTTTTGTTGGCATTAACAAGCCAAGCAACCAAGGATAGCTTTTCAACAGGTACAAACTTTTCCTTTTAGATAATTAACTGCATTCAGACACTCAGCGCAGTGTAGGCAATGTGGGTACAGAAGCCTAGAGGATCACATTCGAGGAAAAAGGACAGAGAAAGGGAAGAGAGATGAAGAAAAAACTTGATCAAAAGACAAGATGTTCTCTTTGGTGTTGTTTAGTGCTTGGGGGGATTCTATACCAAACTCCTATTCAAATGGCGTGGGTCTTCTTTTCTGCTCTCCTCCTCGTCCTCGTCTCTGTCCTCTTCATCTTTTCATCAAGATGGACCATGTAATGAGGGAAAACTTTGGTCATTGTAGAATGGTCAAAGGTGTGCTGCCTTAATGAATGGAAGAAACACAAGAAGGGTTGTCCCTCGTTCCTCTTCGCCTCGCTGCAAAAAAAAAAAAAAAAGCCACAGGATGCCTCCTGAAGAAGGCCTCCTCCATCCATTGCCGTCTCATCTCTTGTTAAAGGGGCATAAAGCGAAGGCAGAGGGGAAAAGTAATTTTCTTCTCCTGTCTATCCATTCTTTTGGTGGGTTTCTTCTACTTTTTGCTGTGTACTTTCATAAAGCTTATAATTACCTTGGTGAGAGCTCCTCAAGTGAGAACGAATGGGATCTTTGTACCTCTCTCTCTTCAGCCCTCTCCTGTTTCTGGGAAAAAGGAAGTCATATTAACATTTGGTCTTCCCCCTTTACAGATGCAGAGAGAAAGCCAGATGTGTCTCCTCTAAAAAAAAAAAAGAAAAGAAAAGAAAAAGAAAAAAGAAACCCTTTCAACAACTTAATTTTGCAGACATATTTTTTGGAATCACTGAACAGGACTGAAGCATAATACAACTGCAGGGAGTTAACAAATGTGTCTGTATGCTAATCAGGTTGTTATGTTTACATCTGATGTGTTTCTGTGCTGCACCACGACACCAGCGCCTTTATTTTTTAAATGTGCATCACATTAAGAGACATAGAAAATGTCAACAGCAGCAGAGATGAGTGGTTCACGGTCTCTCCTACATCCATCCAAACCCTTCCTCTGCTCACCTGCCCCTCCCTCGATCCCTCTGACCTCCATCCCCAACTCTTCTGGCTGATTACTCCTAATGTAATTTTAATTAAAAACTGTGGTGTCAAAGGGTTTAGCCTGCCTGAGAAGCGGGTGCAGATTGTGGCACAGTGGCGGACCCCTTCACTTGCTTGAGAGGAAATGCATCCTGACATCGCTCGGGTGGTGCCAACCAGACGAGAGCCAGGGTAAGCACAGAGGCTTTCTGCACCTTTTAAATATGCTATAGCTTTATTCTAGCTAGGTAGGTGAAAAGTCCAGAAATATTGGTTGTTTTCCTTTGTTACTTCTCCTATTGTTAGATTTGGGTTGCATGATTTCTATTTTTTTTTACCTAGGTGTCTGGTGATTTAGTTTTACAATATGCCATTATCAGTGGAGCCAATTCTCCTCCTTCTTTTCCTCTTACATATATCTGGTGTTGATAAAAGGTGTGAAACACACGAAGACACTTATTACAATGTAAAAATGTTTGATTTCTGGAATAAAGTCAGTGGAAGCTCATTTCTGCCTTTAATCACAGATAAATCAACAACCAGCAATAAAGGAAGGTGAAGTCATCAAGCTGCATCTTAGTCTGATGTCATGATGCACGTAGTTGACATTGACAATAATTGCCAGAGCCAAATGTCACAGGGGTGACCTGCCGAAGGTGCCCCACAGCAGGATTCAACAGCAGAGGTCTGCCTGTGGGTTTGTAATCCCCTCACCCGAGCCGTTGGATTATCTGCTCTCCGTCGACCCTGAAGAGGCTCCCCACGGCTCGGGCTTAAACACTCTCTAAAATCTCATCTCCACACCCCATCTGCCGGCTGAGCGATGTCTTGGAAGTCGCAAATACGAAGGAGTGGGGAAGGAGGCAGACTCTGAACACTCCTCCTTCTCGCTGGGGCTCTGACCCAGAGAGAAGAGGAGACTTCAGCAAAATGCATGCTAATTTTGCATCAGAAACATTTTTAAGAATCAGTTTTTGTATTTAATGTGTATATTTCCCACTGTAGCACAATTTAAAATCAGTCCTAGTATTTGTTGAAATAAAGACTAAATCTTCCTTGTTGCAACACATTAACCTTACCTTTTGTGAGTGGATTCTTTATCAACAAAGATGCATAAATACAATACGTAAATTAGTAATTGTTTCTGAGAGACTCAGAAGTGGGAGAGGTGTCAGTGTCAGTGACCCTTTAACATTCTCTGACAGGGGCCTTGTTTTGTGGCCGTCGGTGGACAGTTGGAGGAGCTGGTGGTTGGCCCTGAGCAGTGAGGCATGTAGTAAGAGGGTTTAACTTTGCTAACCTCCTTCTGCCAGGTTCATGGGGCCCTGCTGCTTGGGTAATATTGGATCAGTGTTGGGAGCCCGTGCCGCTGCCATAACAGCCAGCATGCTGCCCGGGGTAGTGAGCACTTTCCACTAGAGAGCCAACTGGACTTGGTCAGGGCTTAGTTTCTTTCTGTCTTATCCTCCATATTCTTGATATTCCCCAAACAAAGATTTTATGCGATTTTGTCTTCATCTTTTACAGTGTTTCATAGATTTTGGCATTGTTTTAAAGGCACGTTAAGTGAGATTCGTAGCTTTTACATAAAATCACAGTAACACAGTTATCAGTTAGTCACTGGGGATATAAATGCTTCCCATGGTGTCAGGAATTTCATCCTGAAAGCAAAATACCCAGTCTGTTTCAAGCAACACATCATTATTTTTTGAGTAACTGATCTTGAGAATGTGGAGCAGTAGGAAGAAAAACATTCTGATGAAAGGGGGAAGCAAGGACGGTGTTGCACAGTAAGCTCGGAAGTGAATTAAAAAGTCAAAGTACCTGGATATTTTATGGTTCTACTAGTTTTGTATGTTATTATTTGTTTTCTTGGTTTTATGTTTTACAACTTAGAAGATGCTCTCTTTTTCTGACATTGTGGTCAAAGAGGATGTAAGGGGAAAACCTTTATTTGATTAAAGATTGAGACAAATCATCATAGAAAAAAGACCACGCAAGCTGAAATTTACACTATAAATTCAATATACATAGTTACTGAAAGTGACAGTATACATAGAGAAGATATAGATAATTTTATGTTTTCATAATAATAATAATAATGAACTATTTCAAGAGCAGAGCACTAACATTAAAGTTTTAAAAAGCAACAATGACATTTTGGGAAAGAGAAAATGGCAATAAAACATTTTGAAACCTTTTTAAACTGAGATATTGATGGACTTGTTCTGACATTAAGTGAAAGCTTGTTTGAACAAACTGCAAGCAGACAATTTTTGTATCATTGAGGCAGATGATAAATGACCCGCACTAGTCCAGGAGAGAAAAAAAAATGGTGAGGATAAGTTGTAGTGAGTTGGAGCTGTCTTTTGGGGGAGCACTAGTTTAAGGCCCTAGTTTTAGCAATATTTTTCTAAATTGTAAATAGCGAGATTGAGTGTTAATATAGTTGTTGAAGCTGAGGTATTGATAAAAAAAAATCCCCAAGTTTCTAATTGAGATCCTTGTGTTGACTATATGTGGTCCAAGGTGGGAAGTGATAATGTTAGTTTAATCTTTGTCCAGTTGTGGGATATTAGAAGCCATCCAGTCCATTTAGAATGCAGAGAATAGTTTAAGACACATTTCATGACAAGTTGAAAAACAATCTAAGTAGCAAAGAAGTACAATAACAAAAGACATAAAAAATAGATTAAAATGTATAAATGAACAGGCAAATAAATGAAAACAATAATTTAAAAAATAATAAATCTATTAACAGCCAGACTACAATAGGCAGGTGTTGAGTTTCCGTTTTCTAAAATATTAACATTCTCTGCTTCCATTCTGGAAGAAACATGGACCATATTTACAAAAGGATACATCACTGTTTGTTTTTACTCTGACTTTGGGTATAGTTAAAATGTTTTATAGGATAAAAGCAAATTCAAGAAATATGTAGGGCCAAGACCATTAGTAGCTTTCTAAACACATTAAAGCTTATTAAAACCAATTCCTGAGTAGACAGATAGCCCGTGCTGAGACTTTAAAACCAATGATGATGTTTCCAAAACTTCTAGCCTTCGTAAACGTGTTTGAAGCGGTTATAGTTGAGACATTGTTTTTCTTGAGGAGAGCAAAGAGCAGAACATAAGTTCTCAGTACTGTAGATCACAAAAAAACAACAACAATGCATGCAGTCATGTCTTTGTAGTTGCTTGAGCGAGAAATGGTTGCATTCCTAGCAATGCTTCTATTATGTGGATCAAAAGATGTCTCTGAGTTTTTTTTATTTGCTGACATGGATTTAATGCCAGTGCTTGAAGTTTCCATTTGGGCTTCTCTCTCACAGCTTCAGTACCAATGATAAAGATCAATTTACTCCAGACTGTGCTGTAATAAAGAAACTCCATCTATAACTTGATATCTAAAAGTAGCAAAAAAAAAAGGGCAC
The DNA here is from genome assembly GCF_021347895.1 of Acanthochromis polyacanthus. Lineage (NCBI taxonomy): Eukaryota > Metazoa > Chordata > Actinopteri > Pomacentridae > Acanthochromis > Acanthochromis polyacanthus. Next base: position 14,466,740 of record NC_067124.1, read on the forward strand.
CAATTGGCCCTAGACCATCAAAAACATGGACACGCATAGATGTGTGTCATCAGCATAGAAACTGATATGCCTTCCGATTCTGCCATTATTTACAGGTTAAAAAGTACAGGACCTAAAATTGAACTCTGAGAAACACCATCACTTATTGTACAGCTTTTAGATCAGCATTTATCCATGTTTACAAATAACAATCTCAAGTATATCACAAGATTTTACCCACATTTGTTTCACTTCCAACCACAGTGCCATTACAGACAACATACCTTTGAGAAATGTACTTACCACACACACTGTGCATAAAATTTGATTCATTAATACCATATGGAAAATCTAATGGCTTTAATTAGTTTATGCAACTTGGTTGACAAATTTAGAACTATGTACTCATTTGCATTTCTTTTTCTTTGCATTCCTGAAGAACTGAAACAAAATTAATATCGGTCTTTTAAAGCTCTTCCAAAACATTCCAAAAATACCATGAATTCAGATTTTGTTTTTAAGCAAAAAAAGCAGATTTTCATTTTGTTTGTATCAAACCTGCTCATCACTAGGAGCTACTTTTAGGCGTTTACTCTCAATTACTCGATAAATCAATAAAATATGACTTCACATGTTTTTGCAACAAGACACCACTCACTGTGCCAGAGACCAGTTGAGCGGTTACATTAGCTTTTTTTTACTTTTTTATTTGCATGATGAAACATTTCAAATAAACCTCATGCGTTGTCAGGTACTCAAGCGATATTAAAATATCGTTTTTATCAGATTTGGTTCAGTGGTTGTGTAATCATTCGTATGAGTTCCATTTGGCCCTGTTGTGGAAATTTGGCGAGTGCTGCATTTTGGAGAGATCTGCTGATATTAAAATCTGCAGATGCCCACCTGGTATCGGGAGGGATGGAAACAGAAGAGTGTGCTGTCTGGGCTTGGAGATGTGTGTATCCATCTGTCTATGTGTCTAAGTCTAGAGTAAACACAAAAACATAAGCGGCACTTACAGGTGATGGCCTGCGGTGTCTGTTAAAGAAGTCTGTCTTTTTCAGCTTGTAGAAATCATAGTTTTGTTCTTTCTGGCCTTTGATTTGCAGATGAAAAGAATGAGAGGAAAGAGGCATCTTTAGCTTTATAAGGTCAGAGAGCCGTGTGAACTTCAGGCAGACAGGCAGAGATTCAATATATCCCCACTGGTGGTGATGCTGTGTGGGTGAGTGTGAGTTGTCGAGGCGCTTCGGGTGTGTGTGTGTGGTTTAAATGTGGAGGTGGATAGCTTACACCTGTTTCTTACTGTAGTCAATAGTCTAAACTATATGTGCGAACACTGTCTTTTGCTTCAAGGTGTGAATGTGTGTCTGCAAGTGTGTACCTGTCTCTTTGATTGAACAGGTGGAGCCTCTTTGCATGGGATCTAGACAGCCGGTCCGCCACACAGCTGACTGTGGTCAGGCTCACAGTGCTCAACATGCAGTCTGTGGTTCAGGCTCAGGTACACTGTGGTCGCACTTTCATGCGCACTTTTTTTTAACCAATTTACCCTTATTTTTCTAAGTTAGTTTAGTTTTTAAGAAAAAGTTTATCGTTTTGATGGAAAACACTGAACAGTACATATATTTTATTACTGGACACTGCTTCTTTTTAAAATGTCTTTTAGACGTCTGTACATTGAGAGCTTGTGTCTCAAGTGTGTTTTGATATGTGTTGCATTTGATTGTTGGAGTCAAAGGAGAATTTCTGTCACCATTTGGGGCAGACAATAAAGTTTATCCATTCTATTCTATAAACCTGTTACAATTTAAATAGCTATCATAAAAAAACACTAGTGTTCTGTTAAAGCATTCATTAATGAAATCCTGCAAATCTGAAGGTACTAAAAGAAAGTTAAATTTGTCTGTAATGCTCTGTAGCCTCCTTTTTAACTTTTTTTTTTTTTTTTTTTTTTTTTACAGCTTACAGCCTGCTGTACATATGGGCGTAACATAAAAAAACTGTGACATTTTGCTCCAGTGATCTCCTCTGCTATTTCATAATAACTTTTATCTGCCATAACAGGAAAAGCACATATGTTACCAATAACATTATGTTCTTTTCAGACCTTGAAACTGAAGTAAAAAGTCGCCTAGTGAGTAGGCACACAACAAACAACAACATTTCAGCATATTAAGCAGTCTGTACAAACACATGCAAACTTACAGGTTGAAATATTTTCACAGTTGAATCTAAAGCTCTTGGATACAGTCTCCACAAAAAGTACAGATTTGAAGTTTTACATGGGTTAGGGTTACATGTATTTTTTGCAGGAATATTGCATTTTGTTATGTTCAGGGAGTTATGTGCTTTTGGAGGAGTTACATGCAGGGACTACTATTGTTCTGGCAGAACCTTTTTTGTGGTGACGTTCCTTTGCAGCCATTGTTTCCATACAGATGCATTTTAACATGCAACTGTATGGGACAATGATTTAGCATATTGTCTCTGGAATCATAGTTATTCTTTTTAATATATGCAGAATCTGTTTGTGCATGTTTTTTTTTTAGGTTTTGCTGTAGATTTATCTGAAGCTTGAAGCTTAAATACTGCAGGGGCTTTGAAGAAATCTGGAAAGAAATGGTTTAAACTCCAAGACTGACCCAGAACCTGCATGAAAAAGAAAGAAACAAAAAGCTGGGTAGACGTACTGTGATGTCTCAACATGGTGGGTGCCCTGAGCAGAATAAGGGACATTTTTCACACAAATGTCTGTACATTGTAAATTGTAATGATTTTTATCAACAATGGAAAAGCAAACTAATTTAATCAATTGAGGATTATATCAAAAAAGGTAATTACACTGTATACGAGCTCTTATGCTTTACCTCTACACGTTATTGTTGCTGCAAAAGCAAACAGTGAAAGTGAGTGGCTCTGTTTGCCCTATAATAACCTGTCATGCAGAAAAAAAAGACAAAGGAAGAGACATTATGCCACCCTAATGTGAGAAGTAATCTCTGCCTGGTCGCATCTGTAAATTGTCTGACTATAGCACTTGTCAGATGACTGATTTAGGCATTAATACTTTAAATTAAAATAAGCAACCAAAACAAACAAACAAAAAAAACCCCAACAACCACAAAACAAACAAAAACCCCGAAATCCCTCTCTTGCATAAAAATGGAACAAGAATAACAATAACAACAATAATATGTAATAATATAATAAAAATTGTAATCTTGATCATAATTGTTATTGCTTTTAATAAATTATTTTAATATATATTTTTAAATGAATCTGTCTTGCCTGACAGAAGATAATAGCAAGAAGAAGAACTTAGGTTTATTGCTATTATTATTATTATTATTATTATTATTAGTAGTAGTAGTAGTAGTAGTGGCAGTAGCAGTAGCAGTGGCAGTAACAGTAGAAGCGTCATTTTGGCAGGTTAACTCATACATACAGCTGAGGTTGAGGCCGTGAGGGACTCTGGGATTTGTAGTCTCTTAGTCTGCCTCATTACGTCGGCGGAAGCGTTTTGAACGTTCGTGAGCGAGGTCACATTGGTTGAGTTTTGTAATGTTATGAGAATCATGGCCACAATGGAGGCAACAAACACAGGTATTAGGCATCGCTACTCTTTTAAATGCATTTCATATCGGACCTTAATGTTAAATATCGAAATTAAATCTATCGCTAAATATCCGGGTTGTGTCGCCGCTCATATTATGCAGTTCTATGTGGACTCATGTAGCTATAGCAGTGTTAGCTAAGTGAACTAAAGTGTCTATATCTGTGTGAAAGTAAATCATGAATAATTGTTGGTCTTTGAATAAGGTTCTGGGTACTTCACCTTCTTTAATCGTTTGACTGTATCCACCTTGTTCGTGTAACCGCATGGACGAAAACAGCAAAGATTGAGCCTCAGTTTGCACAAGTGTGAACCAGAAGCCTCTGATAGTTAAGAGGAAAAGACACAACCTGATGATAATGTTAAGGATTTGTTTCCTTGTGCTCGTGTATTTCCAGATGAGATTAAGCTGAGACATGTGGAGACAGATGTTCTGATCCCCAAGATGATGAGGGAGAAAGCCAAGGAGCGCTGTGCTGACAAGGTGGAAGGTGTGTTTGTGTGCATGAGGGGGGTGGCACAATGTTCCCATTGCTTTTATTTTCTAGCAAATTACTGTAGAACAAATGTTTTTTTTTTGAGTCACTCACTCTTATTAACTGATGTAGTTTATAGTACCAAAGCACTCTTTGGAAAAACAAACAGCCCTCAAAATTTAAACTTGATATTTAGCTTAAATCTGCTTCGAACAGACATTTTGATTTGTCACTGCAAGACAATTACAGGTGGAATTAATAAAATTCAGGGTAGCTCAGTTCCATTAAGTTTGTTAACAAGTGAACAATTATGCACAATGATACAGTGTCCCCTAAATGTCTGCTTTAAAAATGATCTTTAAGACACAAAATATTGAGAGGCATGTGTTGCATCTGTAATATTTTGACCATTAGTTGACTAAGAAATGTACTTTGTAAAGGGGTAAAGCACATCTAAAAATTTAACTAATGATGGGTAGATTCTATTTAACTGCTTTTATTTAAGGTATTTTTAATGCTGAGTATAAAGACTGACATGCTGACCTGGCATGTGCAGTATTGTCTATTATCTGTTCTTTAGCTCAGCTCACTCTTAAACACAGGCATGTTTATATGATGAGAAATTAGTTATTCTTTTAAAAATCCCAGCTCAATGAGTTTGTTTTTGTGGGTCTTATTAAACTAAACGGTGTATATATTCTAGAAAAAACACACACAAATTCATACCTTGCATTTTCTGAAATATCAAAATTTAATAAAAAGCAAAAACAAACAAACAAACAAACAATGACAAGACTACTATTTACAGTAGCAAAGCACTCTTTGGAAGGCTGAAAAACAAAGTCAACCCTTAAAATTTGAACTTTGTGTCAGAAATTAGAATGAATTTTAGCTTAAATCTCATCCAAACAGGCATTTTGACTTTTCACAGCGAGAACATTACAGGTGGAATTAATAAATATCAATGAGGGCTCAGTTCCATTCCATTTCCCAGTGACCTATGACAGTGAACCAATATGCGCGATAGTACAGCCTGCACTAAAAGTAGTGAAAAAATAGCCATAAAACCAGAGATTCTTAGGCAGGCAGGTGTTTATTTTTGGATCTTCAACTTTTTTTAAAAATAGTGAGTAAAGGATAAATAATAAACTATGCAACCACACTACTTCTTTTTAGGAGTTTGTTGTACAAAGCATTAATATTGAATTTAAAATCTGCTTTTAATAGCGTCACACCACACAGTCATTCTTAATATGAAGGCAGTTTATTTGAAAAACAACCTCAACCGTAATGCATGTTGATTTATTTTAATTCCAAACCGTTTGTCTGCGCCTGTAAAAATCTCACTTTTCATTTGGGAACTTTAAAGCTGCATTATTAAGGCATTTGACGTGACTTGTTTTTTAAATAATCGCTTAATACGATGCTCTCATATTGCTGCCCTTCATCAGTTTTGTAAAGATCAAACTTTTGGTCTCTTCCTTCTAAGTATTTTCATTTAGTCTTGTTCCCGTGCCTTGATCTTTAGACTCATTCTTGCTTAAATCGTCTTTAGGGTCATTCCAGGTGAAATGACCAGATATTCCCTGGGGGTGTTGCTGCACCATCTTCAAATTAGTCCTAAATTTGCATGTCAATAGATCGTCACAAAGGTACTTTCTATGCAAAATTGTAGGCCTGTAGCTCTGTTTCTGAGTTGTGGGGGTCTGAAATTTTCAGAATTTGGGCTATAAAAAGCCTTGCCAGCGTTTTTTTTTTCCATCTTTCAGTGGTTATTTCTCAGTCTCTAGACATACCAGAGAGCTGTGAGTTGGTAGACAAGGCCTCTGCATGTAGCTAGTGCCCCACAAACATCCCCAGGTGTTTCCCTACACTCTGCAGGCCATGGGGGCTTGCTAAAAATGCTCAAAATTAAGAGATACCTACTCACGAGTGGGGTTTGGGACCTTAAAAGTACTAGAAATACTGCACAGAAGTGTTCTAACACCCTTGGGTTCCATTCTACACAAACTTGTGTGATAACTTAGCAAACTGGAGCTTTCTAGGTACCTCAGTTTGGAAAATGGTTGATGCTACATGTACGGACCCGTACCTGTAGCATCTGTACTAGAGGTACGGACCCGTTAAGGTCACTGAAGAGCTGGCGCCGGTTAACTACTATTTGCTGCACATTACAGGCAGTTTATATGAATGACTTTGACGGCGAACATTGTATAATTTAACCAAAAATACACCGTCTCCTCTCACACTTTAGACATTGCAGTTTTTACGCTTTTAGACGCCGTGTCTAAATTGTTTGAAGTCCAGTTCCTATTAATTAGTTTACCGCGTTCAGTGGTGGAAGCGGCTGACGAACTCCATTGCAAATGTTCCCATTTAATTTTGGACGCTAATTTACAAGATAAAGTTAAGGATGTCGAATATGAAACAAACACTCGTGAATGGTGAGGAGCAGCTCTTTAATTCGGCATGAATTAAAAAAAACCACAAACTCGATTTACTGTGATATTGTGAGATTTGTTTGTGGTTATGTAACTTAGCCATTCAACAGAGTCCGCTAACATTAAAGTGACTGACGTGCAGTGTCTGTGTTGACAGACGTAGAAAATACGTCAGGGTTTTGTTTAGGTTGTTAATATGTAATAGTCTGTCTACTTTTGAAGGTAAAAAAAATACTTGTAGTTTGCTGGCTGTTAGTTCCGCCATTTGTTTTGTTTGCTGTTTGTGTTTTATTAGAACAGGGTCACGTGAATAAAAAGTTTTGCTATTTTTAATAGTAGTGCTGATTTCAACCCCCAAATCGCTGTCTGTGAAAAAGTCAGATAGAACTGATAACAGATTAACAGATTTTTAATTGGCTATTTTTGGTGGCAAAAATCTCAGTGTGGGACAGGTACCAGAGACCCCACATTTTTCTACAAGACAGTTCCATCTGTCTTCTATCACTGTACAAAAAAGCAGCAGGGTTATATTTGTAGTTACTGAGATATTCTTACTCAAAATGGCATGGGTAATGTCAAAATCGTTTTTTGCTTTTCAGTACTTTAAATTGGGATACCAGTAGTCATTCCAATGGTAGTATTATGTATGTTTTGTTCTTTTTGAAATGTTAGTTGTTAAAGGTGACTACCTTCAAAAAGTGTAATGTTATAACTTAGGTATACCAAAGTTATAACTTAGGTATACCTATAAATATAATAAATAACAGTGAGCTCATCAAACTGTCCTAATGACTACTAGCTGCGAGCTGCTACTACTACTTAAATTCAGTCGCTTAGTCATTATAATGTAGCTAATGAACAGTAGAGGAGAAGAACAGAATCGGAATCAGAATCAGAATCATTTTACTCATCCCTGAAGGGAAATTCAGTTGTCAGGGTTCTTATCTGTTTAATTTTGAATTGAATAGCCTGACTGCTGATGGCAAGAAAGGTTTCCTAAATCTTTCCAGCTTGCAGTGCAGGGATAGGAGCCGTCCACTGATGTTTCGTTGTTCATTGAGGCAGATGTGAAGTGGATGATCCATGTTTGTCAGAATGGCCTCCATCTTGCTCAGTGCCCGTCTCTCCACCTCATCCTCCAATGTGTTCAATCTGATTCCAACCACAGAGCCAGCTTTTTTAATCAGTTTGTTCAGACACCTTGCATCCTTCTGTTTTATGCTGCCTCCCCAGCAGACTGCAACATAAAACAGGGCACTTGCTACCACAGACTGATAAAACATCTGCAGATGTCTAGTGATCGAAGTCTTCTGAGGCAATAAAGTCGGCTCTGGCCCTTTTTGTAGATGAAGTCTACGTTTGTAGACCAGTCCAACTTATTATCAAGGTGGACACCTAAATATTTATATGATGTCACCATCTTGATGTCCACGCCACAAGTGTTCACTGGAAGAAGAGGGGGTTTGGATCTGCGGAAATCGATGATCATTTCCTTTGTCTTTGAGGCGTTGAGTAGCAGGCAGTTTTTGTGACTCCAGTCACTGAAGGCACTTATCAGATCTCTGTATTCAGCTTCATGTCCATTTCTGATACATGCCACGATAGCAGTGTCATCAGAATATTTCTGAATGTGGCAGGACTCAGTGCTGTATTTGAAGTCAGATGTATACAGAGTGAACAGGAATGGAGCCAGGACTGTTCCTTGTGGAGCCCCAGTACTACTCATTAATGTCCCAGAAACACAGTTCCCCAGCCTGACAAACTGTGGCCTTCCTGTCAGGTAATCTGTAATCCATGAAACACAGGAAGGATCCACTCCCATCTCTGTGAGCTTGTCTTTGAGGATGGTGGGTTGGATGGAGTTGAATGCATTTGAAAAATCAAAGAACGTGATTCTCACATAAACTCCAGGTTCCTCCAGATGAGACAGGGCATGGTGAAGCATGAAGAGGATGGCATCATCCACTCCAATGTGTTCTTTGTATGCAAACTGCAAGGAATCGAGTTTGTCTTTGACCTCAAGCCTCAGTAGACGTAAAACCAGCCGCTCCAGAGTTTTCATGATGTGTGAGGTCAGAGCAATAGGTCTGTAGTCATTTAGTTCAGCCGGACATTTGATTTTTGGTACTGGTACAATACAGGATGTATTAGAGCAGGCACCCGCCCCAGCTGTAGACTCAGGTTGAAGATTCTGTGGAGAGGTTGACACAGATGTGCAGCACAGTCTTTAAGCAGTCTTGGACATACATCATCTGGGCCAGCTGATGGTGTATGTCCAGTCTCTGAAGCTCCAACATCACCCCTGTCTCTGTGACAGAGACGGATACAGGTGCTGGAACGGAAGTGGCTGCAGCTGTGGAGACATGTGTAGGAGACAGAGGAGAAGAAGGAGGACCTATGGTGGGGATTTCCATATGTTGAGGAGAAGAAGGAGGAGTAGCAGTGGAAGTAGGTGTGTCCACAGTGTCAAATCTGTTGAAGAACAAGTTGAACGTCATCAGCTGTGATGCAGCCCAAGTTGGGATCATTTATACTTAAATGAGTTAACCTGTACTGCATGTGTGGATGCTTATATGGAAACTGCTGCTCTCAGTGCAGCAAGTTTGCAATAAATTCAGAGGAGAAACTGCTATGAACAGCTGGAAGAAACAGACTAAACTTTAGCTCCTGTTCACCTTTAATCTGACACTAATATTTAAATTTTATGGACATTTTAGTTTGTAATTTTTCTGACATTGTAGAGTAAAGTTGACTTAAAAGGTGTTTTGGCACAGAAACTGTGTCCTTTGGCGTGCTCTGTGTTGCTTTGGGGCCAGCATTGGCCCTGAAATCTCAAAAGTAAACCTTCCCCACATTTCTTTACACGGTTTGCAGTACTGTTGATTGTACAGACCTATTTGTTAATAGGCTAGTATGCAGTTCAGACTTGTAGCATGTTACTATCCAGTGAGATTGTTGTTACAGAAAAATGACCGTAGTGCTCCTTCGTACACGAAAGTAATAAGTTTAGATGCTGCCAGATTAACGGAAAGCAGTGCATGTCTGAAAGGCCGTTGTTTTGAAGAACAGGCCAGCTGGCATGACCGTGGTTACCACTTCTGTATGGAACTGCTGCCTGCACCTCTGCTCAAGTATGTCCTGTGTGCTGCAGCAACACATCGGCCTAGTAGTGACTCGATGATGTGGTTTCCAGAAATATGATGGCAACCTGCATGAGCCAGGGTTCACTGCTCACGAGGAGAGACAGTGCACACGCAGGCTGAGGTGATGGGACAGACAGTGGCTGTGTGGGTAGTGGAAACCCCCCTCACTATACAAGCTTCTCGTCCCACTCGTTTTCACACCTTCACCCTCCACCCTCCATCATCTCATGCTGTATGTTTGTGTCTGCGCTGGGCTGCTGCATGTTTCTCTGATTGGGTTTCACAAAGAAAAGTGGAAAAAAAAAACCCACCCCAACACAATCTACAAGCAGGTTTTCCTGTGTTATCTGTCTCTGCAGATATACCGCTACACATCTCACACTTGTATATTGTGGGCTTTGTTGTTCAAGCAAACAAGCACTACTGACCTGCACTCATCGTCTTTGAAGATTTACCTGACATGATTTTTCCCACTGCACTGATGATTCATGCTGGTACTCACATGTCTTTCAGAACCATTTGAACAGCCCACATGCTCATTTAACTCTTACTTTCATATTGACATCTTTCATACTGCCTACTGTTGTGTTTTTGCAAGACTTTGATTTGCAGAAATATAACTGGTTGTAAATTGAGCTCTTTAGATCTGTTTCTGAAATCTAAAATATGAAAGCAAAAAAATAAATAAATTCAAATGGCTGTAACTTATTTTAAGTTAGTGCTTCATGATTAATAAATCCTCCCTTTAAATCTTGGCATTTAATTTCTGTTATAGCTAATTATGTATCGCCTTATATTTTCCTTTTAAGCACCAAATCTTCCTAAAGGCTTTAAACCTTCTGCTTCTGCTTTCCACTAACAGTGAAATGACACTTCTGCGTCTTCAAAAATGGCAGACCAAACAGCTCAAAGTGAAGGTGGCATCACACTCGTCTTTAGAAGGGCCTCTTCTGACATAAGAATAGTGTCGTGGATTTGCCTTCGGCGTCGCTGCTGATGTGTGATCAGAAAGGCAACCCTCTGCAGCCTCCATTAGTACCATGGGACAAGGATGAGGCGTTTGTTGATTAGATTAGTCGCACTGTTCTGCTTCTCTAAATTGGTTTTGGAGGTTTTTTTTTTCACATCTGCATCCTGATGAAAGTGTCTGTGTGATAACCATACTGATGCCACTGATAAAGGTAATTATGATGTCAGCTGTTTGAAAGGGGACACGGGAGGGCAGTGGTTTTAATTACAGCCCTGAGAAGGAGCTTGCTAACAAGGTGAGGACTCGTTCTTCAACACCTTGTTTATGATGAGGACCTTGCATGGTTCACATTGGAGCACACTGTTAGTGAGGGCACCGTGTCGCTGGTGCACACTGGCTAGAAGAGCTTGTTTGTATCTTAAAGAGTCCAGTTTAATAGATGTTATGATAAGATTCAATTGCAGCCTATATAGGAGACAGAATTTGAACTTGTATGTAATAAAAATTAACACTAACTTGCAACCAGTAGGAGATATTTTCCAGTCTGTAAGAATGCTCTGAGTTCTATCTTGTCTGTTAAAGACACCAGGAGCCTTAATGTCACATCTGTCCTGCTCCTGATGAGGCTGTGATTTCTGGGAAAAGCTCCTCTTTCTGGCTTGGTTATTGTAAATAGCCCCGCCTATCCCCAAGCCTCATTTGGCTCCGTGATCGGTGAAGCACAACCTATATTTAATTCTCGAGGGCACAGACGTGTGCATATTTGCGGGTGGTGGGATGACTGTTACAGGGTCAATGTAGAAGCACGGCAACCGCAGAAGCAGCCAGTCTGTGGCCAGTACAGTTAGCTCAGTGCCGGTCTGAACAAGGAAACACGGGTTTCAGTCTGATAAGAGACTTCGTACTGAGGCCTGTGACCACGTTCCTTCACGTGCTGATAAGGCCCATTTTGGTTTGCTCGTTGATTCTTGTTTTATTTATGCAGGCTTTTCATTTTGAAGCATATTGTATTAATGCCGTTTTGTACCTTTGACAGCCTGTTCTCCTTTTATTCGGCTAATTTCTTCCCCTTTCTGCCGCCGTCTTCCCCACCTCCATGCAGCCTTCAACCACTGCTGTAAAGACTCGGGTTTCTTCATGGTGTTTAAGTGTCAAGAGGAGAATGCAGCGCTGAAGGAATGTCTGACGCTACAGTGAGTATTTTGCAGCACCTTCTGCAACACTTACCACTCGCACAGAAAGGTGGCTCCCCATGTGTTATTCCACCAATAGCTTCCACAGGGGGTTTACCCGCTGTCTGCCACCCTCCCCGTGTCACCGTGTCAACAGCATGCAGTCAGACTCTGATTCTTTTTGTTCTGTCTGCCAAACAGCTACAAGGACCCTACGTTTTTTGAAGAATGCAAACAGGAGTACATCCGAGAAAAACTGGAGTTTGAGAGGACAGGAATCCCAACCAAGAACAGGACACAGAAGCTTCCGACTAGCATGTGATAACCACTCGTCTCCGGAGGTGTGCAGCCTCAGACTGCCACTGAACCTGCTTCACATCCTGCACCAAGACAGAGTGGCAGTAAGCCTGTGTGTTTGATTTAAATCTGTGGAATTAATTCGGTGTATAGGAGTGGCATATAATCAAAATGTTTTTTAATGTTTGGTTCATTTGCAAAACATCAGACTGTCACAAATGTTTCAATTAAATTCCCTCACTTGACTGAATCAACAAGTGTAGTCAAAGCAGGAAGAACTGCACCATGATACAGCCAGACTTCTGGAAGAAAAGTGCAGTTCTTGGGCTTTGGTGGCCGCCGACTGCTTTGTCACGTGTTTATTTACATGCAATGACGGCAGAACTGGTTATGAAGAGTTGACTTTGCGGCTTTTGTTTTGCCGCGGAGCTTTAAAAAAATCACCTGCTGAAGAATTGTGTATTAATTTACAGTGAATCTGAAGACTCGGGGACTGGTACAGTGAGAGAATTCTGACGTTTAACCGAGAATGTGATCATGTTGGGTTGTAAATAATAAAATTTCAATAGCAGTAAATTATGTGTCGGTTGTACAACATGTTATGAATGAATGAATCTGCTCCTTCTTGTCAACATTAATGGGTACCTTTAGCTTATAATTTTGCTGCCTGCAGTGCCCTGTGTAAATAAATTCAATTTGCACATTTTCGTGCTTTTAAAAGTAGATCAGTATTGCTGAACATTTTCAGATTTAATGTGGTACTTTAATTGGTTTCTGTGTTTTAGTATGTTTTATATTTTGACATTGACTAGAGCCTTAAATTCAGATGACACTAACAAAACAACCACATTTACTGTTAATTCAATAATGGGTACAATTAACTCCTCTGTCGTCACACTGGCTTTACCTTTTTAAGCCTTTCATACCTTTGCTTTATGTACCGACTGTTCTGACCAGCTCATCTGCTTTGTTGTCACATTATGAGGAACAATGTTAGGGAGCTATCATATGGAGTTATCACTGTCATAAATAGCGTAAGTGTACTCCTCGCCTGGTTTTCAAGCATCCTTTTGGCAAGACGCTGAACCTGAAGTTGCTCCTGAGCAGGTGAGCAGCTTGTGTGGAAACTCCACCACCGTTGTTGTGTCTGTGTGTTTGTGACAGAAACACATTGTAAGGTTGTTTGCAGAGAACCCAGCTCAGGTTAAAAATCTCTATACAAGTGCAGATCATTCATTTTACGTTCTTAATGAACATTACAGGAGAAGTGAAGTGAGGGGCTGGGTTTTTAGTATTTTCAATCTTTTAAGAAAATAAAACCCCAGCTCTTCACTGAACACCTTTGCACTTGACATACTGCAAATAAACAACAAAAATCTCATTGCCTGTAGACACTACAGTCCTATTATGACTCTTGGACTTGTTTTATGGCACTTATCCAGGTTGTTTTCTCCTGACTAGATCTTTGCTTGTGCTGTATCCACTCTCAGACGTATGTCGCTTCAGATAGAAATGCTAAATGAAATTGCAGATTTGTAGAAATTATACTGAACTACAAATAATGGGGCTGCTTGGTGGTTAGCACTTTTGCCTGGCAGCTAAAAGATCCCTGGTTCACATCCTTGCCTGGAAATTGCATGTTCACCCTGTGCATGCATGGGCTTCCTCCCACAGTCCAAAAACATGCTGAGGTTAATTGGTAACTAAATTGTCTGTAGGTGTGAGTGTGATCGTGTTTTTATGTAGCTCTGATAGACTGGTGACCTGTCCAGGGTGTCTCCTGCCTTCACCGTAAGTCAGCTGGGATAGGCTGACTCCCATCTGTGACCTTAATGAGGATTAAGTGGTGTGTAGATAATGGATGGAGAGAAATGATGTGTGGGTATTTTGTAGTTACATTCTGATTTCAAGTGGACCTCAAATTTGCTTAAAATTGCTTATCTGGAACATTTTTATAAACAAAGTATTCTAATTTATAATAGTATGAAAAGCAGCAAAATTTGAAGTCGATTAATGCAGTGTTTGGGCCTTGAGATTTATGATAAAGATAGTTGTTCTGTTGCAGGGATATTAGGTGTAGCCCAAAAATCTCAACAGTGTCTGTAGACAAGAAATGACACCATTAGTGCTAGTTTTAACATGATTGTAGATAGATTTACTTGAAGTACGATGAAATTATACCAAAGAACTTTGTTGCTAAAAATGAGAACAGACACAGAGCAACCTCACACAGTTGCTTCCTTTCATTCATTTATTTGATCATATTTACAAACAGTCTGAAGTGCAGTAAATCTAAAATATAATCCATATCTACTGTACATTGCATTTTGGTTTGCAAAGTGTTTACAGAAGTATGAAACTACTGCTGTAAAATAAGATTTCTTAGAAATTAGGAACAAAAAGACCACAGTCATGAAACAGATTGAAGAAAAATGGGAAAAACAAAAAAACTTTTCGACAACCATGGGCCTTTGTGCTTTGTGCACGACATTTGTCGAGTCACAGCTCACATTTCTTCAAGTTAAAACATCAGTGTCCTGTCACCATCGCAGGCAGCTCTTAAGCACATCAGAAGTCTCGGGGAACAAGGAGGAAAAGCAAAACTTATGTTCTGGGAGTGCAAAACCACGTTTGGAAGAGTACTGAAGCCCACCATATACATTTATACAGATATGCACATTCTTTTTTCTGTCTATCTTGGAAACTAACATATTTGCGTTTGTACATCCTTCAGCTTTTGCTCATCTGACTCCTAAAGGCAAATCAGTGAGAAGCTTCCACCATCACTTAACAGCAAGATTAACATCAGCACAGTGCAGCGTTTAGGTACATTTTTTATTGTTCAAAATATCCACTAACCTTATCCCAACTTTATCAGATTTCCAAAACAGAGGAGTGTATGGGTTCTGTTCCACAAGTTCGTCAAATGAAAAGGCCTAAGTATCCGACAACGCACATCTTTACATCAACGTGTCCCTTTAAAGCCGAGGAAAGAAAATGTAACGCATAATGTTGTACAGCAGGTCTAAGAAAACAGGCAGGCTCAGGGAGGTTTGCTAGAGTTGTGAACTTAATGTGAAATCATAAACAGTTGAATCTTTTCTGGTGCAGATGATTGTGATGAATGTATTTCAGAAAGCAATACATTTTTAGATTAAAGTTATGATTTCTTTCACATTATACAACCCCCCCCAAAAAAAAAAAAAAATCTAAATACTGCATTCTCAAAAATGATTGACTAAGCATGGATAGATTGGCAGCCTACTTTGAGATTGTCCAAAAGAACTTCAACGAAAATAATTTTAGGAAAAAAAACGTCAAAGATTTCTTTTGGTAGCTTTTAAAGTTTGGAACAGAATTCTGCAATTATCCTACAGTTACTGTATGTCTGTCTCATCACGGTACAAAAACAAACACAGTCCTCACCTCGACACCTTCTTCACACGATCATGAGACAAACATGGGACTACATACCTTGTATAATTTACAGTGATCAAATGTAAAAAGACTTGCATTGGAGGGAGTACAGGTATACAAATTCTAGTACTATGCTGTGGCTGCAGTGATTACTGGCCACAGTTTATGGAGAAAGAGGCCCTTGGAGCCCTATTAGGTTTATTATGATGAGATACAGATACAGGCAGGCCAGAGATGCCCACACACTGATCTGCACACACAGGCACACTGTTTGATGTGCGTATATATACACACACACACACAAATTAAACTGCTTGTATGCATGCTTGCACACACTTATGCATGTGCATACAAGGACACATACACATGGACAAACTATTTATTCAGCTGAAGGTTTCCGATCAACGTTTTTCCTCTGCAAAGTCAGATATGTTCACCGATGCGGTGTGCAGGGTTGGCAAAATAAAGAGTTGACAGTCTTTACCTTGAAAAAAGGCCTCTTCTGGCCTCACTTAGATCCCACAACCAGTAAGTCCAGTCTAGTTCACCCCAGCAGAGTGGTCTCGTCATCTTAAGGCAGGTTAGGTGGTAGCTATGTGGCAGGGTTTGGAGAGTTTATTCATTCCTTCATCTGATTATTTTTGACCTAATTACTATTCATCTCTTCTCCCTGTCAAAGTTCATCTTAAAAGGGCTTGACCCACTCTGTGTTGGGAGGGCTCCGAGGACTGCAGTTTCCCATCGACGACGAGGAGTTGGACGCAGCGGAGTGTCCCTCCCAGAACATGGCGTCACTGGGTTTGGGTGGGCTGGGGAAGGAGCGGGAGCTGTCGTCCAGAGAGGCCTGGTTCAGGGGAGGCGGCGGCAGCACCACGGAGCAGGCGTCGCTGCCGACCAGAGCCTCTCCTGAGCAGCTCTGAGAGGGCCAGGGCCCATCGTACCAGCAGTCCTCCCTCAGACTGTCTGGCAGCAGGGCGCCTGACGGGCCGCTGACAGGGGGCCGGCCAGAGCACGAGGGGAGTGGGGGGGCACTGGGAGGACGAGGCACTGACGCCCGAGGAACTGGGTGGTTGTTGTTCTTTTCCACATCGTCCAGACACTGGATTGGAACTGTTGAGGCAGCTAGAGACAGAGAGAGGGGCAAAATGATGAAAAAAGGGAGGAAAGAGGAGAATAATAGGAGTAAAAAAAAAGATAGAAGTAGTTCTACAAATGCTTTAATCTTGTGATCACGCAGACTGTTGGCACATTGCGCTTCATCATTGCATTTCTTTCCAAGAATCTTTTTAAAACTATTTCTGTCACTGTGTAATATTTTTGCACCCAATTTTATATTCCTATAATAATTAAAGTAGTTGTACCTTTTTAGTTTTATACTATATTGTGCTTAGATCAGTTTCCATTTAATTATCACTTCTTATTACTTGCTCTACATTTGTACATATATTTATCTCCTATTCCTTATTATGTCATTGTTGCACTGACTGCTCTATGTGCCTTTTTAATCGCCCCCTGGGGACAAATAAAGTTTTCTGAATCTGAAACTCAATTGTTAAGAGTGCGGACCCCTGGTAAGGATTAATACAATCGGCATTCGAAACAGATTTTAGTCCTTTGCTTGTTAAGAAATTGCAGATTTACAAAGTATTGCTAAGAAGACTGTTTGTTTGCTAAAAAAAATGTAATATAGTTAAATTTCAGTATATTTAAACCACAATTGTAGACATATATTTAGAGCAAAGAGGATTATGAGTGCAACATGCTGAATAACAGTTTATTATCTCTATGTTTTATGATTAGCATTAACGACTTCTAAGTGTATTCAGCAGTTGTATGTTGCAGTGTTGAATCAGTCAATATTAGTTTGTCAGGTAATCTGTACCATTTTTAGTAGACAGTAAATTAAGTGATATACCGAGCAAATGCTGTTTATAAATTCATTTTTTGTTTCACTTTGTGTTTAAAATATGAAAACAGATTGATTATTTTTGTCTTTGGCACCACGGTCGCTCTTCTGTACTTTACACATTGATTAAACTTTGGTTTGGAGACAGACTAAATAAACTGAATAATGGACCTCACAGTGTAAAAAGCCAGCAGTAAGGTAAATCTCCATGCAGCAGGCTATATATTGTACAATAAAACCTCTGCACCATGTAATTTTCACTGCCTGGGATTTCAGTAAATATCCAAAATAATATCATGCGAACAAAAACCTAATCAAACAAAGCTGTACGCATAAACAAAGCCACTCTTCGATTTCATACAAAGCAGATCTACACACAAATCAGACGTCCTAATCTCGCACACTCGTCTCTGCTATCAAATCATCATCTTGAGCGAATAATAAAGTTTAAATGAGAGTATCTGCTCCGGCGTTTTTTCCCCCCGCCGCTCTCCATCCACACATCATCAATCCATCCATCCCTCCCCGCTATGCTTCCATGAGATGGTCTCCTGAGTCCAGGATTTGAATAAAAGTGATTCCAAAGGAGGAACATTAGAAGAATACAGATGCACAGTGTGACTGAATAAATACATAGCACGCTCTCCTCCTCCTCCCTCTGCCTTTCTTTACCACTCCTACTTCCCTGATTTCACTCCATCTGCCTCATCTAAGTTACAGGATTACCCTCTTATTCAGTGGAATAAACAGGCCAAGATTTATTTTCTTGCCATATTTCATTCTAATTTTCACCTCCTGGTCTCCTCTTCTGACATACGGAGGGGATCGACAACAGAGGTAATCTCTCCTGAGGTAGCGTACATCAGCCCAGAGGGAGGGAAATGGAAGGACAGACCGTTTCATGATGTCCTTTACCAAAATGTTTGAGTATTTTGATAATATCCACAGTCTTATCACACGCTCACACAGACTGCAATGAGGAGCAGCAGGAGAAATCTCCTTAGTGAGCAGTGCTTCTTTAGAAAAGCAGCGCCTTAACTGAGCAGAGGCAGTAGTAACCACCTCCTATCATTTCATTAGTATCTGTGTGGAAAAAGCAAGATTTAAATTCTAGGTGTTGTACTCTGAATGCTCATAAACTGTAAATCTGACTTTACTTGACTGTCAGGGTAAAGAAGCACATAATCCAAATTTGTATCCACACTGTATGCAATATCTATCTATCCATCTATCTATCTATAAAAATGAAGTCTATGTGTGTGTTTCTCTCTTAGATTGGCAACCAAATAACAGGATAACCACATTTAAAAAAAATGTTAATGAACTTAATATTTTGATATTTCTTTTCACTGGGGAAGGATGAAGGTGTGCATAAGGATTCAACAGTGTTATAGTATTTAACTAAAAGTTTTTTTCCCCCCTTTCTTGAAGCTCCTACAGGGGGCAGACCATGCTTTTCTGATTTATTCATGTAGGAACATTATTGAAGAATACAGTGACAGTAGGGCTGCATGATATTGGAAAAAAATTACGTGATTTAGTGGTTTTTTTATGACATATATGTAGCACAATATGAAAAAAAGGAATTTTCACTAGATGTCTTGAATAACTCAATTTTGAGAGAATTGTTCATTTTACAATAAGTGGGTTGATTATGCAGAGAGGTGCAATGGCATAGAAAATAAAAACTAATTCTGAAAAAGTTGAAAAAAGCTATCGGTGTAACACTGGCAAAGGCATCCGAAATCGTTTCATTTGACTTTTTCTTTGAATAGCATTCAGATCTGGCTTTGCACTCGTCTTACAGACCTTCGTGGTGTTGATTTAAATGGTCAAAGTCTCGTTGCCTCACGTAGTGACAACAAATGCAAAACACTAAAGACAGCGTAAATCCAAAGACCCTTAAAATCTGTTCTATCAGACAGCCTTTTTTGTCGATTAGCCATCGTAAATATGAGCCCTGCAAGTTTTCTTCTCGTGTCAAGCAGCTAGAAAAAGTTGTTCGTTAATGTGCCTTTCTTCACATTGCACCTTTTGTCATGTGATTACTGTCCATGCGCACATCTCAGTGTCCGTCCTGAAATTATGTAGTTTGCCGCTTTAAATTAAACTAAAGATTTACTGCATTTCAAATACAGACACAGTAATTTTTTTGTACATTAAGTTGATTTGAAAACTTACAGATAAGAATGTGCTGTGGCAGAAATGTATAAGAATAAAGAGAACCAAAAAACAATGGAACAAATATTATATATATATATATATACATATATAAAAAGGAAAAATTATTTTGCAAAAGCAAAATATCACCTGGGTTTTGAAGACAAAGGTATAACTGCCATCTATTTTGAGGCCCCCATGAGAAACTTTACCAAAAATTTCAAAGCAAAATTCTCTGCATTTCAGTAGTACCTTGTATGAACCTTCTATATAGAGTATAGGGGCCACAGGAAACTTCTGTGATGCATATATGGGGCTGGGTGTGAAAAGGCAGCAAGTGAGCAGAGCTGTGGGTTATTGCACAAACTGAACATAAGCATGGAGCGATTTACAGTAAAGTTAACAACCACAGTGATGCAATCCTGAGCACGTTTTTGTGTCTCACCTTGTCTTGTCTCACTGATCCATGGCCGGAGTTTCCTAATCAGGCCTGTTTGGTGCTTCAGCTCTGAATGGAGACGAGTGACCTCACCACACAAAGCCTTGTATGTCTGCTGCATGCTCCTCTCCCTATAGATGAACAGAATGTTCATGTTATGACATGTTATTTTTAAACATGTATTCCTGCTTTTCTGCTCGGCCTGTGTTGTTAGAAAAAGTCAGACAGGACCTCATAGGATAACAATTATAAGCTGTGCGGCACACTGTAGCACTCACACATGCCCTTTAGATTTTTATGTGCTAAAAATGCAAGATATTTTTGAAGACAGTTTATCTGTTCCTGACAATTTTTAACTCTCACCTGCCTGCTAAATTTCCAAGCTGTAAATCTGGCACTTAAAATGTTCAAAATTAGTGCTATCAAAAATTGTAGAAGCCTAATCTACTTCGCAAATCATATATATTCCTGGAGAGCTTGTTACCAAAAAGCCTTCTGTGTGATAAATGTCATGGTTTTTTTCTTTGCTGACACATTTAACACCACCTCGACAGTGCTGATGTCGAGCAGAATCACTTAGCAGCAGAAGTTCACATTAATATTTTGGAGACTTGCAAAAGAAAAACAAAAACTTCTCTCCCTTAATAACAACGTAGATGGATTAAATGCTAAACCACTCAGTAGCATTAACTGTTTTACAAACTAAGAGCATGCTAAAAATAAAATAAAAAAAAAACAACGGTGGCATTTGAGGCCTGCAACACTTAGAAACGGTCCTGTCCTTACCTTAAATAGTCATACAAAATCTCATTAACGCTTGCTTTAACTTCTAGCACCTGCCTCAAACAGGAAAAAAATGTGAAAAAGAAAACCTGCAAGACAAAACTTATGTTTTTTTGTGCTGCTGAAATCTAACATACAATTTGAATGTAGCACTAATATATATGTGAGGATAATTGACAGGGGTCCAAGTACATGGATGGTAACAGACCTTGCACACAGTAAGACAAGGGAATGAACTATTAAACTATTTCCACTGAACACATCATTGAGGGTGAAGCTGGCGATAATCTTACATAAACCTCAGTAGCTTTAAAAGTAACCTGCACATTACAGTTACTCAGTGGATGATGTGCAAATGTTTAAAGCTGCACCCTCCTCTAGTGGTCAGAGAGGATAAGTACAATCCATGGTGATCACATCTCACATGCTACAGTAGGTATTAGGCTGTGCAGCGTTGCATGGCAGTGACTGTACATGTATTTCAGATGCTGCATTTATGTGGTCATGGAAAGCATCACATTCACAGCCTTCAAGTTTAAGAGTAAATAAATGAATTGACTGATTAAACTGATTACATTTTATTTGATTCAAATTTGTCCTTGTGTATTCTGTAGTTTTCTGCAAAAGAGGTTACAACCTGACTCTCTCTAGTTACACATTTGAGTAAATAATTTAACACTACTGTATTGGATGAGAATGCACTTAAAGCAGTTCATTTTACACAAACAGTTTCCATCTGCGCTGTCTATAATGATGGTTTCTCTTCAGTAATATTCATAAAACACGGTACCTTGCATTATACTTTGCATCACAGGTCTGGTCCAAGTCTGGTCCGTTAAGGCCATGAGGTTCCTCCTAAAGCAGAGTTAAGTCATGCAAAACAGAGAGTGGAAAAAAGGCTGTTCCATGGTTGTGTATGATAACATATCTCCTCCGCTCAGCATCAGCTTACTCCCATTTTCCTCTTTTCTTCTGTCAGAAACTGTAGCATCTCCACCCTGCCGTCTTCCTCACCCTTACTCCGCTCCACACCGTCACCCTGCCTCGCTCTGACCCGACACCTCTCTGCTGTTTTCCCCTTTTTTATGTTATTCCACATCACTTCCAGAATCTGCACTTGTTCAGCACTGTTGTCTCTGGCTCCTCTTTATCTCACCTTTCCTTCTCTCCGTCTCCTTTCTTCCTTCCCACCTTCACTTACCACCGCGCCTCTCTCCAGCAGTCGACTGTTCTCCAGCGTCACCCTCTCCAGCTCCTCCTGCAGCTTGTGGATCTTTAGCTCAGGGCTGACCCGGTCCACCTGCCAGTAGTCCTGAGAGCTGTTCAGGCTCTTCATCACTGGGAACACACACACAAATGCAGAAATTACATTTAAATGTTTTTACAGGAATCTTATACATTGCACTCAGTAGACAAGGCACGTTATGGTTATCACTTACATAATGATGCCTGTTTCATATGTAGATAAGGCAACACGGACACAAACATTCTATTTTGTGCTTAAGGAAGAAATATTCAAGCTTGGTATGCAAGTAAAGTAGAACTATAACTGAAAATACTACCAGTAAAAGTCCTTCATTCATATTTGGCTTGAGTAAAAGCAAACTGCAATGCTTAATTGATTAGTTGTCAACCTTTAAATTGTTGTCATGATTGCGATAATAGATCAGTTTGGGTGATAAGAAACGTCTAAACTGTTTGCAGCTTCTTAAATTTGAATGTCTTCTTGTATCTTTATATAGAATACACTGATTGAAAACACTGATTAAGATATTTCACCATTTCCTGACGTTTTATAGAAGAAACAACTGCTGGATTATTTGAGAACATAATTGGCAGATTAATTGGAAATGGAAATAATAAAAAAAAAATCTGAAAATGGTATGTGATGCAATTTCAGAGTGCTATCATAATATATACATCACAGTATTGGATTATTTCTATTGATGCATTAGAATTTAAACTTAAATTGTTGTAGCTAGTCACATTGGAAAAATGTGTACAAGTTTTTTATTTCTTCAAGTACTTTACTAAGGAAAAAGTAGCTGAGTAAAAGCAATTAGTTACTTTGGTAGCGTGTCACACTTTCAATTTTGGATATCAAGGGGCAGCTAGGAGGAGGAGAATGTCTAGTTTGGGGATCTAGCTGCTTTCCTGTTTTCAAGTTTTGGTGGTTCTTTTGGCTTCAGCACACTGTGATCTCCTGAATGTATCAGGGTGGTTTGCAGCTGAGGGAAGAGAGTCAGCACTTCCAAGTCAGAAGTCAGGATTCTCTGTCGGGAAACGGTGTATTCCTCCCTCTGCGCTGAGAGCAAGGTGCTGCCCCAAGTCAAAGAGTTCAAGTATCTCAGAGTCTTGCTCACAAATGAAGGTAAAATGAAGCGTGAGACCGACAGATGGATTGGTGCAGATTTAACATTAATGCAGGTGTTGTACTCGACCGCTGTGGTGAAGAGGGAGCTGAGCCAGAAGGTAAAGCGTCCAATTTACTATTAACCTTCACGACTGGCTATAAGATTTGGGTGGTGACTAAAAAAAAAAAAGTCAAGCGGCTGAGCTTACCCTCAGAGGAAAGGTTAAGGAGTTCAGACCTCCACAGGGAACTCCGATTAGAGCTGCTGCCCCTTCATGCTGAAAAGAGCCAGATGAGTGCACCTAATCAGGCCGCCTCCTGGGCACCTTCCTCTGGAGGTTTTTTGGACAAGTAGGAGGTAGGAGACCCCAGGGTAGATACAGAACTCTCAGTGGAGATTACATATGCTATCTGGTTTGGAATGCCTCAGTATCCTCCAGGAAAAGGTGGAAAACTTTGCTAGGCAGAGGGACATCTGGACTACTTTGCCTTACCTGCTGCCTCTGTGACCCGACTCCAGAGAAACAGCAGAAAACAGACGTATGGACCCAAATTTACTGGCTTTCCCTCACAGACCAGATTATCAAATGACTTAAGTATGTAAATCTATTTTATCACCGCATTTCATTAAGATGATTCTTGCTCATACAAATATTTTCTTGTTCCAAAAGCACAAACATAGGTGAAGTAAATGCATAATATACTCCATGTACTATGTGTTTTGGCAAAGCATGGAGCACTGAGGGTACTGTTCAGCACAGAGCAGAAAGCAGGCCTGTGTGTTCTACCTGTACCTTGGCTGGTCTCCATCTCTGATTTCAACTGAAGCAGTTCCATCTCTTTGGCTTGCAGCTGCTCTGTCAGCAACCTCTCACTCTCACTCTTCTCCTTTTTCTGACGGAGGGAAAACGACAGGACAGTGAGACAGAGAGGGAGGAAGCAGATGGAAGAGTCAGTATTCATATCAGTGCACCAAAGTCTCTTTCAGTCCCAAGTCAGATCAGTGCACATGCGCAGTGTTGTGTAACAATATCATGAGAACTTTGTCTTTACTGAAGTTTTGAATCGAAACTACAGTAGAAAAATAGTTATAAGAACAAAAAAAATTATCTTTTTAATCTCCTTAAACATGAGAATAAGCAATGTTGTCACTGACAGCGGCATCAGCTTGTAAGAGGATCTAGTTAAACAGTGAACGCACCAGTTTGTTAAGCTCCATCTGTAGATCCTCCTTCTCTATATAGATACCTCGATAGGCACTGAAGGCCTTGTTCACGTACTGGGGACCCTCTGATGGGGGAGCATCTGGCCTAAAGAGCTACAGAGGTGGAAGAGAAGAGAAGAGAAGAGAAGAGAAGAGAAGAGAAGAGAAGAGAAGAGAAGAGAAGAGAAGAGAAGAGAAGAGAAAAGAAGAGAAGAGAAGAGAAGAGATCAATTTTGCTGAATTTAAATGTCTGTGGTAGGAAGTTACTTTCCTCCCACCACATCCTATCTTGATGGGCCAAATGGTGCCACAGTTAAAACAATAACAGAGGCTAAACATGTGGAAACAAGCTACTTCTTCACACGTGTTGTGCAGTATTTTCAATTTAGCCTACCATCTGACTTAGGACTCTTCCTGTTTAAATCTCTCTTTCTGTGCTTTTCTGGAACCTTTGTTTTTTTTGTTTTTTTTAAAACCAACTCCAGGAAACTTCTCAGCTGTGTAGTGCTCCAACACAATGTTTGGCAATGCCATACTTTTCCATACTTCCTCTCTGTTTTAGACAGCACCAATTTATTTCTCATTGTTTTATTGCTTTGAGTATTGGCCAACATTATTAATGATGCTGGCATGCTGACTCTCCTACAGGCAAGTATTTTGCAGTGTGGTGCTGAATTTGCTGACTTTCTCTAAGCATTTGGTGTTTGTCTATAATTCTCATGTCCTGCACAATAAGACAACTCAGCGTTCATTCATCTTTGTCCATAACTCACCCTTTCTAAACCTAGTTCCTCAGCTGTTTAACAAACAGTAGAAGTAGTATGTCCTTCACTTCATTGTCCTCATGGTATTCCTCTTCCACCATACCCCCTTCTTTTTCTTTTTTTATAAATCTTTACCTTGTCCTCTAGCTGCTTAACCCTCTTCCTCAGCAAGGTATTCTCTCGTTCCGTGTCTCTCAGTCGTTTCTTGATGTCCTCATAGGCCGTGACCAAGGCGAAGTGGGAAGCAACAGATTCATCGCCGGCACACACCGATACAGGACTTTCACCAGCAGTGGTGTAGGCTGTCTCATGTTTAAGGATGCAAATGTCATCATCCACTGCCAGGGGCTCCATGCCTGCACAGGCCTAGTCGGTAGCAGATAAAAGATCTAGGGATAACATGAAGAGTCACAGTTTCATAGTAGTAAATCTCTTTCAGTTGTGATTTTGTATCGGACAAACGTATAATACGACTACTACTCCTTATTATGATACGCTTATTACAATTTTAATAATTACTATGAGCTGTTATTTTCCTGCAAACAAACACTGTCTCAGTGCTGTAGCTTTCTATTCACGACACAATTCACATCTGTAGGTGGCACTCTCCTCTACTAATCTTTACTAAAGGATGGTTTGTATGTTTTCAATGCAAACCACTGTTTCCTAAAAGGCCAAATCGTCACCAGAGTTTCACATTAAAAATGTATGGTTCATTGTCGCTGTAGTTTGAAAATCAAAACTCTTTGACTGTGACACATAAACAAAGCTGGTTGGAAAGGTTTGTAAACTTGAATAATATAAATACACTTCAGTCCGATGAACAGCCTATTTCACACAATTTACACAGATGTGACCATTTATTTGACAAACAAATGAAGGTGAGCCTGAACATGAAAATATTTTAACTGGAAAGCATTAACGTACAGCTAACGGTGTTCTAAAATGCAGATCAATGAGAGATCAACATGCAGATGTTGGGGACAGAAATGTCCAGACTTTGTGATTTCTGTAACATTATCATTAAATTGCTGTACATAAAAACCACACTATTTGTAAGAAATTACTTTCTAAAGTGTTACATTTAAAGATATACTGATGACACACAAGTACAGATTTAAGTGTCACACTGATCTGAATTTTGCCCCCCTATTTAAAGGGATGTGACAGCACAACTGACTATCAAGGAAATCAGTCAAAGGAAACTCCCTGACACAGATATGGACTAAACCCCACACATCCTGAATTTCTGCGGGTTAGTGGCTCGGCAGCAGAGACAGTGCAGCTACGCTAGTTGATGATGTCAGCATGCAATGATGCAGCAAACACAGAGGAGCCAAGTTTCTAACACTCAAGGCCAAAGCTTTAAGAAAAATAAGTTTTAGCAGACTAACAGCACAGGATGCTAGTTCCACACCATGAACACAAACCAAGAAAAAAAGACACAGGTAGTGCCGCTGACTTCAATAAACGCCTCCAGGTGTGAAATCGAAAGCGACCCCAACAAGTACTTAAAACGAAAGTCAACGAGAATTCAAAACAAGACGAGGGGAGACGTCATTTCGTTAGACTTCCTCCGATAAAACATGAGAGCTAACGGCTAACAGGGAAATCAGAGCAAAGAACAGACGCTATTTCGTAGAAAAAAAGCGATGAAAAGCAGATGTAAACAATCAATGAGTCTCATCTGTATACGATGCTAACGTTATGGTGTTAGCTTCCGTGAACACTGTTGACAACCGGCAAACTACATTAATACAGTTATACAATAGATTACAGAACGTGTAATACAACCATTAGACAATGACCCAGAGAAACACGAATTTAATGTCGATAGCTACGGTGATCAAAATGATCGATCTGTTATGATAAAAGCTAGCAAAGCTTAGCTAACGTCTCCTGGCTAGGTGAAGCGAAAGAAGTCGATTATTTTTCACTCTCCACTTTCACTAACCGTGTTAGACGCTGTCCTCAATTAGGTGTCAAATGTAAACACAGGATTATCATTTATTCTCGACAAAAGGAGACGTGTTTCTTGGAGAAAAACACAGAGACGAGGCTGGACACTCGCTCCGAGTCTGAACTGACAGGTGAGAAAACAAAAACTTCCGGGAGTCACTTGACTGCTCAAGTCCTTTCAAAATAAAAGCACAATGTAACTCGAACCGCGCAACACAGCTCACGGCAACTAGGTTGTGTGCAATTGACATTAGATTTAAAACTTTTATACTTGTTTGTAGATGAAGAGAAGTCTGTCTCCGTCGATATGACGTCCTCTCATAAGCCCCTTACATGTACCCCACCTAACCACTTATCTTTTCGTCGTAATGTGTACCGCCTGTTCACATTGAGGCACCAGAGGTAATACACCGACTGACTTTAAAAATAAGATGAGAAAATAGTCTGAGTTTTGTTGGAGGCTTTCGGATTTCTGTTGCAAAATGGACGAATGTTTGGTATTTTCCTGACAACAATGACAGAGTACAGTGGTTCAATATGGTATTTTAAAATACATGTAGGTGCAGTTCGG
This sequence comes from Acanthochromis polyacanthus, assembly GCF_021347895.1. Lineage (NCBI taxonomy): Eukaryota > Metazoa > Chordata > Actinopteri > Pomacentridae > Acanthochromis > Acanthochromis polyacanthus. The sequence goes on from NC_067124.1 coordinate 14,494,390, forward strand.
CTTAACCAGGACCGAACCACTTAACAGGGGGACCAAATACAATTTACACTTTACTGTCACAGCCTTAGGAGAAAAAGGAAAGGTAAATGACAAAAATGTAAAAGTAACATCAGAAAAACAAATGAGCGACTACACTGAAACGTCCTTGCATTTAAATGTTGATAAATGTAGGAAAAGCTGCCTTGCTTGCTAATTGATGGTAGTGGGCAAAGTGCTGCGGCTAGCATCATAGACATATTTCTGTTTTTGTCTATGGCTAGCATTACCAAAGTTAGCTTTGCTCACTACTGAAGATATATTTAGCTTTTCACCACTCTGCCAAAAACAAGCAGGCGAGCGTCTTTCTCACTGTCAGAAAACTAATAGAAAATAATTTTCAATTTAACCAAAACACAAGTTATCATATTTTCTATTATAGTTGAAAGAGCTTGGAAATACATCGATGTAGCTAGCTAGCTGCCAATTAGCATTCATCACCAAAGTAAAAAAAAAGCTAGACTTTTGTTTTTTGGTAGTATCTCATTAACTTTATTTTCCTTATTGCTTTTTGGTAATGATTTAACATCTATATTTTATTTATTTAAGTATATCTGAATAAAATGTATATTTACTAGGCACATAGCTCGCAAATATTCAGATTTTCAGTCTGTTGATTATTTTCTCAATTCGTTAATTTGATTTGTCTATAAAATGTTAGAACATGGTGAATAATGTTGGTCAGTATTTACCAAATCCCAAGATGACATCCTTGAATGTCCACAACCTAAATATATTTGGTTTACTTTTACAGAGGAAGAAAGAAACCAGGACACACCTGAAGCTATGAAGCTAAAATTGGCCTAAATAATATTGAGGCAATCCAACAGAATTGATGAATGATTTGAAACAATCTTAAATTTTCAACTAGCTGGATCAAATGAAATTTTCTAATTTATTTTTGGTGAATGACTACACAGCAGGAAATTTAAGTAAAGCTATGTACACAATAAGGAATAAAGACAATGGTTTCTAGATAGCAAATGACCAAACTTAAGCATAGCTGTAATGGTTAATCAAGACTTTCCGTAGCTCTGATAATAAACATTGTAATACGAAGATATTTAATATTTGTAAATTTCAGTAAATTTGTGTTAAGAAAATGTGACAGAAACATTTGTTTGCCACTCATGGTATATATCAGCTGACAGCGGTTGTCCAGTAAGTGTGTACAGTAGATGCATATGTAAAGGCAAACATGTCCTAATTAATATAACAGCTTTATAATGTCAGGGCTTCAAACAGTTCTCCATTTAAGAAAAAGGAAAAAAGCAATACTACCTTTGTGTGCTCTGATAACTTGCTAATTGTACTCCACTGTGCGTTTTTCAGAAATTTTTTTGCTGTGGAAGACGCTACAAAGATCAGGGACATGGCATGTGATGAGGAACCCGAGATCAGCGTCCAAAAGATTGATCAGAGTAAGTCCAACTGTTGCATATTGGCAATGGATAATGTGTTGTTACTCACTGCCCTGTGACTGTACCAGCTTTTCTTATCTTTATTTGAAACAACTTTGAATATTTACAGGCATATATTGTCTCATATTTACCTTATTCTGCACAGTGTCAAACTAGTATGTCATGTTTTCCTGCGGCTAATGTGGTTAAATGATGTGTAGCGACTTTTTCCATCATCATGCAAATGACAGCTACACATTTCTCCTCAGGACTTCAGTTTATTGTAGTAGTGACAGTGACATTAGGATGTACTTGCTGGCTTACATAAAAATTCCTCCCAATATTTTAAGAGTCCTTTATGTTTTCCCACCTTGCAAACCTGCTGTTCTTTCTTCAATCCCCAGCTTTTGCCATTTTGCAAATAGTATTTTGTTGCACATTGAACTGCTTGGTGTTTGTATTTGCAGTATTTTTTAAAGGAATCTGAGTTTTTGGTGTCCTCTTGTGCCCTGGAACTGTGTGGTTTACATGCCTGCACAAGTGGTGCAACACCTCAGAAGTGGAATTGTTGAAAAACGCCAAATGCACTGCGGATGCAGGAGTTCTGGACTACTTCTAGGTTTTTGTGTCTTATCATTGCAGTGTTATCAGAGGCTCAGCTGCTGATGAGAGAAATAGAGGAGATGCTCAAGTGGTGTACATCAATAAGCTCCTCAAACCAGAGACAGCGCAGAGAAGTAAGCTTACCGGCAGAAAGCGAACAATCAGAAAAACCTCACAGAACCATATAACTATGAAACAGAACACAGTAAAGCTTTAACCTACACCAACAATTGTTTTGTCAAATCTTTACCTTCAAGGAACTCAGGTGACCACATAGTTCCATCTGGTTTGTTATCTTTCTTCCTACTTTACCTTATATACAGTTCAGTTTTTGCACTATGGGCCAGTCAGAGATTTATTTGTTTAGCTCATTTCCTCTTGTCTTTATAGCCCACAGTAAAGCAGATGGGATTGTTACATTCACTCTATAATGAGGTCAGAACTGGTTAGGGTACACGAGTTTGCTACAGTTGCATAGCAACACAATTAATTTCCCCTCTCAGCTGCAAAACGCTATGTATATGTAGTGTGAATTTCCATTAACATAAATTATAGCTGACACAGAAGCTGCTTAACTGTGTTGCCATTTATTTGTCACTGTGCACCCCAAGCTAAGTCTCTCAGCTTCCTTTACATGGTCTTCCATCAAAGAGATCAAGGGACAACAGCTTTAAGCATTAAATCCTCATGACCTATTTCCTCAAGTGCCACTGGGGTCATCAACTAAATAAAACGTATCCCTAAACCTTAGTGCAGAATGAGAAAAATTGTATTTGCTTTAGATAAATACCCTCAGTGCAGCCTGCACTGACTTAGGAGCTGTTCTGTCAATCGGTAGATTTGCAACACCTTTGATAGCTGAGTCAATTTCATCTGCACTTGTTGACATTTACTTTGGATTCTGGCTGTAGTTCAGTTAGATGCTGCAACCTGCTAAGGTAGCTGTTGGCTCAGACCTTTCAATCTCTCAATAAAATTTTAGCTGCTGGAACGAGTTTAGCAATAATTAAGCAAACATTGGAAATAAGGACTATGTCTGAAATATTTTTCTATTTTTGCATTCACACATATGCAAGCTCAGGCACACACACACTGCAGTAGATTCATAAATTTGTGCTCATCGCTCTTTCTATAACTCATACTGTACAGGGCAGTCGTTAACAATGATGGATGTAGAAATGACCTTGTTATTGGTGTATGTGCTCGGGCACAGCGTCATCTAGTGTGCATGTTGTTGTGACAGACTCTGCAGGAGCGCCAGACCAGCATAGTGGATGATGGAGACACCTTGGTCATAGATGGCCTCAGGTTTGAGAGTGCGACAAGCAGCGAGGACCTGAGGACGCTGAGCTCACTGGCTGGTGCAGGACGATAACAGGGTGGCACATGACTGATGCTAGTGAGTTCATTACACAAGGTCATCAAGGTCCAGTGACCGACAGTGGTAACGGTGGCAGACAAAAAGCTAACAAATAACGCGATGATAGGAATGAGGCTACAAACTGTCATGTATATGTCCTTGCAACAGAGAGGCGGAGCAGTGTGGCATGTTCTAGAGATTGTATTGACCTTTTTTTGGATAAATGTTCCATTTGTTTCCAAATACTTCTATAAGGTTCAAATTACTGTTTCATTGTTGATTGTTTTAAAATATTTTATCACTGAGAACATAGTTTGACAGCTCTGAAATCCATATTTGGCAGGACACTTATGTTGACCATTTCATAATATGAGCATTGGATTTGAGTGTTGTATTTCTCATTCTTCTTTATTAGATAAAGTAAATTAAAGTTAATATTGTCTTGTTTAGGCTAATGGTGGTGTCTTCGCATAATTTGCTTCATTTTTGTTAGTTTTGTCCAACCCAAAATGCCATATTTTGCAGTGGCAGCAGTGCAACATGAGTAGTATTTGTGTGTTTTATTCCACTGACTTCCCTTTAACAATAGTGTTGGTCATGCACATTTTGAATGTCCTTCTATATACAACAGCACACTGTGCAGTGCAGTCGAGGACGTGGCTTTCTATTTGATTACATGGAGCTTTTAGAATATTTTGTGTCCTCTCTGTTTATACCCTAGTGTAGATCATCTTGCTCCCTAAAAGCATCCTCAGAGCTCTGATTACAGCAAACTTTCACAGGCTGATAGGCTTTCTGGTGCAGTTGGCATGAAGAAGAAAAATATGATGAGAAAATATTACAGTGCTATCCTTGGGTACTTAAAAGTTTCTGAATGCAGTTGAATAACCAGAAGTCAAGACTTTTAGTGTTCATGAGCACAGTTTCACTGCACTGGAGAGTGATTTTGACAGTACAATCTTATTTTTAAATTAGTTTTGGTATCATGTGCTTTTATTTTGCGTAAAGTTTTTTATATGTCTTCACTTGCCAGGAAATGATAATAATAAGTTAATTTCACCGCAGGAGAGACCTGACAGTCCCTGCATTGTCGTGGAAAAAAATATTTGTATATATCGGCATGGGCAATTGACCAAAATGAGCTGTAAAATATCGGCATAATAGATATAGCCAAGAATGCAATAATGTGCGTCCTCGAATCTTCAGTAGGTTGCCGTTTCTTTGTGGCATATTTACTGTGTCTTTACTTCACGGCTGATTTTAAAGGTGAAACTGGCTTTAAGAACATTTCACATAGTTTGAAATAAATGTATAAAATTGTACTGCCACTTTTCATTGGATATACTGTGACTATATTAGTGGTTAAAGCTAAAAACCTGTACAGGTAATTTTGAAAAACTAGTGCTGTTTGCAGGAACAAATGAAGTTACAGCAAACAGTCTTTATATATGCTTTGACATTACGGCGTCAAGAAAAGCAAACAGTCAGAACACTGTGCTTCAGCCATTTATTATCTATAAAATCCCTTAAAATGTTTCGGGATATCTCTATGTTGTAACAACCTGTTTGCATGAGTAGCACCATTTGTTTGTTTAAATGAAATAAAACACGGAAATCCCCCATTTTGTAAATATATTGTACAATAAAAGTCAATCAAAGATTAAAAGTTAAAGAGATACACAAATGAATCAGACCTGCCTTGCAAAGTGGAACGTACCATTGACTGTTTGGTTCTGAAATGAACAAACGAGAAAAGCCAGGAGATTAACAAGTGTCAGAGCATCAATGTAACCAATTAACAAACTCCCAATTAGAATGTCAGATGAACGATTAAACCCAGAAGTTTACCAAGCATTAACATACTAAACAGACTCACATAATATATGCAAATAAGGTCATTATTATGCATGTGCTAGTTCAGTGCCCAAATTAAGTGCTTGTTTGGAGCACTCGGGATATGTTTGCAAGCGTGAGCTCAGTGACAACATATTACAGAAATAATGGTCACTTGAAAAATCTAATTAGTTTTACATTTGGCTGTAAGCTATAGAAGTCTGCAAGGCAAAGACAACTTGAATCAAAATTAACAACCATTCAAAACTATGGAAAGAAATTCCCTTATATTTATGGGAATAGAGGAAAGGATTTAATAATGACTTGTTTGGATATATAATATGAAGACACAGTCACAGTGGGAATGCAAACACATGCATCCTGTAATCAGACAGAGTGGCAGAAAAAGGTAGAAAAGCATCCAGCAGATGCTGAATTGGTGATTACTGAAGTTGCAGCTTGACTCTTGATTGTCATGTTTTTGTGTTGCATGAATTATTTATGCTTAGCCCATGTAATTAGATGCTGGAAGGGAAAAGACTGGACCAGGAAAACTCAAGAATCAATCAGTTGCTTCGTTAATCATTTTCGACAACTTAAGGAGCGTAAACCTCTTCAAACTGATACGGCTGCAGTGTCTACCTCTTTACAACGTTTTGTAACAGATTGAAGCTGCTGTATTGCATATGGTCTTTTTGTTTATGATTGCAGTTGTGGTTTGTTTGGGCGATCATTTTGTGTTTGTTTTTGATACAAACATCTGCTGCCAATAAATCCAGACTGATGGAATCCGAGAGGCTTGAACCGACAGCCGAGTGCACGTTATGATCATTTTCTGCCAGAAGAGGATGCTGTTTCTTGTCATTTTATTCCGTCCCTTGTTCATGTGCATTCAGGTGATTACAGTGGATGACAATAAGACATTCAAAGGCATATGAAACCAGTTCTATAGAGGTAATGTGGCTGAAGGTTGAGCTCTTAGCATGTTGTCTTTTACAGCCTTGTCAAACCTTGAGTTAGAATGTTATCAAATTAGTGCAAAATACAGCCATGAGTGTGCTGACCTCTGTCTCTTGGCAAAGTGGAATGTATTATTAATCACCAGTGAGATATGTATAGATGGCGAGGTCACTCTATACCCTCTGTGATCCCTTTTTCTGCAATATAACACCCCATCAAGTACTACTGCACTACTGCAGTTAAAGTTAAGATCAATGATGCCAGTGGTATGGTCATATATCACACTGCTGTCTCAGAGTTGTTTCACACTGCTGAACTAAACTGCACCAACACAAATTACACCTACAGTAGACATAACCCCAGTATTTTTCTCTCTCTCTCGCCATTTCAAAACTCTGGGGAGGTTTGACAGCTGTGGATTGCATGCAGTGAAGCCGTAATGCCTGTCAATTGTGTGTGAAGCTGCACTTGGAGGGATGGTGTCATAAACTTTTGTCGGAGATGGGAGCAGGGGCTGGATTTTGACGAACACTCTCGAGGAGAAAATTGCTTGATCAAATACTGTATCACACTTTGTTCCTGGTGCGAGATGCCGAGCCTCAAAGTGCGATTTGCATGTAGGGTTCTGGAGACCTGCATTGGTCAGGGCGTTCTTGGCAACCCATGGGATATTTTTATCTCGTGCTTCAAAACTTTACTGAAGTGTGGTTGTCTGCTTACCGATTCATCACAGACCCTGAAACTGTGCCATGTAATCAGGAGCTGGCCTTCTTTATACAGCACAAAGGTCAGCCATATCCAAGGACCCTGTTTGTGTGTTTGGTACAGCAGAGGGCATCCCTGTAGACTGAACGAGCATAGCTGCAGCAGGGCATCCAAGGCCCTTCCTTTGTTTTTGCTGAGCCAATTAGAGAGAGATAGCATCTGCTGTGAAAGGGGAACAATGGCTTGTTCACTGCGTGTTTGAGTCTATGTGTGTGTGTGTGAATACACGTAAAGTTTGTGTGGGTGTGTCTGTAGGCTAGTTAGTGTTTGTGTGTGTGTGTCTGTAGCTACAGTATATGGGCATGGGGAGTATGTGTGTTGAATAGTAATAAGAGAGAGAGGAGTATTGTACACGGCAGAGGAGAGGAAACAAGAAAATGACTGCCCACAAAGTATGACAGACAGCATATGGCTTCATCTGCTGTGATTCAGTTAAGCCCCACACACACACACAAAAACAAACTCACGCACACACACAAAGCAAATCACCAGAGAGGCAAATATAAATTGGGAAGACTTCCTGCATTTATGAGTGAGGCACATACAATGCTTGTAATTAAAAAGTCACTGCTTTTGAGTGACAGTCTGGTGCATGCACAGTCAGTTCGTGTCCTCGCTCGAATTTCTGTGAAACTTTTTGACAGGAAGTGCGACGATGATTTCACAGTTGGCCATAACACTCCATCCTTCCAAAGGACCCAGAGGTCATTAACCCCTACCTGCTGCTGTCCCGAGTTATGCGGAGTTTGATGACTCTTCTTTTCTAGCCACGGAGCGAAAAGAGAGAGGTGTGTGTCTGTGTGTGTGTGTGCATGTGTGTTTAGCAGAGCTTGCTAGCACCCCTGTCTTGGCCAGCCGGCTCCACCATATGGCCACATTTATCATGTATCTCGCTATTCATTAAGACTGCCCTTGCTGGCTGCAGAGGCACTGCTGGGGGCCTCAACCTCACCTCTGAAACACTGTGGACAACTGACTGCAGTCCACTGTAATTTTAAGTGTGAATGCTGCAAAATCATATGTGGCCGAACACCTTTACCCAAAAGTTATTTTGCTTTATCAATGGCCCCTTTACACATGAGACGAAAAGGTCGATTAAAGTGTAGTTTCAAGCCAAGTATGAATAATTCAAATAAACTTGTTCACTGTGGCCAAAGATGTACTATGGCGCTGTGCATGGACGCCAGGCCCAGAAGTGTGTGGACAGTTTCACAGTGTACACATTTTATAGCAACTGTTTATCCACATTAACTGACATATCATTGGAAGGAATAATTAGAAGAAAAAGAAGGTGGCTCTTCAATTTTACAAAGAGATGCCACTGTTGGTTTACAACTGTTTGTGCTGCTTATACACTCAACAAAAATATAAACGCAACACTTTTGTTTTTGCTCCCATTTTTTATGAGATGAACTCAAAGATCTAAAACTTTTTCCAAATACACAATATCACCATTTCTCTCAAATATTGTTCACAAATCTGTCTAAATCTGTGATAGTGAGCACTTCTCCTTTGCTGAGATAATCCATCCCACCTCACAGATGTGCCATATCAAGATGCTGATTAGACACCATGATTAGTGCACAGGTGTGCCTTGGACTGCCCACAATAAAAGGCCACTCTGAAAGGCGTAGATTTGTTTTATTGGGAGGGTGGGTCCCTCCTCTTCAATAGCTGTGCGAAGTTCCTGGATATTGGTGGGAACTGGTACACGCTGTCGTACACGCCGATCCAGAGCATCCCAAACATGCTCAATGGGTGACATGTCCAGTGAGTATGCTGGCCATGGAAGAACTGGGATGTTTTCAGCTTCCAAGAATTGTGTACAGATCCTTGCAGCATGGGGCCGTGCATTATCCTGCTGCAACATGAGGTGATGTTCTTGGATGTATGGCACAACAATGGGCCTCAGGATCTCGTCACGGTATCTCTGTGCATTCAAAATGCCATCAATAAAATGCACCTGTGCTCTTGGTCCATAACAGACGCCTGCCCATACCATAACCTCACCGCCACCATGGGCCACTCCATCCACAACATTGACATCAGAAAACCGCTCACCCACACGACGCCACACATGCTGTCTGCCATCTGCCCTGAACAGTGTAAACCAGGATTCATCTGTGAAGAGAACACCTCTCCAATGTGCCAGACGTCATCCAATGTGAGCATTTGCCCACTCAAGTCGGTTACGACGACGAACTGGAGTCAGGTCGAGACCCCGATGAGGACGACGGGCATGCAGATGAGCTTCCCTGAGACGGTTTCTGACAGTTTGTGCAGAAATTCTTTGGTTATGCAAACCCATCGTTTCAGCAGCTGTCAGAGTGGCTGGTCTCAGACCATCTTGGAGGTGAACATGCTGGATGTGGAGGTCCTGGGCTGGTGTGGTTACACGTGGTCTGTGGTTGTAAGACTGTTTGGATGGAATGCCAAATTCTCTAAAACACCTTTGGAGACGGCTTATGGTAGAGAAATGAACATTCAATACACCAGCGACAGCTCTGGTTGACATTCCTGCTGTCAGCATGCCAATTGCACGCTCCCTCAAATCTTGCCACATCTGTGGCATTGTGCTGTGATAAAACTGCACCTTTCAGAGTGGCCTTTTATTGTGGGCAGTCTCAGGCACACCTGTGCACTAATCATGGTGTCTAATCAGCATCTTGATATGGCACACCTGTGTGTTGAGTGTATATTTAGTCATATTACTATTACTACACGCATCAGCTCAACTTTACATGTTAGTTGGTGAGGTTTTCTTTAACACAAGTCAGTGGCATTAGTTCGTTTTACACATGTTTATACAACGATATACAGTCACAAATCTGTATCTGGGCACATATGAAGGCCAACAGTGATTATTAAACAACATGTCGAGACATGTTTTTGTCAGTATTAAAATCAATAGTTTCTGAATCTCTTATCTAAGAAACACATTAAAAGCTTTTTTTGGGGGGGGGGGGCACCCAGATAGCTCAACTGTTTAAGCGGGCGACCCATGTACAGGGGCTTCCCTGATGCAGCGGCCTGGGTATGATTCCTGCTCGTGGCCCTTTGCTGCATATCTTCCCCCCACTCTTCTGCCTCTTTCCACTGCACCTATTGATAAAAAGCTGAAAAAATAACTTAAAGCTTTTTTCCCCAGCTTTTCAAGACAATATGTCTTGACATGAATAAGAAGAGAAATGTACATTTTTGATGTATTATGTTAATGAATGGTTTTCTGCAGCAACTACAAATACAGCTCTGATCAACACATCATTTTCAGCTAACTGTGGCAATGCAAATTAATTATCTGTACAGGGAATTTTGTTAGTTTGATCTCATAACCATGCAGCGCATCCGACTGTATTTATACACTTCACACATCATCTTTGGCTTTCTGAACTTGGTTTTAATCATTTTGTTGTTAGTGTTTTTGCTTCTGTTAAAATCAATAAAATATGGTTGATAGTGACTTCCCAAACTTTATATCTATTCAACCAGTTGGTGGCGTGTAGTAATAAGTGTTTGAGGAGTGCAAAAAAAAAGTTTTACCTGACTTGATTCTATGTGGGTTCATTTGCCTTCTTTTTAAATGACAGAGCTATTGCCTGATTGTCAGATTTCAGTTTAGTTATATTCACTTTAAGGTAGATAACTTTAAAATTTTTGTGAGCTCTCAAAACTTTGTACATGTGGAGCAGTGTGCTGCTTTGTAAATGTTTAACAAACATAACAGGTGGAGATCTTAAAGCTAGCACTAGGCTAATGTCGCATCCTCCCTTTGCTTGTAAAAAATTAAAACTGTCCAGTCAAAGCATTTCAGACAATAAGAAAAATAATGCAGATGACAGGAATGATCAGGAATGATCAGGAAAGATTTTTATTTAAAGATTAAAAAAAGGTACACATGTTCTGCCCACAAAGCTTGGAGAAATGTGGACATGCATAACATATCTCGCATGGTATTATGCTGACTGAAAAATAAAAACATATTTGCTATTTTCTCCTTTGTTGGATAGTGAATAACAGAAAGGCAGTGAGGTATGATGAGCAGTACAGGACCTGGCTGGAATTGAACCACGGACGTTGGGATTTACACCTTAACTAGTAAACCCATACCAGGATGCCTATGACATTATAATTTATATGGGAGTCATCATGCCATGAGCAGTGCAGGAAAATTGACTCTGTTGGAGTCTGGACACAGCCTGCTGGAGAGGAATTGAAGAACATAAAGCTGAGCTAAAGATATGGATGGATGTGAGCTGGCTCCAGATTTGTGATGAGCTCATTGGATGAACCCATTAGACATCTGGCTTTAATGAAATTGAACATGAAGTTGTAGAGACTGGTTGCGTCAGCTTGACATGGAAAAGACAGCTCCACATAACTTAAAATTTTGACCTCACCAAGGTGATTGACTCACATAAGTTGAGGCAATATTTGATTGGCTGAAATAAGTAGTTTATTTATTCATCTTGAAGGAAAAAAAGGAACAATTACAAATAAAATTGGGAATGATTTCAAATACAGAGCAAGTGTGAAAGATGATCTTCCTAATTTAGATTTATTATCCCAGATGTGTGGAAGAAAGTCACTGCATGTAGGCATGTAGAAATGATCAAGAAGATCTGCTCAAACCAAGCTTTAGAATGGGAAAGAGAAATGATTTTAGTGACTCTGAATATGAAATGGTTGTTGGTGCCAGACAGACTGGCTCGAGTGTTTCAAAAATGCTGATCTACTAAGATTTTCTTACAGGGTTTGGAGAGAATGGGCTGAAGGAAAAAAAAGGGGGAAAAAAAAACACCTAGTGAGTGTCAGTTCTCTGGGTGAAAAGACCATGTTGATGTCAGAGGTCAGAGGAGCAGGGCTGGACTGGTTAGAGCAGATAGAAAGGCAACAGTAACTCAAACAGCCACTTGTTTTCCAGAAGGTCATCTCAGAACACACATCAGGTCAAACCTTCAATCAGATGGGCTTCGGCAGAAGAAGACCACACTGGCTGTTGCTCCTGTCAGCGAAGAACTGGAAACCGATGCTACAGTGGTCACAGGCTCACCAAAATTGGACATTTGGTGTGAACAGTGTGAGGGCCTGGATCCGTCCTGCCGTGTATCAACAACTCAGGCTGCTGCATGTGGTGTAATGGTGCAGCGGTTATTTTCTTAAGCCCCTTTTGTACCAACTGAGTGTCATTTAAAAGCCACAGACTACCTGAATTGCTGCTGTTGTGTTGTTGCTGGCAGGGATGTCCTGATCATCTCCTTGATACTATGCACTTAAACTATCATAGATTAGCTTCAGCACCTGGTTGTTTCACCAGGTTGAACTTTTTAGTGTTTAATGCTGTAGCAACCATAAGAGGTGACCATTTCTGTCTTATGAAGCAGAGAGCAAGTGTAGCTAATGAAGGGGTCACCATGACAAAGTCTTTTGTGGCAATTAATGACCTCTGGCCAGTGCAAATATGTTAAGGCAAGCATGGATCAACCAGGGTAATGCTTTTATACACCTCATGGCACATGTAACAGTTGCTGTTGCAGTCTGTTCCACTTCTTCAAAACCTTAAAATGCAATATCAGCACAGACCAAATGTCCCATGTATAATTATTGATTGATAATGCTGCATTAATTGAGAATATTATTAAATTTACCATACGTGTGTGACAGCATATATGAACTAAGGATTGAGGCTTAGGTTTTGTCCCCATCTTAGGATCTGGATATCACTTAGTGCTGACAGTGTTAATCCCTGTATGACCACAGTGTACCCATCTTCTAATGAGTAATTTTAACAGGATAATGCACCATGTCACAAATCTCACATTCTAAGACTTTGTTTTTTTACTCAGGCAGCCTCCATAGATATCAGATATCAATCCCTTAAAGCACCTTTGTGATATGGTAGAACAGGTAATTCACATCATAAAGGTGTTGCTGCACCAACTGCAGGATGCTGTCATGGTGCAATGGACCAAAATCTCAGAGGAACGTTTCCAGCACTTGTTGACTCGATAAATAAAGGTAGTTCTGAAGACCAAAGGGCTCTTAACCAGATACTAAGTCTGTGATTTGTCCTACAGCAGCAGGACCGTTCCATTTGCTGAGGCCTGTGTTGCGACTGTGAGGCCAGCTGTTGTTTCAGAGTGTCCCTGTTAAGCATCAAAACATCAAACAGCAAGCATGACTTAGCTGCCCTCAGAAGATCAGACACTGTTGTTGTGCTTGTCATTTTTATCCCAGGAAGAAGTCATTGCATTTCTCCCCCACTCTGTCGAACACTCTTGATTTTCTCTTATCCTGCCTGTCCGTCTTCCTCTGTCTCTTCTTGATGGTTTGACAGCGTGACAGCGGTGCAGAGACATCTTCAGTCTTGTGTGGGGATGTCAGCAGGAGTGAGATGTCTGTCTTGGCACCACTGATTGCTCCGTGTGCGGGTGTTTATCCGTGCTTGTGTGAATTTGATGCTTGTGTGGATACTGTAGTTTGCTTATGTGTTGTGTGTTAAATGTATTTTGGTGCGTCCTCGTGTGTAATTTTGTATGTGAGACTCTGGCCAGTGTCAGTTAATTATTTCTGTTTTCAGTGTATAAGTGTGTAGGATGTAGTAGTATGAACTGCTGCCCCAGCTTGGTTTGCGATGCTTGATTTATTTAAGTGTACGTCACAGCATTCAAAGCTTCAAAGGAGGATGTTTGCCATTCCTTTGCTTTAGCAGGCTATAATTTAGATCAAAAACATGTTGGCAGATGTTCGTCTTGATTGGGGCACCTTTCTGAACAATGCCTGTGATGATGTGGTTGTTGTCGACACTAAAGTTGTGAGGCAGAATCCCTCCCACTAGACACAGTGGCAAAGTGGGACCCAGCATTTTTTTATACTGTCGAAGATATACATGCATGCTGTTTTATTCAGAAGAATTACACTGGGTACACAAATACTTTAAAATGTGCTGTATGTCAGATATGAACGAATACTAATAAATTGTGCTAACTTGTGGCAACGCTGAACAGCCAGTAAAGGGTATAGAAGAATTGGGATTTTGGTTATTACCTTACATAGCGGTATTTGAATGCAACCTTTTATTCCAAAAACCAAAATGCTATCTGACCTTTACAGGTGATAATAAATGTGTATTTTAAAGCATTGTGTATTGTGCAAAAACAGTGAAAAAGCATGGGCTTGGCAGCGTAAAATGACATAACTGTCGACTGTATCGGGAATTTCTGAGGCTAGTTTCAGGAAGGACACTTAATAAACACTAGAATCTGATCTAATATTGCAAATTATACTCATCAAAATATCAACTGTACTCGTGCTTTTTACTGTTTTTCCTCATATTTACACATTACAGTGCAATAAAAATACTTTGTCTTTAAAATCAATGCATGATTGTAATAAATAACAATGATTGTTATCATTCAGGACTTATTCATGCAGCTCTGTTCAGTTTCATGGAAATATTTTGGCTACAGAATCGATGATGTTGACCACCAGCTCCTCTGTCAGCAGCATCTTAAAGCAACACAAATAGTGTGACCATTGAAATCAGCACCGCAAAGCTCTGTTTGATGAGTGCAAAGTCAGATCTAAGGGCTGGCCCAAGCAGAAAAACGAACTTTTCCGAATTCCTTTACACTGTGTGAGAAAGCTGCACAGTAAAGTCACTTTTCAGCTTTTTAAAAACAATTATTTGCGATGCAGATGCATTCCCTTGCAAAACCATCCCACTAATTCTAAGATGATTAATACTTTCCAGCCAGACCAGTCAGTTGGTGAAAAATCCTCTGTTTTTTAATACTGCAAAACATAATGCAGATAAACACATTTTGCAGTGCCAGTTTTTCCCCAATTATGTGCAGGCCTAATTAGGTACCATAGATATTTATGGTATTTTCCAAAAGATTACTTTTTTCCAAGCTACAAGCATCCTGTAGGTGTTATAATCAGAAGCACCAGACGCATCTCACAATAAATGCAAATGTCCTCTAAACAATACAGTTGGCTCCTATAGCTGGTATACCTCAACGACTTTGTAGCTTAAAACCTTCTCAGCAATATTTTCTGGGTTCTTCTTCACAACAGCCAGCTGGCTTGCTAGTCTTTGTTTAAGGGGATTCTGCCAGGAGAAACTTTGTAGTTACAGAGCAGCTTGTCGAGCTCTGTTATTAGAAATAATAGCAGGGTCATATCCTCACTGCTTTCTTGGGCTCATTTTTTATTAGGGTTTTTTATTTTTAATTTTTTTTTTATTAGTTAGCCAACTGCAACTTATATTACACACCAGCTGTTCCAGTACTGGAATACAATTTTATGACACTTAAAAGTAGGAAAGTTAAGCAAAGTAACACTTTTTGGAATAGATTTTTTTTGGGGTAATAATGGTAAAGAATGCAGACAGCTTTTCAGTCTGCAGCAGTGGCCAAACTAACTGAATGTACAGTAAAGCAGCTGGCAGAGAGACATGTCGGGGCATACGACACCATGAGAGGATGTACGGACACAGATAAGGATGAGAGTGAAACCGTGACCTTGGCATCATATTAATGACAGACGTGATCACATATAACCTTTGATGACAAAAGAGGCTTTTATTACTGCAGAGAGGGGAACCCCTAAGAGGCTGGTATTGGAATTCTGGAAATGATTAACTAATCAGTTTTTATGTGTGTTTTTTATTGTGTGCAATGGAGTTTTTTAGTGGAATTCCCCCCCATGTCCTTGTATTTTTAGCTGTGGAATTACCCCTCAGGACACCTGATGCCTCCTTATCTAACACACACATACATGCTCACCGAGCCTTGTCAAAGTGACAGAGAATTATTTGTCTGCTGTGTCTCTTTGGTCCTGGGCTTGTTATTGGGTCACAAACGTGCTCCCATGTGTCATACTTCTATGACATATCACACTAATATGAAACAATATAGAAAAGAGGAACCTGGTGTCAGTCTCTGTGCTTTCTTCTTCATAGGAAACTTTACTTTTTCTATGTTTCAGGTCACGCAGGAGTAGAAAAACATCGCCATATGCAGTATTCTCCCAAGTACTGTAGATATCACAGAGGTTTTTAAATGCCACATTCATCATAGTTAAAAAACGCCTTTTCCAAAGTTACCAATGTTTTCAACATACCTATGTCTGAAGTTTAAACACCGTAATACTTTTGTAGTTGAAAAATTATTCTAGTGCTATAGACATGTCAATCGTTAGCTTGGAAAATCCAAACTGAATCTCCATGTAATCTCCTATCTCCATGTTAGGAGACAGAGGAGAGTCAGTTTGGTATTGTGCGAACTGAATCGCATTTCCCTCCCGGGACAGTTTGGTACGACCAATCATAGCACGGGAGGCGGGAGTTAATGCTGCGTCATCTTCAGCGCCTTGAAGATGATGCCGGAGGAGGAGGAGGAGGAGGGGGACCAAAGCGAATCTTTTTGTGGTCTCTTGGCGTTTTGGATGGCGTTAGTCGTTGCCTCTTTTCACTTGACGTTTCCGACGATGAGGAGGCAGTGGATGGCTCGCTACTTTCGGCTTCTTGCCATTGTTTGTACAGAGGAAAATCCCGTTCCAAACGTGTGAGTAAATTTAAGCAACTTTTACACATACACACCGACTTGGTTTGGCTCCGATTTAAAGTTATTCCTAACACCGCTAATCGTTTGGAAGGAGTCTTTTGTTGTGTAGCCTTTTAGAAAATAAGTGTTGTACTTGAGAGTACCCCATGTATTCGCAGATTTTTGTGACAAAAACGGCAGTAATCATTCACCGCGACGCTTTCTCGGCTGCATGCCATTGTTGTTTGGACTACATGGACTACAAGGTCGATTTGTTTGTGCGTCACATCCGTGTTACGCTGATTGGTTCTTTCTCGTTCAAGCTGCATTCGTTAGCCCCTCCTTTTTGAAATCGTCTCCTGTCATCACAATGCCAGACTGCCTCTATTTGCATTTATATTAATACATAAATAAAGTCAGTCTGGATTTTCCAGGCAAGTCAATCGTACAAGTTCAGCAGAGACATTTAGTATTTAACCTTGAGTGCCATGCAGCTTTGTGTGGAATATTGCCCATGTGATATGTCTGTTGTGTAAAAAAAGTCCTATTTAAACATACTGAACTACATATATATTCTTATGCCAACTCTGTGTCATTAAGTGCCTGAGGCGCTTCGATGTTGGAGCATATTTTCTATATGGGGCCCTAATCAAAGCCAGCTTCAGCCTGCCGGCACCCACACAGAGAGACTGCAGACTGGAGTATGATGTTATTTTCCAGGCTGAGCTAATTGTCTCTGGGGCTCAGTTCTCTCTCTCTGTTTGCAGTCGGACTTTGCACTGTTACACGATGTAGCCGCGGGTCCCTGGGAAGGCTCTAATGAAGAGTTATGAGAAGCTGGATGTCTCTTGGCTGTGGAGAGAGGGATGTAGGGAGGACAGTGAGGGATGGAAGATGGGAGTGAGGCAGAGGAGGGTGAGGAGTGAAGCATGAGAAGAAGTAAGGACAGAGAGCATGCAGTGAAGCAGCAAGATGGATGGATGAAGGGATAGAAGGCAGGATCGACTACAGAAAGAGAGATCCAATGAACTTGGAAGGCCCTGCAGGCCAAAAGCATGTTATAAAGCTCTGCTGGCATTACCGCGCATGTACATTATACAGACTTGACATGCAGTGTGAGGTGCTCTTCTAATAGAGGGGATTCGCTGTGTTTGGAAAAAAATGCACTGAATCATCTTACTACAGTCACATTATTTGCATCTTCATCGAGGAGATGATTGATTTGTGAGCAGAATATAGTTATAACATTTAGGATTTATTCATGCTGGTCAGCATTCCAGTTTACCGTCTACAGGGTACTAACGGGAGCTGTCCTTTGATTGGGTGTTTATGATCTCTCACCCTCAGATTCCCTCCAGGCATACCTGCATCCATGAGTCTGCTTTTAATTCTGCTCGTCTCTATCTACCTGATAAATATCTGCTTGTATGGTGCCTGTATGTGTGTGTGTGGATGTTCAGAGCTTCAAGCTTTCTTTGTGCCTGTCTTTTTCTTGCTTACTCTTTTGTGCCTTTTCCCTGTTTGTGTCTGTGGGAGGCAAGTATCTTGTTTTCACTCTGACCCAATGTGGGTTTTTCTGAAAAACATCTGAAAGATTTAAAAAGCAAATCTCAGGATTTATTCAGTCTGTTTTCTAACCATTTAATGCACAACGTGTTCCTGCATATTCTAGGCATGGTAATCAAAGTATTATCTCCAGGTTGTGTTTTTCATTGTCACCTTTTGCTAGCGAGAAAACCTTTGTGTGAAAACAGCACACAGGTGTTTATTTATGTTTTTTGATAAGCAGCCATTATGCACAGCATATGTGCAGTACAGTATACTGAATTTTCATTATAATTTGACATAACCTGGGTTCATACACTTCAGTGTGTAGGGTCTTGGAAGGGTTTGTTGCAATGTGTGTGTGGAAATGGAAACCCCCCCCCCCCCCCCGAAAAACAAGTAAAGAAAGTTCTGGCCAAAGCTTCTCTCCAAGACTCCTTGGAGGAAAAGATGAAACTATTTGTTTATGTTTTTTGTTCTGACATTAATTCAGTGTCATTGTTTCAGTATTTGCATAAGTCACAGCCTTTACTCGAGGAGTCTCCAGTGGCTATTTAGTTGGAATCCTTTTTACTTCTTCTATGTTTAAGGAGAGTCTCCTCTTAAATGACAGCGAGGTGGAGCATTTGGACTTCAGATGAGGTCGGCCGGGTCAAGCCTTCGGAGGCTGGAGAGGCTCTTTCTGTCCCTTTGCAGGGGAGAATCCTTTCTTTAACTTCTTCTCTTCCTTCTGCCTTCGGTCCAGCCTAAATGTCAGCCAGCCTGAGAGCGAGAGAGATGGAGACAGAGAGGGAGATCTGTGGTCATCTGGGAGAAAGTCATTGAAAGGATACACGATGACACAATTCCCCCATTCAATGTGATGAGCTATTGAAAAGCAAGATGACATTTTGCAATAATACACTTTAGAGCTCCAGAGTTTAGGAAGATTAAACATTATTCATAAATATGTGATGCCTGGCATTTATTGGTGTGTTCTGGCAAGATTTGCTGTCAAATCGTTTTCAGTTTCAGCTCTCACTTTCGGTTTTGTTCGTCAGGAAGTATACCGCACCTCGACAAAGTGGTGAACCATGACACTGAGCCGGTATAATCAGCTATAGAGTCACACTGTTTAGTCCCGGGAATGTAAAGAGTCACAGGGAGTAATATGACAGGATTTATAATGCACCTCCAGCATAATTATGAAAAATGATCTATTGTGTGTGTAAGCAGATGTCTGTGATTGAGGAGGTTATAGAAGACCAAGAATTGAGTTCAGGCTTCGGCTTTGTGTCCTACTTACAGTAGAAATTTTGCTACATCAGCTTGCACACCAGCCTGCAAAATCAGTTTTAGCTGATGAGAAAAATGATTTAGTTGACATCCTCTCCCAGGAGAGAGTGTTTGAAAACTCTGAAAACTGCATCTTGCACTTAATGCTGAGAGATGTGTGTGTGTGTGTTTGTATAGCAGCATTTGCTCGCACATGCAAGCACACATCAGGTGGAACTCTAACAATATAGTAATTTTGGGAAATCACATTGCTTTTTTGGGAACGGCAGGCTACATCGTGCTATTACGCCCGTCCTCTTTTCTCATCTGCCTCCGTCAATTTTTCCCCCTTTCACCTCCCTCTGTGTGTCGTCTCTTTCCATCATTCCCCCTCTGTCAGAAGAGGAATGCATGTTATTTCCTTTTATGTCCCCAAATCGGTGTGAAGTCCCCATGAAGGGTAGCAGATTAGCGCCATTTTCATCCAGATAATTTTAACAGCTGCGGCGATGGTGGTGCTGCCGACATCTGAAGCCTCTTGTCTCCTGAGAGACACTCTGGCTGTTGGTTGAATTTCTGTCGCTTCAGATCAGCCCAGCTGGAGAAACACTAAACAGCCACATTTTATTCGCTGCGGGCCCCCACGGATGTTCTGGCTTCACATTGCTGGAGCTGAAGTATCAATGAAGTATTGACTGTTGCATTCAGAAAAGGCAACAGTGAGGGTAGCAAGGGGGCTTGAGTGAAATTTTTACAGAAATGAGGGGGAAAGCGGCTGGTTGAGAGGGGAAAAAGGCTGCTGGTTTAGATGATCTAAGGAAGTTGTGGGTTAAATTGAAATTAAAATGTAGAAACCTTATAAAGGGGTCTTTAGAGGAGATTTACATGCAAACTGTGGCTCAGTTTTAATGTCATGAGGCATGTTAGCATGAGAGCAGACATCTGTGATACAATACAAAAGGTAGAAGGTATTGATATATTCACTTTTTCTTCCCCCGGTCATCTCCAAAGAACCTAGCAAATGCTGAGGTAATGTATGCTACTGCATGCTTTAACAATTCAGTGCAACGGCATGTTTTTTTTTCCCTGTCAGATAAATATGGACAATATGGAGAATATTTTTTTGAGCTAGCTTTATTTTTTGAGTAGTTTATGATTGCGAATGTGAGGACAGGTATCCTCTCAAAAGCATTAGTGCAAATTTGTCAGTCTCAGCCAAAATATAAAATCTGTAAAATGTCAGTAATATGGAAATGTAACTCATCTCCTCCGAGGAGAAACTGTTGGCAAATGCTCAACTTCTTTTGGATTCTGCAGCTTCTAAATAGCCAAAGATACTTTAAAATCAGTGGTTGTTAATGCTGGCATGTTCACATTTGATACTGTAAAGCATTACACAAATGCAGGGCATTAAAACTGTTATGTAGCTTTGTATTAAAAGGGATATATTGAGTGTTTCTGCATTTCTGATGGATGTGATACAAACAAAGGCTGTTTTTTTCAGCCCTGTAATCAGTAAACTCAGTTGCCGACCGCGAGCCAACGTCATTGGCAGATCTGCCGAACTGCCTGTGTGCTGTGTTTGCGTTGGGTGGGTATTGATTTTGTGTTTGTCCTGGTAAATACTGTATTTTGGAACCCGCTGCTCCACTGAAATCTGGACAGAGTTGCTGGATGGTAACAGAAGAGACGGAATGACACACATGGGAGAGAGGTAAAAGAGTGCATGGAGCAACAGTAACACCGCCAGGAGGAAAGAGGCAGAAAAATATGTGAGCTTGAGGACAAAAAAATGAGGAAGAGAGTAAAACAATAGAAGCTGTAAAAGATAAAGATATAAAACAAAAGAGAGAAGAAGGAGTGCAAATAGAAAGGGAAGTAATAACTGAAGAGGAGGATGAGGATTATTCAGATGTATTCCAGTCTTACTTGGAATAAAACTCACCTACAGAAGTGAAGACGAGATTTGCCGCCAAACCATCATCTGCCAGCCTCTCCTCCCACTCCTCCCCTCGCTGTTCAAGAACTTAATTACAGTGATAATTTGGCTTTGTTTGTTGTTGTCATTATTACATTCTCTGAGCACCGGTCAGCTAATGAAAACACAGACACCAGATCAGAGACATTATCAGGTCCCCGCCTAAAAAGTTCACAAAGAAAGTGAAGACTAAAGTAAAGAAAGCGTCAGACAAAGTGTCAGGCTTTGACAAGCATAATGAGCACCAAAAGCTTTCTGCATGCTCACTGATGCCAGCAGACATGATTAAGAAAGAATTAAAGTCAAAGCAAAAATAATAAAGATGAGTTGGTACTTAATCTTGGTTGTTGACTGTCCTGTGTCATTTTTGGAAAATGAGACTGTGCGAGATAAATGATCCTCTTAATGTTTGCTTTGTCTCTAATTAAGTGAAATTACAGACTTTCCTTCATTTAAACATCAACTAAAGACACTTCAACATCTAGGCAAGCATAATTACAAAGAGTAGCAGCATAAAGCTGTTGTTCCCCACGATGAGAGGAAGTGCTTTAAACACAGTGTTAGTTTTTACTTTGATGCTGGTGATTATCACAATGGTGGAACATATAGAGCTGGAACACAGAAATAAGCAAACAGAGCAGAATCCATCTGGTTTAATTGAAGTCAAAGGAAATTAAATGTAACATGATTAATTATGAAGATCATCAGTAATTATTGACTAATTAAAATGAAACTAGGTTATGGTCACTCTTTAAAGGTGGATTCTGTGATTCTACAGACAGACTGATGAAATATCGGGCAGGTAGCATAATTAGTTACCAACTGTCTCGCTCCTACTGACCCTTTTCCCTCCCAATCTTCCTCTTTCCCTCCTTTTCCTTCTGTCCTACACAAATGTATATAAACTTGGCCTGGATCAATCAGAGCCTCTTTGTTTTCCATTTACAGAGCCAGGGCTTTGTACAACCACTGGATCTTTTGTTGAATGCACAGATAGTGGACCATGAAGGTGTATTCACTGTATTTGGCAAAAAATGTATTGAATTTGTATCACTCCTCTGCTTTTAGGTTTAGACTGTCCTTGTTATCATAGGCAGCCTACTAGCCATAGTCATCACTTACCATAAATGCGGCACAAAGCAAACACATTATGTCACAATAGCATTGCTGCATCAGTAGAAGGCTTTTATTGGCCAGATATATCAGCAAACTCAATCTTCTTGCTGTCTCTACTTTCAAATTGTAAAGTAATTGTCCTGTCCTGTGGGTTGTAGAACTGCGTCTCCATGGATTAGTCCTGTTCTGACATTTCACATAGATGCTCAATTGGGATTTGTGTAGTTTGGAGGACGGCTCTACACCTTGAGGTCTTTGTTGTGTTCTTCAAGGCCTTCCTAAGCCAGTTGTGATATTTCTCATAGATATTGCTCTTGGGTCATTCAATCCAGAATCATGAATTTTTAGAAAAATTTCTGGTCTTTCCTCCCTGATTTACCTGATTGTTTTTAATTTTTAGCTTGATATGTCAACTGCTTTCCTAGATAATAATAATAATAATAATAATAAATGCCCATTAGCCTACTTTTAGCATGTTTATTCGCACATTTATAGTTAAGGTGATGTTTGATCAACAACATTTCAGGAACTATTACAGCTAAAAGACTGAAATTTTCACTGTTATTTCTCATCATCATTCAGATCTGTAATACTGGAGGACTACATCAAGAACATCAAAGTCATGACAGCTACAATTTTTTTTAACCTACATTAGTTAATCTGCCTGTCTAATATTGCAGATTCCAAATGACTTACATGATGAGAAATAACAGCAACAAATCCAAGCTTTTGTCTTTTCTTTAATAGTTTCTCAAAGATTGCCTGTGTTCAAACATAGCCTCAAATTTCAGTGTGCAAAAAGATGCGCTGACAGTGAGTTGAAAGACAGTTTTTAAAAACTGTTTATCTAAAGTTTTTGGTATGGCAAGCTAAAACTTCAGGGATACCATTTTAAAAATCCATACCTTATGGTAGAAATGTTTCAAGCAAATCCGACCATTGAATAGAAAGCCCTGATGAATTGAGATGGAATAACTCTCGGATTTGTGCATTAGATTGTCAGGAACAATGTTTACGTGGGTGGTATCTGTCAAAATAACAATCAAATGAACCAGGACCGGAATTTTCCCAGCAGAACATTGCATTGTAACAAGATTATGAATGTTATGCACTTCACCTGTCAGTGAGTTTATTGCTGTGGTGGATTCGTGTATGAATCTATAGTATGAGATATCTAAAGCTGTGAGTCGCCTCTTTCTTCATTCGTCAAACTTTAACCCTTTAACACTGACTGACCTGAACATGGGCTGATTGAAAATCCTGCAGCTGTATTTTAATGTGGTGTTGATGCATTTCGAATCAAATTAGAGAAACTATGCGCTTTTGAAAAACACAAGTCACAATAGTTTCTTCATTTGTCATAGGACCGCAGTGTCTTCTCTTCCTCTATAGCGGCACATACTTGTTGAATTTGCTTGTACTGCACATTATGTTCACTGTAAGAGTCCAGTAAACAAAAGTCTTCCAAGATTTAAGTATTTTTTAGTATAAACGAATGCTTATTAAGTTAAGAAAAAGGTTTCTAAGTTGCTTTGCACCTATTCCACTTCCATAAAGCTCATAGATCTGCAGAGAAAATAAGTCTGTGGAAATGGCCATTAATGCAGAGCAGGATTTTAAGTGAGACAAAAGGACTGCCACCATTGGAGACTGCATTAGTTGAAGTCCTGACTAGATAAATTGCAGACTAAGCTCATCCTGAAGCACCACTCAGTCTCTAGAACCCTGAGGAGGCATTCAAGTCTGCTGGGATGCCCCCCCTCCATTTATTAAATGATTTTGCTGCAGTTACATAGCTATATAAATGTCAGCTGACATGTGGGCGAAACTCCATTTAAAGCTTGTCAGGGAGATTTATCAGGGTATTAAAAACTTTTAAATGTGGTCTTTTTTTCAAGCTGTTGTGATGTGCCATACACCTATATCACTGCAGGAGAGGGGGGCTAGATTCTTTAGCAAATAAATAATGTGTGTTTACCTCCTGCACAGGCCACCACTGATCCATACAAAGTCAAATATTCCACTGTGCATTAAGTGGAACAAAGTCAGCGCATACCTGAATTGTATGATAATGTCTAAAATATCAATTTATTAAAGCGGCTGAAATGCTGTCCACTTTAATAAAAACAGATGTCATTTTCCCTTAAATAAAAGACAATTTGCACAGGAGAAAGTCGGTATATCATTGACCTAACCGTACACTCCACTAGTCTAGACCCACATGTGATACATATGTGGCTTTGGCTCCCTTTGGTGACAAATACATGCCCTCAGTCGACTAAGCACGAACGGGCCAAAATGAGGCCACCACTGACCCACACTTTCCACACCGATCACACTCATATGTTCCACAACGCTGCATCGCTAGTCGTCTGGTGCACAGCCTAAAATTATGACAGCAGTGTCACTTTTATAATCCTTATTTCAGAGTTTGGGCTGATGCAACCAAGTCAACTGTGGGGTTTCCGTTATGGTGTCTGCCGTGAGCATCATAAAAGTCCCTCTGGTGCCTTTAGAACACACACACACGCCGACACAACACCGTGTCTTCTCGTTTGCTCATGCATAGCCATAGATTGTACACCACTGGATTTATGGTGTGTGAACAACAGTTTTTATCTTTTTTTCTTTTTTTAAGAGGGGCTTAGACAAACAGTATTTGGAGCCAACTGATCGTTATGCTGTACATTATCCCATTTGCTGGAACACATTTCTCTCTTTGCCAGTAATGCTCGCTAGAACTTGGCAAAACTGGACTGAGGACCAGACACATGCTGTTTCCTAAATAAAGACACAAAAATATGTGGAAATAATGTTATTTCAAAAAGGACATACAGTTGACAGACTGGTGTCACTTCAAAAATGTATTGCTTTTTATCTCAGGTGACTGTTCTAGGCAAATACAGCAAAATAATATTTTCTGCAGATCCACGTGGAATAATTTGCTATTTTCTTATATGGAGTCACCATTAAGTGCAAGGTTTCGAGTTTTATAGTTGAGTACACAAACCTTTGTGTGCAAATTAACACAGGTGGCTGTAAAGAAGCTACTTTTACTCCGCCAAGGAATGGTGGAGTTGTATGATGATCACTGAATGTTTCTCTGTCTGTCTGTCTGTCTGTTAGCAACATTACTCAAAAACGGACTAGCGGATTTGGATGAAATTTTCAGCGATGGCTAGAAATGACACAAGGACCAAGTGATTAGACTTTGACAGTGATGCGGCTTATAATTTGGATCCACAGATTTGTTAAAGATTTCAATATCATTGCAAAATAGTGGCACAGCATCACTGTAACTATGACAACAAATGAACACTACCTCATCTGCCGGCTGACGATCACATGATTGCAATCCTACTACAAATCAACTGTTGTGGACTAATCAGGGCTTATCCATCAGAAATGATACAAGGAACAATTGATTAAATTGTGGAGGTGTTTCCGAGTCCCATTAATTCCCGCCACCTGCTACATATTTAGCTCATGTGATTTGGTATCCTTACATAACATACACATGCATGACACACACCTGTACTCAGCCAAGGCCGTTTTGTTTGTGGGTACATCTATATTAAATGGACACATTCTATGGTGATGTGATTTCTGCCACAAATTTGTTCAACATTTTTGACGTCAGAAAGGACACGACGACTAGCAGCCTTGGCGGAGCCCTGCGCTCGCTGCTTTTCTTGTTAAACACGCATTTTCACACAAACACTTCACCAACACGCTTCTTCTTGGTGGAAGGTAGTGTGGCGCTGAATAAACACAGTGTTCTGCATGTGTGTTTAGAAGTCCCATTGCTGTCTAAGGAGGACAAAAAATGTCTTCTTCCAAAATGATCCCAGAGACAAACTAGATTAGATGTTACAATGTAAGAATACAGGAGGGAAAACTGCAACAGCAAAGTGTTGTACACTGTCACGAATGTGCAGCAACTTAAGTTTAAATCAAGCAAATCTGTTTCTATATTCTGTCTTTGCTATTATCTCAAGATGTATATGAGGGCTTCCTGATCAAACAAATCAAAATAACCTCATATAGATGCCTTTCTGTGTCCTTCAGTATACACCAAATATATATGCAAGTATACTCACTACAAGTTTGTTCTTTCAATGACATTACACATCTAGTTCACAGTTCTTTAGAAGATGCAGAAATATGGATGCTGTAAAGGAGAAGTTACCCTAAATGTAGCAGGCGGATACCAAGAAACATGCTCCAATAATTATCATCACAGTCAGCAAAGTTTCTTACTTTTTTCATTGGTTGTGGCACTATATATCTGTTTGAATTCCCTCATGTCCTGTCA
The DNA here is from genome assembly GCF_021347895.1 of Acanthochromis polyacanthus. NCBI lineage: Eukaryota > Metazoa > Chordata > Actinopteri > Pomacentridae > Acanthochromis > Acanthochromis polyacanthus. Next base: position 14,521,100 of record NC_067124.1, read on the forward strand.
AGTAAATGATACTCCCCATATGATGAGAATTATGATAATTGCGTTTCTACTGAATAGTTCTAATAGATTTTTTATTTGTATTGTATTGATATGAATTACTTCCCCCTGACAGGAGCTCAGCAGGGTGTCTTGCTGTAATTATCATTCTTCACAGGTAGCGTGTTATGGGAACTAATCTTATGAGTCTTAATTGAACGTATCTGTAACAACAAGCACAGAGGAAAAATGAGGGAGGTTTGACCAAAGAGTTTGGAAACTATTAAAGCAATAAATTAGGGGATATTAGCAAAACAAACAGTAAAATTGAAATGGTGGAACTCATCACTTTTGCTCATTAAATGCACATTTGCTTTAGATTGATTGTTGTAATCAATAATTGCGAGGGGGGTGCAAGGGAAATTGGGCCAGCAGCTTCCTTCTTCATGACAACATGCAGATTTAGGAACTGGTGCTATTTGGCATGGGAGTGAGAACTTCTTTCAGATCTCAGACGCAATTAGTTTCCAAGCAGCGATTTTTTTACCTTCTCAGTGACACAAGAGAGTTGGTGAACCTGATAGTAAATGAAAATGAGAAGCAGCAGCCTCCCTTACTTCCCTGTGCCCGTTGTGTTTCCAGTCAAAGCGAGGAACAAGCGGCCTAAAGGATTTCTGGATAATGCACTGCGGGCGGTGAAGGAGGGTTTGAGAAGAGTTCAGTTTCAAAGCTCAGGCTGGTCAGTCTGGCAAATGCAACGCGTCATTTACACCCCAGTGACACGGTTTCACGTGCATGAACACATCAAATTTGATTGTGCTTGGAATGCTGCTACACTAGATGGGTTCGTCCATCCTTTTCAAACTGTTACACACTCCACCAGTGGAGCAGACACCCCTGCATCTGACTGCCTTGGCTTATTCAATTAATGCAGCAACATTTGATCAAATTAAAGTCCAAGCCTGAGAGCTTAATTAAATACAAGGGGGTAGGGAGATGCAGCTGTATGTGTGTTTTAGTATGCCTACACCTACACATTGTACAGTGTATTTGTGGACGTGCATGAATGGCGTGCCTGGTTCGGTTTGTGTGTTTATGCGTGCATGGCTGTTTGGGCGTGTGTGTTGTTTTAGATGGTTGCTAGGCAAGGGATGAGATAAAGCGTTTAACTGAGACACAGGAGATTTCCAACTTGCTCTTCCGTTGAGCTGCTGAATACACAACAGGAGGGAGTTCAGCAAAGTTCACATAAACCACTTCTGACTGCTCACTCAATGCTACATGAATATGGATTTGTGTTAGAGTTTTTTTTCCGTAATAAAAGAAAAGAATTAACTATTCAAAAAACACCTTGCAGCCAAAACAAACAGGCACAACGTAGGGGCACGTACGCTTCGACTGTCAACTTGACATCAACAAAGACGGGACGCGAGATCAGGCAGAAGTTAAGCTCAGTAATTTGCATGTAATTATTCAGAGTTAGCACACAACAACACAAGCTAAAATGGCCTTCTTTAGACCTATTCTTTGGTAATGTCAACTATATCGACATAAATAATTATAGACAACATATGACAAATACAAAGTAAGTCAACAAGCAAAATAGTTTTTTTTTTAATTCCATGAAAGGACAGTTGAGTTAACTTAAATGGTGAAAGTCTCTGCTGAGGTCTGCAAACACCAAATATTATTATAGCACAAGTTCTGGCTGAAAACTGCTCTTCGGGAATACGAGCACAGTCACTCACTGCCTGTCTCCCGTTAAGATTTCTCCATGGAGCTCCCATTTTCTCCATGGTAAAATGATAACTCTGGGGATGATCCTCAAACTGTCCTGTTGGCTACAGCAAACAGCCGGAGAAAGAATGGACACTTTGATTCCTTTTTGTTTGACCAGCAGAGCTGACAGTGCAGTTTTCTGGAATCCTTGTGGACTGAAGCAGCCAGTGTTGGATGGCTGTTGGTTTCATGGGTCCCCCCCCCTGTAAAGATGCTCTCCTTTCTTGCCTTCCTTGAAACATTCAGATGGGGATTCTAGCTGCAGATGTCCAGCCTCAGTCTCAGTCCATTTTTTTTTACACCAAAGCCATGAAGCTGTCCACTCCTTCCTCAGCCATATGAGACTCATATGTTCATTTTCCCCATCAGCAGATGGATACCCTGTGCTCTGGGAGTACACATGGCTATACTCAACACTGGGTGCAAGTGAATAATGTCTGCTAATGCTCTATTTCCTTTCCTTACCTGCAACTGACTATGACAACCAAATCTGTGGTTACCAGAGTAGATTTTGTTGTCCCACCCACTGTTGTTGAAGCTAAAGTTACTGCAGCAGAATAGTGGTTCACACTGACCTAATCTTCATCGTCTTGCTTCTGGCTGTTGAATCATTTTACGGTGATGCTTTGCAGAGCCGGTCAGTTGGTGTTGTAATGCAATTTGGTTTTGTAAACCGCTGGAGGTATGCTGGAAAGTGTTTACAGCAGTTTCAAATGTTCACACTCCAAAAACTGATGTGATAATTGTTGGAATATGTAAATTATGTAGCATCATCCTGGATAATATTTACTTGTTGCTCACATACTAACATGTGGTTGTGATCTTCACATTATCACTTTCAGAGGGTTACAGTAGTTGTCATACACACCAAAACCTTTTTGGATGTCAGGAAAGCGTGGACAGTAAGTAGGTTTTCAGACACTTCTGAAACTTTGTTATCAATTAGATCACCTATTGATTTGAACTGAAGCTGAACTGAAACTTGAAAAATGGCTTCATGGTCAAGGTCATCCCTTGCAAATATGTGCAGTGAAGTGACACTTCCGGATTACAGCAGCGTATTCTACTTAGCACTGCAAAGAATATAAAGTGCATTCAAATTGAAAACCATGTAGAGAAATAAACATTTACAAGAACTGGACATCTGAATCCAGTGGGAGTCTGTTAGTGCAATAGCTGTAATCAAAATTATGGTGAACCGAAAACTGACAAAAACAAGCCAACAAGCAGCAAAACTGTCTATGAGATATGAATTGCTTATTACACAGACAAAAGATTAAAAAAAATAACATTACAGCTGAATCAAAGCTGTGTGTATGCAACTAGAATCCATGCTTCACCGCAATGAAAAAGTTAATTTAAACAAATATAAACTATTGATATCATAATGATTCTCTTGCAGCCGGAGAACTTTTGTAACTAGAGATTTTTTGGAGCCAGCACCTATAGCAACCCCTTAATGTACTTTCACATCACCTTCATTTTCAAGCCGTGGTTGCTGCTGCTCGGGTGAAGCATTAACATTAACACCTCCAGACACCTGAAGGTATGTTCAGTCTTCTCAAAGAGAGCTTGAAGGGCTGTCCAAGTGCCAATAAAAATGTAATTCAGTACATCCATCTGAGCAAGACTCCATTCACCAGGTCAAATGGTGCCGGGAAAATTTGCTTGAGGGCAGAAACGTCAACAGCCTCCGTGTAACAGAGATGGTCACTGAGACAAGTTTTACCAGGATATAAAGTGCTTGTATTGACCCATATTTTCAGCTCCAAATTACTCACAGGGTGTCAGGGGCCATTTACGGTCACACGACAAATGGAGGATGTTGTTTATGAGCTACGCCTGGAGGAAAAAAACACACTGCAAGCCATGTCAGTCTCCGTAAACTTGAAGTGAGGCAATGTAATACCTGTCTCTTTGCCAAAAATGGAAAATGAAAAAGATCAGTTCAGACTGGTGGTTACAAAATCACCCAAGCTTGACTGCCCTTTGTGATGGCCATTTCTCAGGAGGACAGAGGGTAAAAAATACCATTATAGAGACAATCTTAGGGGTAGTGTTACACACCCGACTCCCTTCTTCTTGTAGACTTGTGATTTGTTTAGGTGCTGATCCAATTCATTAGATTTCCGTTTCAACATGTCGCTGTACCATCACAGCTATATACAATATATTTCTATATTTTTACCTGTTTTTAAAGCTGACAGCAATGTATACAGCACTTTGGAACTCTTTCTGAACAGCAGCACCAGTTTTGACACCACATGAGTAGCTGTCCCTTGCTGCCTGCAAGCAGGCAATTTCCCATAATTTACAGTTTTTTTTTCGTCTTGGAAATCATCTGCAAAGTAATTAAAATTTTATTTCCCCTTCAAACGCCACAAATGAAGAATATCTGCGAGGCATGTGAGGAATATCTGGTGTCATCTGAGACCCAAAGTCTGTGCTGCAATATGCACATTCAGTCCTGACTTGCAGCTTTTTATTAAAGAATACCGGCATTGGCTTTTGTAGTAATGATGCAGCAAGTGTGCACAGTAGGCAGATTCTGTGGTTCCCTCTGCATGAAGGAGCAGTTTGTTATCCTGTGAAACTAAGTAGTAGAGGAATGCCTCTGCCACTGTCAAGGTTCAGAGTTATACTCCCATTGGAGACACTCATATTAAACACAAGAACAGTTTGGCTCAGGGAAGCCCCAAAATGGTTTGTTTTATTGGACTTTTTTCACCCTGTTTGCATAGCAGCATTTCTGTTTACAGTTAACTCTTCACCTATATATTCCTTTTACGTGTTTGCAGTATTTAAATCTGCATAATTCAATTGGGTGCATCAGTGAGTGCAGCATAATGTGATAATGTTGATGGTGATCATGCCAACCAACACCTCTCCTCTCAGGAGAGTCTGTCCTCTGCCATTCTCTGTTTTTTTCTCGTCTCTCTTAGCTCTTATCTGCCCTACTGCCTCTGCGATCTTGTTCTTCCTTTGCTCCTGTCTCCTCTCATCCTCTGCCCTGGTTGCTACCCTCCACTGGGCCTCTCCTCTGCTTTCCTTCTAGGACTTTCTTCCTCTCCTCAGGTGACATGGTGATGGATTAAGCCCAAATAAACTCGTTCATCTTTCAATTAGAGCCAGTGTTGAGGAGGTGCCAGCCATTATGAAGCTGTCTGGAAGACTGGGAGCAAGGTAGTGATGGAGAGAAGAAGAGGGGGAGAGAAAGGGTGAGTGTGAGTTATGGCCTCAGGGTGAGAGACAGAGATAGAAAGATCTTTTCTGAAAGACAGAGTGGGAAAAAATGAGAAAGGAATAAGGTGGTTTTTCTATATGTGGGGAAGAAACATATTGGCTGAGGGAGCAGATCCAACTATTAAAACATCAGTTCTGCGCCGCCATCAGAACAGAACTCCCATGCCTGGCCGACCACCCACGGTCCGGCTCCCCGCGTCATCACCAGCCCAGCTTGCACTTTTACGCAACATTGCCTTTCACTGATTTGATTTTTTTTTTTCCCTCTTTTGTTGTCGCTATTTCTTATGAGTCTGATGATTTCTTTTCTGAGTGGCTTAGTCATATAATTGGAGGGCTGTGGAGTGTGTTTGGAAAGGCCCTTGAATATACAATACTGTGCGAAGATTTTTGGCATGTCAGACGTGTAGATTATCCATCACGAAAAACTGTCAGGGAGGCGTCCCAAATTCTCTGTGCAGCGTGACAACTAGCCCAAACATACGGCCGAAGACCGAGCTTCAGCGACAAGAACACCAAGAATCCTGACGTCTGGGATTAAACAAAGAAACGAACTGTGGCAAGTTCTCCTGCAACAACCCACCTGTCGGGTAACTTTTAGAACTGTGCATTATTTTTGAAAACATCCTCACTTTACCTTTAGTGTCCAGAACCTTTGCAGCACACTGTACATGTGGGTGTAAACACTGATATTTGTCTGCAAATGCGTGTACTTAATCTCACAGTATGCCTGCATTTATTTTCATTATAGCGTGCCAATACAGTATGCGTATTTATACACAGTAATGAGTGTGTGTGGGTACATGAGAAGAGAAAGACAGTGGTGTTTGAGGAGGCTGTGATGACTTGGTACCCTCGCCTTCATTCTCTCCTAGAAAGCAATACTGAGTTGTTGGCATATTTTCATTTTTTTCCATTTTACTTCTTCTACTTCTTCAAGGAATATTATGTACTGTAGGCACACAGGGACGAGTTCTAATGAATTTGAATGAGCGTCTCAATTTATTTTCCATGTTTTATTTATTTTTTCAGGGTTTGGGGAGTAAATTGAATCGACGGCGGTGATGCGTGCGCTAGTCAGGAGCAATATAGGGACCTGCTGTTCTGATTAAGTTCCTGTTATGCAGCCGTTCATTATTGATTTCATTTCTCCTCACTTCTCCTCCCTCTCACATTCGCATTTGCTCCATATCTCTTTCTTCTCAGCGGGTCTCTCCCTCTTTCATGGCGCCTCTTATTCTTTCCTGCTCCTTCGCTGTCAGCTTTCATTTAAAAGCAGCAAGTTGTTATTTATAAAACAGAAAAAATAATAAGGAAATAAAACTCCTCAGTTGTGTTTCAAATTTAATAGAGATTTTTTTTCTCCCCCTTTATAATCCCATTCTCGTGTTTTGGCTTTTAAGGTTGCCTCCATATACAGCAGCCAGCGTCATTGTGGTGTTCTTACAGGTGCAGAACCCTGAATCATGTTTGGCTGCTTCACTCAACCTGATAAATGGACTTGACAACATCCATGGATTATTTACCAACCAGATAGATACAGAGCTCAAGCATTGAGCAGAAAATTATTTGCTGAAACACTAAATCAGTTTTCTCTCTGTGCTGTTAAGACAGTTATGCTGGTGGGAGGACCACTGATGGGAAGGGAATATGGAGAATATACTGTCAGAAATGGTTTAAAGATCAGCATTTGGGATCATGAAGTTGACAGTTTAAAGGTTCTTCTTGTGCTTGCTGTGTATTTGTTGTGTGGATGCATTAATGTATATTACAACAGGACATTGATGCTTGAAATTGGCCACATGATATTAGACAATTCACTGTCCAACATGAATAGTTTGTAGTTTTCATTTACACAGAGGTGACACTCCTTCAACCCATGGGATTTCAGCCCATTGTTAACCAAAGTACCTCACTAGACCTACAATGATTAGTCAATAAATTGACAAGTTGTCAACATTTAAACGGTTCAATAGGAAAAGTAAGTCCTCTGATTCCAGCTTCTTAAATGTGGATTTTTTTTTTCTGGTGTCTTTGGCCCTGTGACAGTAAACTGAATATCTTCGAGCTGTGGACAAAACAAGACATTTGAGGACATCATCTTGGACTCTGGGTAACATGATCAACATAATTTCACCCATTTCTGACATTTTATATACCAAACCAAACTGATTAATCGAGAAAAAACTTGGCAGGTTAATTGATAAGAAAATAAACCATTCATTGAAGCCCTATACCCAAACTGTACTCTGAGAGCCTTAGAAGACATACAACTAGTTTTTTCAAAGCACCTAGATAAATATTACATTTTTGAATATAATTTATTGTTATGAAATCATGACCTGTTAAGTAATGACCTCTCATGGCTTTCCACTTTCATTTTTCAACACTGGTGATTCACAGCATTATTTTGCTAACCTCTAAGAAGAAGAGGTCTTTGGCCAGAGAACTGCATACTTTTGTTATGAGGATGAAAATCTAATGTTTTACTAGGTTTCAGTTTTTTACTTGTGGGAAAGCTTAACAACGGCTTTTCATGTACACTGGACAGAAACACTTCAGATGTAATGACAGTAGATTTTGGCACCGATCCTTTCTAGAGATTTAACAAATAGACACACGAGCCATCCCAAAAAAATACTGGTGTGTTGTTCTTCCTACTTTATAACTGACAGGCCGATGCCAGCTGAGCGACAGAGTGTTATCATTACACCACGGTTATATCTCAAAGGCCAGTATCATGTATTTAGAGATAACTCTAAGGGCAGCTGTAGCTCAGGTGGAGTGTCTTTGAATAAGACAAAATCCCCAAACTGAAAATCTATTTGAGAAAAGAGAAGGTTGGGGAAAACAAAGTTGGTATTTCTCCAAGGCAAACTTAATTTTAGTTTGTTTGGTGTCTTTAGATCTTAAAGGTCAGACACATACTTGGACAAATACCTTAAATCCATTGAATGTGCTGTTTCCGGTTCCTAATCTGATAATAGCTCACATCTGAGATTGATAGCTCTGTCTTTGGTAGCTTGGGAAAGCACAGGTCACAAGTACTGACGTGGCTTTTGGAGAAATAACTTCTTAAATAAAACTGAATTCCCCTTAAGGAGCCTGTAATAGATTCTCTTTTGTTGTGGCTTTAGAAGTGCGGCTTCACTAAACTAAAAGTCCTGCAGCTGTGTTGCCAAATGAAGTCCTCTGTCTGCTGCTGTTATTATGACTAACTTCCTATAACTCGACCTCTCCATGAGTCAAGAGCCACCTCACAGAAAAAGGAATGCAGCGACAGGTTCCATGGAAAAACCAAGAGGGGAACCTGTTGTTTTAATGAGTGTCTGACCTTTTCAACTGGCTGCCAGGTTTTGCTTACTGGCAGTGTGGGTGGCAGTTTGGATCTTAGCTAAAGCTAAGCTCACTTTTTTCCTGGTTATTTATTTTCATTATTTGAACTTCTTGCTGACTAGTACTTTCTAGTCCTATTCTCTGGCTTTCCCACTAACTAAATGTGTGGCTGGATACTATACAGTTTGGTTTTCTTCACTATGGTATTCACATTTCAGATTATTTCAGCACCGTGCACATCTGTCTAATGTATTTATTTATAGAGTTCGTTATACGGACACATTTGTGAGCTAATCTTAAAAGTAAGCTTTCACGTTTAGTTTTGTCTGGCAGCCTCAGTGTGCCTTTTAAAGGAAGCACCCTGTCAAAAGTTTGGCCTTCTTAACCCAAACTGTGAGAGAGAGAGAGCGGCCTGCTGAAACATCTGTGGTCTTGGCTGGGAATGAATGCCTACAGATAGACTGGGATTAAGGATCTTGGATTTGAGCTCTGGGGTGGGGTGATGGAGAAGTTGGCTTGGGGTTGTGAGTTGGGAACCAGAGGTGGGGTGAGGTAGGGGTAAGGGTGTGGGGCTGGGAAACTCTTGAAGCTAGGAGGACTGGACTGGAGAGTTCGTGATCGGGTGATGAGTGGATGGAGTGAACTGGGGGTGGGAAGGGTGCGGCGATTGTCGGGAAACTGGGGTTAAGATCGGAACAACAGTGCTGCATTACTTCAACAAAAGAATCAGCAGCTGTACTGGGTATTTCTGACCCACACCATAAATAAAATCCCAAATGCACTTTTACTTAAACACTTAAAATAGCCAGTACAATAAATGACTTTAATGCTAAATCAATATTTTCATAGAGAAGGATTTGGTGTAAGGGAGAGTAAGAATTAGGTGGGTAACATGACTGAGAAAAAGACTTGTGTTCCTGTGATGTGGAGACTGTGGTGAAGCATAACTCTAGAGCTGGTTTAGGGTCCATGAAATGAGGTTTGTGGATGCAGAGTTATGTTTTTCTTTCTCTTTTGGGGACCACAAGGGGAGGCTGATGTTGAAAAATGCCGGCTGTAGCTGAAGCTGTAGGAAACAGATAGATGGATTACAGATAAGTTGGAACACAAAAGAATTTGGACCAAGCTGGAACACGTGAGAGCGCAGTTGGCTTCCTGTCTGATCTGGTGGGGGTTAGAGGAGGGTTGGGATGGGGGTCATTTGATGCTATTTTGGCCGTTCCCGGATTCTGTGTGGACTCGATGTGAAGAGGGTCCCGCTCTCTCACACACAAACACACATCGGCAGACACACATGCACACAAACTCCTTTCATGCTAAGCCAGATGCATCCAACTCTGGGGAGACTTTTGGGAAGATGATATTATGGATGATACGGAGCACTAGATGACTCAGCCACAGGAATCCCAGAAAACCACAGTGGTTGGCTGGACTACATACACAGAGAGAGACAGTGAGACAGAGGGAGGCAGAGGAAGCGTATGTGCGAGTGAGAAATATAAAAACCAAGGAGAAATAAAGGAGAAAGGGAGTCATGGGAATGTGTCATTGGAGTTGTGATGTTATTTTCTCTGCCGATTAATGATGACGACCTTAATTTAGGTTCATTTTCGCAGTTCATTTAAATAAGTATCCCTTTTTAGTCACTAATGAACCCAAATAAATGAAAGACTAACAACCAGCAAACAGCTCGTGGCTAAATTTGACTGTCAGGACTGTATCAAACTGACTGAGACGGTACAAATGTCTTCATTTAGGCAGACGGTTTCAGGTGGTTCATCTCCTACAGAGAAATAAAAGTCCTTCCACAGTTGTTTTGCGGTAAAGGCTGAATGCCAAAAGAAACATTAGCATCAATGAATATTTCATTACCGATCATGACTAACTGTGGTAATTGTCCACGGCTAAATTCCACAAATTCAAAAGCCCAGAACGGTGCCTGGCTAATGTTCGAGATGAGAAATGTTTGTTCTAAATGCACCTGGTCTTTATTTGTAAAACTCTGACTTTGTTCATTACTTTATGATCCTTAATTGCCATGTAGATCTGCCCATACTTACCGTTCTGTTGCTTTATGGCACAAAGTAGAAAAAAGTGCAGCACTTTCAGCAAACGTACGGCTTTCAGGATTTGTTGCAGTTGGTGATGGTAAAATAGCCAAGGCCTGGTTGTGGAAAGAGGTAGAATTACTTCCTAATAAAACAAGGGAAGTTTGTGGGAAATGTTTTCTTAATGTTTTGGAACACCAGCAACACCGCTGGCATGATTCAGACATTACTGGCCATCTCTTCCAGTGACCTCAGGTTGTTGTGCAACCACACTGCAACTAATTTGAGAATGACATATTGAATATTAAATATCCAACTTCTCTTTTTTTTCTCTTTAGCTCTGTGCAGTAATTGGGGTTGACATTGTGACTTTTATCTGTTGGACTGTCGGGCTGTAGGCGTGCAGCGATCAGCTTGAGTCCATTATGCTTTGCCTCCTTTAATACTGAGCAGACACGATTGAGGGAAGTGAAATGGACAGGTGAAAGGAAGCGGAGTCTGGAATTTTACGGATAGTCTTGTTGGCTGTGCGCCTACCCACAGATTTATTATTAGACTTTCTGAACATTTGTTCCTCCACTTAATCCATCTTAAAACTTCAACCAAGTACACTACAAATGGTGTTTTTTTTAGTTTGTAAAGTCATGTGTTTCTGTTTTCCACTGGCCCGTTTTTCCAATATCACAGCTTCATAAGACTGAGAAGAAAGCTGAGATAGAGTCAAATTATGAGGCACTTACTGTAAGCGTGGGTAATAAAACAGTTTTTTTTTATTTTTTAGAGAGAACGGCACAGATTTAGTTTCATTGAAAGCAGAAATCCTTTTAGAATTAGAAACATTGCCTTTTGTGTCAAAACTGGATGTGAGAAATGCCAGGATTGTGAAGTAAGTGAAAAAGTTGAAACAGCTGTAAAGTTGTGATACATGTTTTGCACTTTATTAATGAAAAGCAGTTTCACCGTAAATGCCATGAGCGGTGACATAGAATGAAGATGTATAGGACATGTAACATGATTTACACACTTGCTCATGCGCCAATCTGGCAGCTGAAAACAAGCCGAGGAGTAGAAAAGTGCTGACTCACCCTTGAGCTCGTGGTATCATGTACCTTCCAAACTTTCGCAGTGTTGCAATGACCTTGAGTGGCACAGGATGGAGCGAGGCTGAGTGACTGAGGAAAACGAGCAGTGGAATGGAGAGAGGGAACCCTCCAGCCTGCTTCTCGACAGATAATCTGTCAACCCCCCACCGGTCCCCAGACTCATGGTACATGCGGCAGACACACATAAACTATGCAGGAGCATACACACACCTCTCGCCAGCCGCCTACTCCTGCAGCAGCCGAGTGTCTGACAGAGAGGTAGCTGCTGGAGAAAGTGCTTACCTCCCTCCTCTCTTCCTCCTTTTCAGCTTCATCCATCACACCCTACACACCGCTTTCTTTCTCTATCTTTAACTTCCTGCATTCTCCCTCCTAGATTTTCTTTCATCGGTTTCGTAGCCCTCATCACGCTGTCTCCTTCTCGCTCCTTTTTCTCATCAATTTATTTTCTCTTTTATTTGTCTTTGCCTAAACTCTCCTAGTTAGTTGAAAAAGGGAGGAGGCAGTGAAACTTCATCAGTGAGAAATGGACACTGTGGAGAGCACACACTGGCCTGTAATCTGAGTACAAGCTGGAACACTTGATTATATTAGCCCTGTGAAGTGCTGTCGCTAAGATGTGAAACAGGGCGCGCCATGAACGGCTGCTGCTAATGAATGCAAAATTGCAAATTATTGATTAGCTCACTCACTGTTCATCAGCACACATGCACGTTTCTCTCTTTTCCTGTGCGATAAACACAAACACAACAGTGTCAGTCCAACAGATGACAAAGACTGTGTCGAGATCCGGCCACAGTCCTGCCAAGAGATCAGCTGCAGACCTTCTACAACAGACTGCTGCCTGCTGCTCGGTGCCCCCGTACACAGTGCCACACAAATAAAACTACAACTCCTAAGTCAGTGAGTTCCAGGACCTTTTTCTCTCTGAACTTTATCACTCTGTGGATAATCATGTGTAAGTTATCTTACAAGAGATTCCATTTTACGGGGGAAACTGGATACAGCAGTTAACTTGTGTGATTTGTTTTTTTCCTGAGTGGGTAGAGTGCAGAATGAGTCAGTGGGTTGACATTAACTGGCAGTTGCGCGAAGTGTGCAGATGCATCTCAGACTCAAAGATGAGTCACTTCTCGCATCAGAGATGGTAATTGCACTTACTGACTCAATTACCACATTTGGATTTGAATTACTTTCGGTGGAAGTTGTTGTAGAACAAGCTGAAGTTAAAAGATATATCGCAGCCTCAAAGATGGAGAGTGAATGAGAGAGATAGGTTTGTTGGAAAGAGAATAAAAGACCCTGCGACGAGAGAGATGAGTTCAGAATTGAGAACGCTTTTAGAGTGATGCATCCTCCAGCATGTGTGATCATTTAGATCATTACTGGTCGTATTGTTTGTTCTCAACATCTTTACTGCTCTCTCGTCCATCTTTCTGCCAACTTAATTTCCCTGCTATGTGACGGTTAGATTTATGGATGTCTCCCCCTCTGAGCTGCCACAGGAGGTTGAGCAGCGCAGATGTGATGAAGTACTGTCCAGAATCCAAGAACTACAGCCGAGTTCCCGGTCCGTGCCAAGAGCCACGTGAATGTGGGTGGGGTGATGAGGTGGGGTTGTGAAGGCAGCTGAAACTTCGAGAGATGCTGTGAACTAAATTAAATTTAACATCTGGGGAGGAAAACGTCCACTTGGTGATGCTCATCTTCTTCTTGGTGGAGTAAAGGGATGGGGTAAGTGTTAAAGGTCATATCTAAACTTACATTTGGAGTTTATTATACTGTTATTTTTCTGTAATGCCTGAGATGTTTTGATTCTTATTTGTCACATATTACCATCAGGTCGACCTCTGATCTGTGCTATATACATTCTACAGCATGATAATGACCCTGAACAGAGAATGAGAGTCGTAAAGAAGACCTCCAGTGAAAAGAGGAACAGATCTCTGATTGTAACATCATGTTGGCAGCTTAGGAAGAGACAAAAAAACCCACTGAAACAGGGCCAATCCATGCGTTTTTGGAAATGCACAGCAGATGGTTCTATTCATACTCAGTAGGTACGTCTTGGTGAGCTAACCGCACAGGGCTCTCATGGATGTTGCTGAAAAATCTATTGAGCCTTTGCACTTTTCAACAGATTTAGCAGCTAGTTATAAATTATGTTATAGCACTGTGTCGATGTGATTATTCCCAAGGTGTGTTGAGCACTATGGATAGACATGGCACAGGATTTCTGCAAAATTCCAAACTTCCCACAGTGTTTGCCTCTGTACCAATCAAAGCATCACTGACTACGAAGCTGCAATTCTTTACATGATGAGTTGTAAGGAGTGGATAACTTAGAATCTCTTTGCATATTCTCTCTTTTCATATGCATGTGTTTTAAATATTATTTAATTACCAAGTATGCACTCTGCATGCAGATGATGAAATTTACTCCAGACGTACCCTTATGGACTTTTGCAGAAGGTAGTTGCTAGAGGTACAGACCCATACTTTCCATTTGCCAATCAGATACGCGAGATCTGGTCACGTGACTCCCGGTAGAAGCTGGAGGTACGGACCCGTAGCATCGGTACTACAGGTACGGACCCTAAACCTGACCCTAACACTAACCCTAACCTTAACCTTTGCTTACCTTTCAACAGTTTGCAGTGGTTAGCAGCTTCTTGACTCGCGAGATTCGCGTATGGGTCAGTATCTGTCTGGCAAATGGAAAGTGCTGTATCCGTAGCCCACAGGCTACGGGTACGGGTCCGTATCTGTAGACACTACCTTTGCAGAAAGCATGAATTGGCCTTAAATCTACAGAAGAACTGTAGCACGTTAATGTTCTGAAATATTATTTTTGCTATATGAACTGAAATGTTTTTGGCCAGCAGTAACAGAACTTTAGAATCATTTTTGGTTTGTGATAAGTTGACAAAACGGTGTCATTCACTCGTCCCCCTGTCTGTTTGAGTTTTGTTTTTGTTTTTTTTAATTTTCACTCACTGGTTTAGGTCAAAAGGCATCAAAACTACTTGATCAGGTTGAGACAAGAAAACAACTTGATTAGGTTTCAGAAAAAAATCCTGGTTTGGGTTAAAATACATAACTCTTCACAACCTTAACCACGTGTTAGAAAACTCAATTTTCGAAAGTTATCCCCCCCCATTTGAAGGTCGACCGCAGTGGAGATTTTACTTCAACATATTTGCATGGTAGCTGGAGTTTGCTTAAATTTGAAACACAAGTCGTAATAAGGTGCTTGCAATACAACCTATTCTGGTGTTTTCTGGGGTGAACAGACACATAAAAAAGACGGTCTAGTGATTGGCATTAGGTACACCTGAAGCTTCTAAATATCCTGTTTATTTAAGTTGTTAGATAAACCAAAGTCAAATGTTAAGTGACTGTATTTTCTGTTACTAAGGAGGAAGGATTCTGACCCCAGTGGCTCTGCAGCTGCAGTTAGTTTTGATTCAGCCTTTTAATAAAACAGCAAGATGAACCATTTTAACACTGAAATTTGTTATGCTCTATGCATTTCATTACTGTACCAATAAAAAATAGGAAATGTACATCTTTGCACGCAGATTCTCTCACTAAAAAACTGTAAGTCTGCATACATAAAGGAAGCAAATTCATCACGTCTGACAAAACAAAAGCCGTAGCTGTTGCTTAATGAAGCATTTCATTTCCATCATTGTTGTCAAACCCCCACAGGATTTCACTGTATCTTTTTACTTGATGTATGTGAAGTGCAGCAGAGCACCGTATCTGCATAATTTTAGATAGAGGGCTCTGAAGCAGCGCCTCAGTGTTCAGAATGGGCTGGTAATGAGAGTCACAATTCTTTTCTGCACAGAAATAAGTGATGTGTCTGTGTATGTATGCACGCATGTGTGTGAGAGTGGAACAAAGATAATTGAATGTAAGTGGTGCCTATCAACTGTGGTCGTATTTCTCTGTGGTACTGAAACCTACAGAGATTTGAAAACTCATTTAGCTGTGCCACTTCAAAGAAAAGAAAATATTACGTAAAAACGATGCTGGAAGTGGTGGCTCTCTGCTCTTCGAAGAAGTACACAAAAGACCTGGCGGGGAGAAAATGAATTAGGGTTGCTGTTTCTGGTTTCACTCTGTCGTGATTGTGTATATGTGTGCATTTGTGTGTGCGTGCGTGCATCTGTTCACATCTTTGTCTGGGCTAAGTGCATGTTTGTATTCATACTAATTAGTGTGTCCATTGAAAAAAGGAAGCTGTTCCCAGCCTGTGAAGATGAAAGGCATTAGAGCTGTGTCCAGTATTTCCTCCCTAGTGTGTTACTCTGTAGCTCTACAGGCTTTCACAATGAGATCTCTGACAAAGAAAGAAAGAAGGAAGCGGAGAAAAAGTTTCATAAGCTCCCATTAACAACACCATCAGAGTGGAAGCCTTTGTCTTAGATAATTGCAGCTAGGTCAGAGAGGTTCCGATAAAATAAATGCTTTAGATCAAGCCAAACAAGGAAGAAAAACATAAATCTCAGAATTAATAAAATTAAGCTCAGATAAACATTTATCAACCAAAACACAAATAGCATCAACCTAGTACTTAGTGTAAGTCCTGTTCATGCCAGAGAACAGCTTTATATCCTACTTGTTGTCAGGTAAGGCCTCCATAGATTCTTCTTGGAACACATTGCACTGATGCTCAGTCAGCTTAGGACCTGGGGAATTTTGAGGCTAAAACAACTTTAAGTCTTTTGTTGTGGTCCTCAAGCCATTTTTGGACAGCTTGTGTGATGTGGCACTCTTGAAAGAACGCCTTCAGTGAAGGGATGTACAAGGTCAGCAACAGCGTCTAGGTAGGTGGTCCATGTCAGAGTAACATCCACATGAATGACAGGAAGCAAGAAAGCAACCCCAGAGTATCGGTACAATATGATAAGCCTTTATTAATCCCACAGTGCATTGTTACAGCAACAGAAGGGATAGAGCAAATAGAGCAGAAATATCAGTAGAAAATAAAAATAAACCAAATATATATATATAATTTCAAGCTCAGATTGTCCAGATTGTGAAAATAATAACATTGCACATATCAGTAGCTTTGCGCGGATTCTTCCATTAGTAGAAATACTGATAGACAAGTATTAATATTGCACAGAAAAATATGTATTGCGCAGAGTTTTCAGAAGTACAAAAATTTCATAATTCACAGCTTTGAATGTGTTGATTTTGCATCAAAAAGAAATATGACAGTTTTTCAGTGTGTGATCACTTGGGAGCATTCCTGCTTGTAGAGTCACACTGAGCTGAAATGTCTTTCCTAGTTAGATAACACCATCACACCTGGCTGTGATATAGAAGACAACATGATTCATCAGACCAGGCAACACTTTTCCATTGGTACTTTGGTCTAATGCTTATTGTAGATGCTTTCTGCTATAGATGAGTTTTGCACGAGCACTTTGACTGCTCGATTTGCGTCCACGAAAAACCATCCACAGCAAGTTGTGCCGCAGTGTGTTGTGACACTTTTCCATCATAACCAGCATGGAGGTTTGAAGCTGTTTTCCCTGCAGTAGCTCTTCTGATGGATCAGTGAGCTGGTTCATCAACTCAGCTCACTTAGGTAAGAGCTAACCACTGCTCACCAGGAACATACACACAATCTATCATTTGACCCCGTTGTCAGACATTTCGAATGGCCTCAGATTATACTGCTTGCCCATTTTTTCCTGCTTCCAACACATCAACTTCAAGTACCGACTGCTCACTTGCTACCTAATATATCCAACCTCTTGACAGGTGCCATTATAATGAGATAATCAATGGTATTCACTTAACCTGTCAGTGGATTTAGTGTTGTGGCTGATCTGTGTGTGTCTGTGTGTGTGTGTGCTTACGCCAGCAAATGTAATGATTCCAGTCAGTTTTAATTAACTTGAAAAGAAAAGATTTAACTATTTAATTATCTTTAATTGGAGCTAAGCAGCTATAGTGGCTCAGTATTATAAAAGCATTGTTTCTATTACACACAGTTGGGAAGGTAAATACTAATGAAGGTTTTCTGATGCTGTTTTAATTGGAATCTTAATGTGATTTAATTGTTTTCTGGTACTTTTGGAAAGCCTCTGCTGTCAAGTTCCTACATGAAGTTCAGCTGCTGCAATTCATGACATTCAGAATGTGGTAAATGCAATTTGAATACGTTTATGGAAAAAGGGTCTGTGAAATTTGCTTTTCAAATCACGTAATTAAGCAGCTTCCTCTCTGACAGGCTTTAGTTTGTACTTGTAGAGAAGTTGATAGGTGAAATATAACGTAGCGCATTGGCCTGAAGAACTTTTATAATTACAGTGGAAAGGATTGTATTTTTTCATGCTAACGTGACAGGAGTGGCTGAAGGGGACAACTCTCCAAGTCTAATTAAACAAAGAACCTATTCATAATATGCTATGAAATATTTATTATATGTCCCAGATACACATTCTCTGAATTTCACCTCACATTATTACTTGAGAGAGGCGCAGCTAAAGAGTCTCTGTTATACCTGTCTACCCTCACAGCACGAATCGCCTCTGATCTTATTTTTTGTTGTTGTTGTTGTTGTTTTAGTTCATTCGTTTTTTTTAATGTATTTCTTTTCTTGCAACTTTAGCAGGCGCTGATGCTCAAAAAGCAGCGTTATTTTTCTCCAGTCTTGTCAAAAATGTTTCACTTTACCTCGTGATTCCTCTGATTCCTAATGATCAAACTGCAGTACTTGGTGCTATTTGAATCTGCGGCGCTGTCATGTAAGTTGAAGGCAAAGTTTTGTTTTTCTGCTGCAGACTCTTCTGACAGGACTTTGTGTTTGTCAAATATTCGGTTTAAGGATTGGGCCTTTGAACAATAAGACTCAGGAGAACTACAGCGAAACAGATTATTTTCCAGTTTCCTGTAATCAATAATCGCTGACTCAGTATGGAATCCTGCACAATACCAGACTGTAAGTGGGATGTTGTTTCCTCGTTGCATATTAAAACTAGGTGATTAAATGCCACAGCAGGACAAGGACAGTATAACTTAATGGCTTCTTTTTACTGCAGTTGTTAGGTCCTTGCCATGGCCCTCGGTGAGCAATATCTTTATATTCAGCAACAGGGACAGCGTGGAAGGTAAAAATATTGTTTTCACAGATTTTTCTTTTAAAGTTAACAAGGGCAATGCATGACATATTTTGTGTTAACAAGGGAAATGCTGTCCCCCCCACTCAAATTGCCCCTCTCCTGTTAAAAGCCACCAGGGTATGAAGCAGAAGCCGTTGCTGTGAGGAATGAAAGCCATTGAGTTAAGCTTGTTGAGTTTAATGGAGCAGGAAGGCTATAGTAGAAGTAATGGCTGTGGGTGAGCTTAGCTACAGGCCTGTCAGGTACCACAGGGAGGGGAGAGGAAGGTTATGTCCTCATATCATTTTACCATCCACAGCCATTCATTTTTTTTAAACATAAAATGCTATATTTTCATTGTTGGGGCTATTATTTCACTGTATATAGTGTTCGGCGCTCTTGCAGCTAACGCCTGTCATTAGTTACAGCAAAGGCAGGAAGAAACAGTGAGCAATTTTGTGCAATATTTCTGCAGCACAGTATGTAAATTCCTTCCCTAAGTCTGATATAATCTTTCAAAAGGCCAACTATTAGTACTCATTGTTGATATTAATGCTTAAAGTGATTGCTGCGTTGTCTAATTAAGAGCGGAAGGAGTGAACAGAAGAATGCTGACATTTGGCTCTGATAACATGCTAATGTCAGCTAGATGTTGCCTTCAGACAGCAGTGATGTATGTCTGTGTGATGGTGATATGAGGCAGGTGTTGTAGTTGTTAATGGTCAGTTTTATGTCTGATATAGTTTGTCCTCGAGGTTGAGCTGCAATTCTGCTGATTGATTGTAGCGCAGGCATGTCTGTGGAGGCATAATGACCACAATGGCAGGATTGATTTTGTTTATTAAAGTAGAGATTGCACTTCTCCTTCTTATGTCTCTCCTCTCCTCTCCTCTCCTCTCCTCTCCTCTCCTCTCCTCTCCTCTCCTCTCCTCTCCTCTCCTCTCCTCTCCTCTCCTCTCCTCTCCTCTCCTCTCCTCTCCTCTCCTCTCCTCTCCTCTCCTCTCCTCTCCTCTCCTCTCTTCTGCCAGATGGCTGCTCCTTAATCAAACTCTCGTACCTTAGAGAGGTAAACACATTACGCTGCCCTGATTACACTGGCTTGGCGAAGCGTACCAGCTGAATGTGTGCAGGCTTTGCGTGTGCATAACATCGAGTGCATATGTATTGTGTGTGTCTGGACAAAGTAGAAGGGGAGCTGCTATTAAAAGTCACTGCAATGAAGTCTATCACATGGGCGCCCTCACAGTCTTATGAAGAGCTCCTCCACCTAAAGGACACAGATAACGTGTGCAGAAATGATCGCTTAGCATATACTTAAAGAATCACTCATTCCCAGAATCTCTCATTCTCTGACAGTAAACAATCCCTTCTGCCTGCTGTAGCTATGGAAACACTTGCTGCCTCGGGCTCCTCATATGGCTACACGAGTCTCTTCTTCACTGTGGTATACTATAGTTATCCCTGCCAAGGATTGAGGCAGGCATACTGCTGTCATACATTCCTGCAAAAACCATAAAGGGTTCTGTCATACAATCCAGCAGATCTATAAGCCCCCCGGGCTTGATGTCACACAGTAATGTATGTCTAGCTGTGAAAACACTGACATCGAGGCGAGCCATGTAACTTGCTTTGGCAGGGGGAACAAAGCAGAGTGGAGCTGCAGTGCTAATAGTCTGGCAACCCGATAGTGTTAGAGGCAAACAGAACGGTTTTCACAGGACTCGGCTGAACGAGTGACTGCGGTGTGGCGCTGCACTTCTTGGGGTCTGGAAACTCTGAGGGGAGAAAGTGGCAATGCTATATGCTGTTGAGTTATAATAACAATCTGAGAAAACCAAGCTGATTTATTGACCTTCAGAGAAGGAACGGAGGTGCTGCTGAGTGACGTAGGATGACAGTAGAATTTAGCCACTGATGGGTCCTGTGCATGTCTATATAAACACCAATGAGCCACAACTAAAACAACATTAACTATTTTATTGCAATGCAGTGCTCAGCTGGTAAAACTTGGGACCAGGCATTCGTGTTTGTGTTACTTGGACATGTCGCATCTAAACAAGGTTCCACCTGACAACTCACAAGACCCAAAGGATTTTGTGTCCATGTCCCATACTAGAAACAACAGGACACAAATAGATGTATGCCTGTGGCCTGATAGGTCAGAGCTGTTTTAGCCACATTAGGGCACCTATACAATATTAGACAGGTGGTTGATAAATGTATATATCAGTATGTATGCACACACATGCAGATGCAAGCAGCATTAGAAACATTCATTCATGCATTCATTCAAGCCTTTATTTAGTCTCGAAAGGACATGTAGGTTTCCCTCATTTCCAATGCCGTCGAGATTACAAACACATTAAAACCACAGCACAATAAAACAAGTACAGAATAATCACTGTAAACAATAATCTCATCAACGACAAGGTAGATAAAATAAGATCAAAGTCCTGAACTCTCAATGGCATACGTGACTGAATTAGATCCACATTAAAAAAAAATCTGTGTATTTTATTGTCCTGTAATTAATTCCATTTATATTTAGTGTTGTATGGTGTCTTAGCAGGTTCAGCAGTAACTTTCAGGGTATCAGTAGTTAATCAGCCCTGGAATATGCACATGAACAGTTTTACCTTTCAGAAGAGCTGCTAAACACTTTAGCAGGAGGCACTTGGAAACAAAAATGATCACATTGTGCTTCTGTCATTCTTGCTACTGAAGACTGGCCTGCTTTTTCACCTACAGTTATTGGTATATTTATCTCCTGTAATAAAATTTCAGGGCTGGATGGTGCAGAAGCTGAGCATTTGGCACAGCCTCTGTCCCCTTTCTTTCAGAAGACCTTTAGTCTGAGCTGCATTGTGCTTCTTTGCAGATTTCCTGAATGGCTGTAGATTCAGCTGTGTTCTCTGGGTGGTGCAGCCTATATTTTCAGGGTGTATGTCTTGGATACTGAGCTGTTATTCTTTACCCTCAAGAGATGTCATCTAATGTGTGGATTCAAATAATTAGAGCGAACAATGAGCAGACATCATCAGCGTCTGGTCACAGCCAATCCAAACTTCTTCAATAACACACAGTTGAGAAGTTATGATTCTAGCAAGGGAGGAAGGACATTGCACTGATGCAGCCATTATTTTCCTGGATGTGCTTCTAAATACAGGCAATGACATTAACACGAGGAAAATTGGGTTGTTCAGGTGTTTGTGCCAGAATGTAGTGGAAGACAGTTACTTTGGTTATCAAATTAAGCTTAGATCGAGAGTAATATCACTTGGCGAGAGCACCGCCGTGGTGTTTAGTCCATGATGCTACACATAATTAGCAGTGATGATGCTGGCCTTTGATGAGGCCTGATGAGATGTAGTGAAATCCTTCATGCATTATAATTTTTGTGGTGTGCAACAGCGTAGGCGTTGAGAGAATTAACACTATGAATATGGATGTTGGGTGAGCATCATGAGAGTAAATGTGCTTACTCTATTGATTAAATCTCCCATCAGTCACCTAGCAGCATGTCCCCATCCCCTCTCTCTCCCCCTCTGTCTCCCTTTCTCTCTCCCTCACATCCCTCTACTCATCTCTGTCAAGGCGCGCTCAGTGGAGTGGTTAAATTGTCCATAGCGCGTAAACGCTCGTTTATAAAAGCCGACAGACGTGGCGGTCGTTTGCTGAAATTAATTACCCCTCAGAGCCACAGCAAGCATGGGCTCCAGTCAGTCAGTCATGGTCCACCACCTCCCGAGCCTCGTACCTGCAGAGAGAGGAGAGAGTCGAGGAGAATGACGCGATTTTTGCAACAGTGAATGTGATTTGAAAGACAGGGATGAATAGGAGAAGAATATATTTCCCTTTGAACAGGAAAAAGTGGCTGCTCCAAACTGAGAAACAATAGAAATTAAACAGAACTAGTTATTTTTAAAGCGGTAAAATAGTCACCCCTTTTCCTGTATTTCTACTTGAGTCAAAGATCCGTGGGGAGTTTTGCGCTGACGCAGCCTAAGAAGGTAATGCGATCCAGACCACGGTGACATCAAACTAATCAGAACGTATTCATCTTCAGCTGGAGTAACTTAATGAACTTCAGCAGTATCTGATGCAACACTTTTCTAACATTAATAAAAGCTTCATCTCCTGTCTGATTTGCATAATTGTTCAAATGAATCCACTGACGCGCTGTTCTTTTTTTCCCTTTTTAATAAAGTGATGACTTGTGTTAAAGTGAGCCGTGGCTGCGCTGTTGAGGGAAGAGGGGGAGGAAGGGAGGAATCGGAAAAGGGGAAGGGAGGAGTGGGATTTGCAAAGGGCCTAAGGTGATTTGTCAATGTTTTGATTCAGTCATGTAATGACATCTACATTGTTGTACACTGGGGTTATTGGTTTGAAGTGATATTTCATGTGGCCTTATGGCAACGCACATAGTTCAGAATGCGTTTCTCATATTGTGGAACCTAATATCCTCCTCGTCCTGTCTGCCTGCTTCATTGACTGAGACATCCTCATGTTTGCTTCTGCTCTTAATCCACTCTCTCTTGTTGTCCAATACAAGCTTGGTGAAGACAGTTAAAATTGCTTCTGTCACCTGAACCGATAAGCCAAATGGTTTAAAAACGTTTCCTCAATGTGTCACATGAAATAGTTTCATTAGGAGCCTAAATTCCTGATGAGTTTAAATGTGACTGCAGTTGACTAGGACTGTTTCTGTGTTCATTTTTCTCGGTTTTTATTCACGTATTTCTGCCCCCAGAACAGCAGAGCAGAGCCGCAGCACTGAGACAGCCACCAATTTTCTTGAACTAACCTTTGCCTCTGTGAAATTACCTCTAAATACCTCTCCATAGACTGGAAATTTTCAGATGTGAAAGTACTACTTCTTATATTACTTGTGAGTCCTTAGAATTGATGATGAAGCAGGGAAAATATTTTATTAAAAAGAGGCTGCTGCTTTCTATTTCTCACCTACAGTTGTTCTGATTGTCTGTTTTTCACAAGAAGTTTGAGAAACTCTGTAAGAAGACAGTCACTGTGACACTTACTTGCTCTTCTAGGCTGCCATCACACTATTTTCTTGGGTTTAATTATGTTGTTTTATTAGTTTGTATTTGATAATGTTGCAACAAATTGTACAGCTTCAATGAGCTGACATTGTTCCAAACACTTCATCGACAATAAAACGGGAATACAGAATTCATATTGAAGGGACCCTTGAAATTAGTTCTCATAATCTAGCTAATCAGAAGCTGTTTGTTACATGAGTCGTATTTTAGTCACAGTTTTAAAGTACTGCTTTGTTGAAACTAAAAAGTCAAACGCTGACAGTCCAGTGATGTGCTTATTCTCTGATTACATACTTAAACTACAGGTAAGTAGCTTAGTGATGATTATATCAGTCCTTTGACGCAATAAGGGTTCAATACTGTCTGGGTTTTTGTCATCAGAGTCTGTGAGTCATAGGATTAGGAGACATTTCAGTACTTTTAAGTATTTCCAGTTGATCAATCAAACTTTATTTGTGCAGCACTTTTCGGAACAATAGGAACAGGAACAATAAAATATGGAATCAACAAAGGCATAATCACAATTTAAATAAATAAAAGGACAATGGCAGATAAAATCAAGTTAGGCAGTGTAAGGACAACAGATTGAATGTGTTCTGTCCTTCTGGTGCTTTTGAGTGATCGGGCCGCAGAGTTTGGACTCATTTGTAACAGGTGGAAGAGCATTACAGTGATTTAGTCCGCTGGATATATAAGCATGCATCAATCTTTCTGTGTCTGACATTGTTTTCTTCAACACTCGCACAAAGGGAGCAATTTGAGGCTCAAGGACACTTTGACAGGAGGACAGAATGAGTCAGATATCAAACCGGCGACCTTGTATTTAGCGGCCAACAAGCTCTATTACCTGAGTTACAGTTGTGGCTGTATACAACCGTGTGCGAATAAGGTTGAAGTACGCAGCCTGGACGTGAAGTGGATGTTAACACACCCTTAATGGTAAATTACCAGAGATACTGCTTGTATTTTCTTAATTGCTTTAAACCAAACATCTTTCTCACTCTTGCATTGAAGAAGCCTGAAAACAGTTTATTCTACATCCAGTCCCAGAGAGTCACAAAGAGACAAATTCCCTCATGCTGTGTGTGGCAATTGGATGTAATGGTCCCTTTACCTCTGTAAATCTGCTGTGTGCAAATACCAGTGTGTGTGTGTGTGTGATGGTATCCTGGCCAGTGTTTTCCCTGAAACCTGACTAGTACAGCTTCTGTAGAAGAGGACTGTCGTCATCATGACCTCTTGTGTTTTTCCAGCTGTATCTAAGCTAAGATGTGAGGCTTTCGCTTGTCTTTTTTTCTGGCTCAGTGTTTGTTACACATCTGGCGGTCACTGATGAGAGGAACACATCCCTGAATCGCAGCATGGCCTTTCCTGCCCCATTTGAAAACTGCTTTGATGACTGGGAGCTTTAAGAACACACAGTGTCAGTGAAAACACTTTGATATTTTGCTCCAGCTGTCAGTGTCTGTCTGGTATTTGTCAAACTCAGGACATGGAAAACTGTCCCTCCTTGTATAAAGGTCCTTTCTTGTGAGAAAATGCAAATGCAGCAGATACACATCAGTCCGTAGAAACTACGAGGCAATTGGATTGTGCTCAACACATAATGGTTGTGCTTAAGACCTAATAGAAGTGTGTTTGATATTAAAATTAAGGCAATTAACCAGTATGTATTTGCCGCCATCTTTATGGCCGTCCTGTCACTAGTCAAGGTAATTAGGAAGCTTTATTATGGCAGCGTATAGAGTGAGATGTAAAGATTGGGCCTCTCATAATAGTACTGTGCTGTGCAGTTGGAGGAATCAATTCTCTCTTTGTTTCCCCAAACTGCGGTGTCAGCAGAATCTTAAGATTTCATGAAAACTTTGGCTGGTGTGCTACTCATATATATAGTACACACACACACACACACACACACACACACACACACACACACACACACACACACACACACACACACACACACACACACACACACACACACACACACACACGAACCCCCCACATCCCTCGTTGTTTGGCATTCCACACATGGCGCCACTGAATGAACGAATAACCTTCCTCCATCACGCGGCTTTGCTCGGCGAGCGTACAACCCCTCTGACTGCAAAAAGATTCAGCAGTGCTCACTCCTTAACTAAAAGTGCAATATAATCAATATGGTCTGTTTTGCTTGTACCACCCCGACAACTTGCTTATACATTCATTCACTGTGAAGTTCAGGCTGGAATTACTGCAAGATGAGCTCATGCAGTAACTCTTCTGCCATCCAGAAGAGGCTGAAATATGACTTACATGTAATGGGCTGGAAAAAACTGGTGTAGTTAATTCACTAAGAAATGGCCCATACGGAACGTACAAAAAAGATATATTATGATAGGAGGTGCTGTAATGAATAAAAATAATTATAAAGCATGAGTAAAATATTTAATAGCCTTAAAGACCCTTCTAGATTTTTTAGTTGATAAAATGCCCATGCGGTGTTTTTCAGAGTTGAAGGTGAGTGGGTGTCGAGGGGTTGATGGGAAAGAGGTGGACACTTCATGGTAAAAATCAATTTTTAGTCAATTTTGTGGTTGTTTTAAAGCTGTGAAGATATGAAGTTGTTTACTTCTGCAGTTCCTCAAGTTCCCCAACAACTAGTTATCCTCCCAGGTTTACAAGGCAGCAAGAGTACAACCCAGGTTCTATGTAGCAGTTAAATAACTAAGCAGCAGCGCAGTGGCTTTCAGAACAAAACAACCCGTTTGGAACAGTTTTGATACCTGGGATTCTAAAGTCATGGTGAAATTAACCTTTTTTAAGTTAAAAAAGCTGAAAAAAATTCTCTGTTGGGACATATGAGAGTGAATTAAATTGCTGTAAAGGGCACCATTATGGAACTTTTTGTAAATACGAAATATGTAACTGATACATGGGGATGATTTTTTTGTATCAGTGTTATCAATGACTGGACAGAACATTTAAACTTTTGTTTTTAATCCAGATATTAATGCAGCGCAATGGGAGAAAGATGCTCAATATCAACTGTTCCTCTACCATTATTTGACATCAGTGTTCTTATTAAGTTCATTGTATAATCTTTGCATGTTTCTTATTTAATGTAATCACATGAAGTGGTTTTGCTTCTAGTTTCTGTTACATTTAAGCAGCTGTTTGAGGGATTTTTAATGTAGGAGACCAATAAGTCTGACAACCACTGAAATATTGTAACTATTGACGTTACTATAAAAATTGATTTAGAGGATGGATTTTACTCATTTTGACTTCTCATCTAGCACAGGGAGTGAAGTGAGGCATTCCCATGAAATCTGGTGCAGACATTCATGTTTCGCTCTTAAACTGTAATTTTGTTAGTGCTCCTTGCAAATAATTTTTCATTTAGAGCCATCAAAAGGTCAAGATTGATGACTAAATATTTGCAGAACTGCTGAAATTCCCACCAGCATCATCTGTAGTTTGTGTTTAGAGCAAATTAGCAAATGCTAGCCGGATAAACTTAGCTACAGCAGCTATTACACCTGCTAAACAACAGCATGTTAACAGTGTCATTGTGGGCTTGTTGGCGTTTCAGCTCCAAGCAGCGCTGACTGTAAGTACAGCCTCACAGAGCTGTTAGCATGGCTTCTAAGTGCCGGCACTGTTTTCTGCTCTTCTTCTTGTAATAGTGCTCCTGATCTGTAATTAGAAGCAGCTTTTCCTCTGAAGTGTGTGTATACAGAGGCAGGAACCTGCATCACTTCCAGTAGAAGAGTGTATTTGATGTATGAATCTGTGCTTATTTTAACTACTTGTCAGCTGATGGCTTCAGTCTGACTCGTACAGCTGTGACTCGGTGACTGAGTCATTTCTTGACTCTCATTTAAAGTCTGACATATTCACATTATTTCCGTACTGCAATAAAATACACATATTACATACTTTATAGGTCTTTTTTATGACACCTTTTCTTTTTACTCAACTGCATTTCAGAAGGAAATATTTAACTTTTTGCTGTACTACATTAGTTAATAGGTATTTTTACTATTTAATTATATTTTTACTTTATATTTTAGGACAACACACTTGAAGAGCTTAGAAAAGATTGTTTAGCTATTAATTAAAATTCCAAACCCTTCATACAGGCATAGGTTGAAAAATGAGAGAACATTAATTAGCAGCTATCTTGCTAATTGTTCAGACTATCTTTCATGTTAAAAACATTTCATAGTTAAAACCTCACACATATAAAGATCTGCTGCATCTCCTTTGAGGTATTTTCAGAGGTTTTAATACATTTTTTGCGAATCTTTTTATCTTTTGAACTGTTGGCTGGGACAAAACAATCCAATTAAAGGTGTCACAATACAGTATTTCCCATTATTTTTTTTATTTTTCTTATAATAAACATAATCAATTAATAGAGAAAGTAATAATAATTAGTTGCAGTCATATATAAATGAGTTCAAAATGAGCTCCTCCTCAATCAAATGCAACAGTAACATTGTGCATTTACATAAATGCATGACTAATAATAATGTATATGATACCTTTTCTGCATGGAATACTTTTATTTGCAGTATTTTAAGTACATTTTCCTAATTATACTTATACACTTGTATTTAAGTAGCATTTTAAATAAAATAATTTTACTTGAGTATTTTTACAACGTGGTATTAGTACTTAAATAATGGATCTGAATATTATACTATCTGTTTTACTGCAGTATTCACACAAACCCTGTGATTCTTTATATAGCATTTATACACTGTGTACAACCTACTGGCTGTACAACTGCAGAATTCAAGGTTAAACCGAGTTTTACAGACACTGTAAGGACAAAATATTCCTCTATACACCATCTTATTAAACATTACCAACCTTTCCACAAGCACACAATTACACAGATCAAGTGTTAATGTGCGACTAAAACTCTCATTGTATACAAATTGCAACATGTAATGTATGCAGTCCTGGAGATGCACTTGTTTCAGTACGTGGAATAAATAAACTCAATTTGTCACATGGTTAACAAGGCAATACAGATGAAAATGAAAATACAAGTGATTCACAGTGCCGAGTCCAGGCTCGCCTGCAGGCATGATGCTGCTGCTGCACTGTGTTATAGGTTATGAATCAGAGCTGCCTTCACACACCAGCGCCGAAGTAAGGCAAGACAAGATTCAAGTAGAAACTCTCCCAATTAGCTGAAAACCCCAATTAAGACAGGAGCGAATTATGGTGACACCTCTGCCTGTAATCACACAGTTGTTGAGGAAAATAAACACTGTCATGATCAGTGGTGTACACGATGTTTACCCACTTCTCAGAACTGCAGCGTTTATGCTCATCCCCCAGGCCATTTATGCATACATTACAATGGTTAGAATATTACAAGAGGGCCGGTGCCTGTTTAATTGCTGCTTCTTATCTGTTCTGGTGTGTCCTAATCTGAAACAAACTTATTGTTTTTCTTTTTTTTTTGCGAGTGTTTCAATTATCAAAGTTTGGTTTGTGATGTTTTGGGTACCTTTCCTAACTCTACACTGCTTGCGTTTTTTCATTTTACAAGACAACGTTTTACTGTACATGCCGCTTCGGAGGAGGTTTTGTTGACAACTCCGAGTCAAACATGTCATTGTTGTGCGTTGTGTTAGATGACAGAATAAAGCTATAAAAATATAGACAGACACGTGGGCGCAGTGACAAAAAAAGACAACAAAAACTCTCAGACGAACGCACAGTAGCACAAAGACAGTGATGTGCTTTTGCATCACAGGCTGTAAAGTAGTTTAATTGCCCACAAGAAATGAAGTCCTTATCTTAGAGGAGGTTTTGTGTTTGCATTCTGTTCTCGTGCCCCTTTTTTCCACTGCAGTGAACTCGTATTGTCTGCCAACCCTTGTCTCTTCCTCACACACACACACACACACACGCACACACACACACGCACACACACACACACACACACACACACACACACACGCACACGCACACGCACACACACACACACACACACAACTGTAGTCGGAGGGCAGAGCAGTCTTTTCATGCATGGCTCACTGTGCTTATGTAAGAGCACTACTTAAACCTGGTTACATCACATAACAGGCAGCAGTGTGTCAGTGGGTCACTGTGCCACACAACCGCTGAACTACGAACACACTTCATGTTGGGCCCTTCGCCGTGGGCATGCAGCTTTTCAGAGCACCTTATATGCATTTCTACATCCTGGTATCTGATTGTGATGCTGCATAATAGAGTGACAAATGAAAAGTAGCATCAGTTAAAGCACGGCTGCGCCAGTAGGGGGGCCTCTCTGTTTCCAAATTATCTTCCTTATCCTCTTCTCACCCTTTACCCCAGCTCTAACTCTTCATTCTCCCGCCCACCTCCGCCTTCCAGCACAACAGCCCGTCTCTGTCTTCTCCCCTCAGCTTCTATTTAGTGCAAACAGACACACACACACACACACACGGGGGATTTGAGGAAGGGCAGGACCGACCACTCCCACTGTTCTATAGCTCCACGATAAACACAGTGGGCGAGAGACACCGGCGGAGAGAGGAGGAGAGAGAGCGAGGGAGGAGCGTCGCTGCGCTGAAGCCGAGCCCCTCTATGCCTCAGCAAGCAGAGTAGAGCAGACGCCAACAGCCACACAAACACACTCCCCTCTCAGTTACATGCACAGTCACACACATACCACACACACCACCACCACCGCCACTGCCGCCGCTGCCACCACCACCACCACCACCACCACACACACAGTGACGGCTGCCAGGCTCAGTGGGAAGCAAGGCGTCAGGGAGAGAGCTTGAGAAGAAAGAGAGAGGGATCGCAGAGGGGAAGAGAAGAAAAGAGAAGAGAGTTGGAGGGGGCACCTTGTGGATCAGAAGGGATTTTCCTCTGTGTGAGTGCACGTCTGGATAAGGCTATCTGCTTCTTCTTCCTCAGCGAGAGGAGTTTTTACTGAGGCTTTTTCTTTGCTGCTCATCCTCCACGCCGGGCTCCAGCGATATCTACCTATCTATCCCCGGAGCTTAACAAAAGAGGGAGGGAGTGAGAGAGAGTGAGGAAAAAAAAAAAAGGCAGTCACAGCTTCAGCTCCAGACCACCCTCTCTACTCCTCCTCCTCCTCCTCTTCCTCCTCCTCCTCTCCTCTCCTCTCCCCAGCTCCACATCCATGTGTGAGTTCATCGCTGATTTCACTGTCTTTTGAGGATAGAGCAGAGGACAGCGTGTGTTCTCCAGGATACAGCCGAGCTCCCCGTGGGATCAGGGTCTCGTCTGGTGTAAGAGAGAGGGGGAGGAAGACCGAGACAGGGAAACGGATACACAGGAAGAGAGAAAAGAGACAAGAGGGAGAGAGAGAGAGAGAGAGAGAGACGCTGGAAAGCAAATTGAGGGGCATGTTCAGGGCAGCAGAGAAGAAGAGTGAGTCTAATTTTTAGTGCGGAGAGAGTGCAAGGAACCGGCAACCGGATCCCAACCATTCATCCCTCCTCCTCCTCTTCATCATCCTCTTCTTCCCTCTTCTTTTACCCTCTCTCAGTCAGTTCCCTCTATTGTTTCCTGTACTGCCTCCTGCTATCCTCTCATATCTTCCCTTTCCTCCACCTCCTTCTCCCAGGAATCTTTCCTTCCAGACCTTGCGGGAAGAATGTTTTTGTGAGGTTCCCTGTGAGCTCCCAGACAAGTGGACAGACTGAAATCCCAAGTACTCTCCGTCCTCCTCTCCATCCCTTCGTCCGTGCATTCATCACCTTCACCAGCGACAGGAGAGTGTTCTCCCGGCATCCTCCACTCTTGGAAGCAGCCGTCTGAAGGATCCAGGCCAGCCCCTCGGAGTGATCGTAACCCCACCTGTGAGCTTCTATCTCCAGCCTCAAGGACCTTCAATTGGATTCCAGCTACATGGGAAAACGTTTGGAGCAGCAGCCAATGTACCCCCACTACACATACTACTACCCCCACTATCTCCAGACTAAGGTAAGCTGGTCAGCCAGGTTGACCTATTTTAACCCTCAAAGGGGATGAATGTGTTTGTGTGTCGCATCTCGGAACTGTCTCAAATTCATCCTCCTTTTAATGAACTTTACTCCTTCTCTATCTGCTGCCTCTTTAAATCTCTTTCTGAGTCGGTGTCAAACGAAGATGAAATAGTCTTTTCTAGTAGTGACGAGTGTTTGCTTTTTGAGCAGGGTTTGATTGCTGCATATCTGGGATTCTGTGTTTTATGAAGCCAGCAAAAAGAGCAGAATTTACCCACTGTGCTAAAACACTCTGAAAAAGGCACCGAGATAAATGCTGGAGTTGCCTCGTGAGACAGCTTGCTAAATAGCACCGCGTCCCCCTGTCCCCCATCTGTCTCCGAGCGGGGGATATTGATGTCACTCGGCTGGATTTTTCCTTTTCCATCCGCGCTGAGCACTTGACCCCGTCCTCCCCTCGCCGACCCCACCGGCTCCAAGTTCAAGTTCAGGGCAGGAGGCCCACCCGCCCCTCAGCCCTTGTTTCCTCTCCCACTTTGTCCCACTCTGTCAACACCCCCCACCCACCCCCAAAACCCCTTCTCTTCTAACCCCCACCCCCTCCCCTCGCTGGCCATTCCCAGCCCACACTGCCATCCCATAGTACTCACCCGCGATAGGGTGTTGTAGAAATGATTGATGGAGCCTGATAAGACTTCTCGGATTACCTAGAGTGCAGAGCCCAGAATTTTCTTTGTTCTTCAAGTTTTCTCCAAAATTCTCTCGCTCGCACATAGATTGCATACGCAGGCTGTCTTGATAAATTCATTTCACAGATGCACACACTGACACACACTGATTCTCCTACCACCAAGGAGCAGAAAATGGATTACGAAAGGCCTGATCGATTGCTCCTGCATCATATCAGCCGCCATTCCCTTTGTCTGCAGTGATTCATTTGTTTTTCTTTCCATTTGTGTGATAGTAAATGGGAGAAGTTGGCAGGTTTGCTGCAATATTTAGCAAATGTGCACATGTCAGTAGGCAAGAGAGAGATGGAGAGAGAAGCGGTGAAAGAAAGTGTGGGAGTGGGATGCTATGAGAATAGAGAGATCATGCTATTGGGTGGACACAGTGTGGGAAGAGCAGGTAAGAAAATTATTGCTCGGTGGTTAAAAATATGCTGAACTGTGAACCAAACCGACTGGATGGTGCATCTGCAGGCCAATAGCAACACATTTACGCAGAGTTCTCGATGCTGTTACTTCAAACAGCAATACACAAGTTATGCAGATGGAGTTACATTGTTTTTGAATTGAATTGAAAATTCGATGCTCAACATTTATTAAAAAGTTGAGAGAAGCCCTGTAAAATAATGCAGTTCAGGGAAGGTATACCTGAAAATCCCTGCATAGCGCTGTACGTCTGAACTTGAAATGTTTTTTGAGTTATTTATCATTTACTTTGACCAAAATCAGTCGCCTCTCTATAAATATCAAATTTGTTGCGTTGAAATTTATATTGTTCACACTGCCTCGCAAAACACAGATTACAAGTGGATGCTGGGCTGCTTTCGTTTTCTAATTTAAAATGGTTCCACATTGAAGACATTTTAACTGCTTGTTAACTTTTTATATCACATGCCTCACTGCCACAAGTTGTGGATAATGTCAGTTTACAACAGCGGCTGCACAGATTAAAGCTTCTGCTTGTGTTGATTGATAAACAAATGTAGTTATTCTGTTGCCGTCCACATGTTCAATCCAACCCCGATTCAGTAATTAGTTTTATTGGCTTAAACACATCCACTGTAGCTGCTGTTTGGCTTCAGTTTAGAAAATAAAATACGTTTTCCCAATTAACCGCAGGATACATTCTCAGATGACTTATGCAGATTGCATTTGCAGCATGTCGACATTACCCACTTATCTGCGGATCTCGGAGCCGCACAAATTCACATCTGGGAGCTGTCTGATGTTTTTAAGAATGTGCTCAAGATGAACAAACAGAAACTGAGAACTGTTTGTTAATGCACATCTGTGATTTGGCTGTAATAAGCAACATCTCCAATGATAAGGACGCCTTTTTGTTTTGCTAATCTGAAAGAGGAAATTCTTGTCTGCTACTGAAAGATATCAGCCGTGATGTTTCTAAATTTCCTTTTACTCCAAGGATATAGATGCTAATTGTTTCTTGGCAAAAGTTTTTATTGTTTTTTTCATTTTTTTCCCCTCAACAGGATACATTTTAATGAAAAACTGAATTTATCATCTTGATTATGTCTTCTTTTTTTAGTCAAATGATGCTGAAATTATGTGTTTTTGGCGGCATTTATTGTGTAGTTGCATCACAAATTCACACTTGTAAGAAATGATTGCATCAGATTTATAATGAACCTAAAATAGAATCTTATTTGATTTTCTGTCAGTAACAAAGAAGCAGAATTTCAACATGCATGTCAGTCTCGGAGAAGCCAATAAAATTCGCTGTGTGTGATTTGTAGGTGTATTGCACGAGATATTATGCTGCGCACACATGTAGCTTAGATGAACCTCAACGTTTGATGTCACACAGTTTTATGTGTACAGATGTCGCCGTGTCACACCGCTGTCTCTTCTTCTATGATTTATCTCGATCAGTTCAAGGTCATCTCATTTCTCTCAAGTATCTGCAACAGGCATCTGGCCCCACACCATCACTCCATCCCTCCCTCTCACCAGCCCCTCTCTCTGCTGTCAAGGTCAAATCAAATTGGATCCCACCTTCCCTAGTGTACACCCTCGGCTCTGCTTGCACCGCGAGTGTGTGTTCGCATATGCATCCATCGATGTACAGAAACTACATCTGCATGTCCATTTTGTATCCGTGACTGTACATGAGCCTGCAACTTTGTCCGTCGATTCAGCGTGAACTGAATTTATTTGCTCGCTTTGGTGCAGATAGGTGGGGATGTGTGTCCTGTGTGAGGTGATGTGTGTGTGTGTGGCCTCTGAATGGTGACTCCCCCTGACTGACCCCTTTTCAGTGCAGCTTGCTGTCATTAAAGCTCTCGAGGGCCCAGAAGAGCAGTTGTGTTACGCTCATGAGTGTGTCTGATTCCTCAGTTCTACATCTGTATGGACCTTGCTGGTGTTTGATCTGCCTGTTCTGCTCTTTGACTTCAGATCTGAGGAGCGTCTGTGTGCGAGTGTGTAAGTGTTTGTGGGTGTGATTGTAGGTGTTCAGGTGGTTTTCAGGCTCCTCACAATGGACAACAGCAGACAAACACTAAACCAGTTGTATTTATCGTATCTCGCTTCAGTGCTTTCTCACACTTTCCTCCTCTCTCTCCCCCTCGTCCTCTTCCTTGCTCACTGATCTGATCGGCCTCTTATTAATCTTGATTCCAGAAAGTGGAGGTTCTCCTTCTGCGGAAATCAATCATGTGTGTGTGCATATGTGCATTGCCTTCGCTGCCTCACAATAGCAATCTTTAAACAGAAACACTTCCACATGCACCAGCTTCACACAAAGGCAGTTATGAAATGGCTAGCTGGTACTAACAATGCTCAGCCAGATGACAGTGTGTGTGTTAAATGTGCTGCTGTTAAACAGAGATTTGCTCTTCCTCTGCCTCCATAATGGGCTATAGGTACAGTTAGTGTACATTAGCAGGGTGTGGGGAGGGGCGGCATGGCCTCTTATGTGAGCCTAGTGGCTCTTAATCACGGCTGTAAGAGGGTATGAGAATCAGGGGGAGGGTTAATGCTCAAGCGCAGCTGCATTGTTGCGTTTGCTGTGTGATTTGTTAAAATTTAACCGGAGGGTATGTTGTAGCCGCAGGGACTGGCTATAGCTCGGATCTTTCAAGCATAAGCAACGTTTAGCATTTTTGTAATTGCTGCTGTGAGCTGGTTTCACTTGCTATGCTTTTTGATGGGCGTACCGTTGCTTACCAATCATAATTAATTATTGACTGAAAGCATTTTTTTTTTCCAGAAAATCAAGACTGTACAATCCTGAACTGGACCAGATGAAAGTGCAAAACCAATTATTGTAGCTTGCTGTGATTTCTGAGTGTTGTCCTGAGGTTGTGGTGAAATGTGTCTTCACAGCAAATTTCACAGCAATAACAAATTCTGACATCTTTAAAAGAAGTGCAAAAGTGACATTCCTGACATGTATGTCTTTTCTTTTGAGACGGCAAATTCCTCTCACTCCAGTGGTACATACATTTATTCTTTTCAACCCTGAAGTTTCTGAAAGTCAGAAACCATAAAACTGTGAGTTTGATCTGCTGGACTCTTCCTAATAAGTGAGCAGTCTTCCTTATCTGTAGTTATTAAACTGAAACTCCTTCCTCATACGTGTCTTCTGCCTTTATCTCTTTATTGCTTTGATCTTAAACATATTTCTCTCCACTTTGACTGCGCACATGATTTTATGTCTCTATAAATACGTGTGAACTTTCAGCTGTGCATGCCGGCGTGCAGCTTCTCTGAATTTAGCCGAGCTATTCAGATTTCTTTTCAGCTTCTGATGATGATGATTGAGTGAGGATGTGAATCTTTGATGATAATCACTAAGAGCAAGATAAGAGAGGCTAGCAGAAAAAAAGTCACTTTATCAACCAGCCGATCATTAGTTTGCTGCAGATCAGTGTGCTAATATGCTCAGCGGCACACAAGGAGCTTTAATTAGGGTAATGAGAAACAGCATTCAGCTGATATCAAAGTAATGACACATGCGGACACGCCTGGACATCTAAATAGAATATTCTATCGCTTCAAAAATGAGCTTTTCACATTCAATTACTCTCTATTATGCGCTAGATAAATGTGGTCAGTGGTTGGCTTGGCTGTGATGAGTAAACATCATAAAGGCAGCGGGGAATGAGGGACACACACACAACATGGAAGTACGCATGTGTGAACACAAAGACAACACCAAAAAATTGATTAACTCATCCACTGATCTTCCATTTCATGTCACCTCCTCCTTCATTCCTCGTCTCCTTCCAAGCTTCTGTTCCTCCTCTTGTCAGACATAAAGTACGCCGCCTTAGCAGAGACAGCGACCATAAATTATACAACGCACATATCACACACACATGCAGACAGTGAATGGTGTGTGTTTAGTGTGCAAAGTAAACAGAGGGTATAGGGTTTGTAGCCCAGCATGCATTCTGCTCATGCCCTGTTTCTGCTCACACATCTGCCCGCCTGCATCAGTTGTAGTTTTACAACCGACAATATTATTATGTGCATGTTGCTTAAAGAGCCAGCTATGCTGTTTGGATCTCGGCTCTGATCTCGATAGCGTCATATGCCAGCGTAGAGAGGAGAGAATGGCCTTATGCTGCCTTCTTCTAATGCCCTACCCGACACTCTCCCTGCTTTCTCTCGCTCTCTTTTCCTGCCTCTCTCCCACTGTGTTCTGGGCTCTCTCGCTCTCTCCCTCTCTCCTACCATCTGTTCAGTTTGTCGGGCCTGGGTAGTTTTTACTGCTTAAAAGGGACTCTCCTAACCACCCATATATGTCCATTTATTATTCTCTGTGGGCTGTTCTATTCTCGTCCCAGTACAGTAGCGGACACTGACCAGTGCCTTACTACGCTGAATGGGAGCGAAAAAGCTTCGGTGGGTCAGCACATGCACGGAGGGGTGAGGGAAGCTCACCCCTGCCAGTTTTGTAATAGAAAAATATGTGGAGGAGGGAGGAAGGGAGGGAGGACGGAGGAGAAAAAGGGACGTGAAGGAGAGTAGAGTCAGACATATCAAAAAGAGAACAGATGGCTGTAGCAAAAAGAATTCAAAAGAAGAAGAGAAAAAAGAGATAGCGATCCAAAGGGAAATAAAGAGCGATGCAGCGAAGGAGATAGAAGTTGTAGGCTGGGTCAGGGAATAATGGTGCTGCTGCATTTTTAATAGTTGGCCACTTTGTAGCGACCCTTGTCTAATGGATTCTCTGCCTCTTAAAAGCTCCTGTCAGAGCCCTCTACCTCAAACAGTTACACCACGGAAATTGCTGAGGGCTCCAACAGTCCCCAACACTTCCTGATAGAACATCCAACAACCTAATATTGTCTGGCAGCAAACATAATTCCAGTTAGTGCACAGATGTTTTGGCAAATCGTCTATATCGCTAAATATACTTAAAGGAAACGGCAACTGAAAAGCAGGGCTTAGAAAGTGTCAAAGTGTCGGAAATGTATAGCTGCGGTGCCTTTTGGAACACTGTGCTAAGTGCCTGACAAAGACTTTATTGGTTGGATGAAAAGGGAGAGACAAAGAGCACAACCTCTAGCTGTTGGCTATTTTAAGTCTCTATGTGAGTGTAATTCATTGTCGAGGGTCCGGCCCCTTGACGTGATAGTGTCCAGAATTTTACAAATGACAAATGATGTTTCCATTTTATGGTTCTGGCTTTCAAACGTACAGTAAAAAAACGAACATTCAGACAACTTCATGCCCATTCATTAACAGAACACAGTTTGTAAAATGTTGATGTTTGAACCGGCAGTGTGGAACTTTTGTCTCCCCCTTCTGGCAGTGAGAGTTATTATACAAAGACATATGCTCTGCTGACTGTAAGTTGTCTGGAGCGTCACAAACCTTTCTCAGATGCCTTCAGGGGTTCTCCATCATATTTCTAGTTGCTGTAGTCGACTCCCTTCTTCAGTTCTGTTAAACCACACATTGCTAGTTCAAAAAAATCTGTGTTTTAGGCAGGAATATCGTAAACTTGATATTCCTTGGTCACGGACGGGACGGCGCTTGTGACGGAGATGGCCCGAATATTCGGATCCATTCGTCTGGTCTCCCGGGTTCAAATTTTGCCTTCGTTTTGTCTTCAGTTAAACTGAAGAATTCCCAAACAGCGGAGGTCTTCAGCATCTTGTCTTGTGTTTATGCCACGAAGTTAATCGTGACGTCACAGTCAGCAGCCACCCGGCCATTCGGGTGGTGGTAACAAACACAAATGGATGAGCCGAAGTGGGCCGAAGGCGAAGGGAAGAGACGAGCTCCAAATATTTTCGTCTGAGGGGAGGAAGGGGTGATCACATAGACATATGTGTATATGTTTATGTGATCACATGACAAAATGAGCCGATGTGGGCCGAAGTCGGAGGGAAGACGGTAACGCCTCCTATTCTTTCCGCCCGGTAACGTCTGACCAGGGGGAATATTCGGATACCCAAATTAATATCCGGATACCGCCGTAGTGAACGAATATTCGGATATTCGGGATATTCAGGTGCACAACATACCGTAAGTCATCTCCAGACACATCCCATAGAGAAGTGACGACCTGACAGTATTATATTATAGAGAGAAACCTGATACAACCAAGTAAGGAAAGTGACAGAGAAGGAATTATTAATTAAACATGATAAGAATGTTTAAAGTTTTTTTTTTAATACTTCAATTACTTAGTGGAACTATTTGAAATAGATACCTGCAAATATTGAAGGGAGGTTGCTGGTAAATTGTTTCCATATGACAGCAAAGTGCAATCATGGAAAGCACAATAAAACTGGATGTTTCTCTGCAAATATTAATTTATTTAAAATAAGAGTAAAGAAATCCAGCTTAGAAAAATGCATAATTCAATATTCACACAGTTAAATTACCGTAGTTTCATTAGTAATTTGGAATGTATGGTGACAACAACAGCTGTAATAAGACATGGGACATGATTTTCTCCATCAAAAACAAATTTATTTCCCATTTAGTTCCAGTTTGGAAATCTAATTCAGTATCATTCACTTCATTGATCATCATCAACATGTTTTTCAAGCAAACTCAAATTAGCCTGTTTCTGATTGAACTGTCACTGTTCTGTTCTTCTTCTCATCGCTGCTCACTGACTCATCCTCACATTCCTGGTAAAAAAGAAAACTCGTTCTTGCCCTTTTCTCTCTTCTTTTTTCATAGAAGAATCTGGCCTGCATGTTGTAGCGATGAAAGCACCGTATGTAAACTAGCCAAAGAATCAAAAATAGCAGAAAGTGCTGCCTCTAATTCCAGATATCAAACTGTCAGGACTGTATAGTATTTGATTAGTGTAGACAGAATATTTGGCACCTATAAATTTGTACAATATTTGTATATTGTCTTTTATTACAAAAATATTGTTAAAACTGTCTGATCTTTTTTGACTAGAAAAAGTAGAGTACTTTTGAAACTGTAATTTTCAGTCGTGTAATTTATAATCCAGATAATACATTACAAGTACAAAATGTCTGAAATTCCAAAATATGACTAAAAAATAGTTTTCTGTTTTGAATGTAAGCAAACATAGTCTCAGGTTGAATGCACAAAGGTGACTTCTATATTTACATGTAGTTTCCATATGGCAACAAATTCATTTTAGCATTTTACAAAATACTTACAACATCTAAATTGGTTTTAATGATGTAAATGAAAACTTAACATACTCCAGATGGGCTTTCATTATTTCTCTTGAAGGAGCTGTACCTGTATATTGAGCTATTAATCCACCTCAGGAGGCCTCATATGACAGACTTCTCAGTGCCAGGTATCGCTTAGGAGTAAGAATCCAAACAGAATTTACTGACCATGAGACTCGATGTGTATTTGTCCTACTGAAGGGTCTAAAGTGCACAGTAAACAGGGATTCCATACCACTATAATAAGATTGAGATGGTGTAATTGTTGCCGTATGACAACACTTTGGAAAAGAAGTACACGTGAAAGTCCTGCGCTGTAGCTTTAAATACATCGTTCAAGACAACTTTAATTAATTCAAAGAGGGCATTTCAGGTTTTGCAGTGTCCCTGTGACCCAGAAGCTTAATGCTGAGTGTGTTTCAGCCAGAGCCAGGTGCTGTTGACAGGCTACATAAACACAACGTGCTGTATAAAATGATATAGCGTGGGCTGTTTAAAGATTCTCTCATCCAGAAGCTCGCTATCTTTTTCAACATCACATCTGTCACTGAGAGCATAATAATCTTTACAAACGGGCCAAAAATGGTCAGAAAGTGTAAAATATGATGTGCCGTAACTAATTATGTGTTTTATGAAACAATTTATTCTAATTTTAGTGCAGATCTCCATTTTACTTAAAGCTACAAAGATCACCGGTGCAAATTTGTGTTATCCACATTTCTTCATCCAGCTTTTCACTGAAATGTGACACTTTTCCTCCTGTTATTTGTTTGCTAAGTTCAAATTAAAATGTAAATAAGCTAAACAAACAGTGTTTGAATCGGCAGCCTTTGTGCTCTTACTAGATTTGAGGTTTAACTAGCAAACTAACAAAGGGACCGAAAATAATCGCTCTTGTCCTGTCATTCATTTACCAAAAAAATGTAGTGAGGGTTTGTGTTGGCACTCTTGTCTTGTCTGTTTCTGTTCTGCATCTTAATTAAAGATCCATAGCTGACCTGTATTGGAGCCTTTTTACTCCAAACCTGTTAACCCATGATTTTTCCAGCTGTTCACATATAATGTCTGCATGGGAAATGGGTCATGAAGGGTGTCGCACATGGGATGTTTTCTATATTAATGAGTCCCATAAGACACGTCTGTTTTTACCTCATTAATGCGTCCATATGGTGTTATTTAGATGCTAAAAGCAACGTATGAGCATTTCCACCTTAAAACTATAGTGTACTGTTAACTGTCTCAACTTGTAAGCTGGAACCTTCCGGAGCATTCTTCTTCTTCAGAATTAGTTTATGGTTTGAAGATTGGGTTGAATCAATCAAATATTCCAGTTTTCTCAAATCTAGTTTTAGAATGTTTGAATCAGAGGTGAGCTGGTGTGCTTGAACTGCACATATGAGTGTGGAGGGGGAAGTAGGGAACATTAATTAACATAAATGAACAACTGGAGAGACTTTTTACTCTGCCAAGGAGATGGAGTTATGTGACGATCGCCATTGGTTGTCTGTCTGTTCGCAACATTACTCAAAAACGGACTAACAGATTTGGATAAAATTTTCAGGGAAGGTCAGAAATGACACAAGGACCACCTGATTAGATTTTGGCAAAGACGCAGCTTATAGTCTGGATCCACGGATTGTAAAAGATTTCCGTGTTTTTGTGAGATATCGTCACAGC
Source organism: Acanthochromis polyacanthus (assembly GCF_021347895.1). Taxonomy (NCBI): domain Eukaryota; kingdom Metazoa; phylum Chordata; class Actinopteri; family Pomacentridae; genus Acanthochromis; species Acanthochromis polyacanthus. The sequence goes on from NC_067124.1 coordinate 14,562,790, forward strand.
TTCATTATAACTATGACTACAAGTGATTGTGATCCTGCTACAAATCCACCGCTAAGGACTTATTGGGACTTATCTGTTGGAAATGATACAAGGAACAGTTGATTAAATTGTGGGGGTGCTTCGGAGTCCCATCAAGAGACCCAGCCCGCTACATATTTCAGTCACGCGATTGGGTATCCGTACTTAATGTACACATGCGTAACACACACCTGTGCTCAGCGCAAGGTCATTTTGTTTGTGGGTACATCTACAGCGCCCTCCATAATTATTGGCACTTCTGGTTAAGATGTGTTCTTTAGCTTCTAATAAATTCATTTTTTTCTAAATGGGACCACAATGAAAAAAAGAGGAAAATCCAACCTTTATTTCAAGTGCATTTATTCAGTGGGGGAAAAAAAATCACACATTAAGAAATATTTCTTTTTTTTTTTTTTACATCAAATCATGTGTGCCAAAATTATTAGCAACCCTGATGTTAATATTTTGTACAACCCCCTTTTGCCAACAAAACAGCACCTAAGCTTCTCCTATTATACATTTTTCTACAATTTTCAGTGTGAAAGTATGCTCAGCAATAAAAATTTAATTCTGTTTAAGGCTTTTAACACATCTTAACCAGGGGTGCCAATAATTATGGAGGGTGCTGTATATTAAATGGCGTCTTGATTTCTGCCACGACTTTTGTCAAGATTTCAGCCGTCAGAAATGACACAACAACTGAGCAACCTTGGTGGAGAACTGCACTCTCTGAGTGCTTTTCTTGTTTATTCTGTTTCTCCCACTTTAAAGTGATAAATTGTGTATAATTAAATTTGTGGTTTTGTTTCCTGATGAATAAACTTCATTCAGCTGATTTTTCATTTGTTTGTATGTAAACAAATGCACATCTTTTCTTGAACTCTTGGAAAGGATTGTTGTTTCCATGTAAAAGTGAAATATGCTGATATTCTAAGTTCAGGGTCTGAATATGTTTACATAATTGAAACTCTGACTGTATAAGTCACAGTCATTAGTTGCACACATGCTGTGTAATAAATGTGTGATGTTATTATTGCTGTGAGGATGTGGTCAGTGCTTTTCTTACTCTCAGTCTGACTGATGGAAGTGCGAGCGGGTGGAGTGTGAGGGTTTGTGTGTTGGCGAGTTGGGACCAGAGAGATAATTGAAAGAAAGGCCTGGGGGCTTTTCTCCACATGTTGTTCTTTATTCTACTTCAGTGTTGCTTCTTTATATATATATATATATATATATATATATATATATATATCTGTCTCTCTGCTCTCTTTTACTTTCCTTCTCTCACTCTTCTCTTTGTATCATGTACTGTCTCCCGGCAGTGCAGATCATACGTGCTAAGAGAAAATTCCACCCTTGTACATAGATGGTGTGAATTGATCTGTGAAGTTAAACACATTCCAGTCATTTTATCCTTCTCTCTTGAGCAATTTGGTCTCTTTACATTTCACAGAATGCCTTTTAATACCCATAGCGGGATGCATGAAACCAGTCATTTACACAGAGACGACAGAGTAATAAAGAGAATCATTGCTGTGGTTAAGAGACTTTTCAGTGGAGAAAATGTGAAAAATATTCCGTGGATAACCTTTTGCTGCACACAGTAAAGTGGAAGAATGTCTCAACCAGTTTCTGTGGAGTGGCTTTCATCATCCGTGGATTTCATGGCATGAACCTGTAAAATTTTGTCCTTCTCAGGCAAATGTGTCAGAGCTAATAAGAAATGAAACTAGGCTACGAGTGGTGGAGATACTGCTGAGGATCACAGGAATCTTCTTTTCAGGAACATGAATCCTCCACTAAAAATCTCAGGCTCGCCACAATCACAGAGGCCTGGCATGATGTTGGACATCATATTAGACCTGCCGCATCATAGATTGTCCATGAAATAAATGACATAAATGGTATTGTGTATTTCTTGCCACTAATATGATAATCATACAAGTTCACCCTCTGCAGAGCAACATTTAGTTCTTAAGAATATTCAGGCTTTGGATTTGGAATGTGAAAACAACATTAAAATATCCCATTAAATGAGACATAAATAAAACAAATCCACAAAACTAAAATAATACAGAAAATGGGCTCTCGGGCTCTGTTAGCAAAAAATGCACTCAAATAAAAATTAAACATTTGACACAAAGGTATTACAAGCACTTAATTCTTTAACTATACTGGCAATCCAGTTTCTCAGTGGTTCGGACGTTTGTTGCCCTAAACGTGCAAAGTACAGTAGCACTGTCTTCACTCGACCTGGTTTATTGTTGTTGCTGTGTAGAAACTGCCTGAGCTCCACCTACTCTGAAATTCTGACACCAAGAGCAAAGAAGACGACAGAAGCAGCGTGACTAGAAGGGACACCAAAACGTGTCTTCACTCTTTTTTTTCTTTTCTGTGCACTCGGCTTAGACGCTGTGAAAATACGCTTAGGCACCGCGCCCAAGACTTTTAACGGTGGTGAAAACTCTGCTGTTTATTCTGGCAACGTCACCGGAGACATTCTTGTGTAAACAAACACGCATGAAAACACAACGGGCAAAATCGAGGTCAGCAAAAATGATCACGTCCATACACTGTGAGATAAGTCGATAATGTAATTATCTTGACAGGCCTACAATCGCAGCCTCATATCTATGAATAAAACAAGACAGACCTTCTTAGTGACACATGCATCGCAAGTAAACAAAAGAATATGCACAGTTCATGTGGGGAATATAATTAAAGTGCAACGCAGCATGATAATATACAATACAGCCTTCTGGTGTTGTGGTGACTCAAAACCTCCTCTGTACGCCTCAACAGTGAGACTCTTCCTAAACCTCTGCATCAACTTCAAATCCAGCATAAAATGAGAAAGATACAGACAGCAGAGGTGTAAGGAAACCCACAGAGCTCATTATTACGTCCCACAAATTTTCTTTGCTAACACTTGTGGTAAACCTTAAAGCGCAGGTTAAAGTTACAGCCCGCAAAATAAGAGCCTGACATTTACAGAGACGTATCAAAAATCTTTTTTATTTAAATATATATTTGTGTGTGCTGAAGAGCAACATTACAACATGCTGCCAGATCCTCAATACATTAAAGTTTTCAACCAAAATTCGCAACCAAAAGATAAAATGTGCAGACCATTATATTATGTGATCTATAGAGCAACTCTCTATCAACCAGGATTGGGGAGATGCATACAACAAATGAAGTTCAAATGAAAAACAAAAGCTCAGTAAATTATTATCCATACACCTTAAACCACTTTACCGATGATAAAATTCTCTCCATATGTAGATTTATCCTTGACTGCTTCTGCAAATGCCACTTATTTCAGGTCAGCACTAAGAAAGATCCTCATATTTCTAGTAGAAGCATTTAGAAATGTAAAATCTGGTGATGATATAATGTCCCAAAAACAGCTGATCCGTAATCTGTTTGGTTGGCGTTGAGCATTTCATATTTTTTTGAAAAAGCACATTTTTACAAGATGTTGGTCTGTTGTATTAATATTTACTTATACCATTAAAATTTCTTATAAATGGCAAAAAAAGGGAGAGATTAATCCAAGTTTCTCAGGAATAGAATGCTAAATTCCTGACAAGTTATGGTGTTTAAAAAAACAACCAAAACATTCCATCCTATAGCACACAAAGTGCCTTCTTCTCTCTGACACTCCAAAGTCTCACCTCTCTGGCTGCTAACCACTGCTGCTGTTTAAAGCCATGTCACTTTAGAGTGTTTGCAAGCACCCAGGAAACATGTTTTGTGTCCAGAAGCACAGCGGGACAGCTCCAAGTGTGAATAAACTCTGGAGCTCGACCTCTGCACACTTTCTTTCCCACTCTGAGAGGAATATATAAAGAAATGCAGTTTAACTCTATAAAACTGCCACAGTGTTTGCCCTTGCAGACAGTTTAGCTGGGTTACAGACACACTCTTGTCCCTGAGCCAGAGGTGGCTGGCCAGGCCAAACATCTCCTATTCCCTGCTAATGAAATCCTGAATAAAACCCTCCCTGCTCAGCTTGATCCCACACACACACACACAATTGCACAAGTACAAACACACAAATACAGACACCCACTCTCCAGGGTTCTGGTACACTTGCGCATACACACGAACACACACACACAAATACGCGCAGAACCCCTGCAGTCCCAGCCAGGGATTATCCTGTGAAAACACTCCTTTTGTTGGACCCCAGTCAAATTACTTTTTGGAGCTCTCATGCTCAGAGCTGTCCATGTAACTGTGTGTGTGCGTGTGTGCGTGTGTGCGTGCGTGCGTGCGTGCATGTGTGCGTGCGTGCGTGCGTGCGTGCGTGTGGCTGGGTAGAAGGGTGGGGGGGTGGCATGCATGTTAAGGCAGTCCAAACATAGGCTGTTGCTGATTGCAGGGAGTTCATCCAAAGTGAATGGTCACTAATGACACTTGAAAGTAAGCTGTTTACATTTCCCTTGGTTTGTGTGTGTGTGTTAGAAAGAGATTGCATGCATGTTCGTGTGTGTGTGTGTGTGTGTGTGTGTGTGTGTGTGTGTGTGTGTGTGTGTGTGTGTGTGTGTGTGTGTGTGTGTGTGTGTGTGTGTGTGTGTGTGTGTGTGTCTACTCGTGTGCCAGTGGTTTTCTGAAGATAGTATAACACCAAATCACCATGTTGTGTTGTCTGTTGGCAGGGTGGTATGATGTTTGTGACATTTAAACTTGACATTTATGAATAAAGAAATTGATCCTTATCAAACGAAACATAGTTCACTTCTTGTCAGGCTGCTTTAGCTCCATAAACGCAGTCATACTTTTGTTCAGCAGATGATTATTTACAGGGGTACCAGCTCTCAGCCTGGGCAGTGGCCAACTCAGTTGACTGGGCACAGATTGTTAAGCTACATTCAGCTTTTATTCATTCACACTAGTGGAACCCCTCAGAGACTACCAGTCTTTTTTAAAGTTGCGCGAGAGTGTGTTGTAAGTATGTTCTGGTGTGTGTATGTGTGTGAGCTTGTGCATGCTCAGGAGTGTGTGAGACGTGTACTTCTGCCGGTGCCTGAGACACAGAGAGATGAGGCAAGGGTGCCAAAGTGAGAGATAAACAGAGACTAACAACGAAGGAGGAGAAGTAAAGCGCGTGCATATGCGAGCGTGCACGTGTGTGTCGAGGGTGCAAACTAGCTTTGTAGCTCTCAGTGAAGTGTTGATTTTAGTGGAAGTGGAGGGAGGAGATGGGATAAAAGGCCTGACTAGATTAGGCTGGCACACACTACTGAGGCGTGCTGTACTGCCTGGCCTTTCAGCGCGCTGTACCGTGTGTGTATGTGTGTGTGTGTGTGTGTGTGTGTGTGTGTGTGTGTGTGTGTGTGTGTGTGTGTGTGTGTGTGTGTGTGTGTGTGTGTGTGTGTGTGTGTGTGTGTGTGTGTGTGTGTGTGTGTGTGTGTGTGTGTGTGTGAGAGAGAGAGACCGTGGGATGCAGTTACTCTGCTGCTGATATTGGTGCAGCTGTACAATAAAGCAGCAGATTAGCAGAGCCACCAGAGCTACTATAACAGACTCTCAGAACACTTATCATTGTTCTGACATCGCAGCAATATTCTCTGCCGTACATAGTGAATGTGACCACTGTGAAGGGGAAGTATGTAGACTTTACTGTACCATCCACAGCTGGGACTAAATGTCCCAGATTCTTCATCTTAGTGGACGAGATGGGACGGAGATTGCAGTCAGTGCAGCTGTTATTTTTTTTGTCTTTACTTCTTTTAATACACTTATAACCTTTCAGTTCCTGCCAGTAGGAGGCAGCTCCCCCACCCTGACAGCCCACTATGTAGAGTCAAGGTAGTCTCCAACAATAATAGTTCATTGGCTAAGTTGCCTGCAGAACTGTCTTTCTATGTTAGTCTCTGTGCGAAGGAGACTGACAGTCGAGGGTAAAAATAACATTTAAAGTGGTTTTAAATGCTTGAGGTGTGCTTGATTTAACTTGAGCAGACAACATAACAGCTTCAAGAGTGGTTACACTGCTTGTAAAAATGACAAGTCGTTCACTTTCCTGCTTTTTCAAATATTGAACATCTATTTTACTGTTCTTTAGGCAAGATTCAAGGTGCAGCAGTAGTTCATTTATTACTGGCACGGTATTTGTACTGTAAGGTTTAACAGTCATTGGGCCTTTATTATTAACAAACTGGTGCTAAAAGCACAGTTGAATGAGTAGGAGTCCATGGGCTGTCACATTCTGGCAGCAGAAAGGTGAGAGTGAACTGAAGCCGCTGCTAAATAATAGTTTATAATAATTCATTTATTGAGTTGTTTAGTGGCAAAGGAAAACGCAGTGAACCGTGCAAGCTTTCTGCTATTTGTGCTGAACCATCAGAGGAGACAGAGACATTTGTTTGCTACATGTAGTACAGCAGCAATCTGCATTTTTCATTGATTTAACTTCCTGTATGAATAATTAAGACCCTGGGAGGTGGCAGTGTCTTGACATGCATGTATGTTCTGCATCTGCACAAGCTCAGTTGCCTGCTTGCACATTTACAGACTTTCTTATTGTATATGCACGTGTATGTGCTTGTAATTGCCTTCTTCCATCCGTCCATTCTCTATACACCGCTTTATCCTCACTAGGGTCGCGGGGGGTGCTGGAGCCTATCCCAGCTGACTCGGCGAAGGCGGGGGACATCCTGGACAGGTCACCAGTCTGTCGCAGGGCTACATATACAGACAAACAATCACTGTCACATTCACATCTACGGGCAATTTATAGTGAGCATATTTTTGGACTGTGGGAGGAAGCCGGAGTACCCGGAGAAAACCCACGCATGCACAGGGAGAACATGCAAACTCCATGCAGAAAGATCCCAGGCCCACCGCGGGATTTGAACCGGCGATCTTCTTGCTGCAAGGCAAAAGTGCTAAACACTAGACTTACTGTGCAGCCCTAATTGCCTTCCTGAAGTTCATTTAAATGAACTTTGCACACTAAGGAGATGATCTTCATGCAGTGGGTACCACAAGGCTTCAGTACAGACGACTCCTGTACATTACGGAGACTTTCTTATCTAAGCTTGCCCTTGTTCATTTTTGTGGCTGTGGGTGTTTCTGGTGGTTCCTGCTGTCACTTGTGCTGTTTTTGGAGTGACCTATGACTCAGGGTGACTGACTCATTCTAACACTATTGAAATTCACTCAGCTGCAGCAGATTCCCCCAAACCATCCTAAAAAACTGCTAAAAAAAACGTGTTTTGTAATCTTACAGTCGCTTTCTATTCATCTTAATCTATTATGCTTTCACTTTCTCCTCTTCCCTTTGCTTTCTTTGCTCTTGTTCCTCTTCATGGATATATTTCCTCAGTCATTTGAGGTACTGTGACCTCTGCAGGAATATGAAAAACAAACACACTACTTGTTTTACAGAAATTCTGAGACCTTGGATTAAGGAAATGCAAACAAATGGTCAGTTGCCTACTAGACTCCTATTTGTTTTTGAGTGTGGTCTCGTCTTTAAATAGATACTGTAACATCACTAGTGCAATACCTGTTCAAAACTGGCCTGTTTGGAATGGGCTGGTTGCAGTTTGCTGTACGAGTGACTGATTAGTGTCCTTTGTTGCACGTCAAACGGAGTATCCCAACAAACTTGGGTGATTTATGTTGCCAAAATTTAGCTGCAATGATTCAACAACTTCGGTTTGAGACTGCAGTCCAGGTAAGTGACAGTATGTTGATTGTGGTTATATGCAACGGCTAGCACTTAACATAGTGTGGCCTGTGTGTGTGTGTGTGTGTGTGTGTGTGTGTGTGTGTGTGTGTGTGTGTGTGTGTGTGTGTGTGTGTGTGTGTGTGTGTTTGTTGCCATAATACATGCCATGAACGCGGCTTAAAAGAGGCTGTGGCACATAAAAGCACACTTAACATTAGTGTTTCGTGAAGAGGACCTGAATCAGACAGACTTTTATCAGTTGCTTACTCTGGCACACCCAATGAGGTGTTAAAATAGCTAGTGGGACAGCTGATAGTTACTGAAGCGAGCATTGAAAACAGCTTCATATCGGGCAGTAATAAGTTTGCATTGTGTGAGTTGGCAGTGAGCTTTTGTGAATGCACTGTCAGGCCTGCTGGACACATACTGTTGAGAGAATGTAACAGAAATCCACACAACTTCATCCAAACAACTTCACATTTGACACTGCGCTTCCTTGTATCCCCAGTAATACACCTGTCTAATGTGAAATATGTTGGATGAGCAGGTGTTGAGAACAACAGCAGAGGCACATAGCTATATGTGTATATTATCTGATATTTTGAGTTTGTCATGGTTTTAGCTGAAGTACTTTATGTATTTTACATACTAAGTCAGTTTAGCCTTCCTTCCTTTACTGCTTTCCCATCACTTTTAAATGACCCTTCACTGTCGGTTTGTTCCTCCTACCAATATCATAAAATTACAGAAGGAAGGCACTGAAAAAAAGAGTAAAAACTGAGACACATGCATACACAGATGTGGGAGGAAATGAGAAATACAGCAAGTATTTTTATGTAAAATTTGAAATCATTTGCACACAGCTACTGTCAACCGTGAGATGAGATGCAGCGGAGGCTCCGAGTCCAACAGGAGGGGCATTCAGAGCACCGTTGTGGCAGAAAATACTAACTGTAGCACTCTTACCAATACCAAACCTAGAATTATCCTCTCAGCGGAGGTCTCTCGGAGCCCTCCCCATCCCTCTCAAGAAAAAAAATCGATGATGTGGTGGACACTCAGCAGTATGTTCGGGAACCCACCTTCAAACATATTTTTTTTTCTAAGTAGGAAACAAGAATGCAAACGCAACCTATTTATGGCAAATTTAACATTCTTTAAATGTTAAATTGATCAGTTTTACAAACAAATATGAACATTCTTTCGTATTTGTTTGTAAAATTGGACAGTAGAATCTATATTATACCCAACGTCCGCTATTTCTTGCAGCAGTTTTGAACGCTTCATGCTGAAATGATCACACAGACGAATGAATTTCGCACGTTAGCTTTGCTTTATCTCAGAAACACCATAGTGGATTAAATACTATATAAGAAGACAGAGGCGAAACTGCAACCAATCTTCTTATTGCACTGCAGTAAGTTTATTCAAAGGATTATTTTCAAAGACTCAATGTATTCCAGTAATGGATATCTGTTGTTATGGGCTACTGTGACTGTGACTGTATACTTTACAGAAAAAAAAGATCTGTTTCTACAGGCGGGTTCAACTGAATGGTAGGTACTCAGGAATGAATGCAGGAACCTGCAACTGAAAGTAGAATAAAGATTCTCCGTCTATTCCCGCTCTGCTCCATCGACATGCATGTGTTTGTATTGCTCTCTTGGGTGCACTGCAGTGAGAACAACTCATACATAAGAGGAGAGAGAACCTTTCATAGCATAATGGACATTACATAATGGAACTGTGATCTCTCCCACTTGATCCTAAGGCTCAACTCATATTCACAAAGACCCTGAAGTGGAGAAGCTCTAGGTGGTGTTGGTTACAGTCTGGATCTGTCTGGTGGTTTGCACATCCACAGAGAATGCCGTGTCAGAAAAGTTAAAGCCCAACAGCAGAGGAGAAAGAATGGATGAGAATGAAGTGGGACGAAGGAAAGATGAGGAGTGCGGAGAGTAAAACATGTAGAGCTTATAAAATAATCTTGTAAGAGGAGAGTAGTTTGAATCAAAGATCTTCTGACCCAACAGGAATCCTTACCTGCAGAATCAGCTGCCTTTGTACACTGCAAATTGTAACTTTCACCATCCGATTCACTCTAATTGCTCTCAGCAAACTCTCCTTTGATTTTTCTCTAAAATATATATCATCTGAGCTGCACTGCAAGGGCAATAAGGCGGTTTGTGGTGTTTTTTTTTCTTTCTTTTTTTTTCCAAGACATCATGTCGGGCGGAAAGCTGAAAGACAGTCATAGCGAGGTCAAGACGTACAATCTGGACTTTACAACAGTCAACCAGAGCGATGAAGTCCGGCTGAATACAGATCGAGTGACAAACGCAGACAGAAGGGAAATGGGGCTGACAAAAGTGGAGTGGCAAAACAGAGACAAAGCTACAGAGACAGACTTTTGCTTTCTTCCAAAGTACAGCCACAAGCTGTTGGTCTCAGTCTGCCAACCTTGCTCAACTTCCCAGCTATAGATAAGCTTTGTGTGCGTGTGTGTGTGTGTGTGTGTGTGTGTGTGTGTGTGTGTGTGTGTGTGTGTGTGTGTGTGTGTGTGTGTGTGTGTGTGTGTGTGTGTGTGTGTGTGTGTGTGTGTGTGTGTGTGTGTGTGTGTGTGTGAGTGTGTGTGAGTGTGTACATAATTCATAAGCGTAGCCAAATCAAGATCTGGAGATTATCTAGACCAGTGGCACCAAAGAGGAGAGGAGAGAGAAAGGGAGCCGGGAAGAAGAGAAAGATGGAAGAGTGGAGAACATAGTTAGCGAGGAAATACTGTAGAAACACAATAACAGGATACAGAGCATGAACTAGTTTCTGTTCACCCCACATTTACCTGAATGCAGCAGCATGTGTTCACATTCACATTCCCACAGGCTGCTCGTGTATGACTCTCTCTTCCCTCTGTTTCTCTGTCTCCCTTCATTGCCCCCCCCCCCCCCCCCCCCCCCCCCCTTACTTTCAAGGAAGGGTAATCCCTCTTGTAGCTAATGTGCTGTGACATTTCATGGTACAATAGGATTTGGGAGACACTATGTATTCTCATGGTGCCGGGGTCTGGCTGATAACCTCGCTGTCTGGGTGATTTTGGACTGCAACAACTCCAGGACTAGTTTTTATCTCACTTTGGAAATCTAATTCTCGGGGTAGAAATGCAATTCCAAATAAAACAGACTGAGGTGACACATGAGGAGTTATTGGTAAACCGCAGTAACCGCACAGCGTCGTCACGCATCATCTCGGCTTAAAAAATGTGCTGTTAGTAACGTCTGATTCACAGATTTAATGTGGCATCAACTGCTGTGACAGATTAATGTTTTTTGAGTGGCGGTGGAGGTGACAGCCACTGAAATCATTATACTAACTGAGCCGTGCGTATTTGACTCCTACTGCGTGCTGCTGGTTCCACTTACCTCTGTGAAGGTGCGTTGAAAAGCATTTAGCATTTGAAAAAGTGTTAAAGAAATTATAGGTTCTGACCTGCAGGAGGAGAAAAATTATGGAAAATGTCCATTTTTTGTGAAAGCAGATTAAAGGAACAGAACATATGGTGATACCCAAGGATGCTGCTGTTGTGTTTCTGCTGTTGCAGCGGTTAAAATGTCGGTATAGTGCAGATTAAGACACACAGGAAAGCCCATTTATTGTCTCCATATAGTATGTTTTTTTAAGCTTTCAAACACATTTCAAAGTCTTTTTCATTAAGGAGTTTTGGTCACATACTTCGGGCATGCAGGCAACAAAAAGCAGCCCAGAAAATCTAATTCACACAACATCTTCATAAATCAGCAAAGCTTTAATTTAACCAGCTCGTTGTTTGTAATATTTATGTTGGACTAAAATGCACAATGATTAAACTAATTTGGCAAGATTTTCCTCTCTGTATGTACAGAAAGGGGGAAAAATCATACTTATGTTAACAGAATAAGCCCCTTACACCCAACCTAATTTGAATGCTTTTATTGTCAGAATTATTTAAAACTATTGCAACATGCTTGCCATTTATCGTAATCTCACTAGAAACAACTTCAGTTAAGTATCGTATGAGTGATGTTTTGTGCTCTGTTCTACTTCAGTCTTACAGTCACCACCACTAATGCATCTCTAACTGATCTATGGTGGTTCCTGCTCTATCCTTTAGCTTTCTTCTTCACAGTTATTTATTACTAGTTTGTTTAAAAGGATAAATAGAGTATTTTATAAATATTTCTTCTTGCTGGACTGGCTAGCAAACATTCTATGTCTTATAGGCTATGCAATTGATGAGTAGTCCACAAAAAACATCAAAAAAGCATTTGTGCACTGACTTGGACCAGTTAAACCTCAGAAATGGTCAAACTTGCACTCTGGCTTTGTAACCTTGAGGTTGAATGAAACATTTAGTTCGTTCATTGAGCTTTTTCACCGCACAAAGCGAGACCAAGCAGCTGCTCACTCCTCTCTGATGTTGCTGCCTCTTGGCCACTGTCCTCTTCATCACCTGCAAACTGCTTAAATAAATCTGCTGTATCTTAGCATCAGCCAGAGATGCTTTTCTCTGTGTTTGGTGCCTTCTGTGCTCTGCCGGCTCTGGGTTTTCTCTGCTATCCATGGCAACGAGCACTGATATGAACCGCCAGAGCCTGAGATACTTACAGTTTTGATGGTGCTACCTGCTAGTACCCACCATGTTGTTGCACTGAACATGACTGTCTGTATATAGCCACATAGGCTGTTAACATTGGTGTTCAGAGGAAATTAGCAGCCTTGACAAGACCAGAAATTCTTGCTGATGGCCACTCTACACCTGAAGAGGAATGTGAGATCTCAGGGAAATGAGCAAGCGATGGTCTGTGATGTCAGCCATTTAAAGAATGTTGTGTTCAATGACATAATGAAAAAACTAAGCTGTCCAGTATTCAGTTTTCACTACTGTGCTTTCAAAGTCAAAATGAATTCACAGTGATGCTTTTCTCGAGCCTAGCCGCGCTAGACCCAGGTCTGAAGACGCAAAGGTCTAGGAACTCTCGACAGGGAGGGAGGCGGGCTAAAAGGTTGTCTTTCAAATCACTCTGCAGCATTTGGGTAGGTATACAACCAATCAGCGCAACGAATAGGCTGACGTAGTTCCTAGAGCGCCGGAAATCAGAGGATGCGGGAGTTGATGTACTTTTCGCACATGCGCAGTACAAATCAGGTTTCCGGGACGGATCGAGTAGTGACAAAACCTTACTTATCTTTCTTATCTTATCCTTTGTTTATCTTTCAAGTTGAATTTTAGCTTCAAATCTTTAAGGGCTGTGGCCAAAGCCGAGTCGAAAGATAACTGTTTATTGTGCGCAGCCATCTCCTTGTCTATCCTTGTTTCTATGGTTGTTTCCGGTTGTTTCTGTCAGAATCATCGGGCCTCTGTCGTCACTTCGTTACGCCCGCCTTCTGACTCCACACTTCATGGTGATTCGTCGGCCAGTTTTAGGAGCATCCAACCTCGAGGCTTACCGAGGGTAACTAGACCGACCCTGGCAGAGAATTAAATTTGTTGCCGTGGGTTGTCTAGCGCAGCTAGGCTAGCTTTTCTCAGAAAATCTGTAGGAAAGTTGAAAAAATTAATGCTGTCAGTCAAAAATATATTTAACTTTCTTTGTTATGTGTGTTTTGGGGGATAAATTTCACACAAAATACATGTGTAAGGATGTCCAGAGAAAGTCTGCAACCATAGCAGCACTGTATAAAATGTAAATATTGCTGTAAATCTGTAATATTAACAAGATATAAGTGTGTTTTTGTAAATGTCAATATACACTACCATTAAAAAGTTTAGGGTCACTTAGAAATGTCCTTATTTTTGAAAGACTATTCTAGTTGGAAACGATTGATTTTTAGTGGAATAGTGGAATTTAGAGGAACATTTGCAGCAACCATCACTCCTATGTTCTCATGCTGCATTGTGTTAGCTAATGGTGTTGAAAGGCTAATTGATGATTAGAAAACCCTTGTGGAATTATGTTTGCACATGAATAGACGTGTGCGTTATCATGGAAAACATGAAATCGATGCCATAGTGTACATATCATGACACCTCAGTTCAATGCAGTGAACCACATTTTATCTTTGCTTTGTTGAGACTGACAAAATAGATGTGGCAAAATACTGACAAATATACTCATTTCTTCCCTTTTCTGTTCATTCTGCAGCTTGTGAGTTTTAAAACTGCTAATCTCACTGCATTTTCTGTATCTGGACACACTGTCTGACTTTACATAAAGGTAGATTCTTGGCCTATGAGAGGCGATATGATTCAGATAGCAGGGTTTCCACTTGGATCAGCTCCTGGCCAAAATGCTTATCTCACCCACAGAGCTGATGTGTGATGGTGGGATGCAGGGGCTTTAAAATGTGCTCATCAACACTCAGACGCATAAATCGCTGCCAGACTGCCTTCAGCTGGATCCTGCTCAGAGAAAGCAGTGTTGGAGGATAAATGTTAAATAATTAGTGTGCCCCTTATTGTAGATTATTCTTGGTTTGCAGGATGAGTTAGAAACACACAAACCATTAAAGAGGAATGCAAGCAGCTTACAGGTAGCAGAAAAAGCTCTCAGCAGTGTTTGCTTACTTCTAATTGCTTTGCAACAGCCAGCTAAAGCATTTATCTGCCCACATACACATGCACTGGACACAATATGTTGTTGAAAAATGCATTCTGTTGACACTAATCTGATTTGAGGCTCAGTTGCTTTATATGCACGTTCTTTTTGCGGCTCAGAACTGCTGCAAGTTACCTATTTTTCAATGATTTAGAGAAATATTCAGATCTTCTGTGTAGATTTGAAACTGTAAAGGAGCTTTGATAAGTCAGAAAAGGCTGTTACTGTAATAAAAAATAAGAACAAATCGTGATTATTTGGTTATGACATGACATAATGGCTTTCGCCTCATATTATTTCCTCATAATTCAAACTGGATTGAAGCCTTGACTGCTGAAAAGGCTAATTCGATTCGCAACCTGTCATTGTCGTCTGCACCAAGTCGAGCCTTAAATCATCGAATGAATGACTTTAATCCAAGTCATGCAGAAAGGCTCCAGTGCTTTGCAGAACATCTTCAGCCTCGGCTAAATGCAGATTACAACTGAAGTGAGCCTAGTGTTTATCGAGCTAACAGCCGTAACGGGGGACTAACGTCTTGTCGTTTTGATTTGCCGTAAGATTTCTTTTGAGAGCGTGACAGCGAGCGTGAGACAGTGAGAGGTGTCACGCCCAGATTCATGAGACGGGCTTGGCAGGCCTGATATTGCTGTTTTGGCTGACTGTGTTATACCTGGAGGGAACGCGCTGCTGCCGCCGCTTCACTGTAGCCAATTTAGCTGGAGCACAGCTGCTGAGAGGCTCCCTGAGGTGTGTGTATGTGTGTTTCAGGATTAGCCACAGCACCAATTAAAGCCTCAGACTGGTTTTTAAAGGATAAATTATTAACAGCAGAAGTGACCTCTCTGGTGGCCTTTCGTCCCTCCTCTGCTATGCTGTTGTCTTCTCCTCTTCTTTCTCTGCAGCCTTCATACACTTTTTGTCAAACTTGCTTCCCTTTTGTCATCTCCTCCTTTTCTTTTTTTTTACTCTCTACTCTCCCTTTGTTTTACTATTTACCACTTTGCCTGTGTGTCCTTGTACAACCTCTAAAAGATTATGGAAGGATTGTTAGAAATAGTTTTTGATATTTTACTCATACATTTTTTGAATTTTAATGGAAAACAGACCAGACTGCATGTGTTCAGTGTCCCCAAAGTTGCGATTGAAAATCTAAACTCTTTCTCACATCTCACAAGGTTGACAAGAAGGAATACAGGGTTATGTTCTATCAGAAAAGTGTAATTGAGAAACATTTCTTTCTTTCCTTTTTTCTGTTCATGCTGCTGCCTCTTTCTATCTTACTTCTGCTCAATGCTTCCAAGATGTGGCTTTCTTCACTGAATATTTCGCTGTATTGATGCCTCCAGGACACAGTTGTGCCTGATTGTTGCTGTATACAGCTTAGCTGCATTCCCCTTTTTCTCCCTGTGTTCAATAGTAAAAGCATGTTAGCCGGTAATGGATACTTTTAACCTTTTCCAGGTAATTTGATCAAGCCTTTAAATCAATGCAAGCACACACAGTGTCGGGGTTATGATCGGTGAATACATTGACTGCTGCTCTCACTGTTCAGTCTTTGTTTTTTAAATGGGTGAACCATGTCTCTTTCGGATTTGATGAATGGTTCAGTCCTGGATTCTGAATTATAAATGTGCGCTGCTGTGTATCATCTCTCAAAAAGGACAAAGAGGTGAGAGGTTTAGAAATCTAGATGTATTTAACACCACTTCATGCTGCCATTCAGTATTCCAGCAAATGGAGTTTCCTGTGGAAACTGGCATCCCCTCGTCATAGTGGCTCACAATTAATCCAGATGCAATTTGTTTTGGCAGTTAACTCAATCAACATACTTTGGATTGCAGATCATAGAATATAAAATGTGAGTTTCCTTCCAACGGTAGAATGTGCTCTGTGAAGGTGCACTTCTGAATTAAAGTCCCGAGTGTAAAATTATTAGACTTAACTCCAACCATGTGCATCTGATACTTTGCTCTGCCTCTCCAGTCATTCATCTGTGTGCTGTACTTGACTTTTCTTTTAGTTATTTCTGTCCAATCATCCATCCGAGAAGTAAAAGACGTAATGATTTGAATGATTTCTACCTTTGTTCAGATACCCTGTTATAGATTTTCCCTCCAGATCTCTGCAGGTCATCATCTGATCGCAGTCAGCGGGTTGGATTCCACTCAATATGTTCTTACACTCGGATCTCTTCCTCCCTTTTCCATCCCTCTCTCCTTCCACCGTCCCTCTTCTTGTCTCATTCCCTGAATATTTGCTCCTCTCAGATTTGATGAAAGAATGTAATTAGAGCAGAGAGAGAAACTGGGAGGAGCGAAGGATATAGCGAAGGAATGAAGCAGAGTAATAATGAATGGTCAGTGACCCTGAGAGCAGACAAGATAAAGATAAGTGTGTTTAAATCAGACTTAGTCAATCTGCAGCAGAGAGGCGTATTGAACCTTGTTAGTACATTAGCCAAGACCGTATAGATTTAGTGGTGCATTAACGCTGCATCACTGCCTCACTTACAAGTGAAGTTACAGTAAATCCTGCAGCATCCACGCAGAATCATATCAGGTGCGTAATCTATCAGCAGCATCACATCTTACAGCTTTACATTCTGTTTGCCTCCATAACTCAGTGATGTATGACATTAAAAAACATCTTGTTCTTGTTTACAGCCTTTTAATATGACTTCCATTAACATAGATTATGTGGAGTAGGACACATCAGCCTTGAGTTGTTGTTTTTTTTTAAACAGAGCAGCTCAGTTGTGTTTCTACTCTTCTACTCTAAGAACTGCATAATTCTAAAAGGATATAGGTTCATATTATGTATTTTCCTCATAATAAAACCTAATACGCTCCCAAAGTCTTGACCTAGAACTGATATCACAGTTACCACTGGATTGGTTTGTTATTGCATTTTTATTATAGTTAGTGCTAGTTATCCTCTTTAAACGTTCAAACATGTCAAACTAAAACAATGAACATGATAAACATTACATTTTAGAATCTATATTTAAATAATCTAATGTGTTTTTAGGTTGACACAGCCCTTGTATTAATCCCTGGGTCTACATAAAGATATACCTGAGCTGCTTGCATGGCAGTCGACTCATGTAAAGACCTCCTACAAGCATTTATTTACCTTTTTTATGCTAGAAGACAGATTATAGCCAAAATAAACAGTCGGTGCCATCACTTAACTTTTCCAGAATCAAGTTCCAATGCAAACATGTGTGGCTCAATTATTCCAATATTGCGACTTGCCATTGGGCAGCGTAGAGTAGTTTTAGCGTTTGAACAAAGCTGTGGGTGAGCTGGTGTGCTCGAGCAGCGCAGTGCATGGAGATGGCAAGTCATTTTAGGGCAAGATGAGATTGTTGACATGAATCAAAAATCCGAACATTTCACTTGGATCCATGTTTTTAATTGTTTCGTTAATGACCAGAACGGGACTTTAAAGGTTCCATTTATGCTTTACGGTGTTCAATCTGCTACATGATGTTGTCTTTTTGCTTTGTTTTATTTATTTTTGTTTACGTGTGCCTTATTGTTACTTACTTGTGCTTCATTTAAAGGGATTTATCTGGTAGTCTGTATATTTTAACAGCAATATTAACTGATGTACAGAATTATATAGACTGACAGTGACTGCACTGTGCTTTTTCGTAACTTTTCTCAACTCTTTAGAAATCTAGAATCTATTCACGGCCACCTGATATTATTGTCTAGCTGCCTGTTCCAGTAAAGTAATAACTTCTCATAATATAAGTTTCTGCTGTCTTGCGTTATTTGCCCACATAATATAGCTCACTGTATGACCTGATGTGTGATGTTGACGTGCTCATAGAGACATTTTAATTGATTTACTAATGAGAGCAGACCTTCCTCAACGCACTAACGTAGACACTTACACACATAACTGTTCCATCATTCAGTTTCTCATTGTTAGTGAGGACAAACCCAACATACACAAGTCTGTGCTCCACACAAGCACCAAATCCAATCTATTCAGGTCCTCATTGTTGCTGCCGAGAAATATTATTCTGCACACTTATTCTATAGTCTCCATTCTTTAACCTGACGCTATATAAGCATTCTGTCTTATTCTTATGCCCTCTTATTCTGATGGTAATTTGCCTGCCTGAAAGGACTGGAAGAGGATTGTTCTGTCTCATTCAACAAAATACGGTAAAAAGTCATTCCTGGGATTAAAAAAAAAAAAAAAAAAAAAAGCTCTGCGGTGGATTTCCAGGGCTCTGTTGTCGTGTCTGCAGTTGCCTGTCGGCCCCCCGTTCATATGCTAATGAGCCAGAACTTGATTGTTTCCTCATATTTTAATCTCCTGCATGGTGTTGGAGGCGAGGGGAGGGGGGCAGCAGATAGGAGGAGTGTGGCTACGAGGAAGAGATGAGACCGAAGGAAACCGAGATGATGGACAAGGAATAGACGAGAGGGCAAGAAGGTGTCGGTGGCTCAGGAATGGAGAGGAGGTAAAAGTTGAAGGCACAAGACGAGGAAATGAAGTTATGTAGGCGGTGGAGAAAAGCAAAATGTTTAACAAGAACAGTGGAGAGGTGAGGGACATGGGAGGGCAGGATGAGATTATTAATACAGGAGGAGGAGACGATAAGATAAAGAGGGATAGAGGCGCTGCTGGATGATAAGCGGCAGATAGAAATATACAGTTCACCTTATAAGGAGACATCTTGAGTTTATTAGCTGTGACAAAGAATAGGAGCTACTGGAACGCTGCAATATTAAATACTGCCCATCATACTGGGGGGGGGGTGTCAGTGAAGAACAATGAAACTTCCCTACTTTTTCCTCTCGTTTAGGTCCGTTTTAAACCAATCACGATTCCTGAACCCTATCTGCCGCCGCTCATCATGCACACTCCTGGGTTGAAACGCTGACCGGGGGGCAATGAGAGGAGGAGCGAGAGAGAGACTTTCTTGAATAAACTAATGTTGCATTTGCATAAATATACATAATAAAAGAGCTTGGTGCCATGTTCCTCTTCAATATGCATGTTTTCTCCCTTTCTGTAACTTGCACGCTAGAGGTCATGCAATTTAGAGGGAAGAATGTAGCATAAGATTATATATTTTTTTATAATTATTATATTTTAGAATATACTCAAAGATGTAAAGATAAAAATCATTGGTGTGGGTTTCGAAGTATAGTGCAGTGAAATGTTCGTCTGTTACGTCGCTCAGGGAAGGTATTTTTCAGAAAGAGTGTGCAAGGTCAGCCACTTTATTATATCTGGATTTGTTAGTTGCTGCGATTGTGCGAAAACGTGGTTTGAGCACAGACATGAACCTGAGCCAACATGTACGTACGAAATATGTACATTGACCGAACTTATTTGTACTAAATGATGATAATGACTGGGTATAACTATCTGTGCATGGCATCAGGCCAATAAGAACATTTAATGGAAAAATAACTATGCCTGCTAGATAGCTGTATTTGAATGAGACGTGCTGTTATTCATGCACTAAGACTATTTGTGTTCTCTGTCCTTGCTCTCTATTGGAAGCACTATCTTGGTCAGGTTTATTTTACACATTTTTACTCCCAGAATTCATCTACTACATTTATTCCATTTTAGCGAGCGGCTGCAGTCTTTTTTTTGGTTACACTGGTGTAGTAACTCTATTATCATTGGGCACTTTTGCAGAACTGTGGTTATATTCATTGCCGGTCTATTGATTTCTTCAGGACAATGCTAACTTTTTCAATTTAATTCTTGTTTTCTGAAGTATTTGCACATGGTAGCTATGGTGTCTTTGTTGTTAGAGCTAACACAGCATGCTACAGATCTGGTTAGGGTTTTGACTAAAACATGTGGGTGATAAAAAGATCATGGTTGCAGCTGAAAAAACATAAATTTTGGGTCTGTGTGAGAAGGTGAGTTCTGTTTTTCTGCTTGAAATTCAAACAAGCTATGTGCCCTTCATCCACCCTGACCTTCACATGTTCCACTCCACTCCATATAGGACACACTACTGCATGGCTGTTAGTTATGAGGCACAGAAGTGTCTAACATGGAAGTAATCTGTAGGAATACCGGGCGCTGTTTGTCACAGGAAACTTGCAGGAAGGCTCAGAGCCAGTGTTCGAACCGTGCACATATCTGGTATAAGCTGGAGCAAACCATTAATCCACCATAACACCAGAGTTACATTACATTTCCACATTACATTATGTTTTTATCCACAGTTCAGAATACTTTTCATAAAGATAATGTTTCACTAATGCATTTGTGCATTCTTGCACTGTATGTTAAAATTCTGCCAACATAATTTTGCAACTTAAGTTATAGAATTACATTATGTGTAAATGTAAACGTGGAGGCTGTATCCATATACAGAATGATGTTACACAAGCTCATGTTGGTGGGATCTTTTCCCACAACCCCTTCACACAAACACTCCCTCAGCTGCGATCCCAAGAACAATGGCTGGTCAGGCTAATGCAAATTCAAATCAATCACAAGTTAAGCAGCTCGTCTGTAAACTCACTCATAGCCTCCCCCCCTCCGTGACCTTCTCAAAAACACAGCCACAGGAATTCACAGAGTTCAGCAACCTACCACAGTCGCTCTCCATCATTTCCTTATCTCCCACCAGGTCGGCGAGCACCAAGTCCAAACTGGATGTCCTCCTGGGATGTTTGTGAGTCTTGTTTATGACAGCACAAGTGTTGTTGATACTGTTGTTGCTGATGTTAACAAGACAGATAGAGAGGTAGGAGGCTGGAACGTGGCGTTCCAGTGGGAAGCAAGTTAGATGACCTGATCTTCAGAGGAGAGGAACGGGGAAAGCAGCGGTTTGGGAAAGAGAGGAAATTGGGGGAGAGGTGGCAGATAAACAAGAGAGAAGCGAGAATGTAAGTACAAGTACATGAAATGTAACGAGGATAGATGAATAGACAGCAAGAGCAAGAAGGCAGCGTGCAAGATCAGCATTGCTTTAAGTAGCTTTGTCACTAAACTAGTTCTGAAATGCAGAAACAAAAGCTTCATCTTAAGAGCAAGTCAGCACTGACACAAACGCTTTCTTACCCCATGAGACAAGGAAAACATTCTGTTAAAAGGTGAACTGCAGTATTTTTATACTAAGTCAAATAAACTGCCTTGCATCACATCTTAAATTTGATTTTGAATGTCTTACAAGCTGCAGTCTCCCGTTGCACTATTTTTTATGGCAAATTAAATAAGCCATGCAGACTATAATCTGATAGGTCCACTTTCTGCATTTTAATTAAAGTGGAGCCTTTTCCCTTTCTGACTGACCTCACAGTGATCTTAAATCTAGGCTGATGAAACTTGCAGACACCCTGGTAAAACTTGATATCCACTTATTTTTGCCTCGAAAAACTGCACAGAGTCTGCAAACTTAAAGAGGCTTAAATTACAATAATTATACTATTTCAGCTCAAGGGTATAGTTAAGTCTAGTGTTGCACTTATAAAATACAGCGGTCGGTCTGGTCGGTTTTTGTCCAGTGACACGCGGCGACTTCGAAGTGAAGGGGAATAATACCAGGGTCCTAAGAGGGAGGGCCCTCACAAAGCCTGTAATTAAGTTATTTTTCATTTCTAATCAAATAAACCGTTTGACAGAGTGTCTAAAACAACATCAGAGCTTCAGAAAGGCCTCCCCATCACTGAAGGGTACAAATGCTTTACTTCTGCAGTAGAGTGGACAAAAATAGTGTCCAAATGCAGCAGTTGAACTCATGCCAGAACTTCAGGAGAACTTCAGCAGATTTCTTCTTCTTCAAAAAAAAAGTCAAATTGGCTGAGCAAAAGAGAAGAAGAACAAATATGATCACAGCAAAAGCAGCTGAAACAGAAGTTCTTGTGAACACAGTTTGCTAGTATTTGTAATTGTTGGTAAGTAAAATATCAGTTTATAAAATATCAGACTGAACCAGTTGCTGGTCCATCATCAACATCTTCTCATGTTTCTGAGCATGATAGATAATCGTAGGTCATAAAGAGCTTAGTAAAAGCAGTCCGTACCTGCCTGTACAGATAAACTGCATTCCTGAGGGAAACATGTTTTCTCCTGGATTAAGTTTGTTTGTGACCTATCACAAATACACTTGTAATAACATATCTTTGCCATTTTTGTAATTGCTTTACTGCGGTTCCTTTTCAGACAGTCATACAGCATATTAAGCGCAGCCACCCTAGTAACCCAAAGAATGGAGGAGAAGCTGTAAACATTTAGAAAAAGGATTGTATTTTAACTGAAAAAACTGTTATTGTGGCCTGTTCTTTTCATTCCAAGAAAAGAGAACAGATTGACCTCACTTGCATACATTAGCAAACTGGTATATTTGACAAACATGATTATTTACAAATAGTTTTGGTTTCAAAAGCTATCTTTTCATTTCAGAAATTGCAGAAAAATTAAGTTTAGTTGCTTAGTAATGTACATTTTGTGACACATTGTTTACTAAAAACTATTTGAAACTGTCTTTTTTTTTACAGTTTACTCAAAAATTTGAACCAAAAATGCACAGCTTTCTGTTATATTGTTGTGCATAACATTGTATGAAGTAAATCTTCTGTGGCATCAGAAGCGGAATAACTCAGAGAGCAGTTCTTTCACATCCCTCCTCTAGTAAGACCAGTTTTCAGTGGTAACACTCTGCTGTCTGCTCTGAATATCTATAGATTGCGCTCTAGGTTCCTGCAGACGGTCTGTGTGATTGCCTGAGCTCTTGATTATGATTGTACTTCACGTTAAAGAACTGCCGATCCTTTTCCAAGAATTCTGGGCGGCTCATGGAACCGGACTTTGAAACGATTTTATTAAATAACCCTACGGTGTGATTTCCCCAGGCATATCATTTACTCTCCAGACTAATCACAGACTCGGCTATACCTCAGGTCTACACATTCCTTAACTTGACACCTCGAGACCTGTAAATGTCCTGTATTGGATATCATTAGGACTGTCTCCAAGAAACCTATTTATACCTGCACACAGCATTAACTGAGCTTGCTGCAGTCCTCTCTGCTTCCCCCTAACATAAATATGTCAGGACGTCTTTTGTGTGCTGCGCTTGTAATACCCTGCAACACCTCAAATCTTCAACTCAAACGAGTCCTGCACCACAGCAGTTTGACAATCAAGTTATTTTTGTAAATTCCTGAAAAGATGATTTGTTGTCTTTTCAAGGTTTCCGACTGAAGCGACCGCCAGTGCTTAATTTAGCTGCTTGTATAATCTCCAAACGAGGACAGTATATTGGGTGCCATGTTTCCATTCCGATGTATTCATAAGCTCTTCCTTAAACCCTTCCGCTGCTGTGTTTAGAGGCAGAGTATGAGAGAATCTCAGTGCCGGACCCAAAAATAGCCTGCATTCTTTCCTCTGTGTTTCAGGAAGCATCACAGCCCTCTCTCTCTCCCTCCCATGCCCCCCCTCTTCCTCCTTCCCTCTTTTTACCTAATTCTCTTCATTAGCCATTCCTATTACAGCGTTTCTTTTCCCCCCTTTCTTCCTCCCTGTCATCCAAAGTTCACCCCTCTGTGGGACAAACGTACTTCCATGTCGCTCCTCCCAAAACGAACCCACAATGAATGGAGATAAGTTTGATCGTCATAAAGGATGTCGGCTGTTGTTGTTGGCGCTTTCCAGGAACTACATGTTGTTTGTCAAGTAGAGAACTGTTGAGGAACACGAGGGGAAGCTGTACATTGTACTAGCAGGTGTGTTTGTGTGCATGAACGTGCATTTAATTGCAGGCATTTGTGCCTCTGTATAGTGTGTGTTGTGTATCCTTGAATATAGCAGTAGAGAGGAAGGATGGATGTTAAAAATCAACAAAAACATCAAGAAATAATCTCATTTAAACTGCTACAATGAGAGGATTCATGGAAGTAAATCTGGTCTTCACCCTTAGCAAGTTGTCTTCACAGCATCTGAGCAATCCAAACTGGAGGAAGCTTTTGTAGATATGTGACATTATTTACCTTTATTTGCTTCTCACAATATTGTGACTGCCCCTAGCTGCTTGCTCCTGTTTGGCTGGTGTGTGAGTGGCTAGCTGTTGTCTCAAAGAAGATATTAAAGGTTTGTCGGGTTTAATGCAGATGCAGTAAACTCTGCAGATATACGCACGAGTGACATTTAAAAGAATAAACAACATTTAGCGCCTCTAAATTGTGCCACCTTTTTCCACACTGCGTCATCTTTACATGCAAGGTCTGTTTCTGCCACACAAGCTTTCATCCCTTAGCAGCAGCTGACTTAATAATAATTTGAATGCTCCGTTTCATTTGTTACCGACTGCGTCTTAACACACAGAAGAACTAGTTGCTTGTTTGAGACGGAAGGAAGAAGATTCAATTGAGAAGAGGAGGGAGTGAAGTGGTTCTGCTCTCTCCCAGCACATATTCTGTTTTTTGACGCCGGTGAATTTGCCGTATCATTTATCTCATTTGTATATTTTCTCCTCTGTTTGAAGTACTGTGAACCTCCATCAAACTCCTAAACAACGCTGCTTAGGCCGAAGATTGTGCAATTATTTTTATTTTTAATTTTTTATAGCGTATGGTTGTGTCATGTGTGACCTTTGGGACATGTGCAATACTGTTTTATGTGCAATACTGTTTTTTTTTTTATGTGTTTTATGTGCAATACTGCTTTTATGTGTTTTATGCACAATATTGTTTTTTTTATGTGTCTTATGTGCAATATTGTTTTTATGTGTTTTTTGTGCAATACTGGTAGCACAGCTCTGAGTCCAAGACAAATTTCCCCAAGTGGGACAATAAAGTATATTGAATATATTGAATTGAAATATGATAAATTTGATTGTAATCAAAATGAGCAAAAATGCAGACTAATGGCAGCGGCTGCATTTTGAGATGGAGACACAAAAGGCAGTCAAGTAAAGCCACGAAGCATCTAAACAAGCTGCAAACGTGTTAAAAACCCTGTAAAACATGAAAACTGTAGGAAAAGTTGTGGTGGAGTAGTAAAATCGCAACAGAGCTACAAACGAGCTGGACCACAGCTGGAATATGATACACCTGAACCTTAAAGCCCTTTCATAAGATTTTTTGGCTTAATCTGTTAAAGTGGCAACATTCTAAAATTCAGGCACAAGTCGCTTTTACTATTCCACCAAACGTAGTCTCTGGATCTAAGCTCACCACTGGACACACATTTGTTTCCTTTCTGCCCCCGTTTTCAAATAGCAAACATTTACAGTTTGTAGTTTTGTTGAGGATTTTGATTGTGCACCACCATTTTTGGGTTAATTAGCCATTTTCCTCCTCCTTGCATGCAAATATTCCACCAAAACAGCTCCCCTCGCACCCAATACAGCTGTAATTGTTTTAAGTAATACACACAAGCCAGAGCATTTCGTCCTCAGCAACAGAATGATGCTAAATTGCAGTCGGACCATTCTGTGCTGCATTATGTTTGGGCTATCTGAGATGACAATACATTCAGTTTATCACAGTTTCAAATAGACATACCCATTAACAGTGATGCAGAGAGCCACAGCACAGTATTTGCAGCCCAGTGTTTGTCATTTAAGAGAGCTTAATGCTGCTTGATGCGGCAAGTAAATAATAAACTCAGAGGAATCACTCCTGCAAACAGCAGAAAGCTACGAAGTAATTTTCAGCTTCTGTTAGCATTTTATCAACATTCGATGATTTTTTAAGGCTTTTTTTTTTTTTTTACTAGATAGATGGGAAATGGTATAGTAAAGTTAGCAGGAATGATGTTTTTTGATTTTGACATATTCCATTTTTTTTCGTCCTTTCTGTGATGTTTTTGAGCCAATATTAGTGCTGAAATGTGGGAAAAACCTTCCCCAAATTACTTCACACAGCTCTAAGTATGCTGGTTAATGCAGCAGCATGCAGTTCAGACTTGTTTTGAAACCAAAAATGTCGACTTTTACAGAAAAGTTCCCAGGGTGCTCCTTCAAAAAAACAAAGCTGACACAGTCACGCCATCAAATTAACCGACAGTGGCTCATTGTTTGACTCATATAGATTTTTGTGCCTCATTCACTGTCTTGAATAGGCAACTCTATATGTTTTCCTTTGTGCTCAATGCTCAGCTTTCTTTGCAATGCACTATCTGCTCAAATATATGCTCAGCAGGCTGTTAACAGCATGCACATATATGACACACTGGAGCAATGTTTCTCTGTGTGTTGCTGTTTCATGGCTCAGTCGTGCATGAAATCCCCAAAAACCCAGTGACTGTGTTTGCTTTGTGTGACAGTTTGTGTCGCTGCCTCTGAGCCTTTTTCCCACTGCGAGAGCTGCTCCACTGTACTAAGTATGTCAACAATACCAGCTGAGAGGCAGCCTTCAGTCCACACACTGCGACTGCAGACTAATCCTTAAAAGAGAGAAACTGGGAGAAAGAGAGGAGGTAGAAATACAGAGCGAGTACGTGGGAAGTGGAAGGATGGAGGTGAAAAGAGCAGGAGACTGAGCGATGGTGGAGTCAAATTTGACAGCGAGCGAGAGAGGCAGAGGAGAGGAGAAAATGTGGATGCTGGAGAGAGAGAGAGAGATTTTAATGTTTCAAAGGATTTCCCTATCACAGTCTCTGACACATTACATACACAGCTCACTATCAGCCCCAGTGCTGACAGCTGCACAAATTGGCTGAAAGAGGTTCCCTGGGCAAGGCCTTTGATCAGGTGTGTGTGTGTTGTGTCAGCGAGACGAGAGGAAGCAAAGAAATTTTGTACATTTGTGCATACCTGGACATCTCGGTGAAGAAAAGCTGTTTTCTGCTCCGGACCACAGTGGAATAAAATGAATGTACTGAGATAAGGCTGACATTGTGTGTGTGTGTGTGTGTGTGTGTGTGTTAATAAATGCTAACAGTCCGGTTTCATAGGTTTCATGTGCTGGCATTGTGTTTGTAAGTATGCAGTGTATGTTATCTTAAGCAGGTATAGCTTTTATTCCAGTGACATTTCCCTTTCAGATTTCTTCCTGGGCTCTTTTATTTGTGTCTGACACTTCCCATCAACCACGTATCCATGTTATCTTGCAGAGGTGGTCGGTACACAAACCTTTTGTTAAAAGGCTCATATCGAGGCAGCTCTCAACACAGTTCAGGCTTTGAAGCTGTGAGGTTTTCATTATCATGATCACAGGCGCAAAAATGCATACGCTCTTCTCACTAGAGATTTTCTTGTATCTCATATGATATTAATCAACCCTGTTTCCAAAAAACAATGTTCTTATGCAACTAGCTTGCATTTTTTGTAAAGAAACATAGCCTATTCTCTATCCAGAAAGGTAAGAATGTGATTTTAGAGGAAGCATTTCCATTTTGAAAGAGCAATGAAGTCCATAATATGAGACTGAATGGATGGTAATGATAGAAACCCAACGCCCAGGACTTTCAGCCAGGATACTTGGGGTTATTGTTTGGTAAAGTATGTTTTGAGCTTAGAGGAAACAATCCTACAAACAGCAGAAAGCAGCAAAGTAAACTGCAGCTCTTGTTCAATGTAATCCAGTTCCAACTACTTGGTCACGTTTAGGAAAATATCACATTTGTAACTTTTCCCAACATGTTCAAAACTTCTTCTCTATTTTCAGGGTTAGCAGGGTGATGAGTCCAAGGCCATTAATATATGATAGTTTGGCTAAGAAGGAGCAACATTTGGACAGTAATGAAACAAAAACATAGTTATGAATGTAGTTCAACAGAGAGAGATCATTTGGAGGTAAAGAACAAATAAATATTGCAGCACCACTAGCATTCTTAATAAAAGTATTTTGGCAAACAGAAGACCAAGTTCTTGGGGTCTAAATCCTGTTGGTAGAGGAGAAAGTTTAGCAGATGGCTGATAGAGACTTTGGTTGAGCTGCAGTGGACAGACCAGATGAGGTGGAGATGGGAGGAGAATGCTGGCACATAGATCACTGGACAATAGCAGTGAAGTTGAAAATGAAGTGATTCTGAAAGACTATTCAAAGAGAGCGGCAGGAACAGAGCATTATGCAAAGAGATGGACAATGAGATAACACATCTTAATTTAATGGAAACATATTTTTATTGCATTGCATGATATTCTTTTAGGAAGCTTCCTGCATAAAGCAATTTGTTATACACATGGCTACCCATTTATCATGATTGAAGAAAAGCCAATCGTCTATACTTAAGATGATTGCAATTACTGATTCATGATTTTGAAAATAAAATCTTTTAAAATAATGAAATATACCAGTGTGTCTGTCACTGCCTGGCAAGCACTCACATGTCCAGTAAAATCGATCTCCTCCCTGTTAAGTAAAATGATGGATTGATTTATTCATTGATTAGATTCACTCCATTTTTGCACTTCATGTTTTTTTGCATTTGTGTCTTCAATAGCTTGCAGACGGAGACAATATTTTCTCTGTGAACGCTGTATTGGGAGATATTCTGGAAAAAATACCAGACTGCAAATGTAAGAGATGCTCGCAATACAAAGTAGTATTTGTCACAACTATTAAAATGACGTATTATGCAATGTGGCCTTTTTTCATCTCTGTACTTTGTCATGTTTTTGTGGAGTGTTTATAGGCTGATTCGAGGCTGTTAGTGTGAGCTAGCGGCCTGTAAATAACGCAGCACCGTCTCCATTTACTGCTACATGTCTGCTGCACATGTGTTGAATCCTGTTAGCGCTGTCTGTCGGAGCTGCCAGCATACCTGTGTGTGTGTGTGTGTGTGTGTGTGTCAGGAGTTGTGTGTCAGTTTGAGGGAAGTACAGGTAATGGATTAATATCAGAGCTGGCTCAGGCTGCACATTGCTGTGTGGTGACAGCCTGTCATTATCACAAACACTGGCTCACACGCACAAGCTCGCACAGGCTCACTTGCATTCGTGGGTGCACATTCACACACACAGGACTCATCCAAGCACATAAACTCTCGCCGTCTCACCTGCCTCTCTCTCGTTCTCTCGCTGTCTCTCTCACTCATCACACTGGAACCAGGCTGTGATCATCTCAAACTGCAGCAGCTTCTTGAACTTGTTCCGTCTCCTTTCCAACGGTGGGACCAATCCTGAGACCGGGCTTCTTTGTCAAGCCAGTGAAGCTGTTTTGCTCCCAACATGAAGGCAGCAGACAGGCTGTTTTGAACACTGTTGTCATAGGAGCCACCGAGCTTGTTTACTTCCCTCGAACTTAACCTAATAGTTTGCCCAAGGCAGCGGGCAGGCAGGGGCCATCAGTGCCAGACACTCATTAATGCCTGCACTGCCCTTCTTCCCTGCCAGAAATGGTCATCTTATTAAGCCATTTAGTCAGTATTGAGCTGTGTAATTGGACAGTGGAGCCCAGTAGGAAATTGTTTGAGTAAGTTAATGTTGATAAGGAGCAACGTTTGGTTTGACACCTACCTGAACTTGAAGTTGCACTGTATCAAGAAAATGTCATTTGATTTTCTACAATCAGTCTGATTCACCACCAGCAAACCACACACTCACTTGCTTTACAAACCTCTTCATCATCAGTGGTTTGGAACATTTCCTTCTGTAAAACATTGGAAATGTTGTAACTTTGAGTAGGTCACCCCAGTCATGACTCACAATAATGTTTATTATGCCGTCATTAAATCTAACCAAGTGTAGAAGCTACTGCTGAGATTCAGCACAGCATGTTATTGTTATTGATGCAAGCTCCTGTGGTAAAGCTTGGTACCACAATCATCAGACGCTGCTGATTTCTCATATCCTGCTTCTCTAATTTGATTCACTTCCTGATGAATCAAGATGTTGGTGTGGGACAGGAAAGTGTTGTTCAAAGGGATGTGAGCTTGGTTTTGTTTGTGTAGGACTGTGGGGCAGGAACTTTTAGTTTCTTTTTTTTTCTTTTTTTAGTTTTGCAGAAATGCAGCAAATGCATGAAAAATAGTTGTGCTGTGACCTTAAGTGACCTTTCCCTCTTCTTTTTGTGTTTCCCTCTCAGCAGCAGTCTTATGCTCCTCCCCCTCCACCTATGGCCCCGCCCAGCCCCGGCACCACAGGAGGAGGAGGAGGTGGAGGTGGAGGTCAGGGAGGAGGGCTAGTGGAGCAACTTAGTAAGACCAACCTGTACATCCGAGGCCTGCCGCCCGCCACCACCGACCAGGACCTCATCAAGCTATGCCAGCCGTGAGTTCCTCTATTCTATTCTATTCTATTCTATTCTATTCTATTCTATTCTATTCTATTCTATTCTGCTCTATCTGCTCTGGCCCCGTCCCAGTTCTGCAGAGGCATTATACAGCGTCCTTCAGTGCTGCTGGGTTCACTTCATTCCTGCTCAGTTCACTTCAGCTTGTGGTAATTAGTGTTGCGTGAGTCCAACAGCAGCTTATAATGAGTATCAACAGTTTGCTCTTGACCTCCGTGTTCCTCCTCCCTGCTTCCTCAGAGGAAAAAACACAACCCAGCTGGGCCTAACCCATCCGCTCCCCTCCGCACTGCGTCATCTGCACACACAAGGACACACAAATGCATCCCTCTGTCCATCAGTGTTTAAAAGAGAGTTTTAAGCCCCTCAGTTATCAGCAGATTTACCCACATTTCGAGGCATTTCTTGCCTTAATGAGAACATGGTGAGTCACTCCACAGATTCCATGATTGTAGTAATAAAATTAAGCTGTAGAGAAATATAATTGTGTTGAATTACCAGTTCAATGTGAAATGTGATGACTTTGGCCACTGCGTTTCATAGCAGCTATTGCAATGATGTTTGCCAAGCATCTTAACATTTTAGAAATGATCCGCAAGGCTGATTTTGTAAGTGATGAAAGGATAGCCCGTCAGATCTATTGTTTATTTTAATCCACTGTGCTTTGGGCCCAGGGATTTTTTTGCTCCTGTTACATGTCTACTCACCGTGGGTTCAATTTCCACTGCAATATAATTCCCTGCAATTCAATGGAAACAGAACAACCATTAAGAAATGGAAAGAACTCAAACATGAAACTCAAAGATAATGCCACAAATCATAAAAATCAGTACTGTCATTTGCTATTTTATGACAACTGAAAAAAAAAACTGGACTTGACATAGACAACATTTTTCTAAATGACACTAAATGTGACTAATACTGGAAAATTACTGAAACACTGACTGTTGATTGCAGTTGAGTTTCTCATGAGCACAATGTTTTTATACTTGAAAACATTTTTAAAATTTATCTACAAAATCAGGTTAGATCAGATAGTTTATTTTTGACAAATTTCTAAGTGAGACACATGAAATGAAGTGATTTTGATGAAATGTCCCATTTTTTAGCTTCTGTTTGGTTCATTTTCTTCACTGTCACACATGATTAGTTCAAAGACTGTCTGAATGATCAAAATCCAGTGTTTCTGGCTCTGATTAAAAAGTTAAAAAGATTAAAAGTCGCCTGCCTTTCGAACCCAACAGGGGGCTTTGTGGTTCATATGATTAAAACTATCTAAACTCAGTGACTGAGAGTTTATCCTTGAGCCCGTAAACAACTACTGATGAAAAACAATCTCACCACCAGGTCCGTTTAGTAAAGAACTTTTCTTTTGATTTTCTCCAGCTAGTGGGTTAAAAAAAGAAATATAAATAAATTAGATTGAAGAAAGAAAAAGATGAAAAAATTAGTCTGTGATTGTTATTTGTTCTATGTAATGTTGTTTCCCATCATAGTTAGTTTAAACAGTATTTAGACATGGCTCAGGATTGTTCTGTGATTCTGTGGTTTATTAATTTCAAAATGAGAAACACATCTTTTATATGCTTTTCGGCATAGACTTTCCTCTTAAAGTAATTGTTTTATATTTTAAGAATTTCCTCCAAAAGCAAAACAAATATTAAGACTGAAAATCCTTAATAGAGACCTTACTTCAGCATTGGCAGTAAGCAGGTTAGTGCTAATGAAATATTTGCACTAAAATGCTGATATGCCTCTAGATGACATCCTCAAACTTCTGTCTATTCTGTTCTTGGTAATATTTTGGTGAATGATGTAGTTTTCCTGATTATTCGTCAACTGTAGTAGCTGAAACTTTACTAGCAGAATCACTGTCGACAGCAGTCAGAGTCCATCCTGCTCATTTTGGTCCCAATTGTCCCCAAGTGGACAAACTGTGTCAACACAGAATGTAATGCAAGGGATAAACCAGTTTTCCCAGAGAGGGTCTTGTTTGCTCCTAGTAACCCCCTAGTATGTCATCCAACTGAAAGCGAATGTTATTCTGTAGGTATGGCCTTTAAAAAGATCTCTCCAACGCTTGTAATCCATTTTGGAATAAAGAGAAAGACGGAATAAAAAGTGAAGACAGCCTCACATATGCACACACCATACCTTGCCCTTCTGCGTGTCAGCTGCAGTTCAAGCCTGTTGTATTTCAGCTTCGCCCTGGAGGCGTTCTGGAGAAACAGGGTGAAAAATGGGGGCCAATAAAAGTTTCATTAGAGGCCCAGTCAGTGTGCCAAGTGGCCAGTAACATTTAGGAAAGGTCACTGAGGGAGGGGGGATGTGTGCGTGGGCGGTTGGGCAGCAGTTACCAGCGCCGGCTTTCTAAATCTCCCCGGCTTTCGGAAATAGACTGAGTGGCAGTTTCCTGTCACTCTCTGACATGACGAGCACGCATGCGCATATGAAAACACACGCACAAGCATTTCATTCATGCACACAGTTACAATGAATAGCGGATGGAGAGTCCCTTGCCACTGTCACACACACCCACACACTCTTTCAACTCAATGTCATCCTCA
Source organism: Acanthochromis polyacanthus (assembly GCF_021347895.1). Taxonomy (NCBI): domain Eukaryota; kingdom Metazoa; phylum Chordata; class Actinopteri; family Pomacentridae; genus Acanthochromis; species Acanthochromis polyacanthus. The sequence goes on from NC_067124.1 coordinate 14,595,863, forward strand.
TCCTTATTGTTGCAAAAACGTGGCTTTTTTGTGTGTTCCAATCTGCCCACCAGCTCCATCCTCTCCCGTCCCATTCTGTCGTCCTGCTCATTTCCTCCTTCCATCCTTCTCTCCCTCTGAACCTCACACCCCCGTCCCTCTCTCTCTGTCTCTGTGCCAGTTCTCAGAGTGTCAGTGAAAAGTGCTGTTGTCAGCTGACATTTCCAATCACTCCCCCGGTCGCCCAAACTATGGACACACTTTTAACGTCTGGGGACAGAGCAGAACGTGACCGGAATCTAAAGCAGAGCACAAGGGCAATTTCTCTCTCTCTCACTCGCTTTCACTCACACTTGTTGTCTTTCTGTCGCTCTCTCTCATGCTTGCCACTGATATAAAACTCCTATCTATCTATCTATCTATCTATCTATCTATCTATCTATCTATCCATCTATCCATCTATCCATCTATCCATCTATCCATCTATCCATCCATCCATCCATCTCTATGTTTTAACCACTGAAAGGAGAAATCACTGAAGGATAATAAAAAAGGCTGAACAACTTTGAGATCTCTCATGAATCATCAACAGCTGAGTTAGAACAGCTTTAATCTTGCACTAAAACCTGCAGTATGGCTCATGAATTTCACAAAAAAAATAGTGCTTGCTGTCTTGGCAGCAGTTGATTGATACAAAACCTAAACCTTAGACATATCTTTCTGTCCCAAACTTTTTATCCTTTGAGACGTCTTTAATTATCGTACTTTTTTATGAGAAAAACTCCCCGAAATACCAATTAAACTGCCGTCTTGAAAAGATCCACTTAAATTGTCAGTCGATGTCCATTTTTCTATGGAATGACAAGCTTCTTATAGGTTGAAACACTGGTTTATCTACTGCACTGTTACTCACAATTTAAAGTGCAGCTTATTGTTACTATTCAATTCAATTCAATTTTATTTGTATAGCACCAACTACAATTCAAATTGTCTCAAGATGATGTACCGAACCCATACGCTTGAACCCCCAGAGCAAGCCCTAAGGTGAAAGTGGCAAGAACAAACTCCCTTTTAACGACAAGAAACCTTGAGCAGAACCCAGCTCATATGGGGTGACCCATCTGCCGCTGGCTGGCAGGTTGAGAGGGACACTATGCAATAATAATGATAAACGTATAGAAGTGTTTGTTCTATCTCTGTACATGCTGACACATACTTGAGAAAAGCTCCAATCAGCCAAAATAAGGGAATTATCCAAAATAAACTTGTTTGATTCAGGCAGAGTCCAGTATATTAGGCTTGAATCTGGGTAGAACTGCCAAAATGGATGCATAGTCCTGACAGTGAAGCACATAATTAAGAGTAATGATGTGGGGCTGCATGAGTGCAAAAGGTGTTGGGAAAATGACATGTTGAATGTCAGCGGATGTACCAAAATGTTGGCTGACTTGATGACTCCCAGCAAATATTCCGGCAATCTTCCAGCACAACAATGATTAAAAGCACTCTGACAAAACCGCACAAGAGTTTCAAAAGAAGAAAAAAGTGAAAACTATGACCTGGCCATGTGCTTCACCTGACTAGAATCCAACAGAACACCTCTCATGTATTTTAGACGAAGACAGAGCAACACAACCATCAAAAGCTGAAAAAAAGTCTCTGAAGAATAGAAGAACATCTGTCCAGAAGTTTCTGAAACACTGGTATCTTCCAAAAATATTGGTGTGCATACAAAGTACTGAACAAGTAGAATATTTGAATCTGAGGAACAGAAGTTGTACCAACTTTTGCTGCATTGAGTTTTGGATAGTTTTCCATTTAAGTGATATTACAGGATTGCATCTGTGGTCTGCAAATAACTATTCATATTATACAGATCATATGCCATTATTGATCTTCTCTACTCCTCTTTGACACGGCAGACATTTTGGCTTTGCATAGTAGGAAACTATGCAGAAGAACTACTATGAAGAACGACTACATTCTGTTTAGGTTGGGTTGTTTGAATTGGTTCCACGATCCTCGTATTGTGCAGTCTGACCTGCTGTAAAGCACACTTAAAGATGAAGTCTGAGATTCTTGAGCGAGAGATTGGTTAGCATAATCTGATAGTTAGCATATTGCAGATTTACCCTCCCTCTTATTCCCCCTGTCCTGTGCACAAACATGAATATGCACAGCGCACAGGCACTTTGTATCCCATTTACAAAGCCTGGCCTGTGAACACAAGATCTTTATTGCAGAAAGGACAGCTAGCTAGCAGACCATTAGCAGGTATTGAAAACTGACAAAAGGTGCTTTCAATTAGTTTCTTTTACTCTGTCTTTAATGGAGCTGAGCCACTGTCAAAACTATTTGCTTCACTTATGCTTTCCCGGCTATGACAAGTAAAATATCTGCTGTGAAGAAGGGATATTGAAAGACTCACTTGTTTTATTTATGTATTTCTTCTTGCTATTTCCGGTGCGAACTTTAGCAAATCAACTTGTTAAAGTTTCCAGTAGCCTGTATGCTTCATCAGAAGAGCTTCTCAGATGGTCAAACACCTTCAGAAATCCCTTTCAGTGTTGCAGTAGGAGGGAAGTGTGTCCAAAAAAAATCATGTATCGTTTTGTAACTGACATTCCCACGCTGACAACCACTTTACAATTTCTGATGTAGTGAGACAAGTCACTGCACCGAGTTCTTTACTAGCAACCTCAGGGTCGGTGTTTCCTTTGGAAGAAATCAGGTGTTGTTAAACTTAATTCACTGTAATTTTATTGATAAAAAGATCCTATATTTAGGATCCTAAATGGAGAAGATATTCAACTTTCTTCTCTGAAGAACTATGACCAGAGATGCAGCGGAGATTAAACTCATCTAAACTCAATTTATCCACCATTGTTTTTAAAAGATAGAGTTTCCCCAACTATTTGGTCTGACGTAAATCTTTGTGGAAGGAGTTTGCCGTCTACCCCACAGCATTATCAGATGAAAGAAAAGTAACAATAAGGAAAAAATATCAGCCAATGCTCTGACCTGAAAAGTCTCTTTTTTGTGTAAAAATGTAGTTTTTTTACCTTGTTATAACCACATATTAGTCTCCTGCTAGAACTCCTGAATGCTTCACCTAACCAGATTGCCTCGGAGCTCATGGTTTAAACTTCAGATAAAACCCTTTTGGCAGAAAAGCTTAATGCTTCAGTGGCATTAAGTTATCTTCTAAATTCACAGCGCATTGCCTATTCATCATGGAAACAGCCCAAGACTTAATTTCTTTATACGGCATGAGGATGTTAAACTACATATGAGGAGTGAATTGGAAGACTTGTGAAGCGATGCACTCGCTCTGTCCTCCCTCAGTGTTTGTCTGTTTGAGTCTAACTGGCAGAGAGGAGGGGAAAAATGAGGGAAATACGAGACAAGACAGCTGTATCGGATCCCCAATTAGGAGCTACCACACACAGAGACCAACCTGAGCTAAAGCGTGCACCGTCGCACACGTCTGCCGGCACACACACAGCCTAGCGTTACGTAGGACATGCACGTATATATAATGTATACATTCACTCATAGACGTCCTGCAGAGATGAAGAAATGATGTGTGTTTGTTTGCGAATGCGAACTGCGATTCAGACGACATCAAACGCTCAGCATCCATAGGCTGACGCCGTTCCACAAGGGAATGAAAACACCTCTCTGATGCTGCGAGGGCCCTCTGAGGACTGTCATTAACACTTCACACACACGAGCACAGCCAGGGTGCACACAGATTTTGTCAAGCCTGCCAAAACTCGGCGCACCGAGTTTCGTATTGACGTTCCTCCTTGAATCTCAGCAGTCGAGAAAATACTGTCAATTTCAGCCGTCTTACTGTTCTCTGTGTAAGAAATCAAAACTTCCATTTTGGCGAGGATTCTAAAGAGTCTCCATGTGTTGAAGAGGACACAGAGCCTCGTCCTGAAAGAATTGTCACACTGAAAGCCAGTCTGTCAGCTCTACTCCCCACCAACCCAACCCCGACCGGTGCTGTGGAAAGGCATTCTTCTCTGGCTTTGCACTATGTTGTGGAGCTTTGTAGCGTTTCTGTGAAGTCAAGGAAAATAGAGAATTTTAGGTTAGCCAGCAGCTCCTGTGGAGTAGTTGATACTTCATGACACAAAGAAGTATTGTAGACAGGGAGGTGCTGCTGCAAGACTGAAAAATACGCTGAAGTGCGAAAATCTATAGAACCAAATTCACAAAAAGAATGTGTATGTCATTCAGTTTTCAGGGATTTCACCCAAAATCCTGGCCGATCCATACAAAGGCACTGAAAAAGGCACTTTCCACGCTTGCTGTCATTTAAATCACCTTGTCATACTTTTTATAGTATTGCTCCACTGTTACTTCACACTTCACTTGATTTATGGATTTTATAGCAAATTAACTACTCAGATTTGTTTCAGAACAATTCCACTCACTGTTTCTAGGCGCAGTGGAAAGTAGAGGAATAAGGAAGTGCTGATTCCAAGTGTTTGGCTCCTTTTCATCCTGTGTTGGTATGTTTTAAGCATTTCAGTAGCTTTTATGAGTGTCTCACATGTCGCTGCCGTTGGGTGAAGTGCAGGTCGATGTTTTTTCAACTCAATCCAGGCTTCTGCTGGAATCTAGCAAAGGCTTTCCAGCTGGGACGTGAACACAGAACAGGACATTCTGAACTTTTCCTTTCCTCTTTAGTCCACACACTCTCTCTGCAGTCTCCTTTCTTCATCATCCGATCTGTTATCAATACTTTATTTCTACATCTTCTCCCACAAAAGCGGATTGTGGCAGCTGTCTGGATAAAATGGAATATTACCACAGAATCAAATCCAGAGTGAGACACCATTTTGGATGATGCAGTGATGTTGTAATTTGACATTTCCCCAAGGCCATGGCGTCATCGCCCTCCTCTCCTCTGCTCTCCTCTATTCTCAGCTAAATTGTGTAACCAGAGACGGAACAGGTGGATTTATATTTGTACGTCACGCACATTGATCTGACGATAGCACACACAAACACAGTTGCACATTTTCCGTTTTCCACTTTGTAGAAACAGACAACTGTGAACGTATTTCACAGCGTGTCCAGCCAGGTATCGTTCTCTCTCTTTCTCCTTCGCTCTCCCTCTATTTCTTTTTCACACGCACACATACAAACGCACCGATGAACAAACAGAGACTGGAAATGTTTCACATTTCTGCCGGGAAAAAACAAGCTGCCAAAACACTGATGGTGCATGAGATCTTAGTCATGCATTCAAACTCTGCAAACACACACACACACACGCATACATACAATTGTACGAATTCACTCGGGCACATACACTCACACATGTGCTGTAGGTGTTTACACTCACACACATCGAGTTTGAGTCAGAAGAGCTGGTATTGGCATTGCCAGATGGTGTGTGTAATGTGTGTGATTACTGCTTTGGTGTTCTTGCTCTGTGATGTTGCCTCGCGTGTGCATCTGCATGTTTGTCATCGCGTATATGTGTGGGCGATTTCCACGTCTAGTTCCCCAAACCGCATGCCCAAGACCTTCCGTTTTTACCACCAGCCAGGCCTCTTTAAAAAAAAGGCACCGGACAAATATCAGTTTTGACTTCAGCCTGTCACAATCAACCGGTTTGAAAATACCCTAAAAATATCTTCAAATGCAAGAAAGAAAATTTGTGAAAAATCGATCATTGTTAGATTTTTTGTTTTGCAAAGAACAGTTTCTCTCTGCTGAATTGGAGATCATAAGCTGCTCATCTGTCATGTTATGTGTGATAGCAGCCTTTTAAAGCCTATTTTTCTGTCTTTATTTCTAAAGTCTCCTGTCCCAATAAAGTTTGATGTGCGGTTGTCAGGCGAACGAGTCTCTGTTCTCTTCCTCTCACTGACAGAAGCTGTTGGCTGACGGAGACGCTCCTGATGGTGACAACTAAATGATCTCTTCTTTATTAAACACCTCTTACTATCTCTCCATCTCTGCCTGACTATCCCACTTCCTCCCAGCCTTTAGTGCCTCTTTTTATCTTTTGACTGACTGCTCTCCCTCTCCTCATCTATTTCTCATTCCTCAGAGTCCCTCCCTCCCTTCTCTCTCTGTTTTATTCACCATCCCTGCTCACAACCTCCCGCATTTTGTCCTCATTGAGTCTTTTCCGTCTCCACTCTGGTTTCTCTAAGAGGGAATATACTTCCATCCTTCACCTGAGACCGTCACCCAGTCAGCTAGCCAGTCAGCCAGCTTGTCAGTCTGTCAGTCTGCTTGATAGTCACTGGGCCAGCCAGTCAATCATTGGGCAACAGTGTGAAAACATTAATTAAAAAGTCTCATCCACAAAGCAAGTCAGTGATCCAGGCTGATCTCAGCGATCCGAGTTTTCTGTCTCAGTCTTTCTCTGACGCTAGCCTCCTTTCTGCCTCTGTTATCCTCCCTCCTCATACCTTCTGAGCCTCTTTCTCAGCTTTTTTCTCTGTTTCTTTTCCCACTCTTTCCAGGAGCACTGAAAGACTCGTCTGATAAGAAACATTATTAACTTTTTTTCTTTTTTCTGAGAACCTGGAGAACAGAGTTGGAGAATAGAAATGGGATGGCGGGGGAAAATAAGGGAAGGAGACAAAGGGAGAGGCAGAGATGTCAAACATAAGGAAGCGAAATGGACAGGAGACAATAAATGCTGGTAGAAAGAACAGAGAGAAAGAGCTATGGAGACTGTGTGTCTCTCTAGTTGGGCCTTCTAGCAGGATTGGGTGCTATATAGACGGTTATTATCATCATTTATGAGACAGTTCTGTCTGTGTTCTGTGGCCTAAGGGAAGGATCTGAAACAGATAAGGGCATAAAGGATAAATAGAAGCATAGATTTAAAAAAGAATGACAGCAGTGGGTTTCTTGTGGCCTTCAAAATGTGGCTGTGCTAACATGTCAACCTGGTATCAAGTTTAACATGTTAGCTTAGCTTAAATGCGTGCTACCTTTTGGTAATTGGCTTTGAATGTAAAACAAATGATGGAAATATGATTAGTTTTGGGTATTTCGGGACAAACTAAACTACAGGATGAGTTAAATTGTTACTTGATGACTTTGTTTTATGAGTTAAGTTCATGAATGTCTTTACAAAGTTTATACATCCAATAGTTGCCGAGACACGTCACCCTTACCCACAAATGGTAACCTGTCCTGCACTTGTTGAAAACTCTGGGACTGAAGTTACTATGATTCATCCTCTGGACACCACGAATGTCTGCACAAATTGTAATGGTAATCCATTTTTTAGTTGTTTTTCTGTCCCGACCAAAGTGTTGAATGACCAACCTTGCCTCCAGCTCAGTTCTACATGTGCATAAGACTCGGAGAACAAACAATATCACTGCCATATGTCCAGAATAACAAACTGATTTAGTGGTTAATCAGAATGTTTCTGTTTTGTTTTTTGTTTTTTTACAGATATGGAAAAATTGTGTCAACAAAGGCCATCTTGGACAAAAACACCAATCAGTGCAAAGGTGAGTGAGCATCGTCTTGTTATCTGTCATCTTGCCAAAGACACTCTTCACTTCAAAAACTCGCACTTTGAAATGAGTCTGGAGAACATTAATTGAATTTGGAAGTTTAAAAGCAAAGTAATCAGTGTGTATGATGGGCAGTGGTTGTGTTTTTGTAAATCCCTTCTTTGTCTGCTTTTTGCAACCCCACTTAATCAATGCCCCAAAGTTTTTACTAAAACATCAACAGCCAGTGTGACGTCAGAATCAAGTCCATGTGTTTGCCTTTGAGTTGTGTGTTTAGCAATGCGGTACGGGTGTGTGTTTTTACACTGTATACAACACAACAGCACAGACTGCCATAAAAGACCATGCCATCCTTTAATCTATCTAAATGATGCACTGCAAGAGTATCTTTATTTTGTTTAACTTCTCTATGATGGTGATTTCAAGATTGCACGCCAATGATACTCAGAGTTGAGCAGCTTTCGAAAGCAAGATGTTGCATTGTTGTCACAGGCCGAATCAAAATGGAGAACACCATACAATAACCACAATGTGTTTCGAATAGTCTCTGTGGTGAATGAGGCTCACTCGAGTGTCTTCTGATGAGGGTCTGCTTGATTGTTAGAGTGGTTTGAACAAAGCCATAATCAATATGATTGTAGTCGTCTGCTTCTGAAGAGGAACACAAGAGCATGTGTTCAGCATGATTGCTGCTCATCTACCGGCTGTACTCGAAGGTACGCTGACATGGTTTAGGACAACAGCACAAATGCCCTGTAATCAGCATTTCAGTTTAAACAGTATGAGTGAAGGAAAACTGAGTCTGATTGATTCTGATGGCAGGGATGTAAATGTGAATTCTAAAAGTTCTTCTGCGCTGATTACGATAAAATATTTGGAGGAAATGATTGCACTCCTGCATGCCTTAACATTATAATGGGAAAACCAAATCTCAGTGAAGCTCCTCTAAAAACTCTTTTACTCCAGTTATTATCTTGGATCTTTCTAATTGGCTAGTTATGGAAATCTTACAAACTTCATCATTCCGGTACCTGCTCCGGCATCACATAATCAAATATGGCTTTGAGCTGTGAATGCACATTGAAATGCCTTTCCTGACATGATTACAGCATAGCCAAAGGGAAGGCAGAAAATTCTATAAACCCAGTGATAATTATCAGTTATTCTTCCATTTTCTCAACTCATTAAATTTTTTCATTGGAGTTTCCTGAAAACGTGTTTTAGTGGAGCTTCAGTGCTCCAGTTCATGATTTTTATGTTTGCCAATTATGGCTTCATGCTTCTCTGTAGTGTGGTTTACAAATGGAGATAACATCTACTTAGGATCACATTGCATTCAGTGCTTACAAATTAAACATAAGCCAAACTTAATCTGATTTAAATGATATTTGCAGGATACATGGACGTTTTCCTACTGTTAACTTGAGTGTCGCAGCGTTATTTCTTCTCTCAGTGAGCCACACTGTTGCACTGGCAGGCTCCTTTATTACCATGGATATGGGCATTGGAATTTATTCTGCATCAATCCCACATAGTGCCGTTGCCATAAATATTTACTAGAACATTAAATGTGAATTAACCTGCAGCTCAAAATAGTCCCAAAATTCAGCGTTTACACCTGTTTTTATGCAAAACCGTGATGCCAAGCTCTTGCAAGCAATTAAAACAATATGTTTGGAATGTGTTTTTCAAGAGTGGAGAGGCTGGAAAGTATTAAGAGAACAGCTAACGCACATCTTTAAGTGAGATTTATTGACAATAAGAAAAATATAAGATGACACTTGCCTTAAGCCTGAGACATACATCGATGCGGTTGCAAACGCCCACGTGGACCATGAGTTTGCTGCCAATAATTTATGACTGCATCATGTCTCTTTTGGATTTCTGTTGAAAATTAGATAAGACGTTCGGTAAATAAAATTTGATGTGAATGCGAATAAAAAAACAGATTGATTTAACAGTCAGCAAGCCATCAGATATTTTGCAACATCAGTTAATGGCTTCAGGCCCAAGAAGCAAATTGACAGCCTGGTTCAATCACATTCAGTGACATTTCATGTGCTAACATGTTCTGATTAATAATCAATCACGGGCAAAGACTTTGTAGCTGGAGATGCACCTGGTGCTGTGCTTGGGGGGGTTTCCATATAAAACTATTTAGACTTGCGAACAGTTACTTTATTTTTAAAATAAATCAATAGTGATGAAAATCGCTCATCAATTACATCTGTAATTTTTGGAGGTTTCTTTTTTATTTTCATTTTCTAAACCCTTTTAAGTCCTTTTTTCATACCAGCAAAATTTAAGTGTCTGTAAAATCAAGGTTACAATTACAGCTTATTTCTTTTTTAAATAATGGGTATTTTTAAGTAGGTGTATGTTTTACAAGAATGTGTGTTTGCAAGTGAATAGTCTCTGCATCATTTTTGGCACTGTAGCCTGGATATATTCCAGACACGACTTTTATGAATACTAAACATTAAAGAGACTGTTTCAAAATGCAATCCCTGTACATCCAGGCATAAATTGATGCTTGTTATTTAATGTACCTAGACTACCCATAATGCAACAGCTGCAGTCGTAGCACCATGGGCGATTTTTACAGACTGTGGCCCTCATCAGCAATTTCACTCCTTGTGATGTAGACTTCATACATCTCTTAGCCAGTTGTTAACTCACAATGAAGGAGTTTCATTATCAGTCGGCCATTAGAGTGCCTTACAACCGGATAAGTGTTGGTTTGATTGCAAAGGCATTCAGTGGGGACAAGATAAGTGCTTAGCGTGACTAAGAGAGTACAAATTGGCACAGAGAGTTCTCTTGGAAAGGGAGGGATGGATGGGCGGAGGCACAGAGAGGTGGAGGGAGGGGGTAAAAATAACCTGGGGCTGACAGAAAAGGAAGGGGACCCTTTGAAACTGATGATTTAGCAGACAGCCTCTTCTTCTCAGAAAGATTTTGCAGAGAGGAAACAGAGCGGTGGAAAGCGTGAGGTATGTAGACAAAGGGACAGGTAAATAAATAAAGTCATGTTCCTTTGCAGTCTGTAGAGGTACTCTATGATATGTTTGCATGCTGTTGTCATGTGAAAACCTTGTGACCCCAATTTCTGTGTTTTTCTTACTTCATCTGTGGCACTGAAAAATTGATGTGTCTTACTTGAAAAAAAATGTAGATATAATAATTCATTGTGCATAGAATAAAATGAAAGCCACTATTTTTAGAATTAGTGTTTAACTGTTATTTCAGTAACAAAGAAAGCCAAGCCTTTGCTTTATTCTCTGAAATAATATGAAGGCTTTCTTTGTAAAGTCCTCAGCTTCGGAGCTGTTCAGTGTTAAATACACTGACAGTTTTTCGTTAGCAGTGTGGGACTCTGAGGGAGGGAGAGGGCACACAGCACAGGATGGAGGAAGGGAGAGGAAACCACTTTAGATTGTAAAGGATTTCCATTTCCCATAGACAAGTGCCCTCCTTCTCACTGTCTCTATGTCTCCTGCCTCCCCCACCTCCCTCCGTCTCCCCCCGACTCCCTGCCTCCCCCTCATCCCTCCTTTGCTCTGCCTCTCTCCTTTTCCTTCTGTACTTGGTTAGCCTATTCTAATGGCCCAAGGCCAGGAACTCTGGGAGCTCAGGAGATTGGATGGGATCTAGTGATGTGTGTGTGTGTGTGTGTGTGTGTGTGTGTGTGTGTGTGTGTGTGTGTGTGTGTGTGTGTGTGTGTGTGTGTGTGTGTGTGTGTGAGTGTGAGTGTGAGTGCTAATGTTTATCTGTGCTTCCATCTGTGTCTGTGAACACATATGTGTGTATTTATATCTGTGCTTCACAATAAAATGATTTTTTTTTTCATTCACGAGTGGAATATTTGTCAGGCCTGACCGAGCAAGATGAATTTTCATTTCTGTGTCATCATGAGGCCACAGATGGGAGGGACAGGACACAAATGAGAAGGATTATATAATTCAGAGATATTATTTTCATTCTTCCGTTCCCTGGAAATATTCTTATCAAGGTGCACACAGGAGCTATCATTTACATTTACATGAGATGAGTTTTCACTGAGCTAAGAAGATTTTAGCACACTGTATATGAAAATGCAGAAATTACATGTTGCACAAAAGAGGACTGCAGTGATCTGGAAAACTATCCATCAGCTTCGAAGGCGGGCATCTGCTCACCGACTCAACAAGCTTCCACCTCGCTGAAGTGTCCTTGAGCAAGACAATGAATTCCTCGCAGCTCCTGGGGTGTGTTCTGCTGCTGGTACTTGACCTCTGGCCTTCCAGAAGAGAGGGCCAAATACATTTTCGGAAAACACAGATCTCTCCTTGAGTGATGAATTACCCCAAAACAAATGGCACATTCTCTTCAAGGCTGATGTTTTGTCACACCAAACTAGTCAGTGGGATGAGCGCTCAGAGGAAAAGTGTCCCCATCATTCATGCCTATAGAAGAGTGAATGGTGTCTGGTGATAGGTGTGATGTATTTCTGAGGCCAAGCCGACATTCATCTGTGCTAGGAGTGTAAAATATAGACCAAGTCCCAGTCGTCTTTAGATGTAAGGACTAACTTAAGTGTGCAGGGCAAAGCTAGATTACATGCCAACATCTATAACAACTCAATATTTTATTTACAGAGCATGTACAAGGCTCCTGAGACACGAACTCAATTTTCTGGCGCTGTAATACTAAGGACACATTTGATATGAGCTACGCAGTTTATCGGTAAATCACTGTAAACAGAGCAGCCCCATGAAGTGGCTCTTGGTTACATTTTGGATTAAAGTCTCAAGCATTTGGTCTGATGGCCATTAACTTCACTTGATTACATGCAGTGCTTTCACTCTGCAGAATCTCATAGCTTATCAGCATTGATTGAAATAATCCACTGGCTGCATTCAACGTAAACAAAGCAAAAAAAAATGGATACAGTTAGTTGATGGTATGTATTTGTAGTTATTGTGTGCAGGAGAACTGTGAGTAGAAGTAGAGAGAACTCAAAAATGTGCACAGACATATTTAAAATACTGTAAATTATAAAAATAATTTCTTTGGCTATTTATTCTTTAAAAAATCAAACAACCTGATATCAATTTATACAAAATGTTTACAAGTGCCCAGCAGTATCGCCTATTAAAAATAGAGGCTTCACATGCTGTAGATGTTCTTCTTTAATTTTTAAATTTGTTTCCATAGTTGTCTTCTGTCTGCTCTGGATTAGCACTGCCTAGACTTCAGCCGAATAATCCCTAAATTTTTGTCAAGCAACTGTTGGTTGCAGCTAAGTCACTAGTAGCTTAATACTTGCACAGAGGGGGGTAGCGTTGTTGTTTTCTCAGAATCTGTTAGTGTAAATGGAAATTTTTCAATAAAATGTATAGAATAAAATTATTTTGATTAAATATCACCATTCTAAACTTAGATTTATATATATTTTTTCCACTGTATCACACCAGATTAGTTCAGGGACCATCATGAAGTTATTCTGTTTATTTATTTATTTGCTTCTCTAGTTTTAAAGATGGCATGCTTTTCATTATCACAAATTCAATGGTAGAATGCTGTATTGTTGGAATACTCATTATACCGACAAACTAGAAGTTTTATTTTATTGTGTTACTTTATAATTTTTACTTCTACGTATTATTCATTTCCTGTGTCTTTGTAGTTTTTCTGTCTGTAATGTGCATTACAACACTGGTTTTAAATGGTGTCTACACAGCTGAGGTGTTATGCTGCAGATGTTATCTGCTGCCATCAAACAAAAGGCCTCTCTGCTTTGGGCTGTTGGTGATTGAATTATCTAGTGTGAACTGCATATCAGGTTTCATTTCCCTGCTAATTGCATGGACAGTCTGCAGTTAAATAAACAGCCATTAGTTGGTGTGAGACATGAGTTGTGGAACTTTTCAAATTTTTCTGGATTAAAAAGAAAGCATCTTGCCACGCTGCTGATGAATTCTGTATGCACATTCTCAATTAGCAGAAGTGTTTTGGTGTGGCCCTAATTAGATAAATATAGATTAAGTACAAAAACAGTGAGTGCTCGTGTGGTGTGCTTATGTTTGCATATATTTATGAAACTGTTTTCTCTGCATATCTGTGTATCCATGCTTGTCTGGCTCTGTATTTGTCACAGTGACTAATGTGTGTGCATTATATGTGTATGTACAGCAGTAAGAACTTGCATGTGTGTTTGTGTAACCCTATTTTGGCTAAATTATGGGTTTCTCATTAGCAGCAGTATAAATATTTGTGTGTGCGGTGCAGATCTTGCTGTGAAAGCAGCTTGCTGCCTTTGAACAATAACAAATCATCTGCTTATCAGCAAAACAGAGCGTGGCTCCAAATCCTGCAAAAGACAGACAGACAAGAACAGATGTTGGGAATGAAGCATGAGTGTGTGAGATTCCCTCATTCTTAACATGTTTACATTTTGGATTGTAATAAGTGAGGCTTTTGAAATGTGGATCATTTAATTGTGTTAACACGCAGCCCACTCAGACACTGCAGCTGGAATTTCAAAGCCGCTGCGCTTTCTGAGAATTTCTCTGTGGCCTCATGCATGTGTGTCAATATTTTTCTCTTTTGCAGTCACACAGTCGAATCCGTTCTCACACAAGCACCTCTCAGCTTTGTGCCACACACACTTACATGCAAACTGCTGGTCTCACTGCAGACAGGATGAAAGCGGAGTTTGTCTTTTTTAATTAGTTTTTGTGCTTTTTGATATCTCTCTCCAGCCCGACCAATGTATACCAGTAAAACAGCACATACCTCTGAAAGCAGAGGCTCATATGTGCTCTTTGTCATTTAGTGCATCCTGTAGGGTCAGGCCTGGTTCCCAGAGCTCCTCTAACGGATATATTGTCCACATTCAGCAGACAGACACACAGAGACACACGAACCGATGCGGACTTTATTGCAATAAAATCGACTGAAGCTCATCCTCCTTTGTGTCTTTATTTCTTTGAAAAAGGACCCTGAATCACTTTAATTGCTGCATTAAATGTAGGGAATTTTTCTGGATGTCATTGTTAGGGAGGCGATCGGTGTTGAGCCTCTACTATTGGACCATACAGTATGTAGTGACAGATTTAGTGTAGTACAGGGACAAAATGACCTCAGCTGCATTACAGTGGGATATAAAAAGTCAGATAATAAGAAGGTGGTAGATTTTACATGTAACAATAAGGCGTTATGGATGGATGGATGGATGGATGGATGGATGGATAGATAGATGCAGGACTATGATGGAGTGCAAAAACGTGCACGTGTGGGCGTCATGGATCAGTGGGTAGAGTGGCCGTCTTGTAACTGGAAGGTTGCCGGTTCGATCCTCCGCCCGTCGAGGTGTCCCTGAGCAAGACACCGAACCCCTAATTGCTCCTGATGGGTCGTGGTTAGCGCCTTGCATGGCAGCTTCTGCCATCAGTGTGTGAATGGGTGAATGTGATGTATCATGTAAAGCGCTATATAAATACAACCATTTACCATTTTAAATCACACTCCCATGAAGAAGTGCACAAAAAGTTGGGTCATAAACAAGATAGAAAGAGTTACTGTTATGACACCAATTCTGTTAATGTTCTGTGCTAAAACACATTTAATGGGGGATCTAGCGGCTTTCATTAAATACGTGACTTGACTCGATTTTGACACATTTATTGAACTTAGGCAGTGTTGAAAACAAAGCGCAGGCTGGGATTTCTGATAGAAATTAGCACAGCTCTGGCTCAACAATATTAAGAACAGCGCCTAATCCTGTTTTGCTTTGTCTATTTTATTTATTTTTTCTCCCATTTTCTTCTTCTTCTGCTGTTTTACCTCTGCTTTGTGTTTGTGCGTGCAGGCTATGGCTTTGTGGACTTTGACAGCCCTGCAGCAGCCCAGAAGGCCGTGGCCTCGCTCAAAGCCAGTGGAGTCCAGGCACAGATGGCGAAGGTAAGCTTCACCCCATCCTGCACTCTCTGGTCTGATTAACTTGTTGTTGTGTTCAGGTGTTTGGCTTTCCTGTGGTGCTGTAAACTCTGAGGAAAACTAATGGTGACACCAGGTGAAAATCTTGTTTTTTGAGGGGTTGTTTTGTAGTTATAATGACAGCAACGAGCACAGGATTTACAGTATGTAGGTGATACTGTTGTATTGATTGATGTGAGACCAATCGGTGCATCTTTCATTGCGTTATTGATGACATTGTTGATTCAGTCCACGATAGAGTTATTGATTAACCTCTATGATCATGATGAGAATATTGATCAAAAAGCACAGAGCAGGTGATTTCCAACCATCCTACATGCTTTCTTTTTTTTAATTTTGTCTTTCTTTCCCCTGTTTTTTTTTGTATGATCTGCTCTCTGTCTTATTTCCAACACGATTTGTGTTTGTATATGTGTGCGTGAGAGACAGAGAGAACAGGAACGAGGGAGTGTGAGTGTTAAATCAGATTTACATGCATACATTAGCATACATCGCCTCGCCGTGTAGCAGAAGCGAATACGCCTGCCGTTGTCTTCTCTTACAGGAAGCATGCAGGTCAGTGTGCAGTGTGTGAGTCTGTGTGTGGACGACAACACTGTGCCAAAACATGTGGGCTCAACCAGCACAATCACATTATCCTTCTATGCCTGGAAGAGAAAGACAGAAAGACACTGAATAGCCTGCCTTGTTTCCAGATTCATTAAAGCTGTATCGCTGCATACTTCCTTTTATAAATGAGAGAGGAGTGCAATTAAAATGGGCCCGTCTTCAGGCACCAGGAGCATCCCATTGAATTAAACAGCAACAAGCCTCTGAGCCACCTTTGCCTTGCTCTTCTATTAAACCTCTTTTCATTAGGCTTCCATCTCTTAGTTTGTTCCTAACGGCTGGGGGGGAGGGTGGCGGGGGCATCTGGAGGAGCAGTGTTGATGTGTTTAGCTGTTATTATGGAGGGAAGAACCCTCGACTCCTCGGAGATTGAGTTTTCCGGAGGGATGGAATGGAGGGCAAGAAGTCAATTCCAAATGAAATTACACAGACTTCTTACTGTTTCATGAACTAATTATGCAGAGAGCTGCTGATGTCCACCTAACTTTGCAGAAACCGTGTACAATGAGTGAGTCAGTCTCAGAAACACTAATGTGGGATTTCCTGCTCGAGCCTCTAGAATTTTGTAAGACGAGCAGCTTAATTGGGGTTTGACAAAATCTTGGTTTTAATTAGACTGGCTGGGACAAATTTGTCAGAGTGGAAACCACCGTTCTATTTCCCTCATCAGAGATACACTGAGATTCTGTAGGCTAGCTGGGACAGACAGCTTTTGTTCTTTGATGTAATCTCTGAAATAGTTGAGAGCTTTCCAACCAAAGGCAGCAGTAAGGTGGCAGTAGAGAGGAGAACAGGAGGCGATTAGCTTTAGTGACGGACAAACGAGATGAATGTTGATTATTTTGGAGGGAGGGGAGGTTTGGTGAAAGATTTTTGGTGATAAACTGATCTGACACTGAATATGTGAACATTCAAATGGCATCTAATCTATAAAGATGAATTCATGTGCTCACTAAAATGTTCAAAAACGCTTGAAGTTGGAGAACATTTGTAAAGCTAAATAAAAAATAAAATAAAATTAGAGTGACAATCAAAACAGTGTCCAGTGTGGATGCTACCTGAAGCTGTTACTTTCTCTGACGACTTTTTTCCTACCTCTATCAAAGTATTAAACCCAACTTAGTTTCTGTATATTTCCAGCACCGATGTAAATCTATGACATTAAACACATGTATGTCCTGCAGCTGCATTTCCTGACTTTATAAAGTTATTTTCAGCTGCCAGGAAGCACACAAACAGGTTTACTACATTCCACTACAGAAAAACACACATCTTGTGCCTTGTAAAGTGTAATGTGTTTGTTTTATAGCAAACTTAAGGTGCTGAGATGCGAATGGTTCCACCATATAGTTAAGGTTGGGTCAGAGCAGTGATAAAATAGTGAAAAACGTTTCTCTCGAGTCAGTGTTTGTGGTGCATGTTAACCCTGTGAACCCCAGGCTGTTTCTGAATGCCTGTACACATTTTCTTTCTTTCTTTTTTTTTTTTTTTTACTGCATCTCTATGGAAACAGCATAGCCACGGCCGGAAAGGAGCAGAACTCACAGATGTGTTTCATGCAGTAAAATAGATGTACGTTCCTATTAATCATAAAACAAACAAACAAAAAGTTGAATTCCTTTGATTATTTATTTGACAAAAATGGGGTAAATAAAAAGTACCCACAGGTGTGAACAATACAGAATAAAATATGGTGACTCTACATGCCATTAATATTGTCCTGTGTGTATTTTTTTTTTTTAAAGTTTTGTCATTTGTCGGTTACAGCTGAGTCATTAATGGCTTCACATTTAAGTTTAGGAGTATGGCTTTTTCTTTTTGCTTCTTTTTTTTCTTGTTGGATTATTGGATAACAGTTTACAGTTGTCGCTGACCTTGTTGTCTATGTTAACCAAAGAAACGGTCGATCTTACATTTCACCATCACTATTCTTCCTCCACAGTATTTACTACAACCGAGCAACAAAGGTTTGCCATGAAAATAATCCCTTTGTGTCTTAAAATGACTTAGATGTACCTTTACACTGTTTCGTGCTTCAGAATGTGCAGCACATCTAGATTTTATCTGTTCCCACCTGCTGGCTGCAGCTCAAGCACACCAGCTCAACTCTGTTTAAACACTAAAACAACCGTTATACAATGGAAAGTTGTGATATTGGAGTAATTCAACCAAACATTCAGCCATAAGCAGCTTCTGAAGAGGAATGGTGATTCAAAAAATGCCACTGAACAAGTGACAGAATTGGTTGCTTGGATTTGTTATGTTTGAAAGCATGTTTGTCTGAATTCATATTTGTGAGACTGTCAGTGGTGCCGTTCAGTCGATTACTTATTTCGGTCATGATGTGTCTTCTAGCATATAAAAAACATACATTATGGACATTCGCTGGAGGGTCTTTAAAGCAAAAAAGAAAAAGAAAAAAGGTGAGCATCAGAATAGATTTAAGGTGCCAAAGGCATTCCATTATGCAGAGTGGCAAATATTGTTGGAATATAATTCACCACTTTAGTATTGGAGCGGGTAAATGTGATTAAACTATTTTAGATACTTAATCAGCTGGGTAGCTTTGTGAAATTCCCCTCAGGGATAAAATAAAAGGTTCATCTTATTCTATGATATGTAATTATAGTTTTTTCATTGATTGTATTTATTTTCACCAAAGTTATCAAATAATTATGATGGAGTGAAAATAATACCATCATGATGCATCACAGATGATGTGTACGGTTTAATGCTGGGGCGAAATTCAAAGCAAAAGGAGCTTCATACCTCATAGTGTAAACAGTCTGAAAGTCATGTGTCAGCCCCAGAGTTAACTACCATTCGAGTAACTTCCTGACATAACACATGAAATAATTAGAGCGCAGCCAAAGCAAGATGCTGGTGTTCATGTAACTGCATCCAATGCGAGAAAACCTTTATCCATTAAACCCCGCAGCTCGCACTGACATCTTCTTTGTGGCAGGTGCTTGTTTTGGTTGTGAAATAAATGAGACAAGAAGAAAATACAGCGAGGCACAACGAGAGAGGAGGAGAGGAAGTGTGTGTGAGCGCACTGCACTCACTTCCTCAGTGTTCTTGGTAATTACTGTTGACCTGAAAGATGATTACTGCTACAGCTGTACTCCCTCCTCTCTCTTTCTCGGCTCACTCACAGTTAGTTTTTCTGTCTCCCTGCCTCATTCTCGCCTTTTTCTCTCTGCGAGCGAATCTTTCTGTTTAATAATCGTTTAACACTCTTAAGTCATTGGTACACTTCAGCTCCTCTCTCTGCACAGAACACTGAAATTTCTTTTAATGCTAGCTCTCATCTGTTCTTTTTAGCCACCACTTAAACCTTCCAATAGCTCTCATTCATCTTTTTTTTTACCATTTAGTAACAGAGCTGATCCTGTGTGTGATGAAGCTTCTCTGATTTTTATTCTTCACTTCTTCTATGCTGGACTTGCTTTTGTTCCTGTGTGTAAGAAGTACAGAGGCTTGTAAAGACAAACACACAAAACACAGAGTCAGCTTTGAGTACTGTGTGTGTGTGTGTGTGTGTGTGTGTGTGTGTGTGTGTGTGTGTGTGTGTGTGTGTGTGTGTGTGTGTGTGTGTGTGTGTGTGTGTGTGTGTGTGTTTGTACAATAACAGTTACACAGGACCAAGGTCACTATGCTAATTAGAGAGATGCTACCACTGGCAGTGACACTTCACACCTCCCTCCCTTCTTCCCTCCTTTCTTCTTCTCTCCTCCACTTTGTCCTTGGCACCTCCTGTCCTCTGTTCTCTCTTTTATTTTTCACTTCCCCCTCTTCCTCTTCTTCTTCTTCTTTTTTTTCGAGTCCTAGTTTGTCTGACCCCCCACCTGCAATCTCCCCGTTTTCTCTCCTCTTCTTCATCCCTTTCCTCTCACCTTCACTCTCTCCATGTGTGTGAGTGTATTTGTCTCCAGCAGGTGCTGCGAAGCCTCCAGAGTCATTAGTTACAGGGCTGACTGAGGACAGAGTGAAGGGTAGAAGGAGAGAAAAGGGAGTGTGGAGGGTTAAAGGAAGGAGGATGGCTGGGATGCAAGCACATGAAGTCAGCTATGTCCTTCCTTTCTTTCTTTCTTTCTTTCTTTCTTTCTTTCTTTCTTTCTTTCTTTCTTTCTTTCTTTCTTTCTTTCTTTCTTTCTTTCTTTCTTTCTTTCTTTCTTTCTTTCTTTCTTTCTTTCTTTCTTCCTTCCTTCCTTCCTTCCTTCCTTCCTTCCTTCCAGTTGGTCGGTCATTCGTTCGTCCATTCTTTTTCTATTGCATGCATGTTGTCATATCTATTTATTGGATGTGATGTGAAAACATAAAATGAGCTCCATCTTTCTTTCTTTCTTTCTTTGGTGCAGAAGAACAAATGTACACAATCAGCTGCAGATTACTATTTCCCATACTTTCCTGTCTGCTCTGAGTAAACACTGCCTGCATTTCAGCCCAGGCGACAACATAAAATGAGCGATTTCTTTCTTTCTTTCTTTCTTTCTTTCTTTCTTTCTTTCTTTCTCTTTCTTTCTTTCTCTGTTCTGTTGCTCGCATGTTTGACAAAAGCCAGAAGCTGGATGTTCTTTGGACTTTGTTTACTGATGTAAACAATGTGTGTGAGCTTTCTTGCCTCTGTGCATGTGTGTGTGTGTGTGTGTGTGTGTGTGCGTGTGTGTGTGTGTGTGTGTGTGCGTGTGTGTGTGTGTGACAGCTGAGGTTAGTGATGGGAAGAGGAGGGCAACAACTCCAACAGAGACATAAAATAAAGATGAGCGCAGACAAAAACACATACACAGGAAGACATGAACATTTCTCTCTTTCTCGTTCTCCTTTTTTCCTTGTCTGTCACTCCCTCATTTATTTCTTTCGGGAGATCATGTTTCCCACTTTTTTCTTTCTCCTCTGCCTCCATTTATTACCCTATTTTTCTCAATCTTTCACCCATTCGTTCAAACGCATTTCTTTGCTTTTTGTTTCTTCGTGTTTCTTTTTGGCTGTCTCTTCTCCTCTCCCTGCCTTTGTCAGCCAGATATAATACACCTCCATCCTTTCATAAGCCAGCATCTATAATGTGGAATGTGGTAGCGCTTTGCTTTCTAAAGCAAACTCTGTCACAGGGAAGCAAGTTTCATTTGTAAATGAGAAGACCTGCAGTAATGGTGCCGCGGTGATGTTTCTTTGGTTTTATGGCCTGTTGTGGAATCTTAAATTACTGATCTCAGGTTGCTCTTAACATAATAAACTATGGGCATTGGCTTAGAACAATACAAAGCCATGACAGAGAAGATATACCGCTAAGTTCCACCACCGCTCTGCTGTTGACAAGCTTGTCTTAGGGCAGTTGAACAAAATTAAAATCAAGAAAGGAATGCTCTCTTTTTAAGCCGGGAGATATAAACTGTCATAATTCTGCAGCTGATCGTGATCATTTTGGGGGTGATTTTCAGAATACAAATCAATTTTTGGACATGTTGGTGGAAGCAGCTGGTGTTGCAGGAACACATGCCATCAACTTCAGCGGTGCGTCTCTGAATGTCATACTGCAGAGCTTACGAATGTTGATACAAGATGTTCTTTTCCCCTTAAACAAAACCACACATCTCTGCCTGTCAGCTGTTGGCAATTCACAGCCCTCATGCTGTCACATTTGTATTCCTTGCAGAAAGTGGAAGCTAACAGGCTACACTAACTAGCTTCCACTGAGAAAGTTTAAGAGACTTACCCTAGCTTCCTAACATAAGCAGGGATTCCCACGAGAGTTTGTTGTCCATAGGAATAGAACAATGTGCTCAAATCTTTTAAAATACATGTATTTATTCATTGCAGAAATGTATTTTAATTTCAAATCGTATTTTAATTTCATATGTAGTAGAACTGACAAATGTGTTGCATATGAATTGGTGATGAAAAGTCTTTCTTTAGCGAGAGCTTGCTGCGTTGCTATGCAGGACATCCATCACAACGAATACTATGTCAGATTAGAGTGCCACAATAAAAAGTATTAAATTTCTGTTTCATAATTCTTTGCAACATGATCAAATTTATTATCCAACTGCCCAGACACAGACTGTTCCTTCAGCATTGTCTTACAGTCGTCAAGCATGCACCCATTTTTAAAAATATCAAAAAAGGCTATTTTCGAATCTTACATAAGACATTTCAGTAATTATGATGTTCTCGTCTTTCCTGTGAGCTCCATCCTTGTGTCTGTTTCAAGGCAGAGGTGACATTGTACAATACAGATAATGAATCAGATTTGGTTTAAAAGTGGAGGACAGTAGAGGGGCCAAGGACGCGTGTGCATGTGTATTTATAGTAGCTTTAAAATAAAAGCTGAATGTATATGTGTGCACATGCTGTACTCCTCTCTGTGAACGAGGCCTGAACATCTTTTTGCCGACAAAAGCAGGAGGAGGACAATGAGGAGAAGAAGGACAGAGATGGAGGGAGGAGTGGGAGGGATGCTAGTCAGTGGAACCCAATCGAATTAAATGTAATCTGGCCTGAATGTGCACAACCATCAGCCGCTCTCCAATCGTATTAACCCTGCATTACCAGTGCTGTGCTGTTTGTATGTGTGTGTCCTCTTATGCCAGTGTGTGTGGAGGTTGATGGGAGACAGAGAGATGGAGTGGTTGAATGGATAGCTTAGAAAAGGAAGAGATGGATGGGATGGCAGCAAGAGAGAGTGTGAGAGGCTGAGAGATGGGGAGGAAAATGAAGATGAATATAGGTGTTTGTGTGATTAATGCACCTCTGTTGCAGTGCTAATTAAAAAATATTTCTCATGATTACAGTAATCATGATAATTTCTGCTGGCACTTTGCAGTTTCTCCTTTTTATTGCTTTACTAACTTGTGTATTATACCGTCAACAGTGGCTGTATTTGCAGCACAATAAGCAATATGATGATATAATCACAATGAGAATCTCAGTAAATGAATTTTTGACTGTAAATCTTTGTTCACTGGCTCACATGGCATGACATGAATATCCCAGTTAAATTATGCAAAATTGTACATACACCATGTTCCAAATTATTATGCAAATAATATTTCTCTCTGATTTTCCTAAATATTCGATGCAAATGACAGTCAGCATAATTTTCAAGCCATCAGCTGGTAAAGTTTAATTCAATTATTATTGAACAAACCTCCCAATGAAAACAGTATTTTTTTTTCAAAAATAAAAAACTTAAAATGCATTGTCCCAAATTATTATGAGCAGCAGAGTTTCAAGACAATTTCTAGGTTGTAAAGAAGTGAAAATAGTCATTTGTTGAATTTACAGCATTAGGAGGTCATATTTACTGAAATCAAAAGCTATTTCAATCAAAAACATCTTAACAGACCAAGTTACATTTTAACATAGGACCCTCTTATTTGATAGCAGCTTCACAATTCTTGCATCCATTGAACTTGTGAATTTTTGGAGAATTTCTGCTTGAATTTCTTTGCAGGATGTCAGAACAGCCTCCCAGAGCTGCTGTTTGGATGTTAACTGCCTCCCACCCTCGTAGATCTTTTGCTTGAGGATGCTCCAAAGGTTCTCGATAGGGTTGAAGTCAGGGAGGATGGGGCCACACCATGACTTTCTCTCCTTTTATGCCCATAACAGCCAATGATGCAGAGGTATTCCTTGCAGCATGAGATGGTGCTTTGTCGTACATGAAGATGATTTTGTTTGGGAAAGGTTCTTCTTTTTGTACCATGGAAGGAAGTGATCAGTCAGAAACTCCACATATTTCGCAGAGGTCATTTTCACAACTTCAGGGACCCTAAAGGGGCCGACCAGCTCTCTCCCCATGATTCCGACCCAAAACATGACTCTGCCACCTCCTTGCTGACGTCGCAGCCTTGTTGGGACATGGTGGCATCCACCAACCATCCACTACTCCATCCATCTCGACCATCCAGGGTTGCACGGCACTCATCAGTGAACAAGACTGTTTGAAAATTAATCTTCATGTATTTCTGGGCCCACTGCAGCTGTTTCTGCTTATGAGCATTGGTTATGGGTGGCCGAATAGAAGATTTATGCATAACTGCAAACCTCTGGAGGATCCTACACCTTGATGTTCGTGATACTCCAGAGGCACCAACAGCTTCAAATACCTGTTTGCTGCTTTGTAATGGCATTTTAGCAGCTCCTCTCTTAATCCGATGTATTTGTCTGGCAGAAACCTTCCTCATTGTGCCTTTATCTGCACGAACCCGTGTGTGCTCTGAATCAGGCACAAATCTCTTAATAGTCCGATGATCACGCTTAAATTTTCATGAAATATCTAAGGTTTTCATACCTTGTCCAAGGCATTCAACTATTTCACCCTTTTCAGCAACAGAGAGATCCTTTTTCTTTCCCATATTGCTTGAAAATGGTGGTCTGCTTAATATTGTGGAACATTCTTCTTCAGTAGTTTTTCCTTTAATTGAGCTCACCTGGCCTACTAATTATCACTGATGTCTGAGATTGATTTCAATGATCCAAAGAACCCACAATACATCCATGAGTTTAATTGAAAAATAAAAAATGTAATCTTTATGACACTTAAATATAATTTGCATAATAGTTTGGAACGCAGCGTATATATTAAAAACGCACACATATTCCATTTTTCTTCTAGTAAATGATTCCCTGTCCTCTGTCTGCAGCACTTCTTGTTGTGCGAAAGAACTTGTATCTGGCCCAGAGCAGCATACTGTAGTTTAAATGATATGTAGCCAAAAGCCATCCATCCAATGGGTCCCAACTCATAAATACTTCATGCTATGTGTTCAGTATAAAGGATCATTTCTGTGCTTAAAGTAGGAGTCCAGCCTTTTCTGAGATGGCAGAGCAGACAGGGAAAAAAGAGAGACTGACAAACAAAGAGCCGTCACACTGACAAACTCCACTAGCGGAGTCTCACAGGAATCTTAACATGGGAGATTGTGAATGCTGTTAAAATACTGTGCACTGAAGCATGCTTCTTGGAATGGGTCTACCTAATACCTGCTGAAATTACTGATTAGCCACAATATCAAAACCACCTTATGCTCTGATCTGTTGAGGTGCAGACCCCACAAGACTTTTGAGGATTTCAGGCTCCAAGATGTTAGCAGCAGATCCTTTAAGGCCTGTAGGTTGAGAGGTTGTTTATCCATCACATCCCGGACGTGCTCAGTTGGACTTAGGTCACATCTGAACTCTTTGTCCTCAGCATGTTCCACAAACTATTCCTGAACAATTTTTGCAGTTTGGAATCACATATTGCTGAAGTCCTGCTGAAAGAGGTTATGAGAGAAAATCGCCTGCTATGAAGGGCTGTGTGC
Organism: Acanthochromis polyacanthus; assembly: GCF_021347895.1. Classification (NCBI taxonomy): domain Eukaryota; kingdom Metazoa; phylum Chordata; class Actinopteri; family Pomacentridae; genus Acanthochromis; species Acanthochromis polyacanthus. The sequence goes on from NC_067124.1 coordinate 14,621,247, forward strand.
ATGGTCTGCAACAATGTTTAGATACTTGCTACATGCAAAAGTGATGGTGCATCTGCCTACTAATTAGTCTTTTGTTTACCCATCACCCAACCATGTTTGGTAGGGATATCCCACTGTGTACTGGGAACACTCCGCAAGACTTTACATCATGGGTGTAGTTTGACTCAGTCGTCTTGACAATTTGACACTTTTCAGAGTCACTTAGATCTTTACAATTTCCCATTTTCCCCTTCCCAAATATCAACTTCAAGAACTGACTTGCTGCCTAATAAACCACCCACCCTGCCTGGCTGATCAGTGTGTAAGTTCATATGCTGTCATGGGCTCAGTTCCATTTAAATCTGTGCAACAGCTGATCACAGAGATGAGCAAAACAGACTTTTTTATATGAAGGTCCCTTGTCGTTAATTTAAGTCCCGGAGTTTTAGCTCTATATCTTTTTCTAGCTATAATGTGCAGTAATCTCTGTGGGCAACAGCAATTAACACACTATGAATTCTGCACTTCCAGGCATCAAGGCTGATAGCGGAAATACAGCAAAGACAAAACGTCATGGTAGTTAAGTGGTGAGGCCTCAGTTCTGACAGAAAAACATCCCAAGAGCTCAAAAAGCTGGATTTTTTTTTTCAGAGAGAAAAGTGTTGAAGAGTTTCTACTGTAACGGATTTAGGGTGATTTATGAAGACATGCACTATAAAAGTTGCTACATAAAGGAACTGTAGATGCCTACTGCATCACTGAGTAAAACTAGCATATGGTCCATGCTGTCATGGCATAATAATTAAGTAATAAATAAGTACTGTCAAGACATGAACCAAAAGTTACATATTATGGCATTTGACTCAAAGTTCCCATTAATTAGTGATTGAAAAGTGAAACACAGATGTAAGTAGTGGCCATGTGAAAGAAAATGTCTTCTTGTTTGATTTCTCCCAGAGGCCTCCTGAAACTGTTTCATCTTTATAGCTTTGTACTTCAACAATACAAAGCAGTCGGCTTCAACAATAACATTTAAAAAGATTTTATTCTAGACGAAAATGGGATAATACGTCTCAAGATTATTTCAAGCATCATTTTGTTAGAGCAAAGTGTTTTTCAACTGGTGAATGCCTCATTTAAGAATTAAACCCTTCAGATTCAGCATCACCCCGGCATTACCCCCGAGAGAAGGGAAAACAAAGAGGGATGAGGGAAATATTACCGTGAACAGAGGAGGAATGGAGTAGGCAGCTGGAGAGAGGGGGTGGTGCTCGGTTTGATGGAGCTGGGTTGAGAACAGCTCTATAAGGACGGAGATAACTGGAAAACACTATAAAATGCCTATCCTCACATTCTCTGCCTCTGTGGAATTAGCCTTTGAGTGGGCTGTGGAGCGAGGGAGGGCGCACAGAGAGATTGATGGAGGGAGGGAGTGGGAAGCCCAAACTGTAGCAAGGGAGGACGGAGAGAGATGGAGTGAATATGGAGTGGGCAGCCTGAACTCTGAGAGGGAGGAATGCAGAGCGATCAAGGAGAAGGAGGAAGTACATGGAGGAAATAAAGAAAGGGAGGATTTGAAGAAGAAAAAGGGTGGTGCTGCATTTAAAATCTCACTCCACACACTCCGAGGAATACATATCAGTGAAGCATATTAATGATAGTGAGAGCGGCTGACTGAAATGTCCCTGTTTTATGGGGACGCTATTACGTCTATTTTCTGATTGGCTGTTCAGTCGGCACATCGCTCATTGTTATTGGTGGCCAGGCATGTTTGTTGTTTATCATTGGGCAGACAGCAGAGTCGGCTAGATTCACAATCCGATGGCATAATTCAGCCATCGATCAAACTTTGTGGACAGCAGTAGCCAAACTGCTCCTCCAGACAGAGAGAGAGAGCCTTTAGAATATCACAAATCAAATGCTGTAACCTTTTAGTACGTCTGAGTCTGCACATGCCCACTGAAAACCAATGAAGCCTTTTCTCTCGCTGAGCCTTTCAGTCAGCCTCTGTCAGTCTTTCTTTTATTTCCTTCTTTCTTTCAGTCACACATCTCTATTCCGCCGCCCCCTCTCGAAAAGTCTCTTCCCTGAGTTCCTTTGGGTCAGCTGTCTTTGTTGATTTAGACAGCAGTTCACACAGAACAGCGATGATTGTTGAGTTAGACACCTGCGAAGCCTGCTGGCCCTGGTAACATTTACCCAGGTGAAAGATCTGTGGTTCCAGGGAAAAAAATGACACAAATGTAAGAAACGTTTTGTGTTAATTACCTCAGCACCAGGTTGCTGCTACTCAGAAACAGAGTGAGGAGGCCTAAAATATCTCATAGCTACTTCAACAGATGTGTGTTTGTAAGAAACAGTTTGTTGATTGTGTAAAAGAGCCATGCCTGGAGAGTGGCGGCAATGTCTAAATTTTGACCATTTTTGGATCAAACTTACATTGTTTCACATAGAATTATAAAAATATCAGCAACAAGATGCTATTTCATCTGTTTTCTTGCAATGGACAGTAGATGAAAGCACATCAACCTTTGCCTAATGCATATGAAATTACATATTATTATTCTTATTGACATGATAACATGTCAATAAGAATATATATTTTTCCTGAATTTTGCATGCCAAGAATATGGCTGTTTTTAACATTTACGGAAATAAGAACCTCTACATTTTGTTTTGATGAAGTCCACTTACTTTAGTATCAGCTCAGTAAAAATAATATTAGGCTGTTTTTACGTCAGCTTTGCAGTCTTTTGAAATAATTTTGACAAAAATAAGACCTATTATGCCAAATGGATTAACAGAGCAAAGACCTTTGAAATGGTTAAAAAAATAGGCATATCAGATCCTATTCATGGCTTTGACAGTTGTGCTTAGACTTGGATATAGCTACCAGATTACGGTTTCTGACTGATGAAAGGCGGAGAAGCATTTTTCTGCTATTTGGAAATGAAAGTTAAGATGAGAATACACATTTAGGAAACCATTAGACTTGGTGTTTCTGCCTTCCTGAGACAGGTTGTGATATGCAATAAAGCCACCATCCATCTGGCTTGTAGACTACAGCTGTTTGTTGTTTGTATTAGTTGTCTTGAAAAACATTTTCAATTAATTTCCTAACTCCATGAAACCCACATCCCTCCATTCTGTCTCCTCAGCTCTATACACACGGAAGACACAGACATTTTTCCTGCTTTAAGCCTTAAATGGAGCTTTCAGTCGACAACACATTAATATGCGCTCTAACATGTGGAAATTGGCTCTTTTTTCCTAAATTTAAACAAGCAAACATTTTGTGACTGCCCTTTAGTATTTGCTGACTCAGGCTGCGTTTCCCTTTCTAAAAGTAAATAACCTTGGTCCGACAAGCTGTCAGCCGGCCCCACTGTGCCCTCGAACCGACATCTAAAGATGGCGAGAAAATCTCTGCTCTCTCATCTGAGCGGCACAGCAGCACACGCCACCAGCACATCTTCACAGGGCCTGCATACTGCAAAGAAGTTGTATCTTCAAAAAGCCACCTCCTGATGCAAAACTGGTTCAGTTGAAATGCTTTCATTTGGTGCCAGCAGATTAAATTAATTCCCCTACATGTTGCTACATGTGCTTTGAATGTGTCGTCTGGAGCAGAGACTGATCTTCAAACCAGAGGGCTCGGTTCAGACTCACACACTTGGGCTTGAGAAAGGAGGTTGTTTGCTGAACTGTTTGTTCTGAGAGTGTAATGGCAGTGGCTTTTGTTGCTTTTCATAACAAAGCAAAATGGCAGACAATGAAAAAGCAACATCTCAATGAGAAAATCCCAATATTTAGTTTAGAGGTATATTGTGGTTTATGCAGGGCCAAAGCAAACCAAGTCGAGCCAAACCAAACCAAAATGTAAGAAGGGAATAAAGTTGGCGACATAATAGGTTGTTATGTAGTAGTACTGTGGTTGTGTATTGTGAAGGGATGATGTTACACAAAAAACAGTGTTGCACTGTTACTTAATATTTCAAATTTTTGCATTTTTTCGGTATTTATTCCCTCAAAATCATGTCTGTTATCTCCTTTCTCTCCATAGCTTCTTTAGTCTGTCTCCGTTTATGAAAAGTTCATTTGCAAAGCTACTAAATTCCATCCTGGGAAACTTATATTCTTAAACAGTAATATATTCTGAATACACATTTTGTCATAAAAAAACACACATATTGCCTGCTGGCAATGCATTGCTAGTCATGTCTTAGCCCCGAAAACTTTGAACACAAATGCTGTTCAAGAGGAAAATACAGAACGTCCATTCAGCAAGATGACAGCAACTATGTTCAGTCAGAGATTTCCGGTCTGAAAGCCGATTACAGTGGAATTTTAGCTCAATATCAAATTAAAAGATGGATTTTTTTGGACAGAATTGAAGAAGCCATAATGTTATCTGTGTCGGGCAGTGAAAAAAAGAGTGAGTCTGAAAGTTTTTCACAGAATACCTGTTTATTTTAATACATTTTAAGTACATTATATCATACAGGAAACTACCCTCCACTGCCTGAAAACACAACAGTGACACTTTGTCTTTTATCTGTACTGTCTGTGCAGGAGCTGGCCAAGATAAACTATATTCTACAATTCAAGGACACTGAATTTTTTTACAATAAAATACTAAAATGACGTGTGTTTTTTTTTTGTTGTTTTTAGTCTTGCCAGGACATGTTATGACTGTATGAATGTGTCACTTGCCAGTTATCAGGCTTTTGTTATTGTAATTTGCAAAAGATTGGCTCCTTAAATGGCACTGTTTGACTCTAAAACATGATTTGTGGATTTATTTACAGTATTTGCAAAAAAAAGACTCTTCGAGTGGTGTTTTTTTTTTTTTTTAGCAAAACCTCATTTCAAAGAAAAAATGCACTTCAATAGAGTTTAATTTTTCATGTTACCTGTGTTATGTGGAGTTATTTTTACTTAATCAAAACAAGCCCACTGCAGTTTGATTGTTGATTGATACTTCAGGGGGTGCAGAAAAAAAACATGATTTCAGAACATTTCTAAAAGAACAGAGATTTTTGTTGTTTTTATCCAACGATATCTCTTTGCCTGTGATTGTTATTGTCAGTTTGGTTTTATCTGGCTCAATCATTTTATTTCTCACCCGTACTTTTTTTCTCTCACTTTTTCCCTCTTGTTTTGCTCCCTTCTCTCTCGCTCCGTCTCCATCTCCGGTCTCTTGCGCTCGCCCAAGCCTTCCCCCTGGAGGTTAATCCCTCTGGTTTCAAATAGAGATAACCATGGCAACAGGCCACATCTTTCAAGCTTAGGATCTGTAGGACAAAGGCATTGATCAGGATGAAATAGTGTCAGGTGAAAGCACAAAACACACAACAGGCATACGTGTGTGCACGTTTGTGTGTGTTTGTGTTGGAGGCAGAGAATCCGGTAACCCTGACTCGGCTGCTCAGTCACTCATATTACACTTTGTGAAAATAAACCACGAAGTTGCTGCTGTGGAATCGATGCATTGTTAAGCCCAACAAATCCCTGTAAAAGTATGTTTAAAATAACGAAAACACAGACAGGAAGGACAAGAGCAATGGTGTCAAAGGTAAATAAAACTTTTATAGCCATTTTGGATGATTAAATAAGAAGATTTTAGACTTAAAGGTCTCCGGTTTCCCATCGCTGGGAAAATGTGTGGACGGAAAATACATTCGTCACAGTGACCTTGAGCAAATTTGACCCCCAACTCCTCCAGTCGAGCTGCTCAAGGACCCATCACAGAAAAATGATCCGTCCAGGAAAGTAGGCGTGAATGTGTTTAACTGTGAAATAATGATAGTGAAACATTTACCATGCAGTATTGGTGGGTTTCTTTGTGAAGTATCACCAAAATAGTACATATTTCACCCAGGCTACTGTGGGCACTCTCATACAGCTATGAAAAATAAGTAGTCCAAGTTGTGGTACAAATTTATGCTGCATTTTATATTTCTTTATTTTGATTGCACTCAGGTCACTCTTGCTATCTTACTGCGCTCAAATTCATTCACATACACTCACACACATACAGATACTTGACCTTGATGGTTGGATTGCAGTGAGACAGATGTTGTCGGAGCAGCAGAGTTGATGAAAAAGGTCTTTTATTGAAGTGTAAACCAGTATTCCTCTCCTCCAGGACTTTATAGCCAAGGCCAGCAGAAGGTGTGGGTGGACATGGACAGCTTAACACTGTGTTACACAGCAAGTCTACCACTTGTAAAAATTATAAGTGCTGCAAGAGTTCTATGCCCTTGGATGATATGACAGTCTCATTTTCAACCCAGTCTCACAAAAATTATGTTTCCATACAGCTAAACTCTGTTCTCATTTACATTTTGAAAGTAACATGTTTTCTGCCCAGAAGATACGACTTTGACACAATGAGACACTTCCTGTTTGAAAGAGCCACAAAGTCCACATTTGGAGTTTGGAGGGAAACGTCTGCAGCAGGACTTTAACTCAGGAGACGGGGGTTCATTCATGTGCCATGCTGGATTGTTAATCTTCAATTTAATTTTTAGTTGCTGTTTGCTTTATGCACAAAAACAACTTGAATTAGGCTTATAGAGTAAAATTACAAAAATGCAATCATGTTTGAAGCTTCTCCTTCATGTTCTTGAGTCTCGCTCCATCTAGTAAAAGACTTATTGGCTAAAAAAGAACAATAAAATTAATTGCAAACATACTAGTATGTTGATTGGAAACATATTTTATAGATCACAATCAAATGTAAACTGGAAGAGAATTTGTAGTTTAGTTGGAAAGTAATGTAATGACAATTGCTTTTACTACTGTGCAGTTAAAGTGGCACTTTAAAAAGACTTCTGTTTGTTTTTGAAAATTTGAAGCCTCCAAACGCATGCTACAGTAGGTGCAGGATGGGACTTCTGTAGTCATCAAGAATCTGCAAGAACTTTGACTGAGCTTTTGGCTTCAATTGCAGTTTTCTTTTACAAATTTTCAAACAGCAGTTTCCCATGCACTGTACATCTTGGATGTCTCTACTGTATGTAACATGACACAATGGGAAAAAAAAAGAAGAAAAAAAAGCCCACCAACTTTGGTTAGAATCATTCGCCTCTTTCTTCCCTTGGAATTGATGTGATTCTTGTGTCTCAGCCAATGCTTCATGTTTTAATCACTGCAGTGCCAAGAGCACAAACCTACTCCTCCCTTGCACTTTTCAAGAACTTTTTTAATTTTGCAGTTTCCTTTTAATTTGTTTTCTCTGGCTGTGGCTCTTAACTTCATTTTCCAATGATTTGTCTGAGGACAAGCCACATACCATTAGCAAAAAAGAAATGCATTCACTAAGTTTTTTCTAAAAACTTTCTTTATTAATATTCTCTCCTCTCCCTTACCCCAGAAACTGTTTCCTCAATGATAAACCCGCAATCCGGCAGGCCCTCTGGTTTATTGCATTTGTCTAATGAAATGCTCCGATACAGTCGAGGAGCAAAAGGAGAAGCGTGAGAGAGGAGGCGATGGAAGAGGTAGTGTATGAGTCACTTCAGGAGCTGAACTCAACTTGCTTTTAATCTGTTAGAGTAGTGTTAAGAGTAGGTAGTACAGGGTCACTGTGGAGGATGCAAGTCGAGCATTGGGACTGCAAGCTTTGAGACTCGCTCTTGACCACCTGACCGCTTCTCATCAGCTCACCCCTGCATTCCTTGACATTACTTACAAAATTCAGTCCAGTGAAGGAGAAACACCACGGCCGTGCTGCAAAATTGTGACTTTATAAATTTATAGAGGAATAAACCTGATGACGAATGTTGCTTAAAACTCATTTGACTTTATTATTGTAGCTGCGTATTTAGTACAGTTTGATTATTAGCGAGAGGGTAGGTGCTGCACCAAAGAACTAATTTACTTCTGATAATTACGATAATGATATTCTCCATGATTAATAAGAATAGTAGCACTCAACAGTTAATCGATGCTAAATAATTGCTGTTAGAAAATGGTTGGTGTTAAGAAGTCATGAATAATTTTGAGCTACGTTGCTTGGAGAGCTCTGAGCTGGTCTTTTTTCACTTCTATATCTGTGGTACTAGTGGCTTTCACAAGTCTCAAATAGTCATTCAGTTAAAGGTGTAGTATGCAGGATTTTCCACATCAAGATATCAATAATGTGGCAGCAGCAACTCTCTGCTTTGTGAAGGTGTAGTGGAGTAATAGAGTCAGTAGAGACTGAAGTCACACTGCCTCTGTGTGTTTTGTAATTCAGACTCTTCTTTTCCTTGTTTTGGCTGCTGTTTCAGCTGTGTGTGCATGTGTGCCCCTCCCTTTGAAACTGTTAGCCGTCTCCACATTGAACAGATTGATAGCAACAATCCAAACCACACTGTTGATGCAAAAGTACAGTCCAGGATTCAGCCGATATCACCAAAATACAAGAAGAAAAGTAATAGCAATAAGTATCTTATATATGTCATTTACCCAACGTCTGTGCAAACAACATGTAATTTATGTTGTTTCATTTCAGCTCAGTGTGAGACTCTCTGCTGCTGTTTTGAGGCTCTCCTCTGCTACTCCTTCCCCCCTCATGTCTGTTCCGCTCCGGTCTTTGTGTGTCCGTTTCCACACACAGGTCTGCTCCGGACCTGGACCGGCCACGGGTTCCACCCACCGTGGAAACCGACACACATGGACTGGAACAGATACGAGTGGAGAGACGGAGCGACAGGTGAAGTGAAGCTAACTTTACTTGGGTTAACAGCTACTCGCCTTGGTTGGTTAACATACTTTTTAAAACGCCATTGTGGGCTAATGGTTATATTGTCTGTTGCTGCCTCTATTGCACACAGCCTTTCTGGTTATAAATGGAGGGGTGAGAAAGGTGTTTTTGTCTCAGATGCTGGTGCTCTCGTGACATCCAATACGTCTGAAAGGTTGCACGCAGAACCTTTAATGCACAATGTGGCTTTTCATCCTCTTGAAAACTGCTCACAATTTCTCATGTAGTCAGTAACACTTCAACATTCTTTTGAAAAGTAAGTGGCTAGAGGGAAGCAGCCATATCATTCTGAACAGTCATATTCCTCAGACAAGTAGGCCATGCTTTTATCAGAACTTCTTTGCACTTTTACACTCCTGCTGCTCAGCTATGAAATAATTATAGGATACAAAAACATATTATACTCATTCTTAGGTCTCTTCACTGACTGTCGTTAAGTGTTGATATCAGTTTAATATAGTAGTTGACGTTGTAGGCATTCAATGGTAAAATGATGGCTATGTTGTCGCCATATTGCCAAAGATGCAACTTTCTCTTCTTGGCCAAGTCAGTCGTGGAAAATCAGCTTCAACTTTTAAGGAATTTTTAAATTCGCAATGCCATGCGAGGACATTATCTTTGTTTTATTAGGTCATTTTTTTAACTGCAGCTCTTATAGCTATGTCCATCCTTTACTCTCTTCCCATAACTCCCTTTATTATTGCATAATGTGCGGTTTAACTTGGAATACTACATCTATACGGTATATAATCATAGCTGTATGCAGCAGTTACATCTGATGAATCAATCCAGCTCTTTTATTATCCCCATCCCTTCCCTTCTCTCATCTCTTTAATTTCCGTTTATCCATCTCTGCCTCCTCCGTAACTCCTGCCTTGATCATCTTCAGCCAATGTGACACCCTTGCTTATGGGTTTGTTTGTGTGTGTGTGTGTGTGTGTGTGTGTTTTTTTTTTTTTTAATGTATGTTGGTGTCTCTGTGTGGCTGCCGTCATTAATGAGTCCCTCTGAACTGGCATGAAACAGACCTCACTGTGATGATGCAGCTTTAAATGCTGACTGACACACACACACACACACACACACACACACACACACACACACACACACACACACACACACACACACACACACACACACAGTTACAGAACTGTGTCTAGAAAGGCGTCAACAGGGTGTGTACCTGCACAGTCACAGTCAACTCCCCTCCCTGGTTTCAGACTCCATTAATCATTTAGAGCAAGGATTTCCCTGCAGCCCTCTGTCTCCTCAGGCAGACACAGTGACATCAGGCTGACGAGGCCTCGGATGACACCGACACACATTTATCAGACGTACAAAAGATTTGTTTCAAAATCCCTTTGTTTTCATGAACATTCAAGTCTGAGCACTTTTTCTATTCTTCTTTAATATCCACAAATCGGATATGTGGATCAGAGGCGCTGTTATTATCTTGTGAGGGAGGCAGTCTGTGTTGTTTCTGAATGTTTTATTTTCTGTGAGGCAAAAGTTCCTGATCCTTTTTATGGTATGTTGCGTTGCATTAGGGGTGTAGAGTGCTTGATGCGCTGCTCTGTAATAGCTTAAAAATCTATCTCTTAAAAAGAACATTTTTGAATTTCAGCTCAAGGTTATTTCACTTTGTCTCTGATCAGTGTTTTAAAATCTTTACCCCTCACCTTCTTAAGGAGGTTATTCTTTGTCAAATAGGTGCAACTTTGGTTAGAAGTAAATAGCATGAGTGAAAGTGATGGGAAATACAGCTGGGGCGAAAATCAGTGAAATTATTCAGTTGATAAAAAACAGTCACATAAAGACCGGTGAAGCTTGTGTAAATTTAACAACATGCTTTTCTCTGCCAAGCTCCTCACTGGGACTTTCTGAGCTGGAGAAGGAATGGGAAATCTATTTGAGCTTTTCTGACCTTTTACAAATGCATGCAGTCATACACACACACACACTCTCTCTCTGTTTATTCTGTTAACCCACAGAAACACAGACCACTTCAAAGAAGCACATGCTGACTCACACCACACACACACACACACACACACACACACACACACACACACACACACACACACACACACACACACACACACACACACACACACACACACACACGCGCTTCTTTAAGTGGCAGGTGCATTAAAGAAAAAGGTTGTGGTGTGTATGTGTGTGCACATGTGCCATGCTATGGAGACATAAATCTGTTTACACACTCAGACTGTGGGGACCTGCCTCCCTTTTAGGGATAAAAAGCAAATCCCCAGGAGGTAAATTAGAGTTTAGGTTTAGGTTAGTAAAAGGACAAGGGTAAGAGAAGCTGTAGTTTTGATTTTGGTTGGGGTATATTTTCAAGAAAATGGATGAAAGTTAATATGATGTCCTCTGAAGTGATGGAATCATGGCTGTGTGTGTGTGTGTGTTTCTGTGCAGGCCTGTCTCAAAGATCATCCGTCTGCATTCCAGGTAATTAAACTGGCCAGCAGCTGAGTCCCATTAGCCTTGATTACAGCATTCAGTGCTACAGAGGAGTAGAGAAAGAAAAGAAAGAGAGCTATAGAGAGAAGGAAGTGTGTGTGTGCAGCACTGAACACACTGTTTTTGAGGCATTATGCCTGTTTTGTGTAGGTGTTGTGTGTGTAATAGTTGTGCATGGGTTTTATGTGTTCTAGCACTGCCTTGGCATTGGTTTTTGCCTTCGGTCCGAACAGTCTAATTTAAGGAACTGATGCATAAGTCCATAAACATGTGTTATATATTTTGTAGCATAACTCTTCAGAAATGTATTTTTCCGAATTGGCGTCTCTCAGAGGACCCTCAGACACCGTACCAGTCGGCCAAAATTGCAATCTCACCAACCCAACATGGGTCACAAGCCTGTTTCTGGTGGATCCCCACAAGATAAGATAAGAAACAACATAGTTTTTCAGTTAGTCTAAATGCCACATTAGGCTGAAAGGGATTCAGTACGAAGCCTTGAAGAAGAATCAACAACCACATAACCACAGGAAATGACACCACTTCTACTCAGCTGTTAGGAATCAGTCCCACACTCATCAGTTACACTGGTGTGGTCACTTTGAAGAACAAACAACAAAACACAACACGACAGAATATGACATTACAGTCGGGAAAGGGTGTTGTTTAGTCTATCTGCATGTCCATCCATCAACACCTACTTTTCTATTTCAAATCACGCCCAACAGAAATTATAGAGCTCAACCTATGAGGCCTTTTGATCCGTATTCAGCCAAGGAAATGTTTATTTAATTTAAGCAGAGTTTCTCTGTCTGTCTGCATGTCCACCTCCACCCTCTCTTCCTTTCTCTCCGTGTGCATGTCTCTCTCCTCTATCTGTGTCTGATCCTCCCCGATGGTTTCAGTGTCTCAGGATTGGGTGATTGATTCCAGCTCTGGACGGCTGGCAGACAAGCAGCCTGCACGCTGGTGTGCAGCAGGGACTGCACTCTGCTCTGACTCTGTGATGAATTACTGGCCTTTTAATACACAGTAGAGACAGTGTGGGTGAAAAATGAGAAAGATGGGATGAGAAGGGAAGAAGCCATTTTAAAATTGCAGTGCCACAAAAAAGAGTGGACAGCAGAGAGCAATGCAAAAGCAGAAAAATGTACAATAAAAGCTAAGGAGAGAAACTGAAGCCAACATGTAAACTGAGTAATAGCTGCATGTGTGACTAATGTGAGAGCTGTGTGTAGTGTAGTCCCCATTATCTAGAAAAGCCTCTCTTATGGCTTTAAATGAGTCATACAGAGTGTGAAGACACAGTGTTGGAAGCCAGAGTGAGAGAAAAAAAGGTTCTGCCCATCATGAAATTGAATTAACCATTGAAACATAGTCTCTCACTTAGTCAAGAGTGATGCCATTTCTTTGAATCATCAGGGTTTCTTTGCCACTTCACAGCCACTAGAGAGTCACTGAGTGGAAAGCAGCTTCTCGAGTTCAGAACATTTTCTAGTGTGTCGTCGCTTGAAAAGCCTCCAACCTCAATTTTAATGACGCTTGAGCATTACCGCAATCTTTTAAAGGTTAGCTAAGGTAAATGACCTCTGTAGCTATTTAGCCATAGCGAAAACCTGCTGTAGAATTCACAGAGTGCATGGATCAGTCTCAGTGTTGTTGTTTTTTGATAGTTAAACGGATGTGACAACCATGATAAAGTACATGCCCTTTGGTATTAATGCTTATTAAACCTAGTTCTCTGCAAATAATCAATCTACAAATACACACAGAAAGTAACAAGCTGTGTGGCTCTTCTTGTGCAATAATATACATTCACACGGTACCCTTTAGGCAGCAGAAACATGAACAATGCAACAATATTTTCCATTAATAATACACTAACATGTGGGTGGATAAATGCAAAGCTGAGTGATTTAGTATGTAGGTGGTGTACTGAGACTTTTATATCTGAAAGGACATCCTGTACATCCCCTGTACAGATGGCTAAAAAGACATCTTACGTAGACATGTTGTGCTCTTGCCACTCTATACACATAAACACATGTGCATTAGAGGCAGCAGCAGCAGAACAACACCACTATGATCATATGAACTGACCAGACTAAATGATGAGGTAATCAGTATCCACTGTTGATTTCACCGAGCCTCCAGTCATCATGAAGATGGAGAAAAGTGTATATCTCGATGGCTAATGAAACCCTGGGGATTTCAGGGTTTAGGGTTCATAAAGTATTTATGGTATGTTCATTAAGTATTGATTAAGCCGTTAGAGAGCGTTTAGACACTCAGACAATCATTGTGAAAGATTGGAACTTGGCTTGAGGAAGAAGAAGATGAAGGAGGCCGAAATGCAGATAAAGAGGGAGGTGGCCGTGAGAGATGAATGGAAGTGAAGGAAAATAAAGATGTGAGTAATGTGAAGTAGAGAATGCAAGACACGAGGGAGAGAAAAGAGCAAGGAGGCAAGAAGGACAGAAAAAGACTGAGGAGGGAGAGGAGGAACATTTCTGCTCTTTAAATATTAATTAAGTATTCAGATAGTGTTTTAGACAGCAAAGCTACCATTATAGGAGATTAGGTTTTAATCTTACGGAGAGGAGGGGCGAATAGCAAGTAGGTAAAAGAGGAACGGAAAGGAGGAGGAGGACGAACACAAGATCGGAGGAAGTCGGAGCATAGCAAAGAGGAGGGTTAAGGGAGGGCAACGGAGAAGTAAGAATAGATGGATTAAAAGAGGAAATGAGCAGGATTATGTGAAGTTGGAAAGGTAAGAGGAAGGAATGAACATATAATGAATAGAAAGTCTGCTTTTTTTAATCACATACTCCTTTATGAAAGTGCTTCTCCATTTGTTCTCAGAATCTCTTTGCCTATATCTTCACTTATTTTTCCATCCATCTATTTTCAATACCTGCTTGTTATGGGGGGCTTTCATGTGTCATTTCTGATTTGCGGTGTTGCTGTTTGAAGCTCGAACAGGACTGTAGAGAAATACGATGTTCAAGCACTGCCTAACCTCATATCCATGCGAGCTAGCACCCAGCCTGAGTTGGCATCTTTCACAGGTATTTAACCATTGCTATGCCCTCGCTTTACCCTCTAGCTCTTCAGCAGGTGTTGTTGCATTGCAGGGTAACCAGGAAGTAGCATGATAAGAGGCACAGACCTGCTATAATGATGCAGCAATGAGGTTTAATGGGGCTGAAAACACAGGCTGACTGGCTGGCAGGCAGGCAGGCTACACAGTCAGGGAGAGGCACAGTTGGTGTGAAGCTGTTTCCAGCTCATGACAGATGTTACAAAGAGAGAGAGAGACAAAGAGATGGAGGGAGAGAGGGGACAGAGAGAGAGAGAGAGAGGTGAGTCATTTGCAACATGCAGAGTGAGAGATAACTGTGAAGTAACTTTGTGCAAACAGCAACTTTAAGCAAAGTCAAGTAGAGTTCATTCACATGTGGGTGCTCCAGAGCACTTTAGTTCATATCCCAGTCGTGCTGCAAATAAACGTGTCGTACAGCAAACTGTGTCGAGAGGTGGTGCAGCGAGACGTAAAGTGATTTCAACAACCCACCACAATGCCCCTGTTGATTTTGTGCCCATCTCACTTTTGATTTCCCTGGAATGAGACAATATAAATGAAAGAAAACGAAGGGTTTTTAGGCAGGAAGCAGAAGAGACAGCAGAGACAGCAATCAGCATCTGGAGGAGTGCCGGAGAGTTTATTGCATCTCGTCTTGTTTGTGCAAATCTGCATTCATCCCCCTTGTTAGAATAAATGCAAACTGTACGGAAAGTGCGCGCAGAAACAAAACAGATGACCCACTTTTTGTTGAAACTGGAAAAACCTCTGTGAGATTTTGTTTAAGACGTATTGTCTTTGGATGGTATTAGCTCTTAACCACATTGACCACAGGGACAGGAAATCTTCCGTTTTGCCGTTTAATCTTTTATGACTTACCACGGTAATGCACAGAGTCTGGAGCTAATTTGTTTGAATGGCACAAACTCAGGGACTCTAACTAGTGTGACAAAGCAAGGAATGCATTCAGTTCCTTCAGAGGTTTCTTGGGTGAATTCCTCTAACTTGGGTGTGCATTGGTTCATTTTTTAAGTTTTAGCCATATTATCTGTAGACAGTTCTCCAGGGTATTTACAGTTTAAAGAGCCTTAAAGTTCTCATTTTTATTGTAGAGGTTTCTTACAGTAGTACATAAATTCAGTGTTTGTCAACCAGGTATTTATTACGAGAGCCCCCACACACAGATGTATGAGATTCAGTATATATACACACGTGGACAAAATTGTTGGTACCCCTCAGTTAAAGAAGGAAAAACCCACAATTCTCACTGAAATCACTTGAAACTCACAAAAGTAACAATAAATAAAAATTTATTGAAAATTAAATAATCAAAAACAGCCATTACTTTTGAATTGTTGATTAACATAATTATTTAAAAAACAAACTAATGAAACAGGCCTGGACAAAAATGATGGTACCTCTATAAAAGATTGAAAACTATTTGACCAGAGTGACATGATTAACTCAGGTGTGTCATTTAATTGACATCACAGGTGTTTCCAAACTCATAATCAGTCAGTCTGCCTATTTAAAGGGAGACAAGTAGTCACCCTGCTGTTTGGTGAAAAGGTGTGTACCACACTGAACATGGACAACAGAAAGCGAAGGAGAGAATTGTCCCAGGACATCCGAAAAAAAATGATAGAC
Organism: Acanthochromis polyacanthus; assembly: GCF_021347895.1. Taxonomy (NCBI): domain Eukaryota; kingdom Metazoa; phylum Chordata; class Actinopteri; family Pomacentridae; genus Acanthochromis; species Acanthochromis polyacanthus. Next base: position 14,637,191 of record NC_067124.1, read on the forward strand.
AAACATCTTAAAGGTAAAGGCTATAAGACCATCTCTAAACAGCTTGAAGTTCCTGTGACAACAGTGGCTCATATTATTCAGAAGTTCAAGACCCACGGGACAGTAGCCAACCTCCCTGGACGTGGCCGCAAGAGGAAAATTGATGACAAATTGAAGAGACGGATCGTTGGAATTGTATCCAAAGAGCCCAGAGCAACCTCCAAAGAAATTAAAGGTGAACTCCAAGGCCAAGGTACATCAGTGTCAGATCGCACCATTCGTCGTTGTTTGAGCCAAAGTGGACTTCATGGGAGACGACCAAGGAGGACACCACTGCTGAAAAAAACTCATAAAAAAGCCAGACTGGAATTTGCAAAAATGCATGTTGACAAGCCACAAAGCTTCTGGGAGAATGTCCTTTGGACAGATGAGACCAAACTGGAGCTTTTTGGTAAGGCACATCAACTCTATGTTCATAGACTCAAAAACCAAGCATACGAAGAAAAGAACACTGTCCCTACGGTGAAACATGGAGGAGGCTCAGTAATGTTTTGGGGCTGCTTTGCTGCATCTGGCACAGGGTGTCTTGAAAGTGTGCAAGGTACGATGAAATCTGAAGACTATCAAGGCATTCTGGAGAGAAATGTGCTGCCTAGTGTCAGAAAGCTTGGTCTCAGTCGCAGGTCATGGGTCTTCCAACAGGACAACGATCCAAAACACACAGCCAAAAACACCCAAGAATGGCTGAGAGAAAAGCGTTGGACTATTCTAAAGTGGCCTTCTATGAGCCCAGATCTGAATCCCATTGAACATATGTGGAAGGAGCTGAAACATGCCATTTGGAGAAGACACCCATCAAACCTGAGACAACTGGAGCTGTTTGCTCATGAGGAGTGGGCCAAAATACCTGTTGACAGCTGCAGAACGCTCATTGGCAAATACAGAAATCGTTTAATTGCAGTGATTGCCTCAAAAGGTTGTGCAACAAAATATTAAGTTATGGGTACCATCATTTTCGTCCAGCCCTATTTCATTAGTTTGTTTTTTTTTAATAATTATGTTAATCAACAATTCAAAAGTGATGGCTGATTTTGATTATTTAATTTTCAATAAATTTTTATTTATTGTTACTTTTGTGAGTTTCAAGTGATTTCAGTGAGAATTGTGGGTTTTTCCTTCTTTAACTGAGGGGTACCAACAATTTTGTCCACGTGTGTATATATATGTGTGTGTGTATATATATATATATATATATATATATATATATATATATATATATACTATGTACAGTATAATTTTTTTTAAAAAGTGAGGTGTTCACTAAATCATATATATCACAGCCACAACAAAACTAGTTTGAATTGCATTTCCTATCCTATATTATATTCTGAATAGCTTAATATTCACAAATGACGAACTTATCTTTATATTTAAGTATATCAAAAATAACATAAGTGAAGTCTATGGGAAAACATCTCATGTTCTCTCTTCTAAGCCACATAGTCTCCACTCTATCACGATAAATATGAATTTCATCCCACAGATTTATTCCTAACTATTATCACAGTGGATTTAATTCTCTCATCAAAATGTAATCTTAAGCAAAAATACTGCTGTTGAGGTGTAACAGTCAGAAACAGTAACTCATGGTTTGATACTGCCAAGTCAAGACATGAAGGGAACCTATGCTACAAATGTTCAGGAGAAATTTCTTTCATATCTCGTGGACTTTTACATTTTGCCCGTTATAAATGAACGGGATTGTTTGGTTTGTAATCAAACTGTGAGTCCTGTAGAGTCCATGCATTTAACATTAGCATCATGTAAAATTCTACTGTTGTTGTAATGTACAGAAAGAATGGGCTGAGATGCTAACACATTAGATTCCACTTAGATGACTAGTGCATAAATTTTAAACTTATCCCAGGCCCTTTATTTTATTTTTATTTTTTTTGCTTCATTATCATTTAAAATAGACTTTTACATCAGATCATACATATGAATATGCAGATATATCTTTGATACTTGTTACAATGTTGTAACCCCTCATATTTTACCCACTGAGCTGCAGCTTATCAGTGGGCATGAACATGCTTCCATGAGGCAATTATTTGCACTAAGTATATCTCATTTAATATATTCCATCACCAGGAAGCTCACATTGTTATCAGCTATGTCCGTGTTCTGATAATAATAAAGGATTCTTGGTAAGTTGCAAAATTTATTGATGATATTGAATTTAAAGCAATTCTCAGACCCCCGCATGAACACTGAAACAGTTTTTTTTTTTTTTTACTGTAGTCATTCTCTCAGAGAGATCCCTACCTAATGTGCTTGCAGTATAACTAATAGGAGATAGAATCCACAGTCCTTGTTCAGTTCAAAATTGATTCCAGAAGTTTATCTGCAGCTGATATGAGGCTTTTGCAAACTGGGTCTGCCAAATCAAGATATTAAGGTAGAAATTCCCTCTTTGTGTTTACCTTGACAGTTTTTTCTTTGCTGAGCTGCAGGGAAGTAAGTAGTAATATAAAGAATAGCAACTGGAAGATTTTGAGTAATTTAACCTGCTGAACTCTCATTTTTGAGCGCTGTTGATTTTGTCCTTTATCGCTTTGACAAAAACACAATCATTTTTAAATGGGAGAAAAATTACGGCCAACAAAATCTCTCTGGATGCCCATAGGGTCACCTGACTGTTGTTCTTGAAGCACTGTGATCACATCCTGAAAGCATCTTGATAAAGTCTGTCATGAAAGCCAGCAGAACTGTAGTTTACCTCAGTCTGTAGCAGATGAACACTGATGATTTCAGTGACGTAACTCTTTGAGGGAGATAACTGTAAGACCACTGACAGATTCTGCAGCTGCTATGTTCAGCAGCTTTGAAGTTACAGCTTTCGTCTGTCACTGCTTTCATAAATGCGAACTCACACGAACATGCACACAAAACATTACATCCAAAGCCAGTTGCCTTGTGTGGGAAGACAACTGTACCACTCTCCGTATTGGACGCTGCCAAAGGAAAATCCTTGGTGACGAACAGACATATTCAGACTTGAGGACAAAAGGTAAAATTCATCTTCTGGAGCTGTTCTGCTTATTCTGAGTCACTGATTACATAGATGGCTTTGGTCCCAGTCTGCCAGGCCTGGAACTCCCACTCTTCAAACATCTCTGGTGCATGCAAAGGAAAATCCCCCGTGCATTAAGGAAACATTTAGGTTTAAAGTAAGCCCCATGGGGTTAGCTTTTTTTGTCACAGAAACACACACAAATATCCACCCAACACATGCACTGCATCACATACTACACAGATTTGTATTTGTTTCATTTTCTGTAACAACTGCAAATGAATGGACAATGACAAAGACCAAACTTTCCAGGCACTTCTGGGGCACTTGTCTTAATAAAAAAATGTTGTAATTTACAAATTCAAGAGCCTGGCTTTTTCAATAGATCTCACAAAGGACATACATCTACCCTACCATCAAGATTTGCAAAATTATCCCAAGCTGATAATAAATAAGTATCATTACGGCACAGAGGAGAGCTGAAGCCAACACAGCCATAAACTCTCATGACACATCACTGGACCAATTACAGCATCAGCAGAGGCTCGCTTGGTCACTGTGTGTCCAAGTAGCTTTGATGAAATTAGAAACTAAAAGCTTGAAATCATGAAGTTGTAATTTATAGAATGTGTTGTACCGTTTTCTCTGTAGCAAGTCTCAGTAAAATCAAAGCCTTCCCTGTATTCATTCCTTTTTCTCCTTGCTTTTACTGTCATTTTCCATGCACTACAAAATTGTTGCACATGTACACATAATCCTAATCTGTGCAGAAAGACCAAAAGATGGTAAGAAGTTAAATCTGTGTGCAATAAAAAGAATGAACAGATAAAACAGTGCAATAACTTGTCAGAAGCAGTGTGACTAGTTAAGGTGCATACACTAAATACATGGCAATGTAATTATTTAGAGAGATGTTGTAATGTCAGTGTTGTGTTAGTATGTCGGTAGTAGTTTTGCACATAATCCAGAGGCGCGGCAAGAGACACTGACTATGATACTTCTCAGACGTCACAGTTCAGCAGAGCAAGACCTTTTTCTTAGAAATAGTTTGTGTGTGCAGATGGACCTGCAGCGTCCGCCTGATCCTAGTCGCTTAAATAGATGATGTCCAGAGTGAGGTACGTCCTGTTCTCAGCCCTTCGGACACAGCAGAGACTGTAACTGGCCAGGTGTTGGCAGCTCTGTACCAACAATGCTGATTTTACAACATGCTCTTGGGCCTTTTTTGTCAGCTTTGGTGCAGTTGCTGTACCAAGCAGTGACACAGTTTGTCAGAAAGCTCTCTGTTGTCCCTCTGTTTTTCAGGGGGAAGGTTGTTGGCACTCTTCTGTCTCCTCAGGAAATAAAGGTGTTGTTGCACTTCACCCTCCACTGCTGACAGACCAGTAGAAGTCCCTCTTTAATTTGCAAGCGCCGCACGCATCGGCTTTGGTCTCCTGCGGAGGATCATTTCGATGGAGTGCTGCCAAACAGAGGGAAAATAATTGAAGTATACTAGTCTAGCTAACTGAGGGGAACATAAGAAGGAGGTTCCCTCATTTCTGCGGAAAAATGAAATTAATGCAACTCTGTTAACATCATGAATCCAGAGTAGGGGTTCCCTTATTGCTGCAGGGGTTGTGAGCATTAAACCAGTGCACCGCCTTTTCTATTGAATGTTTATTCCTCTTTTGGGGCAACTCTGCCTCTTCAGTTATATTCACAGATATTTTGCTGAGGGATAGTCAGTCATAAATATGGAAATCAACAACTTAGCCTTTAATGCATTTACTGCTGCAAAACCAGCTTTTAGTGAACGGTCTTTTATCTCCTCACTTCTTTTTGAGAATTTTCTGTATTTAAAAGGAAGAAATCTGTTTTGCTTAGCACAAGGACAATGTGATGTCAAGAGCTGTCCTCTTTCATCATGACTTCATATTACGCATCTGACTCGCTCATCTTTTCAGGAAGAGTTTTATGAAATTTAATTATTATCATGGATAAGTAGAACTAATTTTTTGAAGATAAATTGTTTCCATTTTGTTTAAGGACAACCAACATTTATTATCTCGCTATGTGCTGCTGCAGATACAATTTTGTGCATTTGTGCTATTAGCACTGTATGTATTTTATTTTGTATTGTGTTCTTTACAGATGTTTGTATTTTTCTTTTTTGTGCACTGTGGAATTCTGAGAAACCGCAAATCAGTTTATCTGGATGTACAGCACATGCAGAGATACTGACAATAAAGGTTACTTTGACTTTTTTGACTTTGTATTGTAAGACTAGTGCTGTTCCACTCCCTCGATTTAGATTAGAAAATGCAACTTATGTTTCTGATGAGGATAACTATTCCTTCATCTTCTTCTACTTGTATCTCTCCACAGCAACAGGAGCAGGACCCCACCAACCTCTACATATCCAACCTGCCGGTGTCGATGGATGAGCAGGAGCTGGAGAACATGCTAAAGCCGTTTGGTCACGTCATTTCCACACGGATACTGAGGGATGCCAACGGCCTGAGCAGAGGAGTCGGCTTTGCCAGGTAAAGAAGCAATAAGGGACAGTTATTCCACCAGCAGTTCAGCGTTTGAGTTTACACTTCTGATGACGGATGATTTTCTGCAGCTGGAGTAACTTCAAGGTCATGAAACAAATTTTACATTTCGCTTGTCAGTCACATGTGTATTCTCTTTGCTGGACAAGCTATAATTACATATCGGACACTAAATAACACAGACTCATAATTATCTCACTATGATCCACATTCTTGCTGAAGATAATTGCAGCAGACAGTGTTAGCCTCAGTTGACTCATTGCCATTCACAACTGACTGACTTTTAGCTCTAATGATACAACTGCACATCCTCGTACCCTTGGCTTCTTCACCCTTCATGTGTGTGTGTGTGTGTGTGTGTGTGTGCGTGCGTGCGTGTGTGTGTTTTTGTGTGTGTGTGTGTGTGTGTGTGTGTGTGTGTGTGTGTGTGTGTGGTCTTCTCACTTAGATCGTAGAGTGTGTCAGTGATTAGAATGCAGTCAGAGCTTCATTCAGGGTCACTGACTATATGAAGAAAAACCACGACCCAAACGGGGACATGCATGCTCACATCCCAAACAGACACACATACACACATAGCCTCTCTTCAGTCACCGTTTTTCTCTTCCAAACACACACATTTACACACTGGCTTTTGCTTGCCAAGCAGGCAATTAGTCATTGAGCTGTGATTGGGTGAGCAGAGCTGAATAGGGGCAGACAAAGAGGACATGACACACAACAGATCAGACTGAATGGAGCTTTTAAACTGGGACAAAGGAGAGGAAACCCCATAGAAAACACATACACACAAACACACAGCCATGCACAGGCCTACCTAAGGCATTTTTCTCAGGCGTACATGCACAATCGAGCACAGAATACCTTTTCTGCTTTGTGGGACGCAGTTGTCAGCATTCAGCACATTCATATTCACACACTTTTATAGAAGCAGTGTAGCATCTGTGCATGTTAAGAGATCATTGTCCTGAAGTAGCATCTCTTTCTTTTCTTTCAGGATGGAGTCAACAGAGAAGTGTGATGTGGTGATTCAAAATTTCAATGGAAAATTTTTGAAAACCCCTCCAGGCATGACGGGTAGGTGTCAGTCTCAGACTAGACAAAATGCACGTACAGTTTTTTGTTTTCCTATTTGACGTTTTGCTACTGAACACATTCTAGCTGGTGCGCGTATTGTTTCCTAGCATTACATATCTCATGGTTCACAAAAAGTGGATTATCCTCTGCCTGTAGAAGCATGAACATGGTCTTTCTTTTCTATGATTTCAATGGATGTTATAGAGAAATGGGCCTAATTTAGACTAGCCAACAAATGTGCTCAAAGTGACATCCAGTAACCGCACCTAGTAACATTCAGCACATACACACCTATTTATCATATTTATATAGACTTTCCTTTTGCAGCCATCACTGTTTATCAGACACAGTCATGCAGTGGACTTCTCTGCCTTTTTGTGTTACCACATCTGTCTGTGTACAGAGCAGTGTCAGTGCGACTGATAATGCATCACCCTCTCAGCTCTCTCTGCTGCTCCGTCTCTCCCACTCCTCAGTCCTCCTCGAGTTGATTTAGTAGGAAGGTCTGACTGATTAATTCTTTCTCCGTACAAGAAGATTGAGACGCTCACATGCAAGAGGCACATGCACAGACAGACGTCCCCTAAAGCAAACAATCTGCTGCTGATTGTCCCCAAATAAACAGCAGGAACTTGTTGCCTGTTTAACACGGAGTGGAAGCAAGTGGAGAAGGATCACTGAGGATGTCATTGAGTTTCAAGCAATAATAGATTTACAAGAGAAAAGGGAGTGTGCTTACTGTATATGTAGGTCTATATAGATATAGATAAAAGTACAGTTAGGGCTACATAATCCCATCCTTTGCTGCATCTTTCTGCAGCCTGTTTCTGTCTTACTATGTGAGAAACCCAAAATTATACCTTTTATCAAGACCATGCTTCACAAACGTGATTCAATGAAAAATCTGAAAGACAATTGGAGATTGTTATAAATTATTAAAGAACTCGGTGTTACCAATTATTGTCTCTGCTCCTTTGGTTAAAAATCTATTATGAGAAATCCTACAACAGGATATCATGTTCATAATTCATGCATTTATTAGCTTTTGCATACAATTACTGTGACAGAGCACAATGTATTTAAAGTTACTAGTGAGCAGGGTGCATATATGCATATTCACTTTACTTAAAGCTGGTCTGCTAATTTCATGTTAAATTGAATGATTATGTGAGATGTGGCAAGTCATCCAACTCTGCAGATCACTGCAGCCTTGAATAGCTTTTTCAGGTCAGTGTTTTGGTTTTGCAGCCCACATTACTTTCACATTTTAGCTCTTGTCACTCACATCTTTCAGAGTTTAGCTTCAAGAGTGTACAGGCAACGTTAACATCAAACAACATGCTGAAGCATTTTGCAGGTGAGGCTCAGTGAGAGTCAATGGGGGAGTCGACCATAAAAATTTTACAAGATAATATGCCAGCGATATATTTGCATCTTGTTGTGCTGCCCCCAAGTGGCCAAAATGTGAAATAAGCTTTAAATCTTACACACAAAAACAAATGCACTGGTGGTTCTTTATCCTGCAAGTGTCTGACCTCCAGATTTAAAGAGATGCATTGTTGTCTTTGCCAGAGGTATCCATTTACTACTGTCTGCTTTGCACATCTATTAGTGTGTGTGTGTGTGTGTGTGTGTGTGTGTGTGTGTGTGTGTGTGTGTGTGTGTGTGTGTGTGTGTGTGTGTGTGTGTGTGTGTGTGTGTGTGTGTGTGTGTTAATGTGTGCATTAGCGCACATGATCCACTTAAATTCGCAAACCAGTTAAATTGAGAGAACACACACACACACACACACACACACACACACACACACACACACACACACACACACACACACACACACACACACACACACACACACACACTGTATTCACTCATCTAAAACATGAATCAAAAAGCACCTCTCTCTCCAGAGCCAGGTTCAGGTGTGATTTATGCCACTGGTTTTCTGTGTCACTGACAGTTTGTGGCATTTCCGGAGCTGCTGCAGTGACATTATGACAGGCCTTTGTGTATTGTTTTGTTGTTGCTCTTCTTATTACTTACATGTGTTGTCTTAAAAACACACTGTAATCAAAGGTTAAGCTTTCAATGCTGGTACAGTGTGACATGTAGCTGTGTGTGTGTGTCTGTCAGTGAGGGATGTGTGGTTGTGTCTTTTGCCTGTGTGTTCCTCTGATTAATACCACAGCCTGTCCATCCACATTGATGCATTGACAGGCAACAGTAACATTTTTCTCTCCACCCGCAGGATGAATGTCGATATTGATCACATGACCAGAGCTTCCATCAGCCCTGGTTAACAGGAAGCACATTGACCCACAGTGTTCTGGTGGTTGTGTTCATAGAGACAGAGTATCCAGATCAGACATAGACTTGATCCTGCTCTTTACATCTACTTCAGACAGATTGAAGGGATCTGGTTATAGATACATATAATCTTCAGTGTTATTTACCTTTATACAAATACAGTTTATTTACAAGATATCACAGGTCCTCAAATGGCTCCAGGATGTGTGATTTCCAGATGCAAATGGATTGGAAACAGGTTTCCTGCTGCGAATGTCTTGTCACTTTTAGTGAGCAGAGCTGTCTTGCAAATTCGACATTCCAGTCTTAGGTGTAAATGAAGTAATCACAGTTTGAGTATTTACTATGTGTTGTAATTCTGTCTCCTCTGTGTTTGTCACTCGATAATGTTCTGCCCCCATACTGTGATTGAAAGAGCCGGCAGCGGTGTGAAACCGTCCCTATCCAGCCATAAAGAGCACATATGCTCCCCAGGTTCTCCACAAATATGCCGTTTTATTCAGTATTATTCAATATGATATGATACATCTTTCTGAATATTGATGACAATTTCAACGAATTGTGGTGGTGAAAAATGTAAATGTGGACTTGAAAAGATGAAATACTTGATGATTCTGCATTTCCTTTGATTTCATAGACTACAGTGGAGGGAAACGTCTCCATTACTAGTTAGTTGTCACATTTTTCCTCACTGTCGGCTCAGGTTTTACTGCAACAGAAAGTCCTGCACCTCTATGGAAACAGCACAACTATGACTAAAAGTAGACAAAGCTCAAAAAAAAATTTTTTTCCTGCATTATAATGCCACACATCATACACAGAAGAAAATAGAAAAATAAAAATTGCCTTTGTGCCATTATATATTTTTGCAAAAAACTGAAAAGTTGCAATCAACATGTGCATCATTTTTTCATGCACCCACCAGTGTTAGCAATACTGGGAAAATAATGTCATAATATAGATATATTAGTAATTACATGTTTAATTTTTATCTATGCTTTCCTCTTATCTACTGTGTGTAACACTGCCTGCACTTCAGCCCACTTCAGCAATAAAGTCCTAGAATTTTACCACGTAACTATTGGTTGCTGCTGAGTCACTAAGGACTTCACAGTTGCGCCAAAATGCGCATAAGTTTTTAGTTTTTCACAACATCTGGTTTGAGCAAATAATTTGTTTTTGGCTAGATTTTCAAACGAGATGTAGTAAAGTGATTTTAGTGGAAGAATCCTGATATTAAGCTTCGATTTGGTTGTTTTTTTCCGACTGAACTGCACTTCACACATGTTGAGTTACAGTAAAGCAGTGGCGGAAAGTTGTGGATCTTTTTGTGCTCATAGTTCGATGCCGATGCTGTATAACACAAATTTTAATAAAGCAATTTAGATTTGCAGCTGCAACTTTTTACATAATCCTGCTTACAGACAAACAACACCTACAGCATTTCTTTCTGGGCAAATAGTGTTTCCTTCATCTTTGTTTCAGTGACAGGACACTAAATGTTTGTGCTCACATGCATAGGGTAGTTGACAGACTGTTGTGGCAGAATATATATGCATATATTTAATTTTTTTTGCTGATCCAAAAATGAGCCTATTCATGACTCAAAAGCCCATTTAAACTGTAATTTTTGTGATCCACTGCACCCCACTGTTTATGGAAAGTAAAATTCCATTACTGTCTTTTGTCTGCAGTGAAGACTTACTGAGTTTCATTTTGCACATTACAGACAACCAGCTTTTTTGTCCCCACTTAATTTGTTTTTTTTTTCTTCTCTGTTTTAGTTTATTTTTCGTCTCCTCCTCTCTCTGTCTCCCATCTAATCTCTCCTTCCTGTCTCCACTGGTCCCATGACATTTCTGCTTTACCCATGTTTTCACTATTTTTTTTCTTCACTCTTTCACTTTTCTTTTCGCATCTGTCTCTATTACTCTTCTACTATGTTGGATAATGTTGCCGTTTTAATAGTTGTTTTTGTCCCCCCTAATGAGAAGACAAACGGAGGACAGGAACTTGAAGAATCCCATTATCACTCAGCAGTTTCAATAACAATCATGGGGCTTTTAAAAATGCATCGAGCCTTAAATGTCTCGTATGATCATGAGGCATTAAGTCCCCTTTCACTGCAGAAGCGGTTCAATACTTCCATAAATGGCAAATGAGTTATTATTATTTGAAGTTCCTGATAATGGAGGAAAAAATAGAGTGATGCAGCACTGAGGGAAAGATTATGTAATTATGTGTCAGTACTATGCTGCCAGACTTTGTGTCAGCTTACAGGTGTTATTTATTCAGCACTCAAACAAGCTGACGCCAAATTACACTGATGCTGACAAGTTCAAGATATTTGGTGCTGCCTTAAACCTTCCAATAAACACAGCATAAACACATTTCTTTCAAAGGAGATGGTTTTTGTCAATAATAATAATAATAATAATAATAACAACAATACTAACAACTGCTATTATTAATATTGCTGCTATCATATGATTAATTAATATGCATAATTAAAAATGTATATAATAAATAATTATATAATAGTAATAATAACAATTACAACACCAATAATGATAATATTATCTGTTTAATTATTACTTAAAATTTTTACAGCACTATTCAAAGTTCAAAAGTGCCTCATTTTTTAACTAATGTAATTAATTAGGTCCTTAAAACTAATTTTATTATTATGCATTTTATTTTAAATAACTGCACAACTTAGAAAGTGCTTTATAATTAATCTAATTTAAGACTGAGGCAAAGAGAACAATGCAATTAGCGTAGCAGAGAAATAAAATGGAATAAAATGGCCAACATAAAAGATAATTACTATTCATAAAACAGTTAAGACATGTTGGCAATAAAAATGTGCTTGAACTAATAAGAGGCCTTTTAGACAAGATCGGTTTTGAGAAATGATTTAAGAGGTGTCACAGGTCCTGAGGGTATCATGTCCTGTGGAGTTCCAGAGCTGAAGGACCTTCAGTCCTTCAGTCTGTAGGACTCAAGAACGGCCAGCAGAGCGAACCGGCTCACAGGGAAGCAACAATTCAGCAGTGTAGCTGGGAGCTGAACCATGAAGTGCTTCAGAGGTAATGAATTAGAATCTTAAAATCAATTCTGAAGCTGACTGGTAACTAGTGATGAGAGGCCAAAACTCTGTGTGTAATGCTTGAACCAGAAAAACCTCCAGAGTGCACATTGTTCTCTCCTATGACTTTGAGCTCTTTGATGCCAGATGTCTTAAACGGAAAATTAAAAAAAAAAGGATTGCATTCCATTCAGCCCAGCTCGTGGATTCCTCATTTAGTCACATTTGGGGATTGGAACCCATTTTCTAACTGAATGATTTCCCATGTTGTTTGCTAATGAATTGTATTTTATTTTAAAAGAGAATTCTCCCATTAGAGGCATTGGGTCCCACTCGTTGTGTCTTTATAAGCTAAGGGTTTTTGGTACTTTGCTTCGAAGTACCAAAGATTTATATTATTACCTCCGCCAAGGAGGTTATGTGACACCCGGTGTGTGTGTGTGTGTGTGTCTGTCTGTCTGTCTGTCTGTCTGTCTGTCTGTCTGTTAGCAAGATAACTCAAAAACGCCTGGGCAGATTCACATGAAATTTTGAGGGGATGTAGACTATGGTCAGAGGAAGAGCTGATTTAATTTTGGTGGCAATCTGGAAAGGATCCTGGATTCTGGATCACTTTGAATTTTTTAGTATGTTTTAGTATGTGGTCCAAAATATGACAAAAACATCATAGGTTAGTATGTCGTCCAACAAATTGGAACAAGGTGTCCAGATAGCTCAACTGGTTAAGAAGGTGATTCGTAAACAGAACTGTGTCAGAGATGCAGGTTTGATTCCAGCTCACGATCCTTTACTGCATGGGTTTCCTGTTTTCCTCTCTATCCTTGGCAGAGGTCTGCACTCTCTGAGTGCTTTTCTAGTATATCTTCTGCTCTTTACCAGAGCCATGTACACTAACCTGTATGCTTCATCCTCCCCCATATTTTCTTTAACCTTCTGTTTCCTCTCCTGTGTCCCTCTCGCTCGAACTGACATAAATATGTTTGTTTGCGCTGCTGGAGTTTTAACAGTTTCTTTGGTGCCCTACTGCAGTTTGAAATATCCCACCGCTACTGTGACTGAAAACAGTATGCAATCTACACTTCACAGTGCAAGCCACCCACCCTGTTACCCATAAACATGTCCTGTCTGTTAAACATTAAATGCCACAGATCGAAAACTCCGTTTCAATTCAAGCGCTATTTTCACTTTTACACAGACGCCTTCAGACACACAACTTCTATCAGTCTTTTAGTCAACACCTCATGCCATCTTCATGACTTTTCTGTCTTATTTGCATTACTTATTGCCGTTGTGATGGGATGTGGCCGTGCTTTTATTCACCCAAATAATACAAAAATTGGAGTAGAACAATTCAAACATGATGTTTGATAAATTAAATTAGTAAAATAACTACAGCAAACATTAGTTAATGAGTACAATTTAAAAAAAATCTCCAGTGTGTGTGAACAAACACAAACACACATAGCTATTGTCCAGAACAGTGCTTCTCTCTTTTCATTTCAATTGCTGCCCTTATCATGTCGCTCTTGGCAACAGCTCATGTTTTTAGCAATATTAACTACTAGGAAACACACGCAGTGACACAACTACACACACACCAGTAGCTCAATGTGTGTCTGGGTCTTTTCATTTTTGCTCGTTTAGTGTTTGAGTTCACACATTCTTCACAGCGATGAAGCTCAGAATCACAGTGAACAACAAAAGAAAAAAGAGCGTTCAGTTTATAACATTAGAAACTGACACGATAACCTTTTGAATTAGGGATGTCCTGATCCAAGCCATTGAATATTTAGTACCTGCCAGTCCAGTACCATTTTACTATAAAAATACACACTTCAAATGCAAATAAGTCATTAAAATCAGTCCAATGCATGTGTCTAACAACTGGTTAGCTCTGCATGCATTAAGAAAACAATTATGATGCTGCATCCAAGATGTTCCTTAATGTTCCACAGCCCTTTGTTTGTGCCCTACTTTTATGTCTGCCTTAGTGTTAGATGAAGCCCCTTTTTTATACTTTTTTTTATTTGTCACATCTGCAACCGCTTTTTTTATTTATTTTTTGATCAGAATGAGATTTGTACAGTTTGCAGATTTTTCTTTTGAAATGTCTTGCTTTAAATGGCATGCTGTTTATGAGTTGGGTTATGTGAATTTGCATTTAGGTGGCCACAAACCATGTCCACCATCACTGTACTGTTAGAGAGCAGGGTGAACTGTTGCTTCACAAGCTCAGAAAACATGACAAATACCTGTATTTTCTAGATACATGCCAGAAAATGTGCTGTAGATTCGCTGTAGTATCTGGTGAAGCCTCTTACTGTCTGATACTGTAGTGAACTGAAGTGAAGAACACTACAGGTAGTTCCGTGTTGGTAAGCAGAGAGCATTGTGTGGGTTTATCTATCAATGGGGACCTTGACAAAGACAGTCTGTGATGCTTAATGACCTCTTTACAGGCCAGGATCGACTAAACCTGTCTTTTCATGCTCCGGTGACATATATTAGAGAGCCACCAATCATAAATCTGTGGACTGAAAACTGCTTAATAAAATGGTTAAAAATTTGCATCCCTAGTATTCAGGATCTGCCACCAATTGTGCTCTCCCTTTACGACACCTGTGTGCTAAACAATGGATTGTTTCATGTTCCATTAATCAGATACCAATCAGTTTAATACATAAATACAGGAATCAGTTACTGAGGATGTACAGCTCAGCAGCTCATCTTTTCTCTCATCACTGTGCCCGTTTACCATCTGTTTGTCTCTGCACTGCAGACTGCATATGGTGATCCAATGAGGAGCCATCTTTTTTCATTTTCTGAAACCCCATCTATTGCATGCACACTGCTGTAGTGTACTCTGGTGTCTAAGTGATGACCCCTCCTTCTCTCTACCTGCTGAAGCACTTGCAAGAAAAACCGCCTGGAGACAGAAGGGCAATACTGATGCGCTTCAGGCTCCAAAGATCGATTTGCGCGTGACTTCGGCAATTAACAAGAATTTTTCCTCATTTGATTTGAATTGGATTTTATGTCCCCCAATCCGAGTCGTGTTTACTAAAAATTAACACCAACCTGAACTATTTCGATTTCCTAATATTTGACTCAGACAGTGTTAATTACCTCGACATGCCCTACAGTGACCCAGTCTAGAGGGCAGACGCAGCCGTCCTCCAATTCATCATGAATTCATCAGTTTGTGTTACAGAGCTGAAAGAATGACAGCAGCGGGAGTCAAACAGGCACCTTCACGAAAAGCTACAGATTGTATAAATCTGGCTGTGAAAGCAGGCTGCAGAATTAATATGACGCACCGCTTTGAGCAGCTTTTCCTCCAGGTAATCTTCTCTCTGCATGTTTTGACCCCTAATTGCGTATGTGTGGTGTGTTCACCTCAGAGGAATAAGTAACATTCATTATCTTCATTGTCATCATCAGTATTTATAACTTGTCACAGCGGTTGGAATGAATAGAAAGTGATTTACAGAGCCTATTGCTTGTTTGCTTGTTTTTTGTTTTTTTTATCGCCCCCAGAGAAACGCTTAATATCACAGCTCTGCTACCACAGGCATGACCTGCAGCTAGTACAACAGTGACATTACACTTTTCTGTTTTTACATTATAGCTGCAATATGGTGTAGATATAACAATTTAGGTTCCTTTGGCTGTTATGGTATTGCTAATTTACTGTAGCACTGCACACTGGAGTACTTTTAGGGACAGTAAGTTAGGGTAATTTTGCAGTGTTTTGTATGCTTCACTCTGCATTTGCCCTGCTATATAGGATGTCCATTAGATCTTAGAAAAAAGACTAAATTAATGTTGAGCTGTTCAATTTTTTCAGTTAAGCGACTGAATTTGAGCAAGAACTTATGTATATTTTTTTGTTTATTTCTATTTTTCTGCTGATATTTCTTAAATGTCTGCAATATCTCCTTTGCTGCTGTAGCAATGCAAATTTCCCCACTGAGGGATTAATTAAGGCTTTTCATATCATATTGTATGTAAATTTGCTCGTTGTAATCTTTGCATCCCACTGCATTCCTGGCTTGCAAGACAATCATCTGATCTTTTTGAAACACGGACTACAGATAAAGGTGGTTTACTTGACCACAAATAAATTTGCTTCTTCAGTCCTTTATTAAAGAAAAGTAGCAATAGCTGTAATGTGTTCTGTTTGGCTGAAAAAGCTTCTTGTTGACATTTTGCATACTCGTCCACCCCTCTCACCTTGCAGAAAATTTTGACCATTTTTCATGCACAATTTCCTCAGTTGTAAGATGTTCTGGGCTTTTCTTACATGCACTCTCCATGTCAAATCCCACAACATTACCTTCCCATAACCCTCCATTCCTTCTTTTTGTCCAATTTACTGGTCGATTTGCAGAATCATTATCATGTTTGATGCCCACTTTTGGTCCAACTTCAACTTTCTTACAGATGGGTTCAGTATATCCTGAAGTACTCTTTGATATTATGTACAATTCATTCTCAAATCAATCACTGTGAGCTGCCCAGCAAAGCAACCTCAGAGTTACCTGCTGACCCTGTGGTGAGTTTCTGGGGTTCTGGGAGATGTGTTTTTGCATCAAATGCTCTGCCCTTGAGTTTTCTGAAGCGGCAAATCCTCAACAAATTTGTTGTTTTCTTACTTTTTCAATGTGACTGATCTGTTTTTTTGTTTTGTTTTATATTTAAACTATGAGAATGACTCGTGTCAGTGTCACTGCTTTATCTCATTTGTTTGAGTGTATTCTTGTATCTGTAGTCAGCATTTCAAAGAGGAATACATGCCTGCTTACTCAAATAATAGTAATGAAAATATAAGAACTTTATTTATATAGCATCCATAAGAACAACGTTCACAAGGTGCTTTGACTGATGAAACATGCAAACACTAAGCCAATCAAGCAAGACATAAGGCATAAATGGACAAGGCAGAGCAGCCAATTAAAATAAATAGTAAAAAATGATAATAAAGTAAGTGAATAATTAACTAGGTTAGGACGCATATCAAACAACTGAACTAGGCAGTTTAAAGTTCAAATTGAAAAAACAAGTCCGTACTCAAAGGATTAAAGATGACATCACAATGAAGAACTTGCAGCTAAAATTAAAATAAAGCAAGAGAGAGCCTGGCAAATACAACATAAATACAGAATAGAACACTAAAACTAATTACAGATAAAAGTAAACTTCACATAAAAGCAAGTCTATGAAAGTGAGTTTTAAGAAGGATGTTGTTGGAAAGTCAACAGCACTTACTTTTTTTTTCACATGACTATATTTTTATTGTCTCCATTTTTCCTTCACTCAGGCAGGAATAAAGCTCGAAGATAGATGGATAGATTCGTTATGTCTATCTAGCTAAACTAACTGCAATAAAAGAATGAAATATTATTTTTGCCGTCTTGAGCTACATTTCGAACACTTAACCTTCTCCGTATGTTTTGTGTTTTCTAGGAGAAATGTGAAATACCGTGACAGTGTAATCTGGCATGACAGATTTGAATAATAACAGGATTAATCTCCATCCAGGTATTCAAGAATGTGGCAGGAGTGTACAGGGGAAAAAAAAGACTTATCTATAGAAGAAAGAAACATCTTTCTATGGGAGCGTTTAATTTCCTGTTCAACCAAATGTTGGACTCGTGCAGCAGTCAAATTTGGAGCTCCAGATGCACCGAGGCAACCAAAGCATTGTAACAATATTGACGTATGTGTCTGTGTAGGCGTGTTGGTGCATGTAAACACTGGCCCATAGCACTTGGCCAGTGTTTAACGTCTGGAACCATTTCACAAGCTGAGATGAAAAAAAAACCCTACTTACAGCAACAACGTGAATTTTTACATCTCTGTGGATATTTGCTACTAACAGGGATCCCACAAAGCTGAATAAGGGCAGCATCTCTTTTATTGTTGCTGCACAGAAAGGTTTCATTGCCAGCATGCTGCATGCTTTGCTTACTGGTTGTTAAGATGATAGATACTATTGAGGCGAATGAAGGAAAAGAACAGATGTAAAGATTTAGTCATTGTTTAGCAGGCAGCTGTCACTTCATTAGAATTTATGCATCACTTTTTGCATAACTAATTCTGACAATAAATAGACATCAAAGTCCCAAAACACAACCTTTTTATCTGTGTGATGAGGCTGTCAATTAAAAGATTCAAACAGTTTCCATTCAAACCACAGAGGTATCATTTTCATACAAAGGACAAACAGTTGTTGTAAATCAGCTGGATTTCTGCTGTCTTTGTGTGAAACTTCAGACAAGAAAATGTCCTGACGATAAACTTGACAAGTTGTCATTTGTCACCAGTTTCTCTGTCTGTCACACCAACGAAACAGACCACAACAGAAGACACAGAACCAGCCTTTGGGTCTAAAACATGTGCATCGATGAAGTTCTAACTCATGAGGGAAAGAAATAATTATTTCCTTTATACTCACAAATCTGCCGATAATAATACCATGACACCATGCACTGATTCAACATAAACCCAACTGATAAAAGCCGACTTATAGCCAGAGGTTTTACCAAATTCTTCCAAATTGACACTTACAGCCGATATGCTTGACACAAAAATAAAACAGGGTGTTAATTAATATTGTCTAACCTTAGTTTCGAGTGCCTAAAAAATAGAAATAAACAACATACTCTGGGGCTAACACTTTCCCATTGCAACTTCTGCTGCACTGATTTCCATTAGAATCTGTGAAGATGAGGTGCAAACGTTTCTTTTAATGATTAAAGGTGTTAAAGAAAGTTTATGCAGCCAGTTAAAGTCAAAGAGAGGGTGAATGCACTAGCTATTTCAGTGCCCAAATTTGTTTTTGTGTTTGGATTTTTACAGTGTAGATTTTTTTTTCATCTCTGCATATATTTCTACATTCTTTCATGAGAACAAATAACAGAAAATTTAACATTTTTGTCACATTTTTTCTCCTTGCGTGTAATTTTAACATTTTTGTCACATTTTTTCTCCTTGCATGTGCAAATTGAGTATAAAATTGGGCCTTTTTCTAAAAAATCATTAAATAAATAATTTGCCTGAACATCTGAGCTCTTTTGATGGAGTGAAGACAAACAGAAATACATAAAAGATATGTTTAGTAGAATAATTATAATAAATTAATTTGTATGACTAAATAGTCTCAGGAGCTGCACAGTGTTTTGTCGTCCTGTTCTCACAAAGGGCTAAAAAAAAAAAGCCAATGTCCCCCACTCAGGTGAGCTTAAAATGCTATAGAACAATATTAAGATTTCATTAACTTTTAGTCCCACATTTAAAGATACATTTACAATCATGTCGTAATTTGTCTCATTTTGTTTTCTTTCATATTTTCACTGATCAACACTCTTCATCAAACTCAAGTTTGACATTTCTTACTCAGTGGTCAATCACGCCCCTGAAAAGAAGATGGCATAATATTTTCTAAATTGTTTTTAATGTGAGTATTTATAATAAATTATATTCTGAATAATTAGAGTAAGTTTTAATCATTGTATTTATTTACTATACAGTATATTCTGACTAAATGAGGTAAATAGTTTTACATTTGGTTTATGTGTTAAAGCTGCACTACCAGAGACCTGGGAACCATTTCATGGAGACAAACAGTTGCTTCCTACATTATTTGGAGGTATTGTTTTGCATGTATTTCATTCATTTGTGTTTCAGACATCAGGGTGTCTCCAGGTCAGTCTCGAGGTCAGTCTTTCCCAGGGGAATGCTCTGTCAGGGAACACTGAATATAGTGTATAATAAATAAATAAATCAGCCTTTTTTTTTTTTTTTGGTGAACGGTCTTTTACATGAATCTCTCATCATCGTCATCAATGATGTGAATCGAGCACCATATTTGGTATTTCTCAGGGCAAAGGGTTTGGTTTTTTTTTTGGTGTTGCTACACATGTATGTATGTATTTGCATGGTGCAGAGTGGGCAAAAGAGAGGAACAAGGGGAGTGATTGAAAAATATGAGCAGCAAAGACAGAGGAGGATAACAGAGGCGAACCCATGTGGCCTGCTATTAGATAAAAATCAAGCTGAAACATTTAATGAGAAATTACTCTTAAATGCAGTATAATCACGTTTCACTATGTTTCTTCTTACGCTTACCTCTGCAGTCCCATCCGGGCCCCAGGCAATCCAAAAAAACTCTCATCTCAGTCTTTAGGCTCTAAATGGTTTCCTCTGCTGAAAACACTTCTTCTCATTTTTTTTTCCAGTTTACCGAGATAAAGAAACATTTTTCTTGAAGTAGGCGAGATAATTGCGTAGTTTATTTTGGCATTCATAATGTGTGAGTCAGTACCAGCGTGATGATATTGCAATTTGTTCATCGCTTTCTGTGTCTTTTAAGAACTCCTTTATTCCAGTGCTACACACAGCGATGAGGATTTGACTCTGTGCAGTTTGAAATCATCGCCAGTTAAATAGGACAAGAGTGCCAGCTAATAGCCTCCTTAAAGATGCGTCAGTGACTCAAAACATGCCTTGGTGGATGTATTAAAGTAACAAGTAAGAGGCAATGCATAAAAGTAGGTGGCTCATTAAATTCCAGGGTTAAGAGGTGTCTTCATAAAACTGAATCAGGAGATGAACAGAAGATTTGTTGTTGTGACTGTGCTCCATTACTGCTACAGTTTAGCTGCTGTGATCATTTGCCGTGCCTCATTATGGAATGGAGTTGGAAATCTTTGCCCTTTTAATATTTTCTAATTAATTTGTAGACTTTGGTAACTATTGGGCTAATTTACTGTGACCCACACATTCATTCAGTTATTTCTGTATTCTATCAGACTCCAATCTGTCCATCCTTTCAAGTGTGAAATCAAAAGGTGGCTGTGAGGCTATATGAGTACAAATCTGTGTCTGCTTAAAATAAATTAAAACTGGGAGTCAAAATATCCCCCACGTCAAAGATCTCATGAACAAAAGACTATCTACACATGCCATCAAATGTCTTATCTGAGAGTCTTGCTTCATGTTAGGATATCACTGTTTATTGCAGTTCTCAAGTCATGCTATTGCTAAGGCATTTCCAAGAAATAGAAGCCATCATTCACGCTCTCTTGCTTTCTACTGATTTGCCTTTAAAATTCAATGCATCAATACAAAAAGCCTTTATTTTCCTTTTGGATAATGCAGTCCCAATCCAACTGCTTCCCTCTATTTTAGAAGCCTGTAGGCGTTCTACTACAGCCTATTAAGCTGAAGTTAGAGTTTGGTGAACTTTTGTATGCGGGGTCACGCTCAGTTAATCCTATTTGTTATCGAGCCTTTCTTCTTTCTCTGGTCCAGAAAAGGACTATGTTGTCTTTGGAGCGATCACAGTCGCAGTCTGCTGCCTGGAGGTCAAACTCTGTGCAGTTATTTAGCGTATTAAGTATGCCTGTTTGGTTCGTCGTTTGAACCGCTCTCCCCATGCTTTGATGATTAGCCCGTGGCTTTGTTTCTACGTCAAGGCCGCTTTTGTGAAAGCATAGTTGTAGCAGTTGTAGAGATGGAGCGATAACTGCTGTTGTTTAGATGTTTGGATTAGCAGTGGAGGAGATAAATGTCAGAGCTGAAGTGCTGTTTTCAGGTCCAGCTGATTTATGTGATGCTTTTGTTCAGGCCACTCTGTCTTTGGAATGTAACCTAATGTGTGAAATTTTTACTTTTTTCCCCACTATTAAGATGATTAATCCGTTTCTGTATTTGTCCTTGTCTCCCTCTTTCTGTGGGACTCACTCTGTAGCCCCTGCAGAGCCTTTACTGTGCAAGTTTGCTGACGGAGGCCAGAAGAAGAGGCAGACGCAGGTCAAATATCCCCAGAATGGCCGACCGTGGACACGGGAAGGAGAGGTGAGGCCTGAAAATGTATTTAATCATCAAAAAGACTCACCAGTACCTTCATTAAAGATTCCCTTTACTAACCACAGCAGTTACTTTCTCTCCTTAAATCAGTGGAAAAGGGAAATTTGAAGACAAAAAACATTTTTTGCAATGCGTTTGTTACAACATAATCCTTTCTACCCCCTGCCAGTCTAAAAGAAAACAACATAGGAGATTTCCTCAGGCACAATTGTGCAGACATTTTGAAATTAAATCAACTGCAGCCTCTTGTATTTCACTATCAGAATTAATACATCAAGTCCACTGAGTGGGTTTTTAAGAGGAAATACTAAAGTGAGCAAAATCACAAATGCTTTTATAGTTATGAGTGTGACTGCACAATATCCACAAACTTCTTTTAAACTGTTTCCTACTCAGTTTTCTAGCCAAAGGGTGCAGCAAGCTTATCATAATAGTCAGAGCAATGAAAGAGAACCGCACTACAATAGACCGTACTGCTTCCTAAAAGTGGGGCCCGTATGCCTAATAGAAAGCATAATAAGACATCTTTCATTATTTTAAATATCAGCTGATACTCCCTTTGACAACAATTTCTTTTCCACATTTTACAAGAGTTTAAAATCAGAAAAGCTTGACAGGCCCCCCTGCGGGATCATTATTAGCTTTCATTTCCAGTAACGTACTGTAGGCTGAATTAGAGATGCTGCTGACAGTCTGAAAGCCGGCGTATATAAAGGTTGTTAAATTCAAAATATAAGGTTTCTGCAAGACCCCGATGCCAAGTTGTTTTTGCTTTTGTTGAAACTCCCACCTCCAGTCTGTCATCTTCTGAAGAAATGAAGCCGTGTACAGAGGATTGAAAGCAGATTGACTGTTGCACAATGCAGAGAGTTCAGAAGTTTTTAGTGTCAATACCAAAGCTTTAATTTACAGAACAAGGGAAAGTGAATAATAATGTCACCACCCACACACACAGAGTGCAGCTTTTCAGCAGTTTCCCAATATTCACATCACATGGAGGCTGGGAAAGAGTGGAAGTGTAATGAAATGGAATAAGGCTGAAGCTGTGCACTGCAACAAGAGCCGCCACAACAACAACAGAATGCTGCAGTGTGTGTTTGACCTTCGTGTGTGTCTGAGTGTAACAGGCACAGATTGCAGTTTTAATTTATATTTATAAGAGCAAACAGCGATGCGTCACATCAGGGCTTCCACAGCATCAGACATCCTGGTGTTAGCGATTCTCTGTTTGTTGTCAGCATTTGCGACTTGTCAGTAGGATTTGAAATAAATGATCACCGCTTTGAGTGAGACTTCTCACACATTTGTCAGTGGCCTAAGTCCTGACAAGCCTGTCTTGGCCCTGAGGCATCTCTTCAGAGGTTTGTGCTTCTGGTCGCAGCCAGGTCTCCGAGTCCGAGGCTGACTAATAGAGACATCTGGCCGTGGAGATGCTTTGAGGTGCCTCGCTGCATCCTCACACTCAGTCAACCGATCTTAATCTCCCAAAACCCCTCACTCCTAAATGAGTCTGGCCTTGGGGCAATGACACGAGCACATATTACACACACAGTCACTCATATAGCAATTGTTCAGAGAAACACATGCAGGATGCACATATGCAGTCTGGTTTTCAAATGAAGGAAAATTAGTGGACGAGCTCCAAACATCCAAATGCTTCCCAGAGTTGGTCTCTATCTCAGAAATTCTTTGCTGGATAAGATAGTTTACTAGGTATACAAGGAAACAGCATTGAATATATGTTTTTTTCAAGGTGAACATTTCTTCTATAGGCTGTTTTTGCTTGCTTTAAATCAGATGTTTGTGGAAAAAGCTGGTATGAAAGTGAACCCCAGGCTTTGTAATTATTAATTTCTAGCGCTTCTGAGGTCTGTATTTCCACAGTCCTGGCAAGACACAGTGTTTGGGGAAAAACCAAACATCGTGATGGAGTTCAGCATCAGGGCACCCTTTCAACTCATGTGCCAATTTGGAGAGAAGAGCCCTGTGTGGAATATAGAACAAGTACAAATGACTCGCGTAAGGCTTTAGATAGAAGAGGACTGGAGCATAGTGGCAGAGGGAAACATAGAGATGGAGTAAGAATAAAGAGTGGAGAATGCAAACTATTGTTTCTTTAGGTTTGTTCTAAAACAGCCAAAAGGCGAGTGGATGAAGAGCTTATTCAGCGTTGGGAAAAGAGAAGTACAGTCTCATTCATTTGCACATGATAGAGGAAGTGAAAAGCTTGACATATTAATGCGAGAAGGAAGGCCATAGAGAATACTAAAAATATGCTTTTTCTTCTGATACTGATATAATGCAGCTGCTATATAAAACCTCGTAATATTCAGTTATACTGAGTAGCGTAGTAATAACTGAGCCCTGTGGCAGCTGGAGACTGATATAGGAAAATTACAGTGTGGCGTCCACTTGTGGTTTCATGAGCGACGCCTCCTGCATTTGAGATGTCACAGTGTTTCACAGGCTGAAAACCATTGTATCTGTACTAGTAATCAAAAAATATTATATATGTTATCAGTTTATTAGTACACAGTGTTTAATCATGGGATGCTCAATCCAAAATGTAATCTAGATTTTTGAATCACTGAATAGCAGAACACAGTGGGGACGTTCTATCAACAGTGGAAACAACATACGTTGTCTGGAAAGCTTGTCCCAACACAGTTGCTGAATTTCCCACAAATGTATTGTAACTTTGCTTTTGCCCCTCTGTCCAGTTCATGTCAAACCAGCTAAATGGTGTGTCAGTCTGCAGATAGTGTTGTCTTCTATCCTGTTCTTCTTTCATCATCTTGCTGGAGGATGAACCTCTGCCCAAGCAGTCTGTCTTCCTTATTACTTGGATTATTCTTACAATTCTAATAACAAAATACCAAAAAACTCCCTGCAGTATAGTATTATTACTCCGCCAAAGAAAGCAGCAGAGTTAAGCATACATCAGTGTTGGTTTGTCTGTCAGTTTGTCTGTTCGCAACATTTCTCAAAAACGAACTCACAAATTTGGATTAAATTTGCAGGGAAGGTCAGAAATGACACCAGGACCAAGTGATTACGTTTCGGCAGTGATGTGGCTTATAGTCTGGATCCACAGATCTGTTAAAGATTACTGTATCATTGCAAGATAGCGTCACAGCGTCACAGTCAGCCGCCTGCTTACGATCGCATGATTACGATCCTACAGCAAATCCACCGCCATGGACCATGAATTTTTTAAATATTTCATTAGTCAGAAATCATACAGCTGAGCAGCCTTGGCGGTGTACTGCGTTCTCTGAGTGCTTTTCTTGTCCTAATAATGCATCAGATGGTGAAGTAACACAGTTGTAAAGCCCCTTCCAGACATGAACTCCTTTCTGTTAATGTGATGGAATCTAAACGTGTCAGCTTCATGTCTGAATGGAGCACTCTGGTTACTTTCCTAGAACAGTTGCCAGTCTTACTAGGCCAGACCAAGTCACACTTAGAACATGACACCAGTCCAAACTGCTTGATAACATGTGCACAATCAACATACATGTAGTTTTGTGAAGTGATGGGAGGAAGAATTTTCCCACATTTTAACACCATTTTTGGTCCAACACGATTACAGAGTGTGCCAAATTTAGAAAAATAAATAAATAAATATGTTTCTCTTTCACTTTGCCCTTCAATTTTCCATCTATTCCAAACTGTGATAAAGACAGAGACAGCAACAGGTCAGATTAATGAGGCTGAGACCAATAATGAATGTAATCAAGGATTCATGTGACCCACAGTTGTGCAAATTTCTGCACATGAAAAAACAGCAGTACCTACTTATAATTATAAATTGGTCCAACAAAGACACAGCATCAATCAAGATCCAACAACAAGTTACACTGTGTGCTTTTCTTCACACTAGACAGGTAGGCTGTCACACGGAAAGTCACATTTTATAATCTGCTGTTGACATAGCAAATTTGGATTTATTCTTTTGTTTAGAGCAAATATCATGTACATACATACTGTGACTTTCTCCATCACTCTTGTGAGTAATCTGAATGAAACCATGAGAGACATTGATGTAAAAGTGACCTTTGTCTGAATGACAGAAAGTCCTCACTGTAACAGATTGATGAAGCAGGAATGTTCTGTATCCCATGTCTAGAAAGGGCTTAATTACTCAGAAAAAAGTTGGTACACCTGTAGAAATGGTTTGCATCACCTTTTAGGGTTTAATTTAGTTGTACTCGATGTAAGTGAATCAGTGTCTTGTTCCATGGAAAAGGCCTATTTTTTGACACATTTGCATGATTTTTAAGGTTTAGATGACCTAAACTTTCAGCGAGTTTATTATTTACCTTTTGTTCAATGAAGGCTATACACAGAATTGAGCTATTAAAACTTCAAAAAAAAAAAAAGGAAAATGGGGGCATTGTAGAAATAATTTGCTTTCTTTTTTGTGCAAGCCACATTCAATAAGATAACTGCTAATTTTCTTCTGATTCTTAATTCAGCTCAAGCAGAGGTGGCACCTCAAGTTCACACCACCCAGTGTGGATTTATGTGCATCTTTCAAGATACTATTTGCATGTATTACATTTTTAAATACCCCTTCATGTTGTTACACGCTTCTTAACAGCAGTATTAAGTAAACTTCATTTGAAGCAATGTTTTTTTTGTTTTAGTCTTTAATTGTGTTAAAAAAAACTTATACAGTTATTCTATTTCCCAATATTTACATATATGTACATTTTTTTATTTCTATTTCTGTTTGCAAGCAACTTGTAACATCATGACATTTGAAAACTTTTTACACTTTTAGTGGCTAAAGTATAATGATTAGAAACCGTCTACCCTTGTAGTTTGTCTTCTGGCAAATAAAATGTTGTGAGTTCATTAAACTGAAAACTTATTTTGTTGTTGCATCCTTACTATGCAATGCTACTCACAAACTAGCCCATCCCTGTGAGCTTTTTGTCCTCATTTAGCTATGTTTGTGCGCGTTCTAAACTACATGAGCACAGTTACAAGGTCTTGCACTCACTTGTGTGTATCAGTGAAATTTAAGTGAAATCTCGTCTTGCCTTTTTTTTTTCTTTTCCAACTCAGGACTTTCCCTCTCTTCTGTCTTTTGGTTTTTTACATACAAGTGGATCAGATTTTATGTCGCTTTAGACAACCAAATAACAGTTGAGACATCAAAATGCAAAAAGTTAAGAGTGTTGATTGAAAGGCATGTAAAGTATTTTAATATTTTGCTCTATATGTTCCCCCTTTATCTCTTTCCCCAGAGCGGTATGGCGTTGACGTATGATCCGACAGCGATGCAGAATGGGTAGGTGGAAAGTTTTCCTCTCTGATTTACAAACTGGGTCTATAACTTTAGACGTCTGCCAACTTTACTTTTGATTACACAAGAAAACCTGGAAGGATGAACACACACATCAGTCAGCTATCAGCGCTGATATGCACAAGAGCTCTTGCATGCAAATGAGGAAGCCACACATATGCGCACGTACTCAGACTGACACGGAACACACAGGTCGTAAATGCACACACACAGCGACTGCACGTGAAAATGAGCTTTCTTGCTATACCTGCCGTGTACTGTGCGTTGTCCCTACTAAATAAACAATAACTGGATGCACTCTCTCTGGCTCTTGCCCTCATTCTCACATCTGACTGATGCAGATGGAGCATTTATTTATGCACCTATGCATACAAGCTGTCAGACATGTAGGTTTTGATTGCAGACAGGGAAGATGGGCGGTGTTGCAGTGCCGCTGTAAGACTTTCGTCAGCCAAGGCTATCTGCAGTGCTCCCAAGCTGAATGCAGAAAGCAGAGTGTCTGCCTGTTTCAGGGGGAAATTGGAGATTGGTCCCGTCTGCTAGGAATGCTGCTGGTGATGCGATCCCTGGAGATGCATCCCTCTTTGCGCCATGTTCCTCATCTCATCAGCCCCCCTTCCTTTTTGTATCCCTACATTTCCAACAGTCACAACAGGATCTGCATTTTTCCTTCATCTCATCTTCCAACCTTCTTCTTTGGGTTGTCTGACCTCTAATTATCTTTAAGCCATTGTTGACTGGTTCCTGCCTTCCACTCATGTTGTTTTTTCTTCATCTTTTCTTCTTCTTCTCCTCTCTATTTCCAAACAGCTGCTTCACTTTCGGTCATCTCTGATGTCTTTGTGTATGTGTGCGTGTTCGTGCATACATAAATGCATCCTCACACGCGAGCATCTGTGCGCCTCCGGTGTTTAAGCCCTCTCTAACCTCTCTTCCGAGGTCATCGGAGCTCCTTCCGGCAAGGCACTAAATGACTGTGAAATGCTAATGCAGCTAATTAGGGAGGCGAAAAGCAAGGAGGAAAGGGGGATGAATAAAAATGGAGGGCCGAGCTGGGTCAAGAGGAGGGCAAAGGCAAAAATAAAGTCAGCCCAAGGAGAGGGGAAGGGTACGAATCAATTACAGGTTTGCTAGTCTCTCCAAGCTTGAGGACAGCTGGTTTTTTAGGCTCCGCTGCCAGTCTGATGTTATCGGAGACATGTGTCCCTACCGGCCAGACTCCTCTGGCATATAGCCTGTCCTCTGTTTTATCAGGGAGATATAACATTCACTTTCTCATTGTCTCTTTTCTCTCAATCTCCTGCCTCCTATCTGGCCTATTTGCTGTCCTCTTGTTTCTCCATGCCTCTGTCTCTGTATCTGTATGTCCTCACACTGCGTCTCTCCTGCCCACACGCTCATATACACTTTAGCATGCTCCCCCACATTTCTCCGCTGAAAAGTCACTGAGGTCAGCACTAAATCATTCACTAATTTTTCAGGGCAAACTCCTGACAGGGCATTTAGATCACCACCTGGGATTCACAGAGGTTTTAAATTCAATCCCGTAGTAATGTTCTGTTCGCAATTACATGTTTAGCGCATTGTTTAAACAGCCGTGCTGGAGTCCCCATTGACAGCGCGCTGCTCAGGGCTAATAGCCTCCATCAATAACCTTGGATCTGTCCTCTGCCTACTACTTCTCTCTCTCAATACACATCACTCTAATGAAAAATACAATAAACACAATCAGAGAGTCATATTGAATAACCTGGCTGCTTTCCCTCATTTGTATTCATCAGTGACAGTAATACAGTATCTCTAATGCAAGTCATACATTAATTGTACAGTCAAAAAGATGGATCCATACCACTGCATTATCAGCCAGAGAGGTTTTTTTTTCTCACGATAATCACTTTGACAAACATATGGCAGTTAGTTATCCAGCTTAGGTACAAACCTTTCAGTTTCATGTTGTGTTTAAACATACAGTTCAGACATACAGCACTAATGCTCAGAAAAAAACACATACCAATGGAAAACTGACAATAACTGATTCTTTTGTGCAGTATATACAAAGTAACTCATGGAGACATTCAATTTGCGCCACAGTTTAAAGGTCAATTTAAGCAAAATCTATGTCTCGTCAAGGAGTTTGGTGAATAAGATGATCTAGTGTCACTTAAGTTGAACATATGACCAAACTGCACCTGAGCTAGAGCTGCTACTAATTAATAAGATTCTTTTTTCTGGCTCCACAGAAGTGAACCACGTTGTATTATGAAAAAGGTAGAGAGTGGCAATTGAAGCGATGTCCTTTATGTACTACTTAGCTTTCAGTGCACCAAGTAGAGCATAAAAATCCAACAGGGAGGCTGCATGTCTGTGTGAGGCACAATCACACTCTGCAGCTTACCACAGTCAGCTGGAAACCAACTGCATGCATTAGGCCTGGACGGCAATAGTTTAAAAATATCTGAGGGTTTGCATCTCGCAGCCGAGATTCAAAACTGCTCGTGCCATCACTGACCGAACAAATGTAATGTGAAACAGAAAGTGCAATAACAGAACAGGTGGGCACCTCAGGAACCCATTTCACCCTTGAAATGAGTTGTGTGCTTGTGTCACAGTGCAGTAGCACCGATCCCATTTTCCTGTCTTTGGCTGGTTGCTGAACCCCACGGTAATCCCTGTCTATTGTATATTACCTCATATGTAATGCACATCTTAATGAACAATTTACAGTCAACAAATATATGTGTAGTAGTAGCTTCATGTAACTTTTAAACTAACAGTGTGTTGTCTCAAGTACTTTTCTTTCCCAATTAGGAAGCGCATGATTAGTGGCGAGGACCTTTTTATACCATCATGGTAGTGTTAGAAATAGATAGGGGAGGGCTCCTCTCGCTGTCTCTGTCCCTCTCTTTCCCCTCCTCTCTCTTGCTCCATTATTCAGTCAACAGACATTTTGGGATCGATCGGGCACAGCAACACGGCCTGGCGGATGAAACATGTCCTCTCTAGGTACACAATGATAAATAAAGCACTGCGAGCCACAGCATTGTACCGCTGCAGGGTTGAGAGGGGTGAAATGAAAACAAAAAAAAACAAAAACAGATGGAGCGAAATCAGAAGGGCAAACAAAGGTATAGGTAGAGAAGTAAACAGAGTATAAAATGCAGATGTTATAGATGCAGCCGTCTCTGGATAGTGGGATCTGCGTAGGTGGGAACATAAAGGACAGTATTGAAATATTTCACCCACTCACACATTAAGGTGATAATTCATTATTATGCATAGCAGTGGAGCAGACTCCTTTGTAACATGATGTGCACTCCGGTGTGGTGTCAAGTCTCATTCTAAGACGTCTTTGATGGTGTGGCACAGAGTGAAGCTGCAATATTTATTGTTTCCATGACAGCCTTGATGATGTCTGATCCATTTTGTCAGCGGCGTCTTGAAGTGTGGTGGGTAGTTGCAAACGAACAGAAACAAAAGGCTCATTTTCACCTTCCACGTGGCTCCACGCGGAGAGCTAAAACTGTGTGTGCAGACAGGCCTCTTGTTATATTTTTGTCAATTCAAATAGCTTCTTTTAACATGCTCCTGGTTCAGTTTAACCCCACTTCTGCAAGTCTGCTGATATAGATGTCAAAAGTGAAGCTGCTCTTTGTATGCGTCTGTAGGTTCTACTCTTCACCGTACAGCATCTCCACCAACCGGATGATTGCTCAGACGTCAATCACACCCTTCATTGCTGCCTCTCCTGTCTCCACATATCAGGTAGGTGGATCCTCTCAGAATATTGATGGGTTAGACGAAGGCCGCTGTCGTACTTTCCATGTTTGCAGGTATGTGAGGTTCTGGTAGGGTTTGCGTGACATCAATTTTGTCATCTAAGTAAGTTCTGCACAGGCATTCCTGTCGATGTCTGTGTCGAGCCCAAAATGGATGTTGCAAACATGCCAACTGTGCTACAAGGGCCTAAACGCACCTGCTCGGCAAAAGTGCACAGAATATGTAGATGTTGTCCTCATGCACATGTTTAAAGGAGTCCTCCCAATCAATAACCCCAGTGGTAATGTATCCCCAGTTGGCCATGTGTACATCTGCGTGGGAGTGTAATCAAAGCTTAAGCTTTAAGGGCATGTTAAAGACTCTATCATTGTTCCAGAAATTAGCAGGAAAATCCTTAACAGTGTCAGACAAGCTACTTGACACCAGTAATGAATACTCATTATGCATAATTCACTGTAAAAGGCACTTTATTTAACTGTTTAGAAAACGGAATACATCATATTACTCGTTACTTTACTTTTATTACTCACCCAACCTCCATCATCTGGAAGTTAAACAACCCCAAATCCTCCACACCTATGATCTTCCATTTAACACAAGTAGAGATAGAAAACAAGACATTGTAGTTTAACAAGAAGGAAGGATTTAGCTAAGCCTTGGTGACTGCACACAGCTCTCCAAATTCCTGACCTCCATTGCACATTTCACATGGCATTCTACTCTGTGATTTCAAAATGATTCTGAAAAAAGTGATCACATTATTGTAACGCATTACAGAGCAAACTGAGCGATGTGTTACTCTGTAACGCTTCTATGCTGTCTAGTAAATGACAGAAATGGGTTTAGATTAATAACTCTAATTTTTTTCATTACTTTCCAAATCCAAGATGCATCTGGAAATTCTGTTGTCTTGCATTACAGAGCACACACGCTTCTGACTTGGCAAACTTGCTGTCCAGTCATCAGATTTACCAAAGCAGCCAATGTACTGAGTGAATGCATGAATACATGGTTCTACATGACAGCCCATTGGCATATAGTGACACTTTAATAGCATTTTCTGAGCACCCACGATGCAAAAATTTGGACCCCAACTTTAGGGTAGCTGTTGAAAATGAAGGTCTGAATAAAACTAGAACAATTTGGAGTGGTACAAGCCTGCTGAAAAGGTGCAGCTTCAGTCAAATGACATACAGGGACTGTAGCAAAAGTCTCCTACTTTTGTAAAATAAGAACCTTTGGATAATGAAAAAATTATAAATGCTTGGTCATTTAGACGGGATAATGCTGATCTATTCAAGTCTGTAGGAGGCTGATTAACAGAATGCCAGTTTTTCAACATGTAAAGTAGAGCAGTCATCATTACTTTAGTTAGAGAATAGTAGTTGCAGGAATGTCAGATAGTGATTTAAAAATTGCACTGTGTTTGTGTTTGCTAACATTGCAGGTGTCTACACAGATCGTGTGCACTCATGAGTAACCAGGATGGCAGTATTTATCATGTGTATATGGGGATATGCATGACCAGATTTCTCTGTGTTTCATGTAAATCCCAAATAAGCCTCATAACTGGGATATTCATGTCCATGTAAACACGCTCATTGTTAGTTCTGGTCTTTTCATGGGATTTGCTGGAAGAAAGAAAGCCACAGAATAACAGTCGCTTCATCTTGAATGAAGTTAACAGTAATCTTTCAATATTATTAATATTTTAAATGTGTCCCATCCACAGTAGTGGTTTTTGAATGTATTGAATGATATGAACAATTTCTGCTGTTGTCACAGTGTAATCCTTGATAAAGCATGCAGAGGTTGTCATTCCTCAAGACACAGAAATAGAGTTATCAGCTCTTTTCATTCGAGACCATTCTTGGTGTAGCGATGATAAAATGCAGGTTGATGTTGCAGCACTCCTCCCATTGATCTTTCATTCTTAGCCACAAATGCTTCTTTTATCTCTCTGTTCCCATGTGTCGCATCCTCCCTCTTCCACACTCACAAACCATACCAAGTCAAGTCAGAGCTGCTTAGCATTGTAGCTGCAGTTCTTTGAGAGCCTCACTCAGTAATTGATTCTGAGTTTGTCAAACACATAGATTTTAAAACAAACACCAGTCCTCCCCCACTAGCATGAGATACTGCTGTAAATGAGAGAGACAAATGGAAAGCCACACCTTCAGCAGTGCAGAATTCACAGTCACATCCTGCTTCTCTGAGGATAAACAAGAAGAAATTAACGTGTCTTGCATTACTTTAACACGCAGACATAAGTGAGCAAACAGACATGTACGTGCACACCGATCAGCAACAGCATTAAACCTAGAGATGTGCTGATCCAATCTCAAACATCAGGATTGGCTTTGCTGAGCACAAACCTAAGCCTGATCCTTTGTTAACATCCGCTTTCACAATGTTGTATCTTATCGGCAGCATTATCAATCAGTAATCAATACTGAGTACAGTGGTCTTTTGTCCTGTGGTGATCTGCCGTTTCTGATGATACATGCAGCAAAAGCAATACTATTATGTTTGCCTCTGTAAAGAAAAGCAATGACCTAAGTAATCCCAGCTTGTGCCAAATACATGAGCAGTGACCGGAGACCATTAAGCGTCACAGAAGTCTTTTTAATGATGCTAGCTAAGCCCCCACAATGCTCTCTACTTGCCGAGGCCCCTCCCCAGGTTACTACATTATTAAACAGTAAGATGCTCCTACAGCTAATAGTACATTTTCAGACTTTCATGTTCCTCATCTTCTGTTGTATTTGTTGATATATTATTATATCTTATTATGTTATATCAGTAATTAATTGCTTAGTCGTTAATCATTAAAATGTGTGGAGTGTGAAACTATTTTACACTTACAAACAAAAGCAATTCAACAGCCCCTTATAATATTTCATGAGGTGGTAGTAACAGCATTGCATTCAGTGTTACCAATTTGATGCACTACCTAATAAAAGGAAACACCAAATGGAATCATGCTGGATGAGAAATACATTGCTGTTGTAGAGAAAACAGGTTTTCGCTGTTATTTGGAGCTTTCTCAAAATTAAATTTCGGACAGTGCCCTCCAGAAAGTTCGTAACCACCAACTAACACTAAGAAACCGCTCAGAAATGCTTTTTTTTCCTCAATGCTTTGCAGGGCTATGTAGGTGTCAAGCGTCTACACTGGATTAATTTGGAAAACTTTAATTTTCTCTGTGTCAGCAGATAGCAAATATTAAATTAATTAGATCGGGGACAAAATAAGTCGATCAGGACATTAGAACCATCGGATCATTTTCCTACTGGGAGAGGCTGCTGCTATGTCGGGCTGTGCTTGATCCGGAGCAATGTTGAAGTGCTCAGTACATGTCAAAGTAACATCTACATAAAAGTTTCTCAGCAGGCCTTTGCGCTGTATCCACATGCTCAGTGTCAGTGGTTTTAATGTTGTGGCTGACCGGTCTGTTATTGCCTGAGAGTATACATGTGTACTATATCTTCCATGTAACAAAGGGGCCTTCAGGGACTTGTTTCTCCTCATGTTAGGGTTGAGCAGTCCTCAGCAGGACAAGATGAAAGTAGTGATTTGTTTCCAAGACAGGCTTTGATGATGAAACCTTCACTACGAAGCAGTAATTGTTAGACTGTTTTGCTCTCTGTGGTCTTCATATCCTCCTATAATTACAACATAACATACAGTATAGTGGACCCTCAGTTACTGCTGTGATATTCTTTAAGACATGCTGCCGCAGGGACTGAGGCTCTGAAATGGGCTTGTAAAGACTTGTGCTAATGATTCATTTTCTTTCTTCTCTTCTTTGGTTTTCTCATTTTCACTCCCTTCCTGTCATTCTGTCTTGCAATTGTCCTCCTTTATGCTGTCTCCTTCTCAATTCCTTACCCACTTCTAACTATCTTCTTTTTGATCTTCCCTTTCCTCTCATCTCTTCCTGACCTCCCTTCTGCATCCTCCTACTCATGCCCGTCCCCTCCTTCTTTAATTACTTTATTTTTCTTGTCCTTCCCTTTGTCCTGCTCTCCATCCCTCTTCTTTCTATATACTTCGTCATCTCTGATCTTGCTGTCGTCACCTCTGCTTCGGCTTCTCCTCCTTTACTCTTCACAGGTCCAGAGTACATCTTGGATGCCACATCAACAGTATGTTATGCAACCTACAGTAAGTTTATCAACCAGCCTTTCCTTTTTTGTGTCATGTGTTAGTATTTCCCAGTGGAGTCATTCTCTCTTTCTCCAACCCTTTTCACTGACTGTTTTTATACCACATTCCTGCTTGTCATATTTGGGTGTAAGAAAGTCTCAGTGTTTATTCCTTGTGTCACTTCTGAGTCTGAGCATTTGAAAACTTTCAAAATGTGCTGAATATTTACTTTTGTGAATGTCAGTGAAACTGCCATATGTACATGTTTATGTATCCATATTTATATATTCTATTTTCTCTCTCATCAAATTAATCTTTAGTTTAATAGAAACAAAAATCATTTGATAGCACTGACAATATGACACTAGCAAATCCTTGAAGGACAAATGAGTGACTGAATCACTGAGATTGCAAAAAGCCATGCAATAAAATGATATTCAGATTTCCAACAAGTGTATTTTATAAGAGCCAAACTTCGGTCAGACCAATAAAAAAATATATAGCCCTACATCTCAGCCCTCCTCTGCTGAATCAGCCTGTGAACAGCCTCCTCCAAGCAGCTGAACACCTCAGGGAAGCCAACGCTAAAATCTATAATAGAAGGTTGCTCCCTGCTGGTCTGAAATGAAACTGCAAGGTACCAAAAAACAGGCCTCCCGTTTTAACATTATGGATATTAATAATGTGTGATCAGATTCATACAGTGAAACATATACTAGCTTTATCAAAATATCAGTGCACAATACTGCCAGAATACATTATAACCCACTGCAGAAGTAGACAAATCTGCTTGGTGTCTGGTTTGAAGCATCAGCACATCTGTTAGTTTTCAGTTACAGTGTGAAAAGCACAAACAGATGCACACGCACACACACACACACACACACACACACACACACACACACACACACACACACACACACACACACACACACACACACACACACACACACACACACACACACACAACTTTGACTGAAACACAACTGCTACAACACACCCACATATATTCACGTGTACAGTCACATATGCAATGTCGACTCTGAGTGTAGGTGTACAGTCAATACACACTATAAACCTACACTCACCCACAAATCCTCCTCTCTGTTTTCCTACTCTCTGAAACACGAACGTAACCTTGATGCACACTTCAAGGTTTTTGCCTCCTTTCATCCAGAGACCGTATACAGCTATAGGAGCAAGCGATGGAGCCCACACAGGCTTCACTCTAATGCAAAGCCTGGATCTGAGTCAGTAACAACTTCTAGCAAACAGTATAAAATCTCTGCACCTTCGTCCAGAGTGCTGTCTTTAATTAGCGGAAGGAGTGAGGTGCAGTGTTGCTCTGTCTGGCCTCAGCAGTTCAATCCTGCTCACAAGTTGATTACTTCTCAGTGCAGCCGGGCCGGTGGATTAGAAAATCATAGGCAGGGTAGATTCATGTTACAGTAACCTTGAAAGTGCTTGAGATGAAAATAAACTTTAATCACCTCTTAAACATTTATTCAGTTGTAGTTCACAGTTCCCTTATCAGTCATTTTTACATTAACTGTAAAAAAAAGTTGAAATAGCCTGTAAAAGAAGCATTTAACATTTACACATGAGGGTTTTAATTGCCCTGAAAATGCCCCACTGTTCTGTCAATCAGGAAATGAAGGCATCAATAGAGAAAAGTGCACAACACAGTAGGAATTTTAGTGATCGTGACCATAAAGCCTTCAGTCACACTACATTAAGTCGACAGCTATGATGACACCGTCTCCTTCTAGTGTTTCCGTAATGAAGGAATACTTTTTATAGTACAGCAGGCTCCTGTCCTTTAGGTATTTTTCTAGATAATAAAGTCAGCTTCACCTACCAAGAGACAATAGTCAAGACAGATGTTATCATTGAGATTTCTATCATGTTGGTGGGTTGGTTTCCTGCCAGCCTCGATGTTTTATACCTGTAAAATTCAGTTATGCACCATTGAAATTGTCCGCTGCAGGGGTGGTTAAAGATAGAGGCAGCACAGATATGGTACATCAGCCATGCACCGAGGAATTGTAACGAACACAGCAGTTAAACATGTTCAAAATTCTGTCGCTTCCTCGCTGTTGTTCTCTCTTCCTATCTGTTTTCCTCTTTGTGTCTATCTGGCAAATCCTAAACACATTCTGTTGTCATATCTGATTAAAATTATGTCTGTGAGAGTGGATAATGCCCGTCTGTAAATGTGTTTTCAAACAAATGTCCCATCTAATTATTTGGCAGGCCGCTTGATATGACTTCCTAAGACTTGGGAGAAGACGGAGAGCGAGAGAAGGGGAGAGAGAATGAGGGTTTGGAGAAATAGAAAATAGATAAATAAGAGAACTTGACAGAGAGAGGACAGGGGAGAGAGGCTGGTGCAGGGGAAGGAGAGGAAAGAAGGGATTACAAAGAATAAATCAAGAACAAAGCAGAGAAAACAACTGCTGCAAAAGCATGTCTGGGCTGTGTGCGCCTGTTCCCCAGCCTTGTCTCTGCATAGTCAAAATCCCTGTTAGACAACAAAGGCGAAGGCTAGTCATTGTATTTCCTGGATACAGAAGAGCTTGGCAAATTAAAGCTGCATCGGGGAGGGAGACTGAGAGAGACACAGTGGCTTAATTCTGTTCCTATGGCAGCAGAGGCTTCCTCACTGCTGCACCGCAGTTAATAACTGGTAACTTTGATTAATGTTGTGCACTCACTGACACATTTGGGTTGACGCACACGTGCGCGGCCCCGTTAATCACTCAGTCAACAGTCCATCATACAGTTTGAGATTTACAAGCCTCTGACTCTGTATTTATTAGTCTCAAATACAAATAGACGGACAGTTAGTAAAGAAATGAATGGCTCTTATTAAAAGGTTAAAATGAGAGAGCTAAAACCAGTGGAGGAATAAAGCTCCATCTACACGAACTCACACAACTGTATTTACACGCAGCGCAAGTACACACTCTCAGACTAATTCAGACACACTCACATTAAACACACCTATACACACAGTGGAGTGCCGTAAGGATGTGCGTTTCCGAGCCTTGGTGGAATGCCCAGATTACTTGAACTCCCTGTCTTTACATCTTAATTAGTGAGAGGATGTCTTTGTGCATAATTACTCACAAATCCCCCTACAGGAAATGAATGCATTACCCTAACCATGCATAGCAAGAAAGACAAGGAAGGCGGCTTATTGGGGAGGGCTGTAATAAGACATCCGAAGAATTGGGATTTTAGATCTTCCTGAGTTAAAATGCCATGTTAAACCCATTTGAGGAGACAAAGGGGGCTGAAGAATGCTGGAAGAAAGCACAGTTCACTACGTATCTGAGCCTGCATGTAGTGCACAACACTCAGGTTTTTCTTTGTTTCTTTTTTAATGCTGAGACCCTGCGTGTGCAGAACTGTCACCCGTGCATGCCTGAGGGTGCGTGTTTAGAGACTGCAACCGTGCAGTACTTGTGTTTCTGCTTTGTGTAGTCCTGTAAAACCCCGTGTGCTCTTGAGTTGCAAATAAATGAATGTATAAATAAATAAAGCCGAGACAGAGAAAGAGGGTGTGGCTTCAGTTTGGAAAATCAAGTTGTGGGATTTTACAAACAGCTGCACTTCAGAGCACACTACCTAAGAGAGAACAAATTATGCCGCTTCGCATTCTTTGCATGCTCACATACATAGAGCTGCTGTCAGAAAAGCAGCAGTTAGTGGGTTTCTCAATAAATGGGTGTCATTATCACTAATACAGTGTGTTTGATGCTGCACAGTGCCTGCAGCATTCAGCTAGTCAGCTTCTCTTCTCTAATGGAAAAGTGACAGGAAAAGACAGGGAGGAGAAGAAGAGGGAGTTCAAAGTTGAGGCAGATTTTGGATGTGTTTTTTTTTCTTCTCCTGTCCTCAGGCAAAAG
The DNA here is from genome assembly GCF_021347895.1 of Acanthochromis polyacanthus. NCBI lineage: Eukaryota > Metazoa > Chordata > Actinopteri > Pomacentridae > Acanthochromis > Acanthochromis polyacanthus. Next base: position 14,676,276 of record NC_067124.1, read on the forward strand.
ATAACTGTCTGTCTTGTGTACTCAGTTACTGCTTAGCCCAGGAAAATGTCTGATGCACTGAAAACATTTAAGACACACACTAACTCTACAACATGCAATTAAATTCGTCTCACAACAGCTGGAGCATAGTGACCGCATGCAGACACATGCAGAGATAGTAAATTTAACACTTGTACAGCTATAAATCAGAGCAGACAGTTAGCCATCGTGGGTTTCCTTTTTCTTTATGCAGCTTTCTCTCAGCGTGGAAACCTGCTGTGAGATTGGATTAAGCGAGAGAAAGAGTAGAGGAGGATAAGAAGTCATTAAAAGGGAGAACGTATTATTTAGATGGATGAATAGCTCGGGTATTAGCTAGATTCTGGCTGGTAAATTTACCTGCCTGAGCCAAAGCTTTGTGTGGGTTTGTGAGTAGATCTGTTGATGCTTCAGTGTGTGGATGGAGATGTACAATATGCGTGTGCATTTATCGCTCATTCGCTTGTGATGCTGAGTACAGTGCATTTCTGCTGATTTGTTCTTCAAACTGATCTCTCTGTGAAGGCAACAGTCAGGAGAGGGAGCACTCAACTGTTCTTTAGACAAGTAAATTTACGTTTCACCTGTCCAGGCATAAAATAAATCTCTAGTTTGGAAAAAAAAAAGATTTTACCTTGTAGTAAAACCCTATTTGTTTTGTTGTGTGCCAGTTTCGCCAGCTATTTGTTTTGTGAAATGACATTCAGAGGTGTATTTATACACTTTTTTGACTGATATATTATTCTTTTAATTGACATTTTAGTTGTACTCTCCTCTTAAAGCTATTTTCATTTGATCCTGGATTGGAAAGTGCTTCCTAAAGTCTATTTCAAAATGAGCTCTATCAATTAATCATCGATCATCCCGATGTTTAATAATAAGTGAGATATTACTGATGTTGATTACTGATGTTCTATAAATAACTACAGCTGTCACATGTACCGGTAAGAGCATTTCTGCATCCGTTTTTGGATCACTGGGGAACTGGAATTGAAGTTTGTGTACGAGTTTCCACAATGATTGAGATTTAAACAAAACAAAAAAAGACATGGCTTCATAAATTTGATGAAAAGAATTCAAATACGTGTCTTACTCCTACATTCTTTCTAATAGCCAGCAGGGGGAGACTAATCAAGCTGCAAAAGAAGAAAAGGACTGCTTCTCCTTTGATCTGTTACCTCAGTAACCATTTTCCTAATGGATTTATGCCATATTTACTATTTTCAAGACTTTTTGAATACTATTTCTGAATTGTGATCAAATTTAGATGAAAATAGATGATAAAGCAGGGTGTTTTATTATCGTATCAGCACTCGCTCTTTACATCCATTTTCTAAAGCGCAAGATGTAAAAGATGTCAGAGTGTATCAGTGCCACTGGCGGGAGTACACCACAATTCTCTAGGTTGGTCCTTAGATGATGTCACTGTTACAAAGTAAAGTGTATCATAAGCTACACACTGATCAGCCCAAGCGTTCGAACCACTGATGGGTGAAGTAAATGCAATCTGAACTATTCTACTGGTAAACCTTGGGTTCTGGCATTCATCTCATGTTACTTCTACACATACCAGCTACCTAAACACTGTTCCAGACCAACTCCACAGGCACTGCAAAAACTGCTAAGAAACAACCAAAGTAATACGATGAAGAGCAGAAGGCATTGACCTGACCAGCAAACTCCCCAGATCTTGATCTGAGCAAGCATCCGTGGAATGAGCAGAAACAAAGCAGATTTATGGAGGCCCTCAACCCCAAAGCCCAGAGGATCCACTGCTAGCATCCAGATTCCAGACACCACAGGACACCCACAGAGGTTCCTCATCCATACTTTGGCAGGTTAAAGTGGTTTTGGCGGCAAGACACCTGCATAATATTAGGCAGGTGGTATTATTGTTGGGCTGAACATTGATTAGTGATACAGTGAATTATAAAGCTGCTAACATGCTCTCACTGGCATATCTTACCTGTCAGCAAAACTGAGTTGCCCCCAGCTGATGCAGCAACACATGACCCCTTCCTCATTCTCTCTTTGACTTGTACTATGCAGCTGAAAGTTATTTTTTTGCTTGATGCTTTCCCTGCACGCTTGGGTTAGCTGCAGAACCTGAAGGAACTTTGCCGTCACTGTCCTTCTAAGAAAATTCCAAATCTGAGAAATACTTGGATCAACTCCTGATGGGTTGATGTTCTTCAAAAATAGTTCACTTACTATTTTTGCTGTGTGCCTGTGTCTTCCTGTGAAGCCTGCAGGACATATGGATCTTAACTTATAGATTCTCAAATGCGAACAACTCAGACATCCTGTATGCGATCAAAGCAGCACTAGAAATAGCTCGAGCTTTCATCACTTGGTATGTGTTTGCTTATATGTGCTTGTGTTGCTGCGAGGTTCCCTGTGAAACCCTGCAGATACAGAGCTGCTATGACAACCGGCAGACAGCTGGGCCTGAGCCTAAAGTGCCACAATTTAATACCTGTGTTCTTCTAACATCCTGTCTCAACATGTAGCTGTGGAGGTGCTGACTGCTCTCTGGAGCAATACTGACACATATCCACTGATGCTGTCTGTGCTCATGGGAAGTGTAGGCTGGTTAAACAGCGATCACAAATGAGCTGTGTTTACCGCTGCAGGGACGTTGCCAGGCATCTCAGCACACAGTGTGAGGAGTCTCCTATTAAATCTTTACAGAGCTGTTGAGGCTGTAGCAGAGCTGTACTGGAGAAGTAGCTCAGCGTATCAAGGTGTTAGGCTGCATCAAAGCCCTTCACTTTGAGGAGATTTACAGTAAAAGCCTGTCTGCGCCATTCACCAGCATGTTCTGTCAAGCCTGCCTAGCAAGCCGGCTGACTGGTTGAATTTCCATGTACAAAGTCAGACCATTTGCAGTCATCAAATTTAACTAAGTTGGAAGTCGAAACAACCTTTTCTAGCTCAGTGTTTCTGTCTTAAACATTTCTTCTTGACTTGCGTAGCTTAAAAGACATACTTTTTCCCACTGCAGTGAACACACAGACACATTTTTTGGTGTGATAATTCACAGTTTGGGCTGTCTTTACTTGAATGCTGTTTCGTAATACATTTAAAGAAGTACAGTTGCTTCAAAATATGTTTTTGCACACTTTATTTTTCCGTAGATGTCATTTTCATTTGACTAAACTGACATTTCTGCTCACTCAGTAACTCACAATAACAATGTAAACGTATGATTTTAGAATGTTTGCAAATTTGGACCTCCTAAAAAATGATTATCTCAATTACAAAAATATGCTTCAATTTATCACTTTGTAAAAACCCCTTTGGTAGGTGCTAGCTTCAGATCTTATTGTGTAAGTCTCTAGAAGCTCCTCACACCATGATTTGGGCAGCTTATCAACTTATATTCTATCAGATTGAATAGAAAGTGTCTGAACTGCCATTTTCAGGTCTGTCCATAGATGCACTGTGGAGTAGAAGTCTGGGCTTTGACTGGGCAACTCAAGAACACTTACAGACTTTTTTTTCTGAAGCCACTCCAGTGTTGGTTTATATGCTTCAGAATATTGTCACAGTGAAAGGTGAACTGTCGCCCCTGACTCTATGCTCTGGAGAAGGATTTATGAACCTCTCTGTATTTGCGTGCATTCAACCTTCCCTCACCTGTTTAGTCTTTATGTGTCAGCTAATGAGGAGAACCCGCATAGCATGATGCTGCCACCACCATGCTTGACTATAGAAGACGTGATGAAAAGCAGTAACTTCACTCCGAGCTCTCTCCAAATGTCCAGCGTCCTCATCCAGATCTGCAGGTTGTCATTCCAAGTTGTTGAGTGTCAGCTGAAGGGAAGCAGTTTATCATTCTAAAATTAATCCTACAACACAAGAAAGTGTGCATAATGGGGCATATGAACACTTTATGAATCAATTGTTTTCATTTTAAAAATGTTATAGTTTTCTTTCTTACCAAAAGATTGATTCCACTGTCATATTCAAAGGAAAAAATACTAGGTTGCAACCATAAACCCAGTTAGCTTGACTTAGAGCACAGTATTGCAATAACATATCCCAGTATGCTAATTAGTGAACTTCTATTACTTTTCAATTCTGTTAAGCTAACCATCTAGCTAACATTCTGCATTAGTGATATCAGTTTTTTCACTGAAGTCTCAGCAAGAAAGTGATTTTTATTTATTGTTATTTATCAAAATGTCAAACCCCATCCCTTCAGATTTTTGTTCACTCTTACCCAGCCCAAGTTTTACCTGCAAATCCCCCCCATTGTTTGTAAAAGCTTAGTTTGAGGTTTTTAGTTTAGTTTTAGCTTAAGATCATTTCTTCATTTACCTGGCTGATTTTTCTTCTAACTTTCATGTTCCTTTCACTTCAGTTTCCCTTTCCCTTCTCTTACTGAAACTGGCTCCACTGGTTGTTTGTCGTTTAATGCTTAATGACTGGTAGAACCATTTAGTCGCTGTAACCTGCCTGGTCATGTGTCTTTCTTCCCGCCTCAGGGTGCTGTGATCACCCCAGCCGCCGCCATCGAGCCCAGTTTGTCCCTTCACCCCTCCAGTGTAATGGCTCCTCTCACCCAGCAGATGAACCACCTGTCTCTGGGCCCCACCGGCGCCGTAAGTCTCCTCTTTATCCTCTCCAGCTCATCTTGCTCTGCATGCTTGTTTATCTTTGGACCAGTAATATATTCAATATAATTAGCCTGTAGAGATTTCAATGACCTTGTCAGAGCAAAAGACACATTGCAAAGCTGGAAAATGTCCCGTTCTGTTTAAAGTCTGAAATGGGCACTGACCTTGGGACACAGCTGGATGAAGTAATGTTCTTGTCAAATGAAAAATATATCAATGTCTTCTTTTTTTTGAGTACTTTTAAGATTATTCTTTGAGACATGTTCTTGAGTTGTTGTGTTGTTTTGTTTTTTGTTTTGCTGCTTTTTTATTACTTCTGAAACACAGCTGAAGTAGTTGCAGCACTCTCATCCTAGGTGGTGCTTTTAATCCAGATATTTTGGAGGACATATCATTGTTCCTATATTATATTACCGTACTGTCTTTGCCCCTCCCTCTGCCTCTGCAGTACATGCCTGCTGCAGCGACTGCTCCTATGCAAGGAACCTACATTCCCCAGTACACTGCAGTGCCTGCCTCTGCCATCACAGTGGACGTAAGGACTAAAACAAGCTCTTTACCAAATTCAGTCAGTAAACCATTGAGGGCAAAAAGGGGTTTCATTAATTATTACAATAAGTGAAAAGTTGCAAAACGAATGTCAGATTGTGTGTAGAACTAATTTTACACCATAACCTCTCATATTCTGTCTCTGACATTAGATGGACTCTACTAAAGTGTTGATGTAGTTTAAAATTGCTGTGCTCTTATTAAATGAAAACTGCAAATTTGTGAAAGTATTCTCTGAAACATCGGTGTCACTTAGCATTTGACGCTTTGTATAGCTCAGGAAGAGAATTAATTTATGCCAAACTCCCAGAGGCCAGTTTCATAAGTTCTTACTAAAATTAGCATCAATTAAATGGAGCCTGTCTGACGCAGTTGAACCTATCACCTCTAAAAAATGGAGAGTGAATTTATGTCTTTCGTAAATTGCTGGAGCACTCTGTATCTCAGTGTTATGGGGAAATGAAGAGTCCTCAGTTTACCTTCCTGGTCCGCAGCTGCAAGTTTGAAATTAAACCGTGTAGTGACATAAGACTTCATATCTGATGTTGTTTCTGTAACTTTGTGGTCAGGGCGTGGTGACAGACCCTTCTCCGCAGACAGCTGCCCCCTCCTCACAGGACACCAGCGGGCAGCAGCCTTTATCAATGGAGAACACAGGAGATCATGCCACAGCCTACTCTTACCAGCAGACTAAGTGAGTGCAAAGAGTAGAAGTCTGTATATATTTTTTTTTCCCCACAGTCTCCTTTTGCAGCTGCTACAGATAGATAGAGATATTGCTGTGCAGTATCAGCTGCATTGCAGGTTTTATCCAAGTTTTGTTCCACTGCTTTACATTCACAAAGACAGTAGCAACAGTTCTATTGAATTGTAGGGCAAATAGAAAGAAAAATGGACGCCAAAGTGAGATTCTGACAGTAAGCAAAACATTATGGGATAGCTTAGATAAGAGATGCATGTTTCTTTTTGGTAGAGTTGTCAGGTCAAACAGAAAGAAGCTATTCTAAATACAACTAAATAAAGTAATTTGTAAATGATAAGTTTACAGTCTGTCTACAAACAAATTGCTCATAAGGACACTGAAACAGATTTTGCTCGCTGTAAAAGGTTAATATCATCCTGGAAAATCCATTCTTGATGCATTTTCAGTGTATATTGCACTTTATTTTATGCAAAGTACATCTGAAGTTAATATAGTAAGCAATATAGTATATATAGTTTAAAGCTATCACCTTTTTAGTACAAAATTTCCTCTTCCTGCAAGGATTGGGAACTTTCCCCAACACATATGCTGGAATTAAGAAGGGATGTTTCTGTGTCCAGTTTGAACAACAGGTTCTGAAAAATAGTATTTATTCATGAACTGACTTGAAAAACAATCAGTCTGTTCCTTAAAAGATTCCTTCATAAGGGCATGCATCATTAAATATACCATTAATCTCTTCATGAAATGTGTTTAATTCACTGTGTATGACTGTTGTAAGATCTGTCTAATACTTCTGATTATAAATGATGATGAAAGGACAAAAGTGTACATAGAAAGGCTCCCTTCTATTTCTGTCTTTCTTGGTCTTTATCTTGTTTTTCTGCCTTCTCGATAACATGTTGGTGGTTTCCTTTACACATAGCTGCATAGAAAATGTTGCTTGGAAATAGTAACCTTGTCCACAGTTTCTTCAGTTGCCCCTTTTTCACTGACTATTCTGTCTTCTTTAGATAAGATTGGTAGGAATCATCGCTGCATTGCCTTCAAAAGGACTGCACTGAGGCGCTGGAGACACCGAGAGAATCAAAACGAAACGGGACTAAAAATCAGAGGTGACATGGACAACACTGAGGAGAGAATGCTTCCACTGTGCACAGGCACCAAATAAAAGACAAAATGAAGAAAAAAATCAATTATCTTTCTTACCTGTTTGAACCAAGAAAAAGACAGAAGACTAAACAAATGATGGTTTGCTGAACTAGAGGACAATGAAATCAATCGCAGTCTGCAACTTTGACTTTATCATTTTTCACCTTGAGACTGAACTTTGCCTCCAAAGGAAAAAGAGAAGACATAGACTGAAATCTAAACTCAACCAATAAGCTGTACAGAAAAAAAGAACATTTGAATGTGCAGGTAGATTTTCAGACCTTTTTATTAAAAAAAATAAAAATAAAAAAAGAAGGAAGCCAGGCTGTCTTCCTTTGATATTAAGCTACATTATTTTCATTCTTTTTATTATTTGAGTAGTTTTCTAGAATATCAATGTTTTCGTAAATCTTTATTGCCTTAATTTTCTCAAAGTTTGGGAAAAGTTTCCATAGTGTTGAAATTGTTAAAAAAAAAACTGAGTGGTTGAATGATATGAGAGGTTTCTGAGAGCCTCAGAGATTAAATCTAAAAAGCTATCTGTACAGGATTTTAAAAAAAAAGGTTGTATTTGTATGAAAATGATTTTAAATTATGTGGTGCAGTGCAGCTGATGTTGGTTGGTTAGAAAAAAAAAATCTTTAATGCGACTTGTGGAAGGGTCAAGCCACTGCTTCCTGGAAAGCGCAGTTTAGTTTAATCATAGGATAAAACGTTCTGTCTCTCCACCTCATTTGTACTTTTCAGTTGTCTAGTTTTTGATTGCTTTTTGAAAGGTCTTTGCTTTGCCTGCTTTGCTTGTCTCACTGCAAAAAGAAAAGAAAAAAAAAGAAACTTTTCTGACTTTGACAAAAAAAGCAGAAAAAAAAAACGCTAGGATTTTTAAATGTGCAAAAAGCAATAGTTTTAGTAAAACTGTTGACAGTTTCTCGAGTCTTTCTTAACTGTTGAACAAACGCAGCCTACAGGTGGCATATTTTATACCAAAGATGAAGAAACTAGGTAGTGAAGAGATCTTCCTTGTGTTGCTTTTTCTTTATTTTTTCACTCGAACTTTTTCCTTGCTTGTCATGCTGTCGATGTGTGAGATGAGAACATGCAGTAGGTCTTTTAACACAATTGCCTCAACCGGGTGAGATGTTTTGTTTGTCATGTGACGCTGATCTAAAGCGGCCCCGTTACATCTGCTGAGAGATCTGAAACCCTGTGGAACATTGGTGTGCACTTTCCAAACTTACACTCGACTCCATCCTCCTCAGGCTGCATTGACCGACCTTCCATCCTAAATGCCAACACTGGGACGCGAACACTCATGATCACTGCTTCCCAAAATGCTCTAGATTTCTTCATTGCATTTCAAAATGCATAATCCATGCAGCAAACTGTTTCATGTCGCTGTCTTGCCAAACACAAGCCACTGAGCAGGTCATTGATCTCTGTGAGAGGAAAGGGCATTTATGTAGAGCAAAATCATTTCAGCTTACGTATATTCTACTAAAAAGATAAGGAGATTTTGTTTTTTTGTTTTTTTTGCTGCCTTTTTTTGTCTTTTTTGAGAACTGATTATGATGTGTGAGCTGCTAAACACTTTTCAGTATTGGGGATTGAGGTCGTCTTGTGTTGGGTGTCCAGAAGGGCAGTAAGTGACCATTTTCAGCCAGGGTGAAGGTAAAATGAATAGGAACCTGCATTATTGAGTGCATCAGCTGAGAGCAAAATACAAAAACAAAACAAAAAAAGGAAATGCTATATTGACTCTAAGTGGCTGACACTGGTTCTGAGGTCACACCCTCGAAGAGCCGCCCACCTGACCCTCCACCAATGAAAGGAAGCTAATGGAGACAGACGGACATAGAAAACGCGTGGTTCAACCAAAATCAAGCAGATACAAACCTCTAGTGGAAAATAAATTATTGAAATGAGAGCGAGAGAGAGAAAGAGAGTAGAGAAAAGCGAGAACAAAAGTAATATTTATGAGATCTTTTTTTGTACAGGTGTGTAAAAGAAGATGCAACAGAAATAACTTTGATGATGCTATTTTTTTATTTGCTTGGTCACATGCCTCCCATGTCTTTCAAATTGTGATTTTGAGAGTGTCTGTAGAACCAGTGGATATTGCTGTAGTTTCAAATGTACCTTTTTGTTTTTTTTGTTTGTTTTTTTGTTTTTTGTTTTCTTTTTAGACAAAACTTTCAATAAAAAATATTTCAAACAGTCAATATTCACCTTGTGTATTCTGCAGGTGCAACTCTGGAGGTTACCACTAGAGAGCACTGTTGTTATTTGAATAAGTGAAAGGTTTAAGTGTGTATGTGTACTGTTTGAAGATGTCTCCAGGGATTTTGTGCTGATAAATGTGGTATTTAGATCTAGAGGCATATTAGTACCTTCACTTTGCCTCTGCTGGTAAATGAAATAGTTTAAAAGAAGTAGTCACTCTGTTTTATTTTTAGGTTACTATTAAATTATTATGCCAAGCTCACGGAAATTTGTCAGTAAGCCAGGCTGTGAAGCAACAAGAACAAAAGATGCAGTTAGAAGATCATCTTTTATATACCTACTGAATAGAAGGATATTATTTCTACAAAAGGAGAAACAAAAAGCCATGCATCAAATGAAAATCGTGCATTATTTTCTCCACTGCAGTGATAACAGTATTAACTGAGAATGCTGTCCAAGGAGAGTCTGATGTGAAAACACTCACATAGCTGTTATTCAGTTAGATTTCCTCGTATACATATTCCTGTTTTTACTACATAATGGAATGATTCCTTTCATATATATTACTGCCACAAGGAAAGGGCAATACAATGTCAGAAAAAGTAACATAATATATGACGTGTGTTTTACACACAGCTCCAACAGGAATCCAGATTCATTGCTCTCAGTCACGACTGAAGGTAGGTGGTCTCAGGTTTTCTCACTTCCAAGACTGACAAAAATGGAATCAATACCAAAAAAAACTGAAATAAAATCTAATACTGTAATCAAAGTTTTACATCTATGGAAACATATCGATAACTCTGTCGTCCAAGGCTGCATGTTGATGTAATCAATTGTCTTTATTTCCATGAAAAATAGTTATATAGAGGTTATCAGTGTGGACATTTCTTAAAATTCTTCAGTGATTTTTCTCTCTGATCTTTTTTCTAATGATTGAACAAATGAACCAACCAGTGTGTATAACTAATATTGATACAATACTCAGTTCAGAATGAAAGCCTTCCCAGTAACAACACAAGTAAATATAATGCATTTATGATCACCTAAAGACTGTTGTAGCAATGCTTTTTTCTTCAATAATTGAATCTGAAGCTATTAATTCTGTATCAATACACCGTAAAGACCTTGTATGAATTCATGACAGATGTACTGAAACAATGAAACAACGGCACATGGCACATTCAATACATTATTTATTAGGGAGGTTTTTGTTTAATAAATGTTGAGTATTGTTGTGTAGCTATGGCTGTCAGAGAGTTCATACACAATATAAAAAAGTACACTGTGGAGAAATGCTACCATTTGTTTGCAGATGCATTCAGTGCAAATACACGTATAATACAAGAAGAAAAACAGTTAGTAGGTGAGTAAATAACGCATGCTCTTGCCTAGGGGTCCATCTCAGCACTCATGTGTGAATGCACATATAGAATCTCATTTTGAGATAGAGAGGCGATTTTGAGATTACACAATGTGCAACAAGAACAAGCACATGGGCGTCTCTGGCTGCTCTTTTTGTTTGCCATTCAGACAACAACTGTGTCACCCTTTGGTTGATCACAGTCAACTAAGTGCAAAAAATAACAAAAACAAACTACTTAAATCTTTTCAAGCTTCCCTGAGGTACAAAGTGAACAGTTTTTTTTTGTTTTTTTTTAAAAACACTTTTCTAGAGCTGCTGTTTGCTATCTCGCATCTGAAGGTAACTCAAAGCTAGACTCAAAAATAAAGCAGTTAATGGCTCAAGCTAAGACATTCTGATTAGTAACTGTCAGTACAAGTGCCTCGACACATGCTAGTGTCGCTCTGCAGCCACTAACAGAGCTTCAGCTGCCCCGAGGCTTTCAGTGGCAGATGATCCACTTTGTTGTAACTTACACTCTCAGCAGCAGTTGCGAACGAAGAAGATGAAAACTATGACCACAGTTACAATGATTAGTGCTGAAAATAGAAAGATAAGGCCGGCATAGACAGGGTCTGTCATGGGGTTGATGTATTTCACTTCAGACGGGATCATATTGGACTGACTCAGCATGTAGCCCAGACTCCAGCCTATACTGGTTTGCTTTACCTGAGAAGAGAAGAGAAGAGAAGAGAAGAGAAGAGAAGAGAAGAGAAGAGAAGAGAAGAGAAGAGAAGAGAAGAGAAGAGAAGAGAAGAGAAGAGAAGAGAAGAGAAGAGAAGAGAAGAGAAGAGAGAGAAGAGAAGAGAAGAGAAGAGAAGAGAAGAGAAGAGAAGAGAAGAGGTCATGTCAGTGCTGCCATTATATCAATGCATCGGAAGATGTCTGGAGATGTTGAAAGTCTCAAACTGTCCTCCTGTTCATGCATGAAGTTCACAATTACAGCTCGAAGGCAAAAGTGAGTCATAAGACCCAAAGAAAAAAACTTGTTTTGGAGCTGGGTCTATTAGAAGCCATTACCATCAGACTCCAAGATCCCCTGGAGGCTTTAAACAGAGCACACTAATTCAGTTGTTGGAAATTGGAGCATCGCCAGCTGTTGAGGAACACTCTTGTCTAGTCTTGTATCTAAAGGCTGACCTCTTTGCAATTTGGAAACTGGGACTATAATGCGTGACTTTGTAAGCGCTATTATCTTTAAGACTCACGAGAGTTATAAGGAATGCCACAGACCAGGAATCCCCTTTCGGTGAGGGAGTTCCTTTGTCAACACATAAATTGCACGGCTTTCCCTCTGCCATCGGCTTTTTGAGAACAGATGATAAGTATGTCATCCATCCATCTCAGTCCCAGTGGGTGGCCTGATTTATGTACGCTAAAGGATGTAAATGCCCAAGTAGTTCAATCACAACAGCTCTCAGTACATTACTGCTGGACATATTCTTCTTAAATACAATTTTGGTACAGTGCACTGGCTTCATAGTTGTGTAAAAGACAAGAGCAGGATGCGTGCGAGTGTCCCTTTGGTTCCACCAACCTCTTTTTCAAAGTAAATGTTTTTCCAGGTCTCTTCATCAAACTTGTATCCGTCTGCCAGCAAAGTGAGGATATAGTGAGTTGCATAACAGTAAGTCCTGAGGTATCTTTCAGAAATCCATGCCCTTTGTTGCTTCAGCTGAAAAGAAGAGAACCAATCAATCAATCAGTTTAGCTTGTGATTACGATTAACAATGATGCAGTATACTGAATGCTATCAACAAAATGTCAACACTGTGGTCAAGACAAGACCAAGATAAGATGGCATGAGCAAGACTGACTTCAGTTTACAGTTTAGATAAAAAAAAAACTCCATCCACCCCTCCAAACATATAGATTTTTTTACACTTTCTATGCTTTTTTAACAGTGCTTGCTTTTCTAAAGGATCTGAAGTTTTGTCAAATATGACATGTTTAATGCACGTAGTTTTATTTTGCAAGTTAAATTGGCAGTAAAAACACTTTGATGTCAAGTTAACAGCAACAAATGCAAATATAAGGCTGTGGGAGCGCAACCGTTAGCTAACCTTGGTTTTCTTGCCAAGAGAATGTTGTCATACAGTTCAACAAACCACAGAGAATGATGTCAGCACAGGTGAAAAACAAAAATCACCTTGGGACAAAACCTCTTCTACTTGGTAATCTTGTGGAAGTACAATTTCTGTTCATTTCTGCCTCTTTTGCTGTCTTCTACCTTTTTCTTTACTTATTGTTTCCTCACCTCAATATTAATTCCTTCCTTATCCTTTTCACCCTTCTGTCCTGCCTTTTCCTCTCCTCCAGAAGTTGAAGAAAAACTTACCACTGTCCAATGTGTGTGGCAGAAGGCCCTAACTGAGGTGTTGAATTGATCCAGATCAGTTGAGCCGTTCATCAGCAGGGCCCTCGCAGTGTAGAAGAATCCGGCATACGCCTGGCAGGAACAATAGAAACATGTCATATGTTATTTTGCATTTTTTGTCTGCTTGCTCCACTGTGTTGTATTTTTCTCTGCATTACCATAAAATCTCCGGTGACCGGTGGCTGCTCGACCCCGTCGAAGGAACACTGTGATGAGGAGCAAGTCTTGAAATCGAATATCGACTTCACGATGCTTTCACAGCCGTCTGAGTTGGCGACTCCGACCATGAAAAATTCTTGATCTGGGTTGTAGTTCTGGGGTTTCTTTGTGCACTCTGTGTCATAAATGGACGAGGCCTTCATGGTGATATTGAAACCTTCAGGGTAGCAGGGGTTAATTATGTAGGCTGGGTCAGATGATCCCTGGAACATGACAAGAAAAAAAGAAAATGTCAAAGAAGAAACAGAGGATGAGATAACAAACAGCACTGGGGTATAAACAAAAAAAGAAGCACAGGAAAAAGCATGGGAGGATGTGATAAGAGGAAAGACTTTGGACAGTATTCCTTCTGCATTTAGAGACACACCATCTCTGTGTAACTATACATCAACCATTGTTTAAATCAGGCATTTTCCTGATGTGAAAACAAGCTTTAAGGAATATACTGGTGAGTTGCAGCAAATCTATACCCACTACATGATTTCACAGCACAGCATATTTCCCCTGCTTGGATTACTATTAGTTTCAAGAATGAAGCTATGAGCTGCCAGAAATAATGCATTTTTCGCAGACAAGCTTGACGACATTCATGGTTCAATCAATATCCTTAATGATATAATGCTTCCTTGACTGTTATCCTCTTGCCTGTTAGCAGCTCAGGGGCAGCAGTGTCCACTAATCAATTCTTAACTGAGCATTAATGGACTCTGGCTTGCACATGCATGCAAGAAAAAAAGAAAAAAGCAGACATTCTCAGTGTCTTGTGCACTTTGACGGGAACAAAGAAACATATAGGAGGCTCAGGCCCAGTTGTTTACCTGGATTACTTTGTCAAGAACCCTCTTGTCAGCCTCATTCTTGCCATAGCAGAGGAAGCTGTGTGTGTAGACGTTGTAGGGGTAACCATAGAGCTTGACATGCAGGTAGTCTGGCCCACTGTGAGCCTCCTGGACTGAAAAGGCAATCTGTGTTGATGCCCCACCGAGGTCCATGGAACCCACTGTTTTTGCCCCTTCTGGGCGTACAAGTGAGTTCCATATGTCTCTCTGTAAATAAATTGAGAAAAGGTGATATATTATAAATCATATTTATGAAGTAGCATTTTGACCCTATTTTCACATTCAAACAAACTCTTTTGATAGACCAAATAGATCATGCCGGTGTCTCACTTCTAGAAAGTTTCCCATCAGGTAGTTGACAGTGATCCACCCATACAGCCCTTCTTCCTGACCAGTAATGATGGAGGCGTTTTGGAACATGAAGGGCAGTGAACTCAGGTATTCTTTGAGACTTGTCAGGACTTCATTGGACTTCTGTTCATCTTTCTCACTTATAGCACAACAGAAAAAGGCACAAGATTAAAACTCATACTGGAAACACAAGTCAGAAATATAATCAATATCAACATAGAAAGAGTTTAAAATTTTGGGAAAGGCATTTATTAACCACGCCCGACGGGTACGTCGGCGGGGTTATTGCATTCGGTGCGGTATCTGGCTGGGTAAGTATGTATGTATGTATGTATGTATGTGGCTATGTCCAGTCCGATATCTCTGCAACCGCTAAAGTCAGGATAATCAAACTTGGCACTGAAGATCAGTCTAAGGTCCCCTGCTCAGCTGTGGAGTTACAGGTCAGCAGATCAAGTAGGGAGGGAGATACGTACGATGATCAAAATTGATACATATTGCATCAGTTGTATAGGGAGGACAGGGGTTTCGCCAGAAGAAGGCGTGGTTCTGCCCTCTATTGTGGGCTCATCTAGTTTGCTTTATTGCACAGAGTGAAATGAGATGATCAATGCCACTCAATTGTTTATGCAACATCTGAAGCCTCCCTGTGTCAAAAGGCACATTCAAACCAGTCTAGCAGAAATGAAGCTCACAAATTAACATCAAAATGCAGTCTTTGTCCAGTAGGTTACCCTTAAGGTGTTATTTTTGGAGGCCTTTAAATGATAAATTATACTGCCTGCTTGCAGTGTTCATGCTAAGCTAATTTTAGCTAAGCTAACCCTCTTCTGGCTCCAGGTTCACATTTATTATACAGATACGACGGTAATACTGATCGTCTCATCTTAACTTCTGTGTTTACAAAAATGACATAAATATGCCAACATTAATAACAGCGTCCTTAGAAATTATGTTTTTATTAGACATTTTGATTCCTGTTAAAAACATGTCAAACAAAACAAAACAGTGTCTTCCTCAACTAACAAAAATAGTGACCACAACACAGAGGTTCAAACCAGCTTATGTACTCGCAGCATTAATTGTAGGATCTTTAACACTCAGTAAGTACACACTACTGTGAGAAGACAGCATGTGTGGACTTCCCACAATCGGAGCTCTTGAATTTTGCCCCAGCCTGCAGTCTAAACATGTTTGTACTGCTGAGACTTCCTGGTGAGTCAGTGGGGGGAACAAAACCAAGGCTGGATTACCAGCAAAGTGGGCAAATGCCCAAGAGCCCAGATTTGAACTCTAACCAGTTTCTGTTTACTTTATTTTCTTAATCAACTTTTCTTTTTTTTAACCAGTGGATATCACCTGTGATTGTCCTCCATCTTGAGGCATTTGTCTTGAAGATGAACCCTTACTTCACGTTTAATTCACCTTATTCATTATCAATAGATGTAACAGTTTTTTTATTTAGTAATTGATTCAGTGCATAAAATGTCAAAAATAGTGGAACACACCCATAATTATTCACTTAAGTTAATACATTCAAATCAATCTGTTTTGTCTGAGCAGCGGTCAAAAAACCCAAATCTTGACTTTGCTGTCATAATAATCCAAAAAAACTAGCAGATATTCATGTTTAAAAAGGGGACACGTGAATTTTTTGTGTTTGGTTTGTAAGGAAAAATCTTCCAATCAACAAACTGCTAATCATTTCAGCTCTACTGTACTGGTTGGTTTCTTGGCTGAGGACATATAACACTGGGGGTTAATGGAAACCCAATAAAAAAAAAAACATGTGGTGCATATAAAATGAAGCTTTCTCACTGTAAAAGTCTCATTCCAGCGGTAGCTCCCAAGAACAGAGGCGTGTTTTTGTGTTTTTCAACAGGAATGGCTTTGCTGACTTCATCCATGCATGCTTTGAATCCTTTCCATGCTTCGGCATCTTTCTGTTGGTCAACTTTCATCTCCGAGATAGGAACACCTGTGAGCACAAAGCCAAGCTGAAGTCCTACTTTTAAGGACATTGTTAATTTGTTAAGGTTTTACAGAGCATGTGTCAAACTTTAAAAGTGCTCAGGAAGATTTGACTTTACTTTTCTCTTCATGCCGTCACATATGCTGTACTTAAAGTCACTCGACTTGGTATTTCATTTTATAATCTTTTCAAGCATGTATTTATCTTTTACTCTGTGATAAAAGCATGTAAAAGTAAAAATTTGCTCCCTTGTTGTTGAAACAGTGACTCACCAGACACTCTACAGTTCATTTTCTCAGACACTACTCCTGTTTCATTCTGCTTCTCCCCCGGCCATTCATACAGGTACACATTGGAACGAGATGAACCCGAGTCTATCACTATGCCGTACTAAAATGAAAAAAGAAAAGAAAATCATATTACAATGACACATTCTTTAATTGACCTGTCTAAAAGTTGCATTAAAGTGCAGAGAGGCTGTTGTGACGCAACCCAAGACCACACATGGTTAATTCAATTCAATTTCAGTTTATTTATAGAGCGCCAATTACAATTCAAATTGTCTCAAGATTTTTTACAGAACCCATATGCCCCAACCAATATTCATCACCAGGCCTAATGATGAGAAAGCCTCTTCTGACCCTGACATCTGGATAATGTTTGACATCACATCCCCAGTTTGTTGTTCCCAGTTTATACTTCCTTCAATGTACTGTTACTTTCTCAGAATGAATCAGATCTATAACCAAATGTGCGTACATGAGCGTTTGTGCATGTGCATTTACCTGTAAGCTGTACTCTTTCATGCTCCAGGTATACTGGATGACAGCAACAGCAACGAGGGCAGCAATACTGGCCAACAAGAGAAACAGCACTACTGCTATGCGACACTTGTAGCCCATTTTCTTTTTCGAAGCCATTTCCTGTTGAATCAGGGTTTAAAAAAAGAGAGAGAGAGGAGAGTGTTTCTCAGTAAAAGCTTCTTAGCTCTCAAAGCAGTGACGTGCGGGGAGGCTTGAAAAGTGACGCTGAACAATAACAGTGAACTTAATTTACTTTGAGCAGAAAAAAAAATGGATGCATTTATAGTATTATTGAACTAAGGAATGTCAAACAAACTCACGAATGAAAACAGAAGCAGAAAAAAAAACGTCAATCGCGATTTGTCATCTGAAGTGTTCTTGCAGTTCAAATTCTAACCTTTTGTCAGAAGCAATGACAACTGCAGTGAGATAAATAAAGGCAATTTCTAAAACAATAACATGGGGTAGGAACTTGCTGTGACCTGCAGAGGAGGATACAAGCATGTCTCAGCTTAAGCCTCTCTGGAGAAAGTAAAGGATTTGAGGTGTGGCTTCTTTTAAAAATTTGGAAGTTGTCAGTTCCTGCCACTATAAAAAAATTATCAGATTTTAAAGGGTTTTCCAGACAACAAGGACAAAATCCCTCAAAACTGTTCAGTTCTTTAAGAGGAAGCAAGAATATTTGTTTTCCTCTTACAGAACCAATTCTTCATGAGTAAGCAAATATTCCTCTTAAAGAAATATGCAGAAGTTGCTCTGCAAACCTTTGCATATTTAGGCAAAATCTTGATCCGTTGCTTATGTAACTTCAGTTGTAGATGCAGTTGGGCTTAAATGCATGAATGAAAATCTTGTTCACACACCACAATGACTGGCTGAACTGTTGATACAAACATGTGACATAATAAGGGTAAAACCAACATATGGTGTTTTAATAAGGTGTTGGGCCACTCTGTGCTGATTCTACAAGTGTCTGCTGATTTAATGGTGGTGGAACTGTCTAACACTTAGGTCC